>NC_045672.1:1426135-2042563 GCF_003331165.1 Xiphophorus hellerii | reverse complement strand
CCTGCACCATGGCAACATCAGTCATGACTTGGGTGCCATTAAAGTCAAACTCTGGCTCAAATGAACAAAGTTAACTCCCTTTGCAACTCAAATTCTTCAGGTTCTGTGTTGAAATCTGTCAGCATAACTAGAAATGTTGCTTTCAGGTTTTGCTTGTGCCAATGGTGACATCCGTTTTTTTTCTAGGTCTGACCAACTTAGA
This sequence comes from Xiphophorus hellerii, assembly GCF_003331165.1. Lineage (NCBI taxonomy): Eukaryota > Metazoa > Chordata > Actinopteri > Cyprinodontiformes > Poeciliidae > Xiphophorus > Xiphophorus hellerii. Next base: position 2,042,361 of record NC_045672.1, on the reverse strand, counting down.
TTGTGACCGACTCATGCTTTTTTTATACAAGAGAGGAAAAAAAACCCCTAATGGTTAAGGTTCTTTGATACAGGAAGTAGTTTTGAGTCCAACAGAACATGAAAGAATTACATGATTCTCCATATTCTTGAATCATAGAACATGCCATATATGCCCCTAATTTTTTTTTTTATACAGTAAATAAACATAAAAAATGCAAACAAAACGTCTCTGTTTGAATGGTGTGTTTACAGACCAAAAATGAAGGGAGTTTATAGTTTTGATGCATTTAATATACATGAAAAACAATCAGATTTTTAGTATTTGACCTAGAGACCACCGATTTGGCCAGTCTCCGGTGAACTGATTGGTGCGTCTCTACACTTCTCTCATGCTAGCAGAGCAGTACAATTCCTAGGCCTCTCGTGATGTCATCAATCTAAATACGCACAAAGCAGATGACCTTCTCTTTTCCCTCCTGTGAACTTTTGACAAACTTAATATTTTGTGAATTGCCACAGGGGAAATTCATACTTCATAACCAATCTTTTTTGTGTCGGTGTATATTTTAGAGTAACAAGAAAATACACCATGGAAATTACCTTTAAAGCAAAACCAACCAGTCTGCATGAGGTGGAGTAGTGATTGCTAACATGCATGAAAATAACCCAGGAGAAATGCAAATTATTTGAGGGAAAAACAACAAAAGCTTTTGCAAGCTCTTCTAGGCTGCTGGGAGCAACTGAGATTATTCTAGTTTGCATCTGGCTGTTCTCCCTTTACGCTGTTAGCAGATTTAATGTGAAACAAAGCAACTTTCTTTAACTGCAATTTTATGGGGGAATTTTTCTGCCATAATCTAAGAGCACACATGAAGTCCTGCTTTCAAAATAAAAATGTAAGCAAAAGTATTAAAAGTTTTGAGAACAAAAGACAAGAAATCTTGTTTTCAGACTAAAAATGTGTGCTCTTGGATTATGGCAGAAAAATTCCCCCATATAATGTCTTTAATCTATCTAAAAAAAAAAAAAAGCCAAAGCAGATGCACAGAGGCATGAAAAAAATTTTCACATAGAGATTTATTTTTTATTTCCTTTTTGCCCTGAACATTAAATCCAAAATGAAATTTAAAATGAACAGGAACCAGTGAAAAGTCTTTAAAACCAGAGGGGTTTGAGCTCTTCTGTTTCCAGTTAAGAGACTTGAGAATAATATCCAAATCATCCTTGTGAAAAACATAATAGAACCCCAGCAAGAACCAGGATGTTAGGGAATAATACATTCTGCTCTCTGCCTGAAAATTGGAATGGAAAAAGTCCATGCACCAGTTCATAAATTTCACTCAGATTAATCATCTCCTAGTGAAAGAAGATTCTCTTCCATGACATTAACCAGGCAGCGCATGCTTGAATATCCTTCAATAGAGATGAATTAACTCTGCAGAGACAAAGCGATGTAACAAACCCATATCCAGTTCTTGCAAAAGCTTGACGTGTCACAACCAGTTTTAAGGTTCAATTACTTTTTCACATGACGCCAAGCTGGTGCGGATGGTCATTTTAGTTTAAAAAAACAACAAACTATTCATCTCTGTCTATTTCTAAAATTTGCTTGATGATCTAAAACATTCCTTTGTAATAATAAAAGCTAAAACAGAATAAATATGCAAGGGTGCACATACTTTTTTTTAACAGTACTTTATCTTCAGGTGTTTGTTCATTACTGATATAATTTAAACATAAACCCTTTTGAGCCTAAATGAACAAGATTACAGACCATCTTACTGACTGTCAGTCAGGGGCATCTTGATCTCAGCTGTAACTCAGACTGCTATTATATGTGGAATCCTTCATACACAACGACTATCTTGGATGATATGAGTTACAGCAGCATTTTCTTTGGGGTTAGTAAAGTATTTTTTAACTGAACTGAATTGGAGCCATGCTTTAAGTATCAGTTGGTCACAATAGAGTGAGTCTGTTGTTATGACGTCCATTAATGTGAAGCGGTGTAGATGAAGGGCGAGTCCTCGGTCAGCACCAGCGAGCTCAGAGTAATCCTGACGTGACATTTGACATCAAGGATGGCAGTGATTTAATAGAGCTTAATAGTGTTTCCTCTCGTTGCTTAGATAAAGCAATCTATCTCTGCAACAGCAGCTCTTTAAGCAACAGTAAAAGCAGACAAAAACACTTGCATCAACCTTCATATCCTTTGACAGGAGAAGCAGTTACAATAACTGACTTAATGTGACTGCATCTTAAACACACTGCTATTAGATTTCAAATAGGAACTTAGAATGTGCATCGTATTATCTATTTGATTGATATTAAATGACTTAGTTGCTGCATAATGCTGCATTTGCCACAATATTATATATTTGTTTTTAAATGCATTGCCAGCTTTTTCTGTTTAATATAAAAAAACCAAGTATTCCACCTTGAGCTGTGTAGGAGTATTTATTTTTTTAAATAACACTACTGTACTTTCACCTGATGCCTCATTCAGTCATAAAACAGAAGTAATTCCGTAAAACCTATCTAAAGTTAAGATTCGTGACTTACCCTTTTTTGAGTGAGATGTCAAACTTTAGTTTCCTCCAGTGCTCGCATGACCCGAGCTGGAAAGCGTCTCATTCCGTCTCTCTAACAACTCTGACCAAGCCCACAGACTGAGCTGCAGCTGTCAAGTCAGCTGACATCACGTGCCCCCAGTCCTGCCGGTACTTTCAAAATAATAGAAACAGCGATTTAAATTTTTGTTTAAAACCTCGGTAGTCTTAACATCGGATTCTAATTTATTTTAGAGGATAAATATGGACTTCGGATTCTAATTTATTTTAGAGGATAAATATGGACTTCACTGTAAAACAACCAATTTTAACTACAAAACACGTACCGGAGAGGCATTCATAAAGAGAACTATTGTGGTGCTTTGTTGCCTCATGTCCAGCAAAACAGCGCCATCTGCTGGTTAAAGTTGGATGTCTTATTGCTGGACTTGTTCCTTACTAACTAGCCGACGTATGACCCGGTCAGAAGCGGAACGAGAGGAGCTTTTCCTCTTAAATCAGCACAATGCCGGTCAGAAATTACCTGCAAGTGTGTGTGTGTGTGGGGTGGGGGGATGGGGGGGGGGGGGGGGGGGTGTATGTATGTATGCGCGTGCATGTGGGTGTGCATTTACAAAGTAATACTAATACAAGCAATATTATTAAATTAAATAATGTATACACTTGTGTTGTTTTGTTGAAAGAACTCATTATCTTTATTCTTATTCTAATCTAATTAATTGTTTGGCTTGATTAGCTAGATTTTATTGATTTTATTACCATTATTAATATTAGCTGTAGTGTTAACTGTGTATTATATTTTCTTATGTTGTGAAGTTGCCCTTATATTACAGTCTCTGATTCTTATTTTTCTCTTTCTGTATTTCTTACCTTAGTTTCAACATGTATGGTACATTTGAATTTGTCCACTGTAGGTCAAGAAAATATATTCTTCTATTTTATTCTGGTAATATTTTTGAAAACTGATGGCAGATTCTCTATGGGCAGATGGTGCCACCATGGTCTGCATTGCCAGGCAGACCATGGTGGCACCATGCCTGGCAATGCAGACCCTTCTTGGACGAGCTGAGGGGATCATCATATTCGTGCGCTCTTTGAAAGGTGTGCAAACTCCGCTTGGCCGGTACGTCGCTCTGCTTTCTTGGTGACAAAATGGTGCGTACCGAAGCAATTCTTGATTACAATAATTTAGAGAACAAACACTTCATTCGATGTAATTAAATAAAGTGTTAACGAGTTGACTTTCTTTTTAGGTGAAAACAATCTGATTAAAAACTGCATTAAAAACATCGTGATTAACGTTGGTTAGTGTGTATTTTTTACCTGTTGTATAATTAAAAATTTGTGCTCCACAAAAATATTTGACCAATTTGTATGCAAAACAACGAGGGTCTTCTGAAAATTCATCCCCTTCACCATTTCGTACCTTTGAACGAAACGATCGTTAATGTTTACTCCATCTAAGAGATTCTATGATCCTATGTTGACTATTTGAAATTATTTTTCCTGGCTATAGCTGACTACAAACCAATTCGTCCCGTCAGCCATTAGCACCCACAAGTTTTATACCTAAACATTTCATACTAAAACCAGTGTTTTTTTGTAATTCAGAATTACAAATAAGACATAAATATTTCTGAATAAAATTTCTCATAATTAATTTTTTGAAAGCTTGTTCTTACAGTACATTGTAGGCTATATCAAATTATTTTTCGTTATGATTCCCATTTGCACCAATAAATCTATAAAATATGACTCCTGACTAAATCAAAATAACTCTTAATTTTGACATAATCTATATGAATGAAACATATTTTCCTTAAAAAACAATAGACAAATTCACCCTATTTGGGACTTATCCTTTTATGACAACTTAATTCTGTAAACAAATCAAATTCTTAGCAAATGAATTAATAACATTAAATTGTTTGTTAACAGGTGCGAAATGGAGCCGTAAATGCATCAGCATGTTTACTGATCGCTCATTGGTGCAATCAGTCTGTTATCTGAGCCAATCATAGAACGAAGGGGGGTGTCTAACATGCGCCCCACCTTCTTTCGATCACGTGACGAGAGCTCACGAAGATGGTGGAAGTTTCTTCTTCCTCTGAGTGAGACACCCCGACAGAAACCCAAACATCCAGTCGGACCAGGGCTGGGGGAACGTTCCAGCGCCGCCAAAAACATCCTTCAAACCTCCATTTGGTTCTCGGTAAGACTAAAGCAAATACCTGTTTGTCTCGGTAAGGTGGTTTGTTTTTAGAGACTCCGTAGTTTGGGGTTTTCATTCTGCCATGATGATACAGGCCAGCAGGCTCTCAGGCTGATACGGCATCAGGTTGTCAAACCTGAAGACTTGCTGATGTTCAACACGTACACAGCAACTACACCAGCCAAGAAAATACAACTGCTCACAGTGACAGCTCCCTGTTTCACTCTCCGAGCGGGACTTACTGTTCCCGGTGCTCGGCTACATTTGTTAGCACATTCCCAGTTCGAGCAAGTTATGTAATGTTTGTCATGTTTATTAGGCTAGGGTGCCAGAAAAGGCTAGTGGAGGCTCGAGCAAGTAGAGAAAAGTATTCCCTTCGTCATTTGAAACCTTTCTGTAGTTGGATATTCTTTAACTTTTACAAATAAGAACGAATAAAGTAAACCCATTAACTTCGTAAAACCCAGCTGTCAGAAATGTTTTCCATTTACAAGGAAAGTGTCGACCACACCTGCTACTGCGTCACTTAATGATCTGGCTAATTACGTTCACCAGCAAAATACAAGGCAGTAGTATTAATGCCATTGAACTATTTTGTCACACTTTTTTTTGGACAGTTTCTTTCTAATGGCCACTCTTCCAAAATTGAATGAGTCATTATTAATAGCTTATTAATTTTCAAAAGTTGACAGGAACTAAACACAAATTTCTCTTAGGCATTGTGGGACGTTGTGAATTAGTGGTGAAATTCAACTTTATCAACCAACAATGTGTTGAAACCCATTTAGGTGTTCAAATTTGTTCCAGTACAAGCAGAAAATGACCAAGTTAACAGGTTTTCTCCATCTTGGGGAAAAAAAAAAATGGTGGCCCCGTGACAAATAGGTCACCTCCTGCATATGTATTTTGAAAGACAGCCTTTATCATTGATATCGTCGTTTTCCGTTCCTCCATTAAATATTAATATGCTTTTATTGCCCGTTATTACCAAGAGCCCTTTGTTGGCGTCTCTGATTAATGCTCTCATTGCCAGGCCTGTTAGCTTAGGTGGGCAGTAGTTCTACCATACTCTATTTTCAGATGGTGCTATCAAGGGCGTAAATTCCATCTCATTATTGGGGGGGACCATAAACATGAAAATTTCTGAAGAGCAATTTTGGGGGAATTGGCGAGGTTCCATTGAAATGTAACATAAAATGTGGTTTAAAATGTTTTTAAACCACATTCAAGCTGCAGAACCAAAAATGACTAGTAATGCACATCAAACATGTTTTATTCTCAGTAAGCAGCCTGCAGAGAAGTAAAACTAAAATTCAAATCTTGCTTAGATACGAGTTTTGTTCAGTCTGACTGATCTAATCTCTGCTACACCTTTACAAAAATTTAAGGTTCTAAATTCAAAAGCTTTAATGAGTAACTCCTCTTAATAAAATTCCTCATAAACATTGATTTATTGAAATGGCTCCCAATACAAGTTATGGCCTATTTAAATTATAACTTGTTAAGTTGCTTTATTTTTAAGCCTCTTTTAGTTTTGGCATGAACTGGGTAACTGAGAACAAATAAGTAGATAGAAATGAATATCTGGGGAGTATCATAATTTAAAGGTGACACTTAAAGCACGAGAGTTTATATAGAAAAAAAAATTCAGATTTTATTTTGTGGTTTTAAAGGCTCTACGTTGAAGACGGTGAGAAATGAAGGCATAACATTTTGTCAATTTCTATGTGTTCTCTCTTCTGTTCTTGGCTCCCACACACAGAGCTGGGTCCACTTGCTCAGCCCCTCCATCCCATTTCAAACTCTTCTAATTTAACTAAAAGTTAAACAGTTAAATATGAATGAGATGTTTGCTACCTTTAACAAAAAAGCATAAGTCTATGAAAGCAGTGTAGCAGTTTTGCTAATAAGGCAGTTTATCGTTATTCAGTCAAAGTAATGAAATAAACTGCAGTCTGATTTTTATTCATGTATTTCTTCCTGCTGAGCAGTGAAGTAAATAAAATGTTTACATGTCTTTTGCTGAAAGTATTTACTTACTGGAGAGTATTTTATTTGTGATGCAGAGCCACAGCAAACAGGTAACTCCTTACTTCAGCGGCTCTGTGCCCTGTTGCTCCTCCTACACTTTAGACTGAACCATTGTTCTAATAATAGTAGGGGGGGAGACCTAAAAATGTAATCTTATTTTTTTCTGAGATAAATGGCAGATTTATTTTTGGTTTTTTTTTGTTTCCTTTGCCTTTTCATATTGATAGTATTTAAATGCAAATGTTTCTTCAATGATTTTTTTTGGGGGGGGACAATTCTAGACTTTGAAGAGAAGAGACTGAAACTTCAAAGAGATCTGACCCCCTCCCCACCCTCTCAGGATTTACGCCTATGGGTGCTATGTGAAATGTTTAAAGCTTGGAAAATTATTTTACATCATACATTTACATTTTTTAAATGTTGCCACTTTCTCCCTGACCTGTTTGCTATCTGAAAAACCCCTAAGAATTTCATAAAACATATGGATTTATACTAAGATTAACTAAATACATGTACTAATTGATAAGTAGGATAGAATGCTAAAAGAAAATATTTTGTATATATATTTCTTGTTTCATCATAGTCTTATTTCTGTGTGCAAATGGCTATTAAACAGTCCCATTGTTTTTTTTTTTTTTATCCTTTTGAATCTTTTCCCAGAGTGGGTTAGTGTGAGCAGACAGAAGTGTGGATGAATGGAGTCTTTTCTATAGCTGTGTGCTCTGTCTGAATGTAGCTGTGAGCGCACAAGTCCTGCAGAGACAGCAGCAAGGTACCAGAGATTCTCTCAGCAGTTCTCGCTCACCATGCTGTTCGATGCCGTTTGTCCTCCGCCCTGCTGTTTCCAAACCAGACAGAGAGGCAGTGAGGAAGCTCTTGGCGGTCACTGTGTAAAATTTGGCGATAGTCTGAGTTGGAAGATCTGCTTTCCATTAGCTGCAGATCAAGTAAAGAAGCTTTCTTTGGCTTTCAGATTGCATCTCTGGTACGGATGCATCGATCCACTTTTTTCACTTCCGATATCAATAACAATATCTGAGGCATAGCATGGACCAATACTGATCTGATACAATTCAAATGACACACATGGAGTTCTAGCTACTCTAAATACAGGCTGATTGTCACTCAATAAATGAAAAGTGCTCAAAGCTATTGAGAAATTGACAGAAGGAATGACATTGGTCTATAATTATCAAGACAGTAATTCCCTCCATCAACAAAGTAGGAATATTTTTCCTAATGTAAGAGGGTTTTTTTCTGCACTTAGACTATGAAATTTAGCTCAAGTAGGACTGCTGTCTCTTCTCTATTTCAAATCAAAGCAATTATATCATGATAGTAAAAATGGTGATATTTTTACTCATGGTTGTCACTGTAAAGTGAAAGTCTCACTCAGGTCCAATTGAGGGTTAGGTAGTTTTGTTTACAGGGAACTGTTAACCCTGGTCCCTGTCAGCTGGCCTAATGACATTGTTGCTACAGCGTAAATAGCAATGGACTCGGCAAACACTCGACTTCAGCCACTCCAGAGGCAGGACTGTGAGAAATGCAGAGCTGAAGGCAATTAGGAACATCATGACATAATAGTTTTTATTTTCAACATGAGTCAGTGGAACGTGGCGCAGTACAAACACGTTTGGATGTGGTCACCGTCCGATCTGTGATTTGAGTTGGTTTGTGGAGTCTCTGCTGTCACAGCGGAGAGTTTCAAAAATGTTGACACTTCAGTGTTGGCTATGTAGACATCCCGAAGTTTAAAATTCAGCAAACACCCAGGCAGAGCAAAGCTAGCCTTTCTGGAGCTTCAGTGTCAGCTGTTGCAATGAATTATTGACTAAGATCAAAGCCATGGTCGGAGTGAAAGTTTAGCTAGGGGCTGCTCTGTTTCTCCGCCGTGCATTCCTGACTAGCTGGAGCGGGGACCATGCATTATTCAGAGCCACTCTAAGGTAATAAACCAGATTCAAGGACAGATTGCAGGATCTGGTTCCTGTGCACATGTCCTGATTCCTTGGGATTTATTGTTTTTTGTTGCTATGATATGGGATTCACATCATTCATGAATGCCCTGCGTTATAATTTGCTTCCTGGTTTTGGCTCGGACTCCTGTCCGCTTAGCATCACATATGCATTCGAACCACACCAGAGTTCACCTCAATCAGATCTAGATCTAGGTTTGTAGGTGGACCAGAGTTTAGTTTTTTGGTCTGCATCAGAGTTTGATTGTTCATTTACATCTCCCCATGTGAACCGGACTTTCTAGGCAAACAAACTGGAGTTAGATTAAAGCTGTCTAAACAGTCCTGGTCTATATCTGCATCAACCACCTGCATGAACTTTGATTAACTTTAAAAAATATATATTTTAGTAAAATGCAGAACGTTTCAGACTTATGCTTTAAAGCAAGAATCTGCAGGTCAGACCTCAAGGATAAGGAGAAATGAGCAGTATCTGTCTGGATACTGCTAACTCCACTTTAGTGTGAGACATCTATAAGTAATATTTTTCAAAGTTCAGACTAATTCACTCTTAGACTCAGATTTGTTTTGAGTATAAAGCTTAAAGATGGTGTATGTTGACTTTTGCCCTCTTATCTATCACAGCGGTGAAACTTCCATTCCATTCACCTGAAGGCCTGACTGGTAACTCTTCTAGTTATTTGTGTTTAAATATGCCTCTGTGTTTTGGATTTCTACTTTCTGTTGATGCTTTTAGAGACTCTGGGGGGGAAATATAATAAGCAGATGTGTGTCTACAATCATCCAGTCTGTGAATTTTAACATCAGGAAGAGGAATGAAATTGTATTTTTAATGTTTCCATTTCCTGAATCTGAGATGAGGCCTGTCATGACACCAAAATTTACTGGACGATAAATTGTCCCAGAAAATATATGGATGAATGATAATATTGGTGTTTTTTGAGAATGTTTCAAGTAATATAAAGGTAAAAGAACATATTGTCAAAGACTCATAAAGTTTAAATTCTAATGAACATTTAACACTGGAACTTGAAGACAAATTAAATTTCCAAAATAAACAGAACAAATAAATTCAGATTCTGTAATCAAAATTGTCCTTCAAACAAAAAAAGATCCAGATGATACCAAAGCAGCAGACTGAAGACTTTTATCATCCAGTTTTTGGCACAAAGAGAGAGAGAGAGAGAAACGAGAAGAAAAGTAATTCATGCAAATGGAAATTATAGAGATCATTTTAATTTATTATCCAGGTAATGCATTATTGCTAATTGCAACAGGAGGGCTTCGTTTTTCAAATCTCATAAGAGGCGACTGGACCAAAAAGGGGATCACAGTTGCATATATAGAAATTCATTAATCTAAAGTTTTCAATCAGTAACATCTGATGAATTCTAATTAATGTACAATTTGAGCAAAAAAAATCATAACAATGAAAAATAATTAATCTGACATACAGTAATTAACTGCATAAGTATGAAATGGAGTGTATACATATAATAGTTGTGAAATCTGAATTGGCGAAGGCATGAATTGACCCAGAGCTATAGGAAACTGCTTGGTTTCCATCTTCTTAATGATTTGTTCTCTTCCCTTCAGGCCCTCTTCCCAGCCCTATGTCATGGCTAGTGGAGTCGCTAAGTCAAGCACCTCCAATGGGTACCCACCGAAGGCACAGCTACAGATCACTGGTAAGTTTTAACACTTGGTTTTAGGTGGAATTAGGTACAGGAAGGGAAAAAGAGTGGTGGTTGAACTATGAGCTCTTTCAGTTTTCAAATTTTTGTCTGAAGAAGCACAAGGTGATGAAACTGCAGAGTGACTGTTCCTCACAGATAACAAGTCTGAAACACCCACTAGCTTTGGACCAAAGTAAATGGAGTCCACTTCTCTTTGTTAATGGACTTTGGATTCCACTGAAAAGACAATAATGTCAGCACTAATTGTTATTATTCTGAGTAATGTCCAGGTACTTCTACATGTCTGTATTGTAGTTTTTGGAGTACAGCAACCTCCACACTTGTGCGAGTTAATCTTTGGTCATCATTTTAAAAAAATTTTTTACCACTCTTACTGTAGATATGGGCAGGTAAAACTGAGCCATTTCCTGATTTCTGAAGACTAACATATGTCTGCTTTACTAAAATAGTATGCTCACTTATGTTTCCTGTTTTGAATAGGAAATAAAAGGCTACTCGGTGTCATTATACCCTGAGATGCATCACTACACAGTAAAAACAGAAAATCTTACCAAGTACTTTGCCTAGTTTCTAGTGCAAATACCTTGATACATTTGAAATGGGACAAAACTAACTTGCATCACTTCAGCAAGTTATAGGAGGTTGTCAATAATTTCTTAATATTGATGAAAAAGTTCTAGTTTCACTGGCAGATTATTTCACTTACAACATGAGAAAAATGTCTTGAAAACAAGTACTTTTTTTTAAATCAATATTCAAAATGTATTGACTTAAAACAAGATCTTACATTTTGCTGAAAAGTTATTTGTGAGTTTGCTTTGTCACATTTCAAGTGTACTAAGACATTTACACTAAACTCTAGACAAAAATAGATTTTTTTGCAGTGTAATTAAAATATCTTCGATACTTGGACTAATTTAGGGATATGAATAATATTTGATGTTTTGTGGGAACAACTAATAATTGCAACTCTGGTGTCAAAATAAATTCTGTCTGAAATTGAGTTTTTTCCTCCTTATCAGTAAATGTTTTCATTGTGAGGTTATATTCCTGCAATAAAAGATACAAGAACGTCTTTTATTGCATTGCATTAGAGTTTCACAAGTCTTTCTTATTGGAACCAGTAAGCATGTAGAGCAGTGTAGTTGAATTAGACTACTCTGGCTTTAAACCCAGCAGTCTGTTTTGTTTACTTAAGCTTACTGTAAAACCTGCCTCATATTTGCATCCCAGCACAACCCCACAGATAATGCAAACACACTACAATAATGGGGAATGCATTGATTAAGATAAAAATTTATACCACAAAATATAACTCCATGTTTCAGTTTTTCACTCTTGGATTGGTCATGTTTTAGCTCCTTATCCTTTTTTATTTCCATTTCCTGCTAGTGACTCTGTTCTATGACACCTCCTCTGTTTGTTTCAGTGCTATCAGCAAAACTGAAAGAAAACAAGAAGAACTGGTTTGCTCCCAGTCCATATGTAGAAGTGACAGTCGACGGGCAATCCAAGAAAACAGAGAAATGCAACAACACTCACAGTCCCAAATGGAAACAGCCGCTCACTGTGTAAGTCAGCATAACTGAAGACTCATGTGACATTGTTTCACAGATATTACCAGGACTTCACTTCAGTGACTAGTCAGGGAAAAATTAGCACATTATATTTTGGATTCACTCAGCTTTAGGAGGCAGTGCATCATGCCTTGCGCATTACTTGCCTTGAAGGCTTAAATGTTACCAATGAGGTGTTTCTGAAAACAAGTCTGCAATTCTTGAAAACTGTTGAGCTATTTCCAGGTTTGACTGAAAAACAGCAATTTTCTTTGGATTAGTTTGTTTTCTTAAACAAAACTATAAGCTCACAGAGTTTTATGGAAATTTTTGTGCTGCTTTCTTCTGCTGCTGGAGCAAAGTCCTCTCAAATGTTTCTTTGCAGGAGAGTAATGACAGCTTTGTTATGAAAAACAAAGCATAGCTTTAACTACAGCAAAAAAACTTCTTGGGGACAAAAATCTTTATGGGAATAAAAACTTTAATCGCATCTCTACTAGCAAACTACAAAAAATGGCTGAGAGGGGCGGAGTGAAACTGTTTATGACCTGGTGGTGGGCGGGGCTGGAAATGCATCTTTTGCATTTAAAGGGACGGCACAAAAATGAGTTCCTCAGAAAAACCTCAGAACAGGAATAAAAAAGGACTGGAGTGACAATAATGAGGAATTCAGACCAAAGCATTGCAGTTCCACTTTATTACTGAATGATTTAAGTGGGAAAAGGATTTAAAATCATGAGATGTCCAATCCACTGTAGACATACTTGACACAAATTCCTATTGAACTTTATTTTTTATGTTTTAAAAAGATTCTGGAAACGTCAGGCTCTTTATATTGGAAATAGACAAACTCTTGTGTCACAATGTTTTTTTTTTTGTTTGTTTTTTGCATGTCTAGCCTTAAGTTTTAAACAATACATGGTGCCAAACAGGCCTCAGTTTTCATTATATTTAATAAAGAGCTCTTCTACAGTTTCTTTTAGAGCCTTGACAACAGAAGCATGTATGTACGAAGGGAGGTAATTGGAGCCATGTATTCACAATGTCTTTTCCTGGTGCTGGTCAAACAGCTGTCATGGTGTTATTTATAGACACTCTATGTTCTTGAATAGTTTGACTATTAGCCAGAGGAACATGTATGCAGATTCTTTAGATGATCTAGCTAAATAATCACCTGCAATATGTTTTACCTGAAACCTAGTATCATTACATTTGTGCAGACCAAGTATCCTGGATGCCATAAAATGTATTTTTATAATAAAGAAAATGATACAAGGACCCTGAGGGTCTCTAAAAAGCAGAAGCTTTGTTTCTGGATTTCTCTGGATTTATTAAAACATTTTGCCTCAACAGGATCGTGACTCCATTCAGCAAACTGGTGTTTCGTGTGTGGAGCCACCAGACCTTGAAGGCAGACGTGTTTTTAGGTATGGCCATGCTGGACATCAGCGAGACTCTCAAGTCCAACGACATGAAAAGTGAGTAGTTGGAATGCAAACAACTGTCAAAACATTTAGCCCCCTGCAGTCATCTGGTTATGAAACCATCATATGTTACTATAAGCCATGTATGACTGCCAGTTGCTGTTGAGATGAACACCAACAGTTTAGAAAGAGGCTGGGTACGCCGACTCATGGTTCACCTCACCTGAAATGGACCAGCAGAGCTCTACACACCTGAGGAAACAAATTGTCTGATCTGGAGCAGAGATGCGTCTGAAACATGCAGAACGCCCACTCTTGACAATTAAACATACATTTTGTTAGAGTCCACACCTAAATCTCAATGAAATACAATAGAGAAACTTGAAACCTTTGAATAGTGATGTTCACACTTGGCCTGTCAAAATTTTGCTGGGCGATAAATTGTCCCAGATGTTATTGTGATGAACAATAAAATTGTTGTTTTGAGACAATTTTCAAGTACCGGTAATATGATGGTAATGGCACAATAATGCAAGAACACATTCTCAAAGATCAATAAACTTTAAAGTCTAATAAATATTAACACTGGAACTGAAAGACATTTAAAATATCTAAAATAAATAAACAGAAACCACAAATAAAATGAATTATGAAGTCTCTGTAAACAAAACTGTTCTTCAAAACAGATCTAGTTGGGCCAAAGCACCAGACTGGGTGACTTTTATCATCCAGTTTTTGGTTGAAAGACACGAGAAAACAATCATGCAAATGGAAATTACTGAGCTTGTTTTAATTTATTATGTGGTTTATTGATTTATTGCTCATTGCGACAGGCCTAGTTTACACATGCTTTTGTATCCAACCTGACTGAGCTGGAGATGTTTTGCTAAAAAGAATGGACAAAGATGTCTGCTGTAAAATTTCAAAGCTGCTGGAGATGCACCTCAAAAGATTTGAAACTGTTTGGTAGCAATAAGGGTCAGAATACAAAAGCATATAAAATTTTTCAGATTCAATTTATGAAAATTATTTTAATGTCAACTAACCTAATCAAAATGATGTACTATTTTGCAAGGTCTATTTTTGAAAAACTTATTTGACAGAATATGCAAAAGCTGAAGGTCTCTGGATACTTTTTTTAGTGTTGATGTGTTTTGCTTTCTCAGGCCTGCAAAGCTTTTTGGAGCATTTGAGATCATCAGATTGCATAAACAGAAAATGTTTCATCAGTTTGTAGCAAAACGCTTGGCTCTTCCTCACCACTCTAGTATGTGAAACTAAACTGCATAGTTCATAAGGAATGTGAAAGATTCACACCAGTTTTTCTGAAATAGTTCTTCTTTCCCTGTGCTCATAGCTGAAGCTCGATCTTATGTCTATGCTTGTTGTATGTTGCAGCTGCATCTCTTGGTGACAAGTTGAGCAGTTTTGGAAACTAATCCAGTAGTGGAAAAACATGCAATAAAAAGCAGCTTGAATTTCTTGCAGATTTCATGCTCTAGTAATAATCATTTCTGGTATGTTAGTCATTGAGAAGTCTGCTTGGTTTTTTGCATAGCTACACTCATTCCAGCACTGCTGATGGTTAACTTGTGGTGAAAATTACATACTGTGATTGATGTTCCATGTCAAAACAGAAAAACGCACAGTTTTCAGAATAGCTTTTAGCCCAGATGATGCATCATCGTTATGTACCGGTACTTTACAACAATCTCCTGATTGAACTTGCAACAATAACAATCCTAGGCAGAGGCAGCCCAGTAACTCGTTTTGTTTTCTTTCTTGTTCCTCTCATTTATTTGACATATTGCATGTGTATCTGTTGTCCAGATGTGATGGTGTTTTATGACGTTCGTCTTCACTTTATCTCACCGTTTTGCATCGGTAAGGTTTTACAGTGTATTTCAGATGCAAATGTGTTGTCTCTGTAGTTTCCGATCTGGTGCAGTCACTCCAGCTGCACGCTGACAGAGAGCACTCAGACATGGTGGGGGACCTGTCCGTCTGTCTGGACGGAATGACGGTGGACCCAGAAATGTTCGCCTCAGCAGAAGCCGACCACTACAGTGAGCAACCTGGATTTAAATTAAACCTTTTCAGTTCATATTGACTGTTCATATAACAGTGCAGATTATATAGTATGACAGCAGCTTTTAGATTAGTCTTTTTGTTGTTTTTTTTTTTAGGTACAGCTAATGGAGAATCATCACAGCACAATGGGGATCCTGCTGTAAGGTAGATAATAAAGGCCCATTAGTGGCACATAATTTTATATCAGTCAAATGTCTTGAAAGTAAGATATTTATTTGTTTAAAGTTGGAAAGAGATTATGCCTATTAATTTACTAATATAATTTATATCTTTGTCTTAAGCGCAAGTATCAGAAATAACTGAAGGAAATGAGATTTCTAAAGTAAAATTGTGCATACTACTTTAAAGCAAATGTGCATTTTGGTGCATGGAGTAAAATTATAGATATTTTGGATGAGAAGTTGTAAAATAATCTACTATAAATATTTCAAAACACTTTATAGGAAAAAAAAATTATACACTTCTGAGTTAATGAGGAGAATGATAAACTATTTGGAACTTAGTTTAATGCATACGACCATGAAAATGTATATTGTAATTATTGAGAAAGGGGCAGGTTTCCACAATATTTCTCTTCTTCCTGCTCCTTTTTCACTCATGTTTATGAAGTGTTGTAGGAGAATCTGTAAATTATGTTAAATTATGTTATGTTAAATTATGAGTGAATAAACTGGTTGATGGACATCTCTAGCTTTATTTGGTCTTACTTTGGTTGTCTGTTTTTTTTTTTTTGGACAGGTCAAGTCGAGACAGCTCTCCAGCTGTGGACACTGATCACAGATCCTCTCCCAGCACCCAGAGGACAGTGAGCAGCAAAGGGTCTCCATCAGTGGGAGGACGGCCTGCCCGACCACCCAGACCCTCCAGGCCTCCTCCCCCAACGCCCCGCAGACCAACTGCTTCACCAGGTGGGTCATGAAACCGTCTGTTGCTGTTTTTTATTTTTTATTAATTTATGTTTTTTTAAGTTTGACGTCACACTCGTGGCTTTTACAGCTCTGTGATGATCTCCCAAGGGGTAAATCGGATAGGAAACAGTGGTGGGAGAACTTTAACCTCTCCCCTTCAGCTGACTGCATTCACAACCCATTTACATAACACAGAGGAAGTTTGATCTAAAATGGGCTTTTACAAAGGCATATATTTGGTAACCTGTTTGAGGCACTTTTAAAGGACCAAAGTTCAAATGTTTGCCATTCAACACAGTATGACATCCTGTCAACGTCAAACATTTACCATGAGGGTGACCTCACTGCTGAGTTAGGCCAAAACTCAGCAGTGTTTTTAACAACCGCTTTATCAGTTTAAACCAGTGGTCCCCAACCAGACTAACTCATTCTGCTGGTTGTGGGCTCAATAAGTATTTAATTATTTCTTGCGCTGCCCGGTACCGGTTCGCGGCCCGGGGGTTGGGGACCACTGGTTTAAACCATTCCTATTCACTGAGGCAGGAAAAATACAGGCATAAAATTATGACTAGCATGGGCACCCTGGCATGTCTGGAGCTGGACAACCTCATCATAACGTTACTGTCTTCAAACAGTTGAAACTACAGCACTTCATCTGTCAATGTGTGTTTGTTACAACCAAAACAAACACATGAGTCTCGCACTAATGGGAGAAATGGCTCCTGGTCTTCCTACAAAAACAAAAGAGAAATCCTACAACTGCTAAACTCTTGAGGCCACTTCAATTTTGTTTGCATTTCATGAAGAAGAGAGTTTACTCAGTGTCTTCTTCTGATGCTTTCATGTAATTTCCTTCAGCGGTTCTTGGTGCAGCGCCACCACAGGTGAGAGGGGGAACAGCTTGTTCAAGGGGTTTGGATCATTTGACTGAGGGCAGTGTGAAAGCAGATAAAAATGAAACAAATATTAGAAGAGTCTTCTGGAGTATCAGATGTGAAAACAGCCTTAGTTATGCTTGGGCTTGGCTCCAGTTCTCCATGTTGATGGATCCTGATCTCTGCACCACAACAGCTGCCATTTTGGAGGTGCTTTGACCCAGTTGCTTTTGTCACTTTATAGTAACATTTTATGGGTTTTTCTTCCCCCTCAGCATCTTCTACCAATGGGATGGCTCCCACAGAGACTAGCCAGGGCCAGGCAGCCTCTGATACACCGGTGCGGACCCCGGGGCCCTCATCTGCTCCGGACTCAAGCCCATCGACGTCCTCAAATAGGAGCTCCATGCCCGCCTCCACAACCGGAGGCGCAGCAACCAGACAGCCGACCACGCCTTCCCTCCCTCCCAGAGCACCATACGCCAACGTTGGACCATTGCCTCCTGGGTTGGTTCTTATGCTGCAGTCTGCGCTGCTCAAAAAAGCTGCATCAGCAGAAAATACAGGAAGAGAAGTTAATGAGTCATTCGGAGAGACGGTGTTAGGAAATGGTGCCATCTTTTTAAGCCAAACAAAACCAGTAATCTTGATCAATTTAGGGCATAAATATTAATTTCTGAAATCATTGAATGTTTTCTTCAGGCTGTTGTGATATAGTTGTTTTACAGGAAGAGCAAAATAAAAGCTTAAACTTCTAGCATAGGTTTGCCACACATGAATTATGGGAAATTTTTGCCTTTTTAAAAACTGTCTTGTATGTTTGATTTATTTATTTTTTCACCTGTTTGTCCTATAGATGGGAGCAGAGGGTGGATCAGAATGGCAGGTTGTATTACGTGGACCACATTGAAAAGAGAACAACATGGGAACGTCCTGAGCCGCTCCCCCCTGGGTACAACTTCTTTTCTCAAGACTGATGGCTTTAAATATGGATATATCAGTATTGCAGTAATTACAGTTCTTATTTTTAATATCTCTACAATGTCAGCTTGCATAGATTCACAGTTGAGGGAAAAGTATCTTCTTCAAGTTGTCCTGGTGATTTCTGTGAACTTGCTATATTAGCTGCTGTCAACAATTATTTTGATGCACAAGACAAATTATTGGGAGTGAAATTATTAGTGTGATTCAGGTTAAAATGCATATGTAACAAGTTTCAAAGAAACAGGTAAAGATGTGTAAAATAAACCTTTAAAAATTAAGATATCTTTTAATGCAGCAGAAAAATTTAACCTTTTTTCTGAATGCATTTATTTAATGGGAAGGAAAAAAGTCTCAAAGAAGTAATTCTTAGTTACTGGTGGCGCAACAGTTTGAGTAATGGTTGAGTAATGGTTTGACCATTACTCAAGCCATTACAGTTTGAGTAATGGTACTCAAATTAAAGGTTGTACATTTCTAAATGTTCTCGTGGGAGATGGCAATGCTGCTGGAATAAAAGATGATTTTATGATTTCCACATCTAGATGCAGAAATCACAAATCAGTACAATTCATGATTAAAATCAAGTGTCAGATCTGTAAAGTTTTTAAGCCACCTAAGATTCAGAATGTGTTTTAGATTTGATTTTAGGTCTAAATTGGTTGAAAATGGCTACAGCTTTTAGCTTTTACCTCTTTTTTTCCTATTTCTCCATATAAGAATTTTTTTATTTTCTCTTCAAGTGTTGCAGAAATAAACGTTTCCCTTCTGCGTGTCTAAAGGTGGGAGCGTCGTTTTGACCAGATGGGCCGTGTCTACTTTGTTGATCACATCACGCGAACCACCACATGGCAGCGGCCCACGGTGGAGACGGTGCGTAACTACGAACAGTGGCAACACCAGCAGAGCCAGCTGCAGGGCGCCATGCAGCAGTTCAACCAGAGGTTCATCTATGGGGTAAGACTTTCTCCTTAACATGTGATGGGAGAGTGGGGGAATGTGGAGGTTGGTTTTATAAAAAAACAAAAACTCTCAGTGGGAGAAAAGCGTTTTTTTCCCACCGACCTTTGTTTTTTAAAAATGTTAAAGGGTAAATAAAGGAACCATGTTGTGAAGAGTTTAGAAAGAAAAAAGTGTCTTAAAGACATTAAACTGGTATCATGAGATTTGTGTAGTGGGAACCTTGCGAAATCTGTTATGGATAAATTTTCTAAGTATATCCATATCTAAAATATATCTGAATACACAAACTGAATTCAGACAACTTGTGACTGAAGAAAAGAAAAAAAAAGTGTAGCAAAGATATTCAGCGTCTGTGATTCTGTGGTCTTAAGGCAGCATTTTATTTCATAAAGATTTGATCTGGAAATCTCTACACAACTTCAAAACAACTTCATCAAACCGCTTCTACTTCACCAATACAATGAAGCAACTTAAATTACATAAATATATTTCCACATCTTGTCATGGTTCTGTGTTCTTTGTTTATCTCATGTAAAAAAACAAGGCAAGATTTTGATCCAGTGCTTAATAATTGTACCTAAATTTGTGTCACAGAATCAAACGGAACTCTGGAAACTTTTGTACTTTGTTACAATTTTATCTAGTTTTAGTAAAATTCAGTTTGTTTGTCTTTTTTTTTTTTTGTCAACATTTGTCCTTGAAGGTTCAAGACCAGGCGGCAGCTACTCAGAATAAAGAGTTTGATCCTCTCGGCCCTCTGCCTGCTGGGTGGGGTAAGATCATTAAAGGCGCCGCAGCCCTTCAATGGATCAGGCACATGAACATTGACCCATCATAACAGGTTGTAAAGTTATATTCAGTATACAGCCCAGATCCTTTTAGGAAAGTCAAGATAGGTTTATTTGAAAAGCATCGTTCATGCTCTGAGTGATTCAGAGTGCTTTGATGGAAAACGAAAGAACAGATATTAAGAAGGGCCGGTCAGAAATATTTAGACGTCTGAAACTGAGCCCAGAAAGTTTAATTTATGTTTCTATATGTACATATAAAACCTAACTCATGCAAAATTATACAGAAATATACTAATCACATAGAAGTGTGGCTTAAAAAGCTGGGTTTTTTGTCATGTTTTATACATTAGACCAGTCATCCCCAAGCCCCGGGCTGCGGACCAGTACCGGTCCGTGAACCAATTGGTACTGGGCCGCACAAGAAATAATTAAATATTTCCGTTTTATGTATTATCCGAGTCTGAAGGATCTTTTATTTTGAAAATCCTTTAACCGGATTCTCTCGGTTGCGGCTTGCGGGCCAACATTGAGCCCACAAGCAGCAAAATGAGTAAGAAACAGAGGTCTTTGGAAAGTTTCTTTGCAAAGGGAAAAGACCCAGAGAAGAGACATGAGAATGGATTTATCCCGGTAGGTGATTCCCACATTACAAGCCCACTCTGTATGATCTGCGGCGACTGGTGTTCTGTCAGATCAGCATACGCTGTCAGATCGTCATACGCTTAGCACAAAGTGACGTCTATATCTGTCAGACAAGTATACGCTGTCATTACCATATGATTTTATTTCATCAGCAGCATAGAATCATGACGTAGATCGTCATACACTTTTATAAACAACTGTAGGACATCCTGACTCAACGGTTAACTAGTCAGACCGTCATCAAGCAACAGGGAGGCGAGTTTTACACGGGAGTGTGTTGTAGTTGACTGCAGCTTTAGCTAGTCACTGCTTTAAATAGACTTTTAAACCACAACAATGCATGTATATTTATCTAGTTCTCATTGAAAACTGTTTATTGACTTATTTTCGTCGTAACTTGTCGTGTATGGTGAACTGACGGGAGCAAATGAATGCATGCAGATATGTTTTCTGTCCCTTCAGAAAAGAGGACGGATGGCAATGGAAGAGTTTACTTTGTCCATCACCAGACCCGCTCAACTCAGTGGGAGGACCCTCGAACTCAGGGGTAAGGGAGGGAATGCAACCCCGTCTTTTTGGTTATGTTTTTCTGAAAACATCTTTTTACAATTCTCATTTTCAGATTACTGAACGAGAAGCCGCTTCCTGAAGGCTGGGAGATGAGATTCACCGTGGATGGCATTCCTTATTTTGTAGACCACAACAGGAGAACGACTACCTACATTGACCCTCGCACGGGGAAATCCTCTCTGTATGTTTTCCTTCTCATTACATTCCATTCCCCCCTAAAAAATGTAAGCCTTCCTATTCATGAAGAGGACAACCAGGCTAGCTAAAGAAAAATAAGAAAATTTAAGAGAAAATCTTTATTTTAAAAGATTGTGGAAGAGGTCAGACCTGTTCATTGCATGTAGATACACACTTTAGACACGTTGCATGTTGTTTTTTTACATCTGAAAATTTTGAGCATGCGTCCAATACTGGAAGGCAAAAAGATGATTCTTTAACATTCTAGCTGCGCTTCCGCTGTACAACAATTCTGTTACCTACATCTCCAGGTTTTATTTAATTATTAATTTAGTGCATCGAAGAAAAAATAACACTGAAAAACGGTTGATATTTAAGATTTGACACATTGTGTTGACTTGACAGCTAAAACCAATAGTAATCGTCATTCAAATCCACACTAATTTGCTCTGATAAAAACAAACTAAAACATCAACAAGGAATTGTTGATGTTATTGAATTTTTCAGGTCACCAGAAACATTGAATTTTGTCACTACGCAGCACATATTGGACCACAATTACTTCTATTTTCTGCTTATTTAAAGTGATAACTATAAACTGAATAATTGCCCATCTCTACTCCTGTCTTTTTGTTTTGCCTTTTTCTCTTACATTGACACTCATGAGCTGGAAGCAGGCGTATTTATGACTTGTGTTGCATGTTGTGGCCAAACAGGTTTGGTAAAACCACAGAATGATTAAATGAGCTGACACGAACTGCTAACATCCTGACAAAGAAACCTGAGCAGGTCACCCCCTACCTAATGACTCCTGCTTTTAAATAAAAATCTTTTTATTATTCTGCGGCGTCAACAGCAAGCACTTACACACAACTCAAAGTTATGTTTATAGAACTATTTTTTTGTTTAATACACACTGACATGTGATATAATATTATTATTATTGTCCATAGTGAAAATGGGCCACGGATCACTTATGTTCGAGACTTCAAAGCCAAAGTTCAGTATTTCAAATTCTGGTGCCAGGTAAGAGTCAGACTGACACCATTTTTGTCTATTCCACTCAGAAGTACTTCTGTGTGGAATATTACCAAATGATAAAGGTTTATAAGTTATAGTTTGTCATTAAGCTACTGCAGTATTGAGATGGGGATGAGTAGATTTCATCCCACTAATATGGAAGAATAATCTGTAGATAAGATGCAGTCTGAAGTTGTTAAAACAGTGAGTGCAGCTAAAGGCATACTTTCTTTTCAGAATTAGAAAAATCTTCTTTCTTTTGTTTTTTTCCAGCAACTGTCTTTGCCTCAGCATGTTAAAATCACAGTAACGAGGAAAAACCTCTTTGAGGATTCTTTCCAGCAGGTATGTTTGCAATGAATTCAATCTGACAAAGTGTTCAGTGGAATTAACCAGAGCTGCTGTTTTCCTGAAATAACCTTTAATTAGCTAAAAAGCTAAACTCAAAACATTTTGTATTAAAAAATGAGTCATTGTGAGTTGTATTTATTTATATTTGTATTATAGTTGTATTTATTTATATTTTGTCTATTTTAGATAATGAGCATTAACCCTCAGGATTTGAGAAGGAGGCTTTGGATCATCTTTCCAGGAGAGGAAGGACTTGACTACGGAGGTGTTGCCAGGTAAGTTAAGGAGATTGAGAACTTAATTCTTGCCACACCTTTAGAATTTTCATCATTTGCTGATGATCTACGCTAACTCTGTTATTGTCGTCTCAGAAGCTTTAAGAAGCGTATAAGTTTGACTTTTTGTTTCATCTCTTTGATTTCCACCAGTGATTGGAATGTGTCTTAACAAAAGCCCTTGTTGGACTTGTTCCTCTCTGTCCTTTCCTGTAGGGAGTGGTTCTTCTTGTTGTCTCATGAGGTTTTGAACCCCATGTATTGCCTGTTTGAATACGCTGGTAAAGATAACTACGGTCTCCAAATCAACCCTGCTTCAGACATCAACCCCGACCACCTCAAGTATTTCAAGTTTATTGGACGATTCATTGCAATGGTTAGTTTTTTTTCATCATGACATTAAAAAAAACTTTCGGAGTAGTTGAAGAGGTCTGTTGTAAAAAATATAAATTAATATTCCATTGTTTTTATCCCTCAGGCTCTTTTCCACGGCAAGTTCATCGACACTGGTTTCTCTCTGCCATTTTACAAACGAATGCTCAACAAACCTTTGACACTCATCGATCTGGAGTCAATAGATCCTGAGTTTTATAACTCCCTCATGTGGATTAAGTGAGTGTGATCATATCATTTTAGCTCTTAAGATTGATAAGACAAATTAAGTAAAAGTCAGTATTTTAAGATGCCTAAATGTCTGTTTTTTTCAACTTGAAGTCAGATATAATTGTGGTTGTATTGGAAAAACAGCTTAGATATGAAATAATTTTTGTTAATTTGAACTCAGAAATGGTTTTGGTTGAATCATTCAATAACATGAGACTCTCCTAAAAGAAGTCGAAAATCTTTCACTTTTTAAACTCGGAAATTTCTTCTTTTCTCTAGAAATTTTCTGTGATTGATGTCAAACTTTGATTTTTTTTTTTCTAGCAACTTTTCAAACTCAGAAATTTCTGAGATCTCAAAAAGTCTTTTGTAGCAGAAATATATTCTTTTTTTTTTCTCTCTGTATGTACAACGTCCTTAATGCACCATCTTAGTCCACACAACCAGATTCCAACTTTCCCTTGTTCTGACAATTTGTCTTAGAAACTTATCTGGTTTGTCACATTGTAAAGCGTCTGATAGCAGTGGAGTGTAAAAGCGAGCAGTGATACCACTGTGACCAACGTGTTGTCTCATTTCAGGGACAATGACATCGAGGAGTGTGGGTTGGAAATGTTCTTCTCAGTTGATAAGGAAATGCTTGGAGAAATATCCACCCATGAGCTTAAAGAAGGCGGGGGAGACATCCAGGTTACCGAGGAAAACAAGGAGGAGTACATCAAGTGGGTTTTTCTTTTTGTCTGTGTTCTTTTTTTTGTGTTGAGTTGCGTTGTGTTTACCTCTCTGCTGCGCCCTGCAGGTTGGTAGCAGAGTGGCGGCTGTCCAGAGGAGTGGAAGAACAGACGCAGGCGTTCTTTGAGGGCTTCAATGAGGTCCTCCCTCAGCAGTACCTGCAGTATTTTGATGCTAAAGAGCTCGAGGTGAAGCTGAAGCACAAACTTGTTTACATAATGAGTGATTCAGAAAACACAAGAGGCGCAGGCTTTAGGATGAGTTCTTGTCCTTGCACAGGTCATGCTGTGTGGCATGCAGGAACTGGATCTGGGGGATTGGCAGAACAACACCATCTACAGACACTACACTCGGACCAGCAAACAGATCGTCTGGTTCTGGCAGGTCGGTGGGAAACGGTTGGATATCGGTTTTCACTAAATGGTGAATCATTTAAAACGGAGACAGTTATAACAAAATTGATGCTAGTGTGGTTCGCGCTCCTGGAGTTTTGTGACAAACTGTCAGAAAAATGCACTTCTCCTTAAAATTGTTTTTTCTAGCTATGATGGAGAATCTGGATGACTTGAAGGGGAAAAAATGGTGGATGTTTTATGATGGATAAAAGTTGAAATGTGAGGAAAAAAGTGATACTCCACATACATCTTTATGTACATGTTTCTCATCAACCCTGAAAATAGCAAACATTGAAGGTTTGCTTCAACTACTTTCAAACTGAAGACTGTTGTCATGGTGACCTGGTAGCACTGACGTACGATGCATTCACTGATCTGACTTATCAATAAAACAGTTTTACTTTTTGCTTGTCTTTGAAACAGCACAAGTTAATTTTACAGTGAAGTTTTTCTGTAAAATGTTTTTCATTAAGTTCAGCCATAGTAAAATTGTTGTCATCACTAGGCCTGTCACGCTAACAAATTTTGCTGAGCGATTAATTGTTTCAAAAATTATTGCAATAAACGATAATATTGTTTGAAGACCTTTTTACACTGATTTAATGGAAATGATGTAATAATGCATGCAATTTCCTGCCAAAGATATATGCACTTTATTTTCAAAAGAACATTTAACACTGGAGCTGATAAACATAATAACCAAAAACAAAAATAAAATGGATTCTCAGTCTCCATTAACAAAAAATGTACTTGAATAAAAACTAAACATAAAGCCAAAGTGGAAATAAATACTGCATTCAACCAAAAGAGTGCAGATTATTGCCCGTCAGTAATCATTAGATTTAAATAGAGAAGATGGGCACATCTGACTACCTGATGCAATAGTTCACACTACACGATTTTTTTGCCCCGATTGTCCCCTTACGACAATCTTAGAACATTGGCATTCTAAGATTGTCGCTTGCGATTTCGTAACCAATCATCCTGTAGTGTGCGGTGTGTTACGGTAGATTGTCAGTTAACGCAGCCTGTTGAATGTGACAGGTAGCCAATCAGAAAGCTCCACTCCGTGCTTTCTGAGGGGAAATTACGGAGGAGAATCCCAAACAGCTGACACGGCACAACCCGAAGTCCAGCAGACATTGGAGATGATATGTGGAAACAACATTAATGTTTATTCAACATTTCGTGCAAAGAATATAGAAATGACAAGGGGAGGAGTTGGAGCGAAATTGCTACCGCAGTTGATAAACCTGGTAACTTTTCAGCTGTTCTTCGTTAACGTGACATAAATGGATTATAATGATTTTCATTCAGTCAGGACCGACACTAGCCACATTCATTGCAGGTAGATTGTAGTAAAGCATTGATTAATGCCTGGTTTTAAAATTAGTTACCTGGACTTGTAGCCATTATTTTGTGCCCGTTGTTGGACGGCACGATCGAACTGTTAAACGTAGGATTTCTGTCGGCTAACGTGTGATCTCTCAGGTTTTGAAAATGGGCCAACAATCGGCCGCCAACTTTACGATCGTATAGAGTGCGCTGGGCATTACACTAAGGAAATGAGGAAGGGAGAGGTTAGTGGAGAGCACCGGAGTTGAGCCTTTTTTCATTCAGTGTCATCAACAGAAAGAGAAAAAGGCCAGAAGAAACGATAAAGCCGATAATTAAAATGAGGTCGATAGTTTTAATTTATCGTGCGATTAATTGATTTGTTTATCGCAACAGGCCTATTCATCACTTATTTGAGCAATTTAGTCAGTAAACTCTGACTAAGGTAATCTATTTTAATCTGCCATTGCTGTAGATATTTTCTTGGACTTCTAATATCAGTATTTCTGTCTGCAGTTGATGAAGGAGATGGACAATGAGAAGCGGATGAGGCTGCTGCAGTTTGTAACCGGCACTTGTCGTCTGCCTGTGGGAGGCTTCGCCAACCTTATGGGTAATTAATCCTCTCATTAAAATATTTCACTTGACACGTTGATTTTTTTTCACGTATCTCATATATGTATTCTATCTGAATAAGGGGACAGTTGGTCAGCTTTAATACGTCTAAAACCCTGGCTCTGGAATAACTTGAGCTCCCCGTCTCTTGTTTCCTGAAATGTTTACATAATGACTCTGCACAGAGCAAGTTCTCTGGCTATGGAAAGCCAAACCAGTTCTTTTACAGAACCAGTTAAAACTGGCTCTACTCCTAGTCCTGTCCTTCATTGGAATCAGCTCTCTTTTAAAACACACAGGATTGTGTGTACATAGTTTATTTCCAGTTCCAATTACATTTTTTTCCCTCTTTGCCATTTCATAAAATTGTTTTCTATTTCCTCTACTTGTTCACCATATTCTACAGTTTTACTTCTGAAAGAATCAAAAAAATTTTGGGTTTTCTTTGCTGTTATTTTGTGGGGGGGGGATTATTCCGATGGTAAAGAGTGTCTCTCTCATTGCTCCAAAAATAATGCATAACAATCCATGTTATAAATTTTCAACCCAGTCTTGGCTGAAACACCTACATAAAAATATTCCACTTTGTAGTTTACTTTTTGGAACATCCTGGACATTGTCGTTTTGTTTTTGTCTTTGTCTTTTTTTTTTAAAAATAAAACAATGAAAAGACTTTAAAAATATGAAAAACTTATCTGGATATGTCTGAAGCTGTTAAAGGTTGAATGAAGTGAAAATGAAAAAAAAAATTAAAATTTTATCTTAGTATTATTAGGTGTACCATTTTGGGTCAGCAGGATAAATATTGTCATTTTCAAGGTGCTTCAAGGATTAAAACCCTGATAATCAACACTCTCATCATACACCCCAAATGTAACCCAGCTGTGTGAAATTTTAGCTGTTTTGAATTAAATTAAATATTGGGTGAAATACTGTAATTAGTTTCTAACCAGAGGTAGGATTTCTTTTACATTGTACAGACATTTTTAAAAGATTATTTACTTCAGTTTTTGTTGTTTGTTTATATTGTTTGAGTTTCTCAGGATTATTCAAATGAATATTAAATGTTTGTATGCCCATGTATGTTTTAAAATATGTCTTCACAGTTGAATTAAATTACACTTCAATAATTTAATGCTATAATTAATTTAACCAAATTGGGGATGGGTGATATGGCCTGAAATTTCTATCACGATATTTTGTGGTATTGTGGTAACGACAAAAGTGACAATAACGTGATAATATTTATTACTTGTGACTGTGTCACAGCTGTTACAGCCCCACAAACACAAATACTGCTCCTGAAAAACCTGTTTATAATACACTTCTTTAGGACGCAAGGCACACAAACTGCTCACAGTAAAAGCATTTATTTGTGTTTTCTATTGATGCGTCTTTCAACAGTGGTTAAAACAGTAAAACTAACGATACAACAAGAAGGATAGTTTTTTGGGGTTTTTTTTGTAAACATCGTTAATTGAGATTCATCATTACATTTATCACAATAAATAACAATATGATAAATACTCATCCCTCAACCAAATGATTAAACCTATATGCCATTAAATAAATGAATAAAAAAACAGTTAAAAACAGACATGGGGACAAAAGACGATTCAAACTGCTGAGTGTCCCTCATTTCAGGGAGTAACGGGCCACAGAAGTTCTGCATTGAGAAGGTGGGAAAGGAAAACTGGCTGCCCAGAAGTCACACATGGTGAGTTTCAAAAAAAACCCAACATCAAACACACAACTGTTCTCCTTCTGGGATCCTTCAAGTGATTATGATGAGAAAACATATGTTCTTCAACTCTCTAATGTGTTTATTTTCGTGCTGCAGCTTCAACAGATTGGACTTGCCGCCCTATAAGAGCTACGAACAACTCAAGGAGAAGCTGATGTTCGCTATTGAGGAGACGGAAGGATTCGGACAGGAGTGAAAGAGGGAGACGAAGTGGGAAAACCCCGACAATGTTTAAATCAGGGAGCGCCAGCCTGCAGAAGCAGCAGGTGTTTGGGAGAGGCGACGCTCGTCTGCATGCACCGGCTGGTGAGATGGCTGCCAGCATGTACAGTAGTCGGGATCGGGGAAATCCTCAAAGCAAACCTCTCATGGCTTCATGAGCGGGAGCAGAATTTCATATTCCTTCAAAACCAAAATCCGAAGGCTGCCTTCCAAATGCGGTCATCATGTCAACGACAGAAACTCATGAGCGGGGGCAAGATCTGAAACGTAGAGGGCGTGGCTTTAAGTTTTCAACTTGGCTAAGTTCCCCCAAAACGAGTCGCTTTCTAATCTGAGTCTGTACTAATGATTTAAATGATTCTTCCTCTCTTAAGTTAACATTAATGACTTTCAAAAGCTTCAATAACAGACAATCTTGGTGCTTCAGAGATTTGGGATTCCTTGCTTTTGTTTTGCGCTCTGGATTATGTCGTGTTTTGAGTCTGTGAATCGATGAATGATTGTGAACAGTGTTGTAACCTCCATTATTTTTTTTAATGGTGGTGGCAAATGTTATAAAAACCATTTAACTGGCCCTAGTTTTATAGGGCTGGAGTCTGCACACTGTGATCTGTAATAACAGGACAATATGGATTAGAGTATTCTGGAAGAATCTTAATGTTCTTAACAGCTTTAATGACCTTTTTTGGTCTTTTAATGTACAGAAATAGTCTTAATTAAACCAATTACTTAAAAATCCCCAGAAGACCAGAAGAAGGATAATACTGCATCAAACCAAATAAAATTTAATCCTATGAGGCACTTGCATTGCAACCCGGTTGTCTCTTAAACATGTAGCATTTGAAACATGAACAAGTGTTTTCTTGCCTTATTTTGACATCTTTCACAACAGACCTCAAAAAGGAAGGGATGCAAATGTCATTCTCAAAAGTCAGCAATAACTGAGGAAATTTAAATCCCGCCTCTCTCCTTACGCCTGTCATTTATAGCTCATTATGTCTGAACTTGTGAAAAATAATATATTTTATTGTAACTCGGCATTAATGAGCACCCTTGGTGAAGATGTGTGAAGCAGCTTTTAAAATGAATCTTTTTCAATAACATTTAGAAAACTTAGAGAAATCTGTTAAGAGATGTCATTTAAAAGCAAAGTGTAAATTTAAAAATGCTTGTTACGGCATTTTAAAACAAATGTTTAAGGAAACCAATTGTGGTAATTTTATAAACGGAAAGTGAAAAGTAATTGAACATGAGATATAAACTGAATCTAAACTGAAAGATTAAAAGTCAATTTTTCAGATTCTTTTTGAAGAATATTTTACTGCAAAGAAAGCTGAATTTATTTTGAGGCTTTTTAAATATTTTTGTCCTGGGTGCCAATAAATCTGGAGTGCTGAAACTCCAGCACTCCAGAAAGTCATGGCTTTTTTTTTTCTTTTTTTTAATCACCAAAAAACTTTTTCCTCACCAAGTGTTGAAGCTGAGGAAGATTATGTAATAAAATGAAACCTCGTGTTGTGAAGACTGTCTGTTTAAACTGTGTAGTCACACACTGAACCAGGAGAGGAAACTAACTGATGAACTTTGGATTCAAGATGAATTATCAGTTTTTAGCCTTTCCCCCCTCAGGCTCCCAGCCAGCAGAAACAGTTGGTCATGTGGTAAAATAATTCTCTCTGATCAGAGAGAATTATCTGATCAGAGATAAATAAATTAATAGAGAGATAGATAGAGAGAAATAAATAAATTTATTTATTCCCATTGGAATAAATAAATTAATCAGAAATGTCCAGGAGAAACTGAGGTAGGAAGATTTATTGGTAATTTTAGTTAAGAGAACAACTGTATGAAAGTAATGGATGTATGAGGATCAAAGGTCAAGTTGTGCTCATTTTTGAATTTTTCACAATGGAAACCCTGGAACGTCGTAAACAAGCAGATATGGAAATAAAAATAAAGATGCTAATATTTGTTTAAATATTTTCCAGAATCCTGGTTAATCCAGCTAAACCACTGTCACTCCTGTACAGGACAAGAAGCTGTAAATGGTGTTCATAGCAAAGTTTCTAAAGATTTTAAATAAGAAGTTTAAGGCAATGCTCTATTTTCTTTTCTCTCTAACTGCTTATGTACATGAAAGATGTGTAACATAGGAATTGTCACGTTAATAAATGAACTCAAAACATTCTGTTTTTGGTGTTCTGGTGAAGGTAAATGTGTTTTTAAAAAAAACAAAAAAAAACCTGAAGGCTGAAATACTGGCATGAGTTAATTTTAATTATGTTCTATACAAAACTCTGGGGGAAATGATCATAAAACATCTGAACAATGGAACTGTTTTAATATAAAACAAATATTCTGATTTTCCAGTACAGGAAACAGCTTAAACAAAGAGGCAGGTTTGGACTACAAACATGGCTGCCTCTGTGAACTGTTGTGGGCGTTGGTCCCAGTCTGTGTCTGCAGCTCGTCACTGGTTTCCATGCCACCATGTTCCTCTGCCCCTCTCTCAGTCTGTCCCTCGGTGGTAGCCATGGCAGCATGGTGGCCTCCATTGGTCCCCTCTTCGTCCCCTGGCTGAGTTTCTCCTATCTCCTGGTCTCCATCGGAGCCGTCCTCTTCCTCTGCCTCCTCTCCATTAGTCTGCAAGCGTTTGGAAATCCTCGTGAACCTGCTTCTCCTCCCGTTGCGCTCTCCTTCCTGCTCCTCAACCGCCGATGCTCCTGCAGCCTCATCGGCCTCCTCATTCTCCTCTGTCCTCTCCTCTGCTCCTGTCCTGTCTCCCACTGTGGGACATTTGTGGTCTCTGTAGTAGCTCTGCCTGGTGAACCCCTTGTTACATGTAGAGCACCTGAACCTGTAGTTGTCTGTGTGGGACTGCTGATGCTCCAGCATGTGAGCCCTGCGGCTGAACGCCTTCTGACAGAACAGACACTTGTAGGGTTTGATACCTGGCAGAGAGGAGAGCTGGTTACAAAAAGAGCAAATGCCAAAAAAAATTCTAGAATATATGAGAAATTTACACAATCAACTTTTGACAACTTTAACACCAAGAATAAAGGGCACAGGTTTGAATTTAATGTAGATTTTCTCAGGGTGTCTGCATAACTATAAAGAGTCTTAAATTCATCTATCTAAAATAAAGCCCTTAAAATGTCTTAAATTCATTTTTAAAAAGTAAGTTGGGCTTTAATATGGTCATTATGGATATTAATTTAATTTTAGAAAGTGCAAATTTCATCACCAAACTTCATCCAGCTAAGTAAATTCCATTCATAATGGTCTTAAAGCATCTTAAATTTGAGTTGGTAAAACCTGTAGGAACCTGTAATATTCTTTTATTAAACAATATTAATATGAGGTCAAAGAAGTATTTATATCTGCACTAATATTTGGTTTTATGTCATGCATTGGTGGACACACTTTCACTACTGTGGAACTAAATTTTCCATTTACTATTTTTGGTAACTTTGAAAAAGCTTATTGCACTTAGCTTCCTCTAAATACCATGCTGATAGTTTAGTGCTTTAGGGTTACTGTAGCTAATTTTCTAATTAGTGGTTCCAACCATTGATGGTTCCACCACAGCCACACAACAAGCTTCATGTTTGATCATTACAAAATATATGGACTCAACACTTCGAGCTCGATTGAATTTTGAACCCCAGATGAGACAAAGATGAGCTGTTTGACCACAAAGACTAAAGCAACGTCTGGAAAGCAATCAGTTCCTGATAAATGGACTCAACCCAATGTGGTAAGAAGAGTGGTCAGATATCCTAGCAGAATTGTGCCAGAAGCTTGTTTATGTAAACTAGGAAGATCTTCAGACAGATGGACCGTCGTTTTCTCACCAGAATGTGACAGGATGTGGGCTTTCAGTTTGTCTGGTCTGTTGAATTCTTTGGTGCAGCCCACATGTGTCCTGAAAAAGGAAATAAGGGAGAATAGATGCAAAAATGTGTAAAAACATTAAAGTATTTGAGCTATAATTACATAATTCGGGTCAGGGGAAGAAGTTAGGAACTTTTTTACTCGTCATCCTTCAGGAGCCTCACCTGAAGGGACACTTGTATTTCTTAAAAGGCTCGTGGATCAGCATGTGTCTCTTCACTTTGTCCTTTCTGTTGAACGTCGCCTCACAGAGGGAACACTTGTACGGTTTCTCACCTGGAAACGGAATAAAACTCATCTTTTGTTGGATTCAAGGTTCACACAAGTTCCCTGACTTAACACTACAAAGTGAAACTGCACATTTTAGATCTGAGTTGGAAAAAACCTTCGTTAAATTTCAGACCTGAGTGAATGCGAGTGTGCAGCTTGAGGTAGTGCTCAGTCTTGAAGGCCTTCTTGCAGATCTGACACTTAAATCTTCCTCCAACGCCATGAGTGGGCAAGTGGCGCCGGAAGTATCTCTCACATGGGAAGACCTGATGATGAACAGAGAGACGGCAAGCAGATCAGAGCTTATCCAGACATTTTCAGCTAAAAGTGAGAGACTTTGGTGTTAAAAGATCAAGAGTAGCTTTAATCACTATAGCAACACCTAGTGACATAATAAGGAACTCCAGACTCAGAATGAAATGGTGTTTAAAAAACGTTGCTGCTCCTGATTTTCTCTCTTGTCCAAACATGAGCAACTATTGTATCACTCTGAGCCTTAGATATGTGCAGCATGATGGTGAGAGGCGTACCTTCTGACAGTGAGGGCAAGGGAAGCTGTGGGAGGCGGTCAGCAGGTGTTGCTCCAGAGCTTCCTGGGTTGAATATCTGCTCTGACATTTCACACACCTGCAGTGACACACAGAGACACTCTAGTAAAAACTAAACACTGCATGTAAAGGAAATGCTTTGGGGGTTTTCTGTTGTATTTGGACTAAAGAAAAAAGTCGGAGGGGGATTTTTAAATATAGTAGAAAACTAGATATAGATTGATACACAGACATTTCTTCTACATGTTTACTGAAGCTGATGTGTCAGAAGGAACATCCTGCAGGAGGAGTGGCTGTCCTGACCTGAACACGCTCGTCTCCTTGCGGGTGTTCTGCTGTGGGCAGAAGCAGTGGGAGTACTGGTGGACTCCCAGCTCAAACAGGGAGGGGAAGACCTTGCTGCAGAGGTGGCAGCGGTACGTCAGCTGCTCCTGGTGCGTCCGGATGTGTTCCAGGAAGTGGTCAAGCTTCTGGAAGGTCTGGGAGCAGCTCTTCAACACACACTTGTACACCTGCAGGGAAACACACAGCAAGCAGTAAGAGCGGCTGCATGTCTGACACAACTTTAGTCCCAATCTTCTCAATCCCCATTACTGGAACTTGTACAAAAGATTAAAAAGCAAACTAAATTTCTTCACTTTAACTCAATTTCTATACTTTTTAATGTGATCTTCAATGAGATTTCTTCAGGCTTCAGCTGCTAAAACAGAAAAACAAAACATTTCTCTCTGCTTGTTTCGCCCCAAACCTCTGAACAAGGAATGGATTTTAACTTTGTTCCATCATTACTGAACCTCCCTCAGCATAGATATAGACATATTTGGTAACCATGGAAATGTCAGACTCTCGGCTAGAAGCTGCAGGTCAGACCTTAGTGACCAGGAACACTTAATCAAAAAGACATTGTAGGGAACTCTGATGGTGCCAAAAATGTACAGATTTTGGTAGTTTTAATTTTTTTCAATAAAATGTGCCTAAATTTGTTGAAATTGCTTTTTGTTTTACACTGGATTTCCAAAGTATAGACTTAAATTAGAGTCAAATATAAAATGTTCTTATTGCTTTGTTATAATTCAATAAAAATAAAATCAAAAACAAGCCATTTTACACATGTAAAATTAATTGACCTATGTCATTTGCTTACATTTTTTTAAATAATGAGGGTCCATCTGAAAATATTGTATGAGTTTATGGGGTAGGAGTTCATAAGTTTCTTACTTCTTCCTACTCCTTTTTGAGTATGTTAAGATTATTGTACAAAAATGTGTGTCTTTTGCATTCCTTGTTCATGTGTGTGATTTTATACTTCTATCAAAACACAGAAATAACCAGTCTTGTAGAAGGTGCCAACCTGTGCCAAAGATAAACACCGAGGGATTTTATTTCCCAAAACCTCTTTACATTTGCTGTAATTATCTCCAGATGCATCAGACTCTACACAGGTAATGTGGATCTACAGTTTACAAAGGTTTGTAGCCTTATTCATGATATTTCCAAAAGGTTTATATAATTTGACAAGGGACAAAAAAAATAAAGAAATTATTTTCTCCTGCCTCACCTGCTCGCCTTTATGCTGGGTCAGGTGAGACTTGAGTTGGAAGTAGGTCTTGAACTTGCAGGTGCAGAACTGGCACTGGTAGGAGCTGTCTATCACAACAATCTGCTTGGTTTGAGCGCCGCCCTGCTGGTTCTGGTCGGACATTGAGCGAGTGAGACCATCCTGGGCGTCTTCCCCTCGGCTGGCTGTCAGACCGGGTTCAGCCTCTGTCGCTGCCTCCTCCCCTGGTTCCTCTGTAAACAGGAAGTGAGCTCACTGTACAGGTTGTGAATCTGGAGTTAGTTTTTTTGTCCTGAAATTGAAGCTCACCCGTTTGGACCGGCTCTGGTTCTGCTTGAATCTGGTCTCGGTCCATGTTGCCTTGTTTCTGCCGCTCCGCCATCCGTTCTTCCTCAATGAATGAAACGGGAACCACCTTCACAGTAATTGGCAGCCGAGACACGGTGTTTGCCACGGTCATCGGCCACACCTGGACAGTCAGGGCAGCAGGGGGCGCTCGTTCATACAGATGTGAATCTCTGTGTTTTGTGATTTGAGTTGATTCCAATTTTTAGGGTTCAGATACAATATTTAATTCAGAAACCAGTTTTTCTTTTCAAACGGTCAAGAGTTCAAATTATGTGACTGACAAGATGAAACAAATACAACATTTATTCAAAACAATTCTATTATGATCTTAACTGCCTGGCTTTAAATACAAAAATATAAAAAAATGAATAAAAAACAATTTTACAAAACATTAAGCAGATTCAAATCGATTTGACCATTTTGAACTGAATTCCAGGCCGAAGAACTGTGATTCCCATGTAGAATCATTTTGTTTTTTTTCTGCACATTTACGTATTTACTTCAACCATCTTAAAATTCACCTCTAGAAAAACAAAAACAGACAGTCCACCTTGTGAGTCTGCATGTGTTTCTTCACATTGGACTTCTGGGCGAAGGCCCGCCCACAGACGATGCACTGGAACGGTTTCTCTCCTGTGTGGCTGCAGGCAGAAAACAGACCAATTGGTCTCCATCGACACTGGAGTCAGTTGGTGGGTGAAGTCCACGTTATGCTGCTCACCTTCTGATGTGCTGCTGGAGGTCAAAGTTTTTGGAGAAAAACTTATCGCAGAAATTACACTTCAGCTTCGGACCTTTTCCCTTCAGGTGATCTGCTGAGGAGAGAAACCTAGAACTAGAATTATAGACTTTACTGTCATTTAAAATCTACATTTTGAGTAAAATGTTGTTGCAAGGCTCCAATAATGATAAAATAAATAATTAATAATAAAATGTATGAATCTAAAATAGACAATATATATATATATGTATATATCATAATCAGCATCGTAGTCCAGACTTTTTCAACTTGATTGGCACTTCTGCTTTGCATCAATACCTTGAATGGTTGATTGTTTATTCCAGTAATATTTGAGGCAGATTGTGATTTATCTGTAACTTGTACACATATTGGAACTGAATATTTAGTATTCAGTTCCTTTTTACAAAATGTTCATGTGATTTTTTTTTTATCTGTGGAAAAAGGCAAAAGTTAGGGGGACTTAACTTTTGCCTTTTCCAAACCTGTCGTAATAATTTATCTCAGTAAGCAATAAATCAATGAATTGCTTAATAAATTAAGCTCTTGATCATTTCCATTCTGATTAATATTTTATTAAGTGTAATTTTGTTAATAGAGACTTCATAATCTATTTTCTTCATGGTTTCGGTTGTTTGCGGGGTTTTTTAGTAGTTGTGATTTAATTTTAATAATTAAAATGTCTTCCAGTTCAATAGTCTTTGAGAGGGCAAACTTACATTATTATGCCATTAACAATATATTACTTAAAAATGATCTGAAAACAAAAATATAATTTATCACAATAATTTCTGGGACAATTTAGAATTAGATAAGTATACATTTGTTATGGTGACCGGCCTAATCTAGTCTTACACTTTTGACTGAATATCTTCTTGTAGCTGTCCATGTTTCCTTTCACTGGCGGGTTTACTGGTATATTTTGAGCCACTGTCATGTTACAGAGCATTTTAGAGGGTTTAAGTTGTGGGTATCAAACTATGGCCCTGCAACCCAATTTGGCCCGCAGCACAATTATATTTGGCCCAAGCTGTATCTCCAGCTGTCTGCCAGAGGCGGCCCCACTAACACTACAAACCCTTGAATGTTTTATAACCTAACATGTGAAGTCGACACCTCCGGTCTGATCCTGAACAGAAAGAGTTGATGTGAAGATTTAATTTC
The DNA here is from genome assembly GCF_003331165.1 of Xiphophorus hellerii. NCBI lineage: Eukaryota > Metazoa > Chordata > Actinopteri > Cyprinodontiformes > Poeciliidae > Xiphophorus > Xiphophorus hellerii. Next base: position 2,005,100 of record NC_045672.1, on the reverse strand, counting down.
CCCTTGTGAACAATGAAGTGTTAAAAAGAGGGAAATCAGCTGAAAACAAATAAATCAATGATTTGCAAAAACTCTAGAAAACCAGGCATCATTTCCTTCACTTCACAGCTAAACACAAACATTACTGCAGCTGTGGCTACAACCACAGCTGCATTCACACGCATTCACACATCATCGACATGTGAAGGGGTATGCGAAATGTGTGTGAATGTGTGTGAATATGAGTGACTGATTTCATTATCACATGTCTTTAAAAACACTCTGGTGGCTGGAAAACCAGTAAAATCACAGTAATATACATTCACAGTCAATCAAAGTCTTCGATTGATGCCTGCTAAAACAAACAGTGCTCCATATTGTAGCAACTAGTTACATTTACTCAGTTACATTTACTCGAGTAGCTTTTTGAAATGTTTGGAAACAATTTACGTCTAGTAGTATTTTTACTCTGCTGTACTTTATACTCTTTACTAATTTTCTTATAAAATATCTGTGCTCTTAATTGGGTAAGATGTCTGGATTCTCTACCACTGTAAGGAACGTCACAAAAATTAAGAACAAACTCCTTTTAAATAAACATTCACCACACACACCTGCAGTTTTTTATTAAAGTTCCATCAGTTTTATATTGACATAAACTGATCTGGAAAACAGTTTATTTTAATTATGTTATTTATATAAATTATTTTCATTTTGATTCTTAAAATACCAAAATTACCACATAACTTTATATTTTGGTCCATCTTCTGATGTAGTTCTTAATTATTAATTGATGTTCTGATCAGTTACTCTGTACTTCAGTAAATTTTTCAAAAAATACTTTTGTTCACTTGGAAAAAAAGTGAAAAAATTTCTTGGATTGTTACTTGTTACTTTTAATTGAGTAAAAATATGTTGAAGTAGTGACACTCTTACTTGAATCCACATTTTGGTTACTCTCCCCATCTTTGCATACATAAAGTAGTTGTTAAGTGACAAAACGTGACTCTAGTAAGCCATCACCTGCTGCTCCGTCCGTTGTCTTCTTGCTGCTCCGGGGCTGTTTGGGTATGATGACCTTTTCGAAGTCGCTCAGCTCCGCCATGCTGCCCATGTGGCTGCAGCTCTTTGCTTTGCTGCCCTGCTTCCCGGGGCTGTAGACAGGACTGCTGCTGAACGACTGGCCCTCCACGCACTGGCCAGGCACCCAGTGAGAAGGAAACAAGTAAGAAACATGGGAACTGGAACTGGATGGTGTCTGAGATATTGAGAACCGCAGCAGGAATCAGAGAGGTGGAGGAACTCACCTGAACAGGGTGGAAAGCTGGCAGGCCTAACGTATGGATCTCTGCTGCACCGCCAGCACCAGCAGCCGCTGCGGCAGCAGCAGGGCCTGCCATGTGGGGCATCGTGCTGTACACCTGCACCACCGAGTTGCTGTGGCTCACTGGCACCTGGGAGGAGAGGGGCTGCTGGGTGGGCTGCCCAGCTGGCAGAGCGGGGGGCGGTGCCTGGCTGGAGGGCAGAGGGTGGGAAGCCTGCTGCTGATGCTGCTGATGGTGGTGGTGGTGGTGATGGTGCTGAAGATACGATACCCCCGCTGTGTGCATGCTCAGGTTGCTCTGCAATAACAGCAAAACATCTGAAGAATGTGTTTCAGTCGGAGCAAAGCAGCGGCCGCTCCTGGATGTACCTGTATGGGCGTCTGCATGGCGGCCATGGGCTGGTCGATGGAGGTGAAGGCGGAGATGGCCGACATGAGGACGTCGTCGCTGACCAGCACGTTGCCTTGCACCAGAGTGTGAGTCAGAGGAGACGGAGGGACTGTTATATAGGTGGATACCTGATGGCCGAGCAGGATAGAAGGAATTTAAACAACTACAGATAGCTTTTAGTAGTTTTTTAGCATTTTGTTGCAGATTTGATAATTAGCGTATCCAAATACCATTAGCTTCTCGGCTAGCATTAGCTAAGAACCATTTTCTTTTTGTGCCATTAAATATGTAGAGAAACACCAACTTTAAAACTTCTGGGTTTCTACTCATTTTTATTCTCTGTTCAATAATTATTACCTTCGTTTAGCATAAATGCTACATCAGACCTTCTGATTTCATGCTAGCTTGATAAATTTGACTGGCAGACGATCAGAAAGATGAACATGGCAAATAACATTACAATAAATTACTTTAACTTATATTTTGCAGTTATGATTGAAAAGCAGATTAGATTTTAATATTAAAGAAATATTAACATTTTCTGATTAAAAATGTATTAGACTCAACTTTTTAACTTGACATTTTTTTATATCTGCCATTTTTCCGAGGGCACTACTTTAATACTTTAAAAACCACTGGGCCAGATTACAGCACTGATGTACAGTATTAGTCACATCAAATATTAATCGGTCTCAAATCTATTAATAAATGAGTCTGAAAGAATCCAAATTTGGAGCTAATATATATTTAAATAATAATAAATAATAATATCTATTTTTTCCAAGTATCTTTATTTTTAAAACAACAATAACAAGAGAATTGTTCCCCTCCACTGTCAACACATACTTGCTCAGGAGAAGGGATTGCTGCAAGCAAAGTGAGTAGGCAATCAGATTTGAGGCATTCGTATGCTCTGCAATCTCTTAGTTTCCACTGATATTCCTTAACAAAAAGGAAACGGGCCTACAGCATCACAGATCCTTTTCCCACATACTTATTATTTATATTAAGTAGAACTCAGCTGGAATGTCTGTTGCCACAAAGCTCAGTATTGATCACAACTGACCAAAACACATCGTTCCAGTTACAGTACACCCCGCTCTGTCCTCACCTGTCTGTTGGCGGCAGTTTGGGGTACGGAGCCGATTGACGGGACCGGAGCGTAGGCGTTGGTGGAGGCCAGGGATACGGTGGACAGGGAGGGGGCGCCAGACTGGCACTGCTCCCTCTTGTGCGTCATGAAGCCAGGCAGAGAGTTGAACTGTTTCTTACACTTCCCACACAGGAACACGTCTTCGTCGTCTGCAGGATGATTAAAAACAACCAGTCCGGTTATTATTAGTGGGAAAAAAATTCCTGCTTGATGGATGACTGCAGATGAAAACGAGAGCAAACAGAATATTTCATACAAACTGGTTCATCACTCCAAGCAGTGAATTCCTGCACGTGTTCTCCTGATCTAATGGGACATTTGTAGTAACTCCTTCCTGAGTTCCATGCAACAAGCAGTTAATCAATTAATCACCCAATGATTTCCATTCTGATGATTTATATTTTTTGAAGGGCAAATTTGTTTACAGACACTTCACAATTCACTTTATTTATGGTTTCTGTTGTGTTATTTTTATCTATATTTTATTTATTGATTTTGTTTGTTGTGCTTTACTTTGGATATTTAAAATATCTCCCTGTATGGAATGTTATTTACAAAATTTAAGTTTATTAGTCTTTAAAATGGCAAAATTGCATTACTATGCCATTATCAATATATTTCTCCCAAACTGTCTTTCTTAAAAGAAAAGAACATAATCTGCAGAGTTAGGGGAAAAATCATTTACAAAGGTATTTTCCAGAATTTTTTTACAACATTTTTTAACATTTAGATACAGATTGTCCATTTAAGTTTAACTGTCTTTTTTACACACAGTGCTCAACCTCCCTTCCAATTCCACTCTTCTGTTTTTTTGCATCTGTATAATCTTTGATCAGTTAGAATTTAGAAAACATGGTAAATGTGGACAGGACTTTTAATCGATTATATTAATGTTTGTAAAAGTATCCAAATTAAACCCAGTCCAGCTTTGAATTCAATTCAAAACATACAAATAAAAAGATTTGGAGGCCACAAATCTGTGAAATTGCCTTTTTGTGTTTACATTTTAAAATTTTCTGACCAAAACTCGAGTTTTCTTGAAACTAAAAATTAAGGTCATCATCCAAATAATGCAAGAGCTCACATAAGAAGAAATTTAGATTTTTTTTTTTTCTGGCTTAGAAAAAAATGGAATAAGAAATAAAGTTTTTAAAGTTTGTGTGTATTTTTCCCATATTAAACTGTAATTTTTCCATATTATTCCAGACTGTGCAGGAACCCTGTGAGTGATCTCACGTACCCATGGGCTGGATGGCTGGCGTCGCAGAGACATTTTGGCTGTTTGGGTCAGGAACTCCACCTTGACCATCCAGCAGTGACTGGACTGCCAGCACAGTCTGGTTGTCCATGCCTGAGGAAGATATAGATGGAGATCAGGTCACTGTGACAAAAGTAGTTCTTTTCATAATATGATGTGCATTCTGACATATCGAGCAGTAGTTTTGATCCTCTACTTACTAATCAGGCAATTCTGAAAGCAGTTGGTTGCACATTTTATTTAGGGGTATCTGAGTAAGGCAGTCAGAATACAAATGTACGCCATATTTTTCAGAGTTTTTTTTTAATTATTATTATTATTGTTATTATTCTTAAGAAATAAAATAAAAAACAGTGTATCATTTTCCATAACACTTCAGTTACACTTATGCACTACTTTTTCCATCACATGAAATCGGTTATGATGTGAAAAAAATGTGAACAGGTTCTAGAGTTAAAAATGATTTAGTTGTGCAAAGAAAACATCATTTCTGCAAAATGTTCAGCTTTCTATGTGTTTACGTCTCCAACCACTGAGGTTTTGTACTCTGATTACAAGTTGTACATGGGTTCAATGTTAATATGAAATCCTAAACACATCAGGCCTAAAATCGAAGCTTGAAACAACTTAGTAGACTTGTGACAGCGTGTTGCAGTTTAAAAGGACAGCAAGAGAAACGAATATCGCCTCAAACTGCGCACCCACAATAGGATGTCTGATAGAAAATGGCTGGAATAAAAACGGGAAAATATTTCATATCTGCTTGGTTGTTTACACTTACACTTTCAGAGTTTTTCTGTTCTCTACAATAATAAACGTCTAACTGAGATTCAGACATGTTTTTCTGATTTCCATAAAAACCACAAAATATATTTATCAAAAATATCCTCAAATGCGCGACTGTGTTTATGGTTATGCAACAATAAAAGGAATATTACTACCTTCGAGCACCTCAAATATTGCCTGCGCCATCTTGAAGCTCTCCTTTTGTGTAATAGACGCTCTACTAGCAATGCCTGCTGCTTGGTGTAAATACACAGAAGTTAAGAAAACGTGAGAAAAGCATTTTAGACTTGAAGGCTTGACGGAAAATTCAAGTATAGCTAAGTTATTGGGGGTAGGTTTTACTTAAGTTACAAAGTGTAATAGCTAATAATAAATATGTATTAAGTACCTGTATAAAAAATAACTTGAAAATAATGAGAGGTGCTGGATTTTTAAGCTCAGTTTCAGCCATAATAGCAAATTTGGTATTTGAAGGTTGGTATAAGTTACAGAAGTAGCACATTAACTGAAATTTTGTGTATTTAGCCATTTTATTGAATAAATGTTGATTGAGAATGATTTTCTTCGATGAACATGAACGCACCTTCCAATCGAAGAATCTGTGCTCGTGCACGTGACAGGCAGCTGTTCTCGCCAATCAGAGCCCACCAGCCTCGCGTCGCGGAAAACGCACCTCTTTGACCAATGGGGTTCGGTCTTTCTCTCCACGTGCAGGTTTCGCGGCAAAAAAGATTTCGCGCGAAAACCGACCAACAGCTTGTTTGGATGTCGATCAGCTGGGACAATAACAACAAAAACGGCAGAAAACTGGGTCGCGAGGACACTTTTACAGATCGGCCGCGCCCAGTGGTAAGCGACCCGAGGACCTCAGCCTGCCGGTGTGATAAATGAACGTAGATTTAGGCTCTTTCATTTCGCGTTATTTTTGCATGTTTTGTCGGACTGCTTCCTGCGTGCCCCAACAAAACGAGGGGAATGAAGATATACGGCTAAAGCTAACATGCTAACTCACCCTATACATCTATACGCAACTTAAATCTTGTACTTTCATCAAGACAGACGCCTGGTTTCACAAATATACAGACAGAGATGATTTCGGCGCGTGGCAATGCGTTTTGGTCTGTAGATATTTTATGCTGATAAGCTAACTTCTGTAGGCTGCACTAAAGTTTCTTTAGCTAAATATACGAGCTCTGATTTCAAGGTAAAATGAAATGATGCCACTATAAGGTGGTTAATAGCTAGCCTAACTGCTGCCCGGGTCATTTAGTGAACTTGTGCGAGTCTTTGTTGTTGAGCTATAAGTTAGCTTGTTAGCAGGGCATCACAGTGGCCAGGCCGCGGCCGAACTCTGCTGACAGGAGGCTCGAAAACAAAAGATCCGCTCGCTCCTGAACCAGCTCATTCATAACCAGCGTTCATTACCTCCACCATAACATTTTAAAAATCTTTTTAATAACATTTCTGCCTTTGAGTCCGTAGGCGTGGTGCGGATTATGCAATTGAGCAACGATTCTCAGTTGCCAATTTTCCTGTTTGGCAGAACATCCTGTTTTTCAATTTAACCTCTGATCTACATTTGATTGATCAAATCAGTATTTCTAATTTAGATTTAAGTGACTAGGTCAACAACTTAAAGAAAAAAGGAGCTTTGCTTTTGAGGAAATGCTCTAACTCCTTTTAACAACACACACCCCTGAAAAGATTGCCCATTTTGCACCACAACATTCACAGGACACTGCAAATGCCAGTAGGTGTTGGTCCTCTTTCACAGCACGGCATCGCAGCGCGCCCAGAGTCCAGTGAGGACCACCATGTCAGAAACTCTGATAACAGGGCAGACGTCGGAGGATCTGCTGGCGGATTTTGAGACGCTGCTGAACTCTGGGACCATAGACCTGGGTGAGGAGCACCAGATAGTGATCATCACCAGCCCCAGCAACGAGGGGCTCCACCCGGCCGTCGCCCCGACCAGCACAGGGGAGATTCTGCTCTTTGCCACGCCGCAGGGCCCTGCCGATGTAGGGATCCAGGACAAGAGGCGGCCGGTTCTGGGGAGACCTCCGGTGAGAAGAATGAGGGATGGGGAGATAAGATGAGGGGAGGGCGGGGTGAGAGAGAGAGAGTGAAAGAGCAACAAGGGAAGTGGTTAAACGAGGGCTTTCAGATGTTCTGCAGTGCAGCAGAGCTCTTCCTAAATCTCAGCATCTGTTGCTTGAAGGCATTTTGTTTTGCACATCTGCATTCTCCCATGATGCATCACCTCTACATTATCTAATACAATGTAATAAACCTCCGTTGTAACATGTTCTCTCCTCCACCTGCCTGTGGTCAGGTAAAGAGGAAGTTGGATCTCGACAGCGACCATCAGTACGTCAGCACCACGCGACCAGCCACAGGCCAAGTCCCGCCCTCCACACCTGCTCCTCCTAGAGGTAGATGCATTTAAAAAAAACAAAAAACTCACAGCGGGAGGCATTCATCAATGCGAGTGCTTCCAACACACACACACACCCACACACACCCACAAACACACACGTATACGTCAACCTTTGTTATTGTTTTAAGAGCAGCTGCTGCTTTATTTGAAACGTCCTCCATTGTTTTCCGTCAGGTTCAGTAGTTAAAGGTACTAATGGCGGCTTTTCTCTGCGTTCAGGTCACATCCAGTGACAAGTTTTCACACCACTCACCCTCAAACTTCTATTCACACTGCAACTATAAACTACAACACCTTGTATCAAGGTTTTATATGATTGACATAAAATATGATATGGGGAATAAAAATGTTAACCTCCCTTTACTCAAAAGCACAACACAAGCATTTGCTTTCTAAGTAGTAAGTTATGCCTGATTGTGTGCAATTTATTTGATCTTTGTTCATTGAGATGCAAGATCTCATTTACAAGAAAGAAATGTTTTTATGAAAATAAACAAAATTACAAACACAATACAAGTAGTTAAGAATTATGTCTCAGTTAAATAAAAACAAGTGCAAATTTCAAAAAAAGTTTTCTCTTTTTGTATTAGATCAGAGCAGAGTAAGAAAATGCTTTAGTACAACTTCAGACTGCACTAACGAAATACTGAAAGTATAAATTCGTCTGTTCTGTGAAGGCCTCAGAGGTTTGTTAGAGAACGAATAGCATCACCAAAACAAGAAACAGGCTTTAAATAATAACAGACTTTTGCTGGGGAATAAATTGTCTCAGAACTTTTTGTGATAAATGGTAATATTGTTGTTATGAGATCATTTTCAAGTAATGTAACAGTAATGGCATAATAATGTAAGTTTGCCCTCTCAGAGATCAATAAACTTTAAATTCTAACAAACACTGGAACTGGAAGAAATTTTAAATATCTAAAATTAATAAAACAGAAACAATAAATAAAATGGATTATAAAGTTTCTGTAAACAAAATTGTTCTTCAAAAAAGGACAAGTTGAGACCAAAGTACCAGACTGAAGACTTTTATCATCCAGTTTTTGGTAGAAAGAGAGAAAAGAGAAAAACAATAAATCATTCAAATGGAAATTACTGAACTCAGTTTAATTTATTCTGTGATTCATTGATTTATTGCTTATTGCGACAGGCCTAATAAAAACACAAATCCACTAAGCCACTGTTCAGTTTGTCATCCTGACATGAAAATATGGAGTAAGGCAACCCTGTCAGGACATGACTCCTGTTCGGACGTGAGAGTTTAGTGAAGCTATTCACAAATCTGACTGTTATAAATGGGCAGGAAAGAAGACATTTTTGAAAGAATGTCCTAAGAAATCCTTTTTGTAATTTGCTACAAGACAGGTAGGGAAGATGGCAAACATATAATTGGAACTTTTTTAATGTTATGCATGGTGATGAAAGAACACTGCACACATGGTGAATCACTGTGGTGGCTGCATCATGTGCTTTTCTACCGTGGAAACAGGAAGGTGGTCAGAGTCGATGAAGGACAGAAAACGGGGACGTCAATTCAGTTGAAATAACTTTATTTGTCCCCAAGGGGCAATTTCAAGTCACGAGTCGTACAGACAGACTGAAAAGTCATAACGGGCAACAGAATTAATAAAATTCACACATGCTAAACAGACAGGAAAAAGTGCAGTGTAATTTGTGACTTTGTACAGTGTGTAGTAATTCTGTAGCCAGTCAGATTAAAGCTTATTTACATGATAGAATGGTCAAGTCAAAGCCCAGACCTACATAACTGAAAACAAAAACGGCTAAATTAAGATCATTAGGAAATGGGATTTAAACAAATGGTTCAAACATTTTCAGTACTCTGGTAATTGTTGGGTTACAATGGATAACAAATATGATTTTATATGAAATTTGACACTCACGAAAGGAAAAAAAAAACATAAATGGACTTAATGAGTAACACACAGAATTAAACAGAGAGAGCAATCACAGCCCAGTATGATCAGAACATTGCTTAGTGAAAGATCATTCAAATATAACCTAAACTGAAACAGACTGGATCAAGAGGGCAGCCTTACCTGCAAATAAAACAGTAGTTATAGTTTTTCAGTTTGTAGATTAAACACCTCTTGGTGTTTTCTGTTGATATTGTAGTGTATGCAGACGACTCATACACAGCAAATCACCTGGAACAAGCTGCTTCTAGGTTTTTGGAAACAAATGAGACAACTTTGGCTTCAACCATCATATCTCAAAATGAAAACCGATTAGACGTCGCAATGTATTTTACAACTTAAGTACAACCAAAGGAGTTTCCCAATTTTTCATGTTAAAAATCTAAAACTCAAGACTGTGGAGGAGATTAAATATTTTGGCATGGTTTATGAGTCCAACATCATCAAATCATAAATTATTCCATGTAAATCTTTTAGACAAGTCAGAAAAATAGATTAGCGCTTGTTAATGTTAAATTTTTTAATAAATTGAAGTACGTTTTTTTGTTTGTTTTTTTTTTAGATTTTGTAAAAGCTTAGTTATTACCTTTTGATCTGTGTCGAAAACATATCGACATATTGTCCACTTACCCATATAACACACTAGTTGAAGTTGGAGGATGATGGTGCAGCATGTTTTTTAATGACTTACCACATGAACAAACTTCTTCATATGTGATTTTTAAATTGTTTCTTATTTAAAGGAAACGGCGCAATTGGGAAATTGTTCTTTTTTTTTTTACATTAGCAGAATACTAATGTCAAAAAACATTAGTAAAATAGCTGTGTATACTAGCAGAATACACTCTTTGGGCATCTTTCAACAACGGCTCCTACTTCTCTGACTTACCAGTAGACCTTTTTCAGTTCAGCTATTTGCAGTTTTAAGGTCATTTGTTTATTTCTAATCTGCCATTTCCTTCATGCCAAACAGGATGAGTCTACAATCCCTCAGTCAGAAGAAGTGAGACACTCTTCCTCTGTTTCCTCAGTGTCCACTGTTGGCCTGCAAGGCTGGATCTCAGTACCATCCTGACCTTTACTCCAGCACCATGTCAGGAGTGGAAAACAGATGTGCTGATCAGATTGTCTGGTTTTGTGTTAAAGCTGCAGTGAAGCGACATTGTTCCTGCACAACGCAGCCAAAGAGGAACCTGTTTCAGTTAAACCCAAAGGCCGACGTAGAAAGAAGCTCCTGTTGTTTTATCTTGTTTCACTTTGTTCCAGCCGCCTGCATTTCACTTCCTGTCTCTGCTGGAGAAGAATATCCAGACATCGTCATGCTGCTTCTTCCATTTGTTTTGTCCCCTGAACAGTTGTATTTATTTTATTTTTTTCTTCTTTGTTTTTGCAGTTGTGCGATACTGTTTTCATTCTTGGATGATGACCTGAGCAGTGCTCCTTCAGATATCTGCTTTAACTCCTCTGCTCTTTTTTAGGCTGCTCCAAAAGCAGGAAGTTGAGTATAGTAGAGGGAATTCTGGGTAAATACAATCAAAACAAACAAGTCAGTCTAGCTAGTCAGTCTTTAGCCAAAGACAAAAGAGAAATCCGACAACAGCTAAAAATTGACATCACTCCATTGTTTTTTACATTTTGTAATGAAGGAAGTTGTTCTCAGTTTTTTCTTTGGAGGTTTTTATGTCGTTTCCTTCAGTGATTCTTGGTGCAGCGCTCCCACAGGACAGAGGAGGAACAGGTTTTCAAACACTTTGGTTTATTTGATACAGCAGATAAACACAGCAGCTGAAAATGGAACAAATGTTATAATTTTGGTTCCAAATCAAACCGAGTCTTCTGGACTATCAGATGTGAAAACACCCTTAATCTTCATCTTGCTGTTTAATCACTAATGTTTCCTCAGAGGCCTTCACAGAACAACTGGATTTATACTGAGATGAAATGACTCACGAATAGGATGTTATTGGTAATTACATGACTTCTGTAGGCAATCCGTTGCGCTGGATTTTATTAGTGGCGTCAGAACAATGGAGGTAAAATTTCCTTCCACATCATAGTTGTGTCCTACTTTGTGTTTAATAATTAAACAAACAGGCCAATGTTTGAAGTTGTAATGTAACAGATGAAATGGGGTGGAATATTTCGGAAGAGGATTTTGCAAAATGTTGAACTCGAGAGCAGGAGCCCTAAAATGGAGGTTCAGTTTGCAGAACATTTAATAAACCAGGAGCCTCTGTTAATCCTGAGCATCCTCTTCATGACACTTCCCTCTTCATAGAAAAGTCAGAGGCTTCTTCAAATTCTCTATAACACAGACTGCTACAGGAGATCCTTCCTGCCCACAACACTATCAGAGTCTTAAATTAATATGAGTTGCTGCAACGTTTAATTTGGGATTAATTTTTTGGGGGATGTTTTTTGAATGAATTTGAATTCTACAGGAAATGTAAACCTAGATCTTTTTTTTCTGCAAAGTTCCTCGAAGCTCGACGGAGAAGTCCCGATACGACACGTCCCTAAACCTGACCACCAAGCGCTTCCTGAACCTGCTGTCGCAGTCGGCCGACGGCGTGGTGGACCTGAACTGGGCCTCCCAGGTCCTGGATGTCCAGAAGAGACGCATCTATGACATCACTAACGTCCTGGAGGGAATCCAGCTCATCTCCAAGAAGTCCAAGAACAACATCCAGTGGCTGTGAGTGTGGGAGCAAACTAGACTGCCGGAGTAACTTCTGAATTTTAACCCAACTGTTGTTCCGCAGTGGCAACCGTATCGATGCCAGCCTGGTGTCCCGGCACAAGGAGCTGCAGAGGGAGGTGTGTGATCTGACTGAGGCCGAGGAGCAGCTGGACGAACTCATCTCTAAATGCACCCTGCAACTGCGGCTGCTCACAGAGGAACCACAGAACAAGAAATATCCTTTTACTGCTTCTAGTGAATGCTGTCAGAGTGACCGGGTTTGATTCATCAGTTGGTTGGACAACTGTACACCTGCAGAAATATTCATACTTAGGCCTGTCACAACAACACATTTAGCTGGACAATAGATAGTTCCAGAAATTATTGAGATAAATAATAATATTGTTGTTTTGAGACGATTTTCAACTAATTATGATAAAGGCATCTCTTGAAAGACAAAGCATGCATAATGATAAACAGTAACATATGCTTTTTCACTTTTGAGATGTTCTGTATGGTTTGCTTATACAGTTCATGTTAACTTGAATGACCAATATGGAGTTCTTCTTTTGCACTGTGACAACACAGGAGGGCATTTTATTTGCATAAGGTAGAAGAAGGAACTTGGAAACGTAATTTGCAATTTAAACACTGTTAAAATCCTGTCTTTATTATGGTTGTATGCAGCAGTTTCAACATTTTTTGTACAACCATGTGGTGCTAAAGATAAAGCTTTAGTCATTTTAGTCACTGCAACAATCAGAAAACAAAATTGTAAAGTACTTCAACCTGCAAACAGAAGTGTTAGCTCTTTAACAGCTGCGTCCAGCAGGCTGGGCTACGTGCGCTGTCAGGACCTGCGGCAGTCATTCGACTCCCCAGACCAGCTAGTCATGGTGGTCAGAGCTCCTCCAGAGACCCAGATGCAAGTCACAGAGCCCAGCGAGGTGAGGGCAGAGGAAACCCGCCTCAGTAGCTGCGTTTACCCTATAAGTCCATAGTTTGACATTTTGAACATAAATTTGCTTAATGGAAAAGCGCCAATTTAAAAAACAAAAAATACTCTTTGTCGATCAAAAGCTTCACAAGTGGTGTGAACAAACTTTTTCACGTGTGAGTTGTAATTTTGTTTTTTATTTAGTAGAAACACAGCAATTGCAAAATTGTATTTTTTTTTCAACATTAGTAGAATATTGACAAAGTTTGGACATGTTTGTAATGGAGCTGCAGTGTGTGAGTTCCTCCTGACTGAGCGGCGCTCCTTCATGTCGTCCGTCTCTCTCAGGGCTACCAGGTGTCGCTCAGGAGCACGCAGGGTCCCATAGACGTCTTCCTTTGTCCAGAGGACAGCTCTGGCGTGTGCAGCCCCGTGACGGGAGGCAGCCCGTCTCAAAGCACCTCTGACCCCTCCCACGCCCCACTCCTCACCCCACCCGCCGAGCCGCCGCCACCTTCGGCCCGTACCGGAGCAGCAGCGCTGGACAATGGCGTGTCTTCTCCAGCGTCCACCTCGTCCACGGTAACGGCGGCCTCCCAGCAGGAGGCTTCGCCGCTGGTGCTGGGTGGGGACGCAGGTGAGAGTTCACTCTCAGGCGTTTCTTACACACAAAAAGATAAAGACCGACAGCGAAGTCAACATGGCTGATCTCAGGAGAGGAAACTGTATAAGAGTGACGAGAACTAAAACCACAAGTACTATATCTTCCAGAAGGAAGTACCGTATAGTAATAGTAAATAACAGTAATAAAGTCACTGTTATTTTGTTTTGCCATTTTTCTTTTTTGTCACATTTTTTGACTTGTGAGATTTATACTGCAGAGCGACTTATTGTCAGGGAAATACAGTAGTAAAGAGAAGGATGAAAAAATTCAACTGAGCTCTATAATAGTATAAAAATTTGAAATTGACATGAAGCCAACCCAAAAGTGGAATAAATCAAAACTACAGGATCTAGCTGGAAAGGCTGAGAAGTACCCATTTGGATTTATTCATTTTCCCCACTTATATAATAAGAATATCAAGTCTAGAAATCCGTTTTATTAGATAACAATGATATGCAACAATGTTACTGACTGTGCTGTCTGCGTTTTTCCAGAAAACAACGACCAAAAACAATCAAATCAGATTAAGATGAGCAGCGATTTGTGCTTTACAAGCGGAAAAAGCCACATGTACTGCAGAGTTTACCCAGAGAGTCGGGTGTTTGGTTAGCTGAGTAGCAGCACACACAGAGGGTCACTGCGGGGCGGGGCGGGGCGGGGCGAGGCGAATGAACGAACGGTGTGTGAGAATACGAACATACCATAACCACATGACCACGCTTTACGGTTCCTTTCAACTAAATTTGTTTTTGTTCAAACTGAATGCATATTTAAGTTAACTTCAGATCCTGTTCGTTTTTCATGTCTCTTTTATGGTTGTAATGGCAGAAGTAAATCATCATGTGAAATGTGAAAATGTTGTAAAATTGAAAATTAAAAAACAAAGAGCATGGAAGACCCTGTTTTTCTTTGGGTTTAGCTATTGTCTGCTGAAATGTTGCTCCAGTAATTAACTAAATAAGTGTAAAGCAACAAAGTTGAGCCACATTGACAGACAGGTTAAATTGCAGTGCTTACATTGCATGTCTGACGGGGGTTTTTTTTTTTTTCTTTTGACATGTTTAGTTATCTCAGAAGTTGATCAATCTCTCAGCAGGAACGACCGGTTTCACAACAGTGCTTAAACATAACTCTAACATCTTTAGTGGTTGGCTGTGTTCCCGTGCCATTGTCTTTTTTTTTGTTTTTTTTCACACTTCTTGCTTTCGTCAACAGAATCTCTCCTGGGGGGAGACCTGTTCTCCAGCCTGGGGGACATCGACCACTTCGACCTGTCACCCCTCTCGTCCTCGGACCTCCTGAACGGAGAAGGCCTTCCTCTCCCGTTGGACAGTTTCATCAACCTGTCCCCTCCCTACAGACACGACTACCATTTTGGACTGGAGGACCATGAAGGAATCAGTGAACTGTTTGACTGTGACTTTGACGACTTGTCGCACGTTTTGGGCGACGGGTAGATGGAGAAAAAGACGGCTTAAATCGTTCCTAATGTAGGACTTTACCTTTCCGCTGAAGGAGAGCTGTGAACCAATATTTCACAGTCCAATCTTAGTTTTCCTTCCCTTTGGGCTCTGGGAAATTGCCTAGTTATGAAATCTCAAATTTGCCCTTAATTGTATATACCAATGTGAGCAAATCTCTGTGGCTATTTTTAAAAATTTTGACCAGGATTTCAGCTTTAGTATGGCTATTTAAATTATTTATATAAGTTTATTTTGATATTTTGTACCACGTTGTTGATTTTGGATGAATTATCCAAGTAGACATTGGGCAGAGGGGGATTGGAGTTTGCATGTGCAGCAACATGACGTCTAGGATTGGTTTCTCTGAACACTGATTCCAGATGTCAAGAGGAATTTTGATCGTCAAGGGAAGACTGACGGCCTGCTATTAGAAAGCATCCCGGAGGTTTTCAGAATGAAAATCAGCAGAAAAGCACAAGGTAATTACAACATTGGAAGATTCTCCCATCACTGGAATTCTGCAAAACTAGATCATGTCGTGTCTATAATGAGATGTTTTCAAAGCCAGAGCCCTGATGGGATTTTTTTATCCACTTTTAATGAAGTACTCTTCTCTGATTACATTGTAAGAATCATCGTTCTTAGAATTTAACAGTTCTGAGGACTTCTCTGGAGGAGAAACAGTGTCGGTGTGTGGGGAAACCAAGCAGTGACAGATGAGGATTAATTTCTGAGCATCCTGATAAAAAGAGGTTCAAAAAGACCCAAAATAAACCCATCCTTTATTCTTGTGGCATAATCTCAAAACTGAAAAGTTTAGAAAAACAAGATCTTTATTTTGTTAAGAAATAATTGCATTCTAGTTATTAAGAAGTCTGAATTTCAACATGGCGACGCCCATCCACTGCATTAGCTCTGACAAATATTTTAAGCTTTACTTTCCATAAACCCAGGTCCCTCTTGAAAATGAGATCTAGATCTCAAAGGGGTTTACCTGGTTAAATAAAGGAATAAATAATAAAAATAATAAATAAACACCACTTTAAATTTCTTCATCGCATCATTCCAGGCTCTACATGTAACATTGATTAAGATGCATTCTTCCACCTGTGTTCTGTAAACATATTTTCATCACATCTCACTACTGTAGATGTGAGGAGCGGCCATATTGAAATGCAAAGTCCGCCTTACAAGTTGTGACTAGAGGCAGTCGGAGTTGCTCAGTTTCCCCAGTGTGAGATCCAACTTCAGAGGGCAATCAGCTGGTTTTTCTGACTGAGAAGGCAGAATTTTCCAGTTTTGAGTGCATCTGTATTAGCATTAGCCCACCGCTTTTCTAACAGATTGAGGTCTGGCCATTGAAAAGGCTTATATTGTGTCTGGTGAACCATTCCCATATTGATTGGACCTGATGTTTGGGGTTATTATCAGATTCTGACTGATTTTCAGTTCACTGAAAATCAGATCTATTTTTATTCTTAATACTCTGTTTTATACTCTAACTATGTCCATACTGTCAGGCCCACAGCGTCACAGACTCTACTAGACTTTTCTTTCTTGTGAAAAAGCTCCATCTCTTGCACCTTTGAGATGATATGCTGGTGTAGATTCCCAGTCATCACTGACATGGCAGAAGGCAACTGGTCTTCTTCTGGTGTTTCACTTCTCATTGATAAAGCTTCATCGAAAAAGCTTCTGAACATTGTTGGAAGTAGCTGTCGTCAGAACTCCCACAACAATATGGTTGTTAAGGTTGTAGATGTGGCAATTAGGACACGAATCACTAGCTATGTTTCCATTTACCATGTTGCACAATTTGACATTTAGAAAATAAATATGCAATTTCCAATCTTGAAAAAACTTGTTTTTTGTTCAAATGTTTTGGTGCTAGGATGACGCTAGGGTTTTTGGCCATATAAAAATTGGTTTAATTTGCAAAACTGCAACAGAAACACTACTTTGGCCTCACACCATCCACGACCGGATGCTGCCACTGGCGCAAACCACGAAGAAGAAGGAAGCAGTTGGAGGATGATGGCGCATGAATTATTGTTCACGAGTGATTTTTAATTCCATTTCTTATTTAATGAAAACACTGCAATTGCAAAATTGTATTTTGTAGACTTCAGTAGAATACCAACAAAGTTTTACTCACTTTAAAATGGAAACGCAGCTACTGGTGCTTCCCCTCCACCCAGCTAAATGTTTGGATTGTTGTTGCTTTTGAGATGATCTCATTTTATGATTTCTAAATGTATTTACACCTTGTGATCAACTGTTTACCAACATACTGATATTATTCTTGTGTTGCACTTCAGGAGGTAGCAACAAACACAATAAACTGTAAGCGGTAGAAAGCTATCCTGGGGTCAGTGTTGACGTTTTGTATCGGGTCAAAAGTGAAACCGGCCCAACCCAATGAAGATCGTTGAGCAGCATATGATGACATGCTGATGATGATGTTCAGCACCTTTTCTTGCATTTAGAGCACTGTGTACATTTTAACAGTGTGTTTGAAGAAAAAGAGGAGAAACCCCCGTAGAGATGTGACGCACACCAATCAGACGAACCCTGAAAGCTAACACCGCCTCTTTGGTTCAGTAATCCCAGCGGCATGCTATTAAAGCACACACAGGCTTGTTTGTGATCTCTGCAGGTTGACTGAATGTGAAATGACAACGAGTTGCTCAGAGTCGCTTGTTTATTGAACTATGATCTGAAAGGGGTTTCAGTCTCATCAGACCAAACCAAACGTTTCCAGATTAAATTCAAGTAGAATTTTAGCAAACTTCATATCTCTTGTCATAGTAGGACATTTCTCCCAAACAGCTGGTTAAATGGCGTATAATGGTTGTTATGGCGACTTGGTGACTCCAAGATGACACATTTTGCCCCTGTTTTCTGAACAGTGAGCTTTGGAGATATTTCTGCCCTTTTGGACCATCCTTCTCACTGTGGGACATACTAGTGTCAAAACGTATTGGGAATGTATGGATTGAAAACAATTGCGCTTCTATAGATTATGTTAAGACAGCTACTTTTCCCTCTACATAATAAATTCTCGAAAGTTAAAGGTAGGGTTCTTAATTTTTTTAGATGAGATTATGCTGCTGCAATAAAAGATTTAAGTAAGGTTTGTTTATTTTTCTTTCTTTTTTTTTACCAGCGATGCCAAGAAGTTTGTTTCCATGTCTGCAGACTGCTGCGGCTTTGAGTAGCAGTTAATCCTGATCAGACTCACTCAGTCCTCACGGCGTTCAGCCACAGTCTCAGGTGTTTGGAGCAGAGTGAAGTCTTAACTCAAACATGTGAACAGGTGTGTTTCAAGAAGGGTTTTGTGTAGGTTCTGGTGTGTTTTATTTTCCTTTACATGTTTAGCAGAAGATTCAGATGTTAGATGTTCACCTGCTGGAAGACATGGAGCTTTAATCTCCATCTCAAAGCTTACACAGTGGACTGTGGATCACTCTGCATTGCTGCAGGTGTTAGGAAAGATTAGGTAGAAGTTTTAGATTTGGGGAAAAAGGAAAGCAGAAACGAGGACGTCTTGTTTTTCAGTAAATGCACTTCAGATCGGCTCAGTATTGATCATGCCTTAAATCAGTTACCTATCAGGTAGAAGGGAGTCAGTCGTCTTCATCTTGACTGAAACCCTTCATTCATGTTGTTTTCCGCTTCAATTGCATCAACCTGCATCTTCATATTTGATTACAAAGCTTGGAGGAACTGTCCGCTTTCAGTTTAGATCAGCAATAAGGCATTTCCTCGATATATCAGATGTTTCTCATGCAATGTTGTACGTGCAAAATCTTTGTCTTAAGTTATGTAAGCTAACCATTTTATTTGAACTTTTTGCTTTCGTAAGCATTGGACTTTGATGTGTGTGGGTGTTTGTGTTTATATTTATTTTTTGTTCTTGAAAAGGGTTTAGGAGGGATTAAGGTACAGGTAAATAGAGACTTTATTTCAAATATTTTCCGCCAATTGTGACATTTTTGTAAATCTCCACCTTGTTTTGTGCATATTTATAACTGAATGTTTTTTCCCCGTCCTATTTAAATGACATACTGTATTTCTCCACATTTACCCACCTCCTCTGAGTGCCATTTGATTGGTTAATGACTCCTAAACAAGGTAAAAATGACTTTAGAAAGATGGAAAGTTTTATTTTCTTTATTGATAGATGTTTATTACTTCATGTTTGAATTGTAAAATTGGTTTGAAACAAAAATATTTGTCATAAGTAGAATTTCTAATCTGAAATTAGCCATTTTTTCAGTTTCATGCTTCAAACTCCTTTTAAAGTGTAAAATCTTCATAACTAATCTAATATTTTATCTTAAAATCCAGTTTGTAACATGAAACTATTAGGAATTTGTTTGCTTGGCCTTAAACTCTGAGCGGCAGCTGAACTGTAGAGTTGGCGGCGCCACCCTCTGTGTGACTCGTGTGTTTTTCTCTGCAGGACGTAGGCAGTGCCTTGGTGAGGTAAAGTGGTGATTGTTGTGTGTTTGTGTTGTGGTGAAAGAACGTGTGGTGTGCAGGTGGTGTTGGATAAAGTTTGCACCTTTTAAACTTTTTCAAAAATTAATTGTGTTGCAGTTGTAGAAATCAGTGGCTATAAATGGCTTTTTAAAGAAAATTATGGGTCAGGGATGTGACAGATTATTCGGGGAATAGGACATTCAATCCGATTTTTATAACACTATGCTAAAATTTGATTTTTTATTTTTTGGCAAAGTCATTTTGGGATACAAATGAGGACAAAAGAAGAACTATTATTATTTCAGTCACTATGCTAATAAATATTGCTGTGTGCTATGTTATGGGAACCAGACTCATGCAACAGTGTACTCATTGTTGCATTTGTGTGCGCGTGCGTGTGTGTTGGTGCGTGTGTGGGGGTGTGCACGTGTGTGTGTGTGTGTGTTTCCAGAATTACAGATTAGTTTCAGTGCCCTTTTGTATCAAATTCTCCATGTCAATGTTTTTGACACAAATAAAAGTTGACTATTTTGATCTGACCTGTTTGCACCATCTCTTATGTGCATTACACAGTTCTGCTCAGTTTGCATTCATTTATTATTTATTAGCAGCTGGAAATATTGTAATGAAACAAATAAACTTTATTTTCAAAATGGAAATTGCTTAGAAATTTTAAATATTTGTAAATTCAGGAGCAATCTTGTTGGGAAAATAATGAGAAACTCAAAACTTGTTAAATCAGAAACGTTCTGTTATAACGAGGTGAATTTTTCATCTTGTTATAATAAAAATATGTTTTTCTCATAAATGACGATGTTAAAAGGCATAAAGTGACTATAACTCCGTTTTTCACATTGTTTCTTCTAGACGACTTCTCAAAATCCCAAGCAGTGTTACTATTTTTCTGTTACTTTTCTTATTTAAAACAGTATATTTATTTATATGTATACTTTTTTAAAAATCAGTCAAAACCAGTTTGTTCTTTTGTTGCTTAAACTAGATACTGCTCCTATCAAATTCAGTAAGTTTTTATAATACTTTAATGACTTTATACTAGTAATTTAATGTTTTTTTATTTTCTTAGTGTGGCTAATACAGTAAATGAAGGTTAAATCTTTTAGCATTAAGGAAACAAAAACAAAAATAAGCCAATAATCTGCATGGAAGATTATAAAGAAGCTACATTACATCACTGCCTCTGTCATGTCGGTGACAAACATGAATCTGTACATAAAATCAGATCATCAAGATTATTATTAAACACATTGTGTTTTTGCACAAAAAATGTCAAATTTGTTGCCTTTACTAAAGATTTTTATTCAGATTTCTTTTAATTCTTCCATTTTTTATTATTATTATTTTTGATTTATTAAAAAGACGAGTGGCCAGGATTAGACATTTCATACACTCTAAAAACTGCTGGGTTAAAATCAAACAAATTTTTATCAGTTTTCTAACGCAAACCTAATCAAACATGAAAGTGATCATGACCCAACATACTGGTTCAGGTTTAGAATCCCAAACCTGGATGTAATATTGTCTAAATCGAATATGTATTTAAAAAGGGTTTTTTTGTTGTTGTTGTTTTTTAATGTCCTCCTCGAAATTCATTCAAAATTTAGATACTCATTTATATTTTAAGTTTATATTTATGTTTACTTAGTGGTGAAAAAATAAGTTCAAAAAACATAAACCAAAATGAATTATCTGTTTTTGACTGCAAAAAATACTTTCATGTATATTTATTATTTAATGTTTAAAATGAAAAACAAATAACCATGTCTTTTATGGTTTTTCTTACTGGTCTCTGATTAGTTACCAATATCTTCCCATTTCTTATTCCATCCTGTTTTTTCAGCTAAGCGTGATCAGGTTTTTGTATAGTTCAAAATGGCGACTATGAAGAGGCTTCTGCTGATGTTTTTTTAGAACCCATCACCAACTCAATATTCATCCAATGTGTTAGAACGCTTCATCTTCTGTCCTAACAGCAACAGAAAATACCAAACCGTTTGTTTTGTGTATGTGTAAATTATATTCATACTAAAGCAATGCTGAAGCAGAAAACCAAACTTATTAAACATAGTTTAGTATTCAGTGTAAATTTAAAAGGTGTAGTTCCACATTTCCATTATGAGTGGTTTCCTCTGTGCAAGGAGTCTGACTCAGGGGATCCCAGTTTTGTTCTCAGAAGAATGTTCAAACCACCAGAGGTGGTCAGCTAAAGTTCATCCCAGAGACATCCGTTTTGAGTCAGTCACCATCCACATCTGCTCCCTGGTTCTGTTTTCGGTGGGAGTCTATCAGCTCCTGGTCCAAATAGAGACAATTCCAGCACAAACTTATGAAGTTGGGACATTTGTGCTGCTGTGCGATCCTTGGCTGAGAGGCGAGTCCATGTTTTTCTTCCAAATCCCTTTCCCACCTTTGCTTTTATTTTGTTGAAGATGCCCCACTCTCCTGCTACTGAATTTAAGATGATCCGGTATACATGCCACAGAAGGCAAGCATAGAGGAGTATGTTAAGAGTGATTATGGACTGGTGTACATGGGCAGTTGTCAAAATGTACAGAGTCGTTTGGTCAGGTGGGAAACACACAACAAAAATCCTACTGAATAGAAAGATTCAAAACTTTATTTGCAGAAAAGGATATAATAAGGTGTGTTTGGATTTGAGCAGTATGACCCGGGAGTTCTGGAGGCATGTCTGGCGCTACTGCAAGTCAGCCCACAGCACCAAGACAACAACCACGAAGACTACATCTCACGAGCAAACCCTGTGCACCTCTCTCTGGTCATCTGTGCCATGGTAAGCTATAACAACTACCCTATTATTAACAATAATGGATTCCAATGCACAAATATGTGCCAGTATTCATAGCAACATATCACCAAATCACATTCTCTAACAAGTTGCTGGTCAGTTCTACAGAACATTAGGTAATGTGCCTCTTTTTGTTGAAGGTAAATGCCAATGATGATTTGGGAATTCTGCTTGGAAAATGGGAGCATGACTACCGTGACGGTGTCAAGCCAACAGCTTGGACCGGAAGGGCTAAAATCCTCCAACAATGGCTCTCATCCAAATTCAAGCCTGCGCGATACAGGCAATGCCTGGTCTTTGCATCGGTCCTCTGCATCGGTACTTCTGGAATCATCACTATCAGGGTTCCAAAGACAACACAGTGAGTCTGGTTAAGATTCTGGTTGAAGGCTTTTTTTTTTTTTTGGACTTGATGTCTTCCTGCCTGCCTCCCTGGCCAGGCAAGAAGTTTGATCCATTGATCAAAGTTGGTTGGACCACACTCAGGTTTTTCTTTTTGCCCTTGTTTAGATTACTACTGAAGTATAAAACTTGTTCCTTGCCCTACACCAAGGTTGTTTTCTTGCCTTTGGACACAGATTTGGTCTTACTGATGAAGAACAGTGATGTGAAACAAACTGCATTCCTCTTTTCTGAGGAATGCAGTTTCTCAGAAACTGCATTTCTGAGAAATGCAGAACAAATAAAACACACAAACTTTTTTTTTCAGTTATGAGAGTTCTGGGGATTCCCTCCAGGAAGGTGGTGACAGTTTTCAATGCAGCCCATGACACTGATGCCAACACCACCATTGAAGAGTACTACACAACCAACGGGGAGAAGCTGGGTTGTCCAGAGACAGCATTTGGTACAGCAAATATAACAGTTTTTTTTTTAAAAAAAAGATGGTTATAGTTTTGTTATGCAAGGATAATCTGCGTCACCATTCCATGCATTTCGGTTTGTAGAGTGTGATCACCTGTGTGTACCTACAGGAACTTCCATGTATGGGTGGACTGCTGGATGAGGAGATCGGACCTCAGTCCAGGATTTGATGGTTGGCAGGTTGTTGACCCAACACCGCAAGAGTGGAGTCAAGGTAGGGTGGGAATTGTTTCCTAAACTTTCCTACAAACAATTTAAGTAAATTCACCCACCAGAGTACGGTTTTCCTCTGGAGAAATGTTTCTATTGAAGGTTCAAAGCGAGAAGTTTACACTCTAAAATGTAGTGGTGATCCTGTCTCATAGGAATATTCCGATGCAGTCCGTGTCCGGTTGCTGCCATCCGTGAACGCTGCTTTTCCGTGAAGTTTGACACCCCGTTCCTTTACGCCTCTGTTGACGGAGACATCCGTTGTCTTATTTTGCACAATGGGGTTGTGGTTGGGCAAAAGGTGGACACTGGGACTGTGGGACAGCTTATATGCACCAAAAGCGTCAACTCAGATGCTCTAAATTCTTATATCTGTCTTTGTTTAAATGCTCTTGCTGTCTTTTTCAGAAATGCAAAGACATAACTTAAGAGGTATTCAAACTTGTGTTTGTGTCTATAGGATTCGTAAAATCCTTCTTTAAATGTTTTTTTTTCATCTCTCTTTTTTCTCAAAGTCTCCTTCAGCTCACACTCAGCTGCAGACACTAGGGGTAACATTAAATCTACACACCCCACAGACGATATGTGTCGAGTTAGGTCTAGCTGCTGCAGCTCAAACTTTTTCACTTTTTTTCACAGTATGCAGGACGTCTCCTTGTTCTCTGCAGATGTCCCTGTTGGTAAGATTTTAGATGCACAGACATGCTGCTCATACATGAATACACTGGTAAATGTTTCCAAATTAACTTTGTTTTAGATGCTTTCTTGTGAAAACTACTGTCTCCTTAATGAAAATAGTTTAGATCTAAATAACTCTTTCCAAAAATTGTGCTTTAATGGGAGTAACTGCTTGAGTCTTAATGACGTAAATATTGTTTGTAGTTATTAGATGTAAGAAACTTAAAAAACTGAATGAGAAATGGCTGTCACCTAAAACATTCATTTCAAATCTCCTTAAATAACTATACTTTTATGTAATAAGAAGACATGAATGGCCAGAAATCTGATTTATTGTTTTCAGATTTGTTAAATGCATAAAGACCAAATGGAGAATCAGTTAATTTTGCTTTCACCCTGAGCCACAGAAATGTATTGTTTTTGATTTTTTTTTTTTTACTTTTGAAAGTCAATAAAATCTAACTCTCCCATTATTTTTTTTTCTTTTTGTATTATTACTCAACATTTTCGCCTCATATCAGGACACGGTCCATTACTTCTGATGATTGTATTGGTAAGATTTAAGGAAAAAACACATTCAACACATATTGTCAAATAACTACATTGTATTATTTTTCTAAACCAAATATGTAGTCTTTAATGCTTTCCAATGCAATCTTCTCAAAGTCAAAAAGTGCAGGCACCTTAATTATCCTGGCAGCTAAGCAACTTTGTCAGAAGTGATAATTAACATCCACCTATTCATATCACATGACTAATATCACTACTTACATCATGAATGATTGCGGCACTGCTCTTAATAAACAGAAAAGAGATCAACTGACGAATGTCAAGAAGAAGAAAAGAAATGGCACAAATGTCCTTCAAAATAAAAGAAAACACTTCAAAATAAAAGCATGAACATGAGACATCAAACTACTTGAAGAATTAATAACAAGTAGGTAAGGTCTTTGTTCATTCATTCTAGTCAAAAACCATGTAATAGATAATCTAGGGCAGTAGGGGGCGTTAAAGATGACATTCCTTCCTTAGAGAAGGAAGGAATGTAAAATTGTCCAAAGTTAAAGAACTGAGCAGTTTGTGTTTTCTTTAGCCCTTTGCTCTCAGTAGTAGTGTCTTAGTAAAACATTCAAAATATTTCTCCATATTTTGTCATGTTAGAACTACACACGCCAATGTATTTTGTATATCAACACAAAATAGAGCATCAATATAAAATGCAAGGAAAAGTATATAGATATGTAGCATTTTTTTACTATTAAAAATGATAAAACAATACTTTATAGAATCACCTCTTCCTGTAATTACAACTGCATGTAGTTTGGAGCTTTATTAGTTTTACACACTTACAAATAAAAATGTTCATAATTTTAGCAAAGTTTGGGATTGTTGTTAGATATGTTTCTGATTTTATTGCACAGGAATACTTCAGCAACCAGATTACGTCAGCCATTTCATGGCATAATTACCTTTGCAATACAATCGATTTTTTTTTACCTTATTCTCCTTTAAATATACAAGTTCTTTATTGCTAAGATTAGATTAACAAAGAAAAGCAATCTATTGCCCTTTCTACTTATATTTAGTGCCATTTTCTAAGCTAACACACAAACATTTTTGTTTCTGGAAGCACAAAAATTCCACATTCATTCCACACAGATTTATTCAGTTTTGCTGCAGTATTGGTGGAATGCTTTAAGTTCAGCACTTACATAATCAAAAGCAAAGCAAACAAGAGGAATGTCTTAGAAGGCATCTATCATAATTTGGCCCAAACTGGGTTTAGGAATACATCTGTGTATTCCTTTCAATTATGTTTGCACTTTCATGTCCAGAAGACATCTCTTCTCCAAGAGATCATGAAAAAAAGCTGAACACAGCCAAAGATTACGGAAAAGTGACCATATCTTTTAATGCTACACATTGATATAACTAGATAACAACAGGCATCCGTGTTGTGTGTCACATGCTACACCTCTCAAGCACCGCAGGTCCGTCTATAGTTAGTTTCCCAAAAAACAATATAATACTTAGCCAGGAAAAATCACTCCAAGCTAATATGACACATTGTGTATGTGGATTGAAGTTAAAACATGATGTTCTGAACACTGAGTTCTCTCTTTCTGTAGGTGTAGAAACAGACTTCTAGGATGCTGTCTTATATTCTCTCTATCCTTCTCTCTCCTCTGCTTGTATCTCCTTCTTTCCCTTTAAAAATTACATTTAATCACAGTGGTTGATTATGATTCATGATTCATGCTTTTGGTAATTTTTTAGAGCTCCAAAATATGATTATATAAATGCTTTATATTTGTATATAGGGAATGACAGAATGTCTTTTTAACCAGATATTGTGATAGTTTCTGTATGTAGCTGTTGAACAAGTGTGATTGAACACAGTTATTATGTGATCATTTTGCACACAGTAGAACACCAAACATCTCTCTATTTTGAAAGAATAGAGAGATGTTTGGTGTTTTGCCTGCTTTTGAGGAAAACTATTGGATCTCTGGAGCGTTTCAGGGCTCTGGAGATAAACGCTCTCTCTGTTTGAGCTGAAATTGGAAGATTAAGTTTCTCCTTTCTGTCCCCCAGGGTGGGTTTCCTTCATCCAGGCGAGAAGATAGAGAAGAAAGTGTCCGTCAAGGCCACTTCACATGGAACTAAGCTGCTAGTAGCTACTTTGTCACACAGCAACAACTACATCACTGTTTCCAAGAGTTACCACAAAGTTTCTGTCAGGGCCCCATGATTATGAATCTATTTTACCAAGCTCAACTCAAATCAAAATGTCTAAATTCACTTAATTAGAATATTTTAAATATTTGTATAAAAATTGTATTTGTGTAGCTTTTTAATAACATAACACAAGATATATGGCATTCAATTCACTGATGAAACAAGATATTCGAATAATAAATGGACCATTGATACTCAGCTGTTAAAATACAAGGCATTTACTAATTCAAATGAGTAATTTTTAAAATTTTATCCCTACACAATTTTGAACAGAGCAATAATAGTGTGCAGTCACAGGGGGATGTTACAAGTGACTATAAATACCCCAGACATTAAGAAGTATCAAATCACCTGTAAAGGTTAAGAGTCAGGCAGAAGAACAAACAAACTCTTAAAGGAAAGTCTGAAACTCTGAAGTTTGGTTCTATTCATTGATTTTGAGCAGTAAATAGTCAATTATCTTTGCATTTTTACTTCAAAGGTTTTATTTAGAGTTTAAGCTGTTTTAGATGGCTTAAGGTTTACAGCACAGCAGCCTTTCTTGCTTGCTTATCCTTGTGTTTCCACTTCAGTCACCAGGACAAAAAAGAAATGACAGGTTCAAAAATGAAGCCAAAAGAAGTCCCTGGATAGGTGGTGGTACTCTTCATTTGCCAAGGATTTTTTGTTGTTGTTTTTGATTGAGGTGGGAGTGTGCTGAGCATGTTTGTTAGTTTTTTTCTTATTTTAATTTAGTCACGCTTGTATAAAATAGTGAAATGGATGAATGGAATATTTAATAAATTAAAATTAAATCTTTAAATTCTGTTATTTTCCATTTTCAGTTTTCTATTTCCACATATTTCAGACTGTTTCACATGGAGGGTAATACCACATTTTTCCAAACAGATGTGCATTTTGGAGTCTCAACTTCAATCTGAGAGAAACTGTGGAGCGAGCGAAAGATTAGGGTGATGGCAAAAGGCTTTCCAACTTCTAAGACTTGGAGATAAATCCTCAAAGATTCAGGCGAAAAGCTGCTCAGCATTTATTAAAACCATTTGGTTGCTGTAATGCTAATAAATATTTTTCACTTGATTAAGGAAAATAATACAAACAACTTTTGAGATGCTATTTTTGTGCAAATGTAAATAAAAACAAAAAAGTATTTTCACTTTATATCCCTTTTTTATTACTAGGTATAAACAAACTTTATAAAAATAACTTTAAATCAAAATCTTTCAGAGGCACACTTTAATATTTTGGTTGATGTAACAAAGCTGATTTACAATTTAGATTTTTTGCAACTAGGTGTCACTATTCCCTAAAATTTCAAATACAGTGGCCTTCATTCTACTTGTCTTCGATTTAAGTCTGTTATTTTAGAGCTAGTCTATATTTCAAGACGGCAACAAAAACCAGAATGACATGCAGCCCAGGTCCACTCAGCCAAGAGAGAAACCATTTTAATCAACATGATAGGCAGCCTTTGGCCACTCAGCAATTTCATCCTCCTTGTTACCAATATATCAATGCATAGCTTAAGCATCATAATGAGTCTTGATTAAAATCAATAAATCCTACATTTCTTGTAATCCAACCTATAATGCGACAGGCTTCTCTGCCTAATGAATAAGTGGTTCCTCTGTGAAGCCTGGAATTAAATTTTTCAAGTCCTCTGTGCCACTTTGTGTGATTCCTCAACTTAAAATAAAAGCATGTATAATTAATGGTTTCTCTTTGACATTCTTGATTACACTGAGAAGCAGGGCTGCAAAACAAATGAATAAAAACCACTATTTGGTTTGGGATGCAGCAGGTGTGTTCCTGCTGCTTCCCAAACCAAAAGATGGAGTTTGATATGAAGAATGCAGCTAAGGAGATGTTTGTTTGTTTGGGTTTTTTAAAGTTTTGTTGTTCCACTTTTTAATAGTTCACAGATATGCTTGAATTTTGTCATATTTTTAAAGTTGTTACAGGGACTTCTTAGTTTTAGTTCAGAAAAAGGTGCATGACATTTTTTTAGTTTAGTTTATTAGTTTATTTCAAACAGGGACAGTGTGTGAAAATAAAAGATGCTTTGCACTAGATGTAGATTAAGTGGGTAGTATTATGTAAAATCATCTCTTTTTTTAGCTTTACATCATGTTATAATGTTATTTCTTCATCAAAAACAAACCTGGAGTGTTGGCATGATTCTGTGATGCATGAGAAATCCTTTAATCTCCATAGCAACTATTCAGCTGTGCAAAAATTGCTGGCTCCTCCTCAGAGCTGCAATTTATAAACTTCCACCTCACAGAGCAGCATTTCCCCACTCAGTTCCTTCAGACTAGCCAGCAGCAATTAGCAAACACCTGGTGGAACTGCGCACATGCTGGGCTCATTATAGGAGCTACTGCTCAGTGAAACGCTGATGAAAACCTTTGTAAAGAGTTAATGGAGGAGCCATGTTGAGAGAGCAGGAGTTTTTAAAGAGACAGAGGTCGAATTTCAAGACTTTAAATTACAAAGAAACATTTTTTTTAAGTCATATTTGACATACGTAGCATTTCTATCACACCTGAAGGTAATAGTTACTTGGTCGTGCTACAAAATAGGACTATGTGGTTGGAAAACATATAATGCTGCCCCTTTAAGTTAGTTTCCATCTCTGATCAGGTGAGTTAATAAAACAGTCTAAAATCCTAAGATCCCCATATACTTTATATACAATCCCTGTACAGGAAAAAAGTACAGCAATATAAATACTACTAAATGCCAAATTTCTGCTCTGTTATCACTAATTCCAAGGTTACAGTTTTATTTTTCAATGTGGATACTGCTGGTTTTCTATTAACTCTTTCCTGACATTACAAGGAAAGTCCTTCAGGTCAGTGGGAAACTTATAGTACTCTCAAGCAAAACATGGATTCATTTCTGGCCACATCTTGGCTTTCAATGGGAGAATAAAACAGATTAGTCTCTCAGGTTGCAAATCCAGGCAACCTGAGAGGTTTATAAAGGCGGTTTTCTTTTGGGAGTCATTGTCCCGTTATGACTTTCAGACAAGGATCGGTTTGACTCTAAGGTTTCCAGGTTTGACGTGCTTGTGTGGGGGTGTGCATGTGTGTGTGTTCATCCAACAGCTTGTGATCTCATCTCGGTGGCGGAGAGATTGAGGCCGAGGCGTCAGCAGACGTGAGACAATAATCAGGCTCCACACTTGCTGATTTTCAGACAAATTAAACGTCAGGGGAACGCAGGGAGCGGGACCGCTGCGCTACTTTGAAAAGCTGAGGCTATCATAAATTATTAATGGCTCCCCGTCACGGCCTCTTTCTCCTCATCCGTTACTCCATCCCTCTTTGCCCAGCCCTCCCTCCAGAGCTCCTCTTTCCTCTCTTCAAACAAACCTCACCCCCCTCAACTTTTTCAAATTCCTTTCTTCCTTCCCCACTTTTACCTGTCAGCTCAAGTTTTCCACACTCCTTCCTATCAGCTTTGTTTACAGTCCATATTCATCTTTCCTTTCTCATTTAACTCCCCTCTCCTGCCTCCTTTGTGTCTGCTAATTTTCACGCCTCCCATCCATCTGCTTTTCATTACGGTTCCCATGTTAATCTTGATCACTTTTTCCTCTTCTCAACACCCTCCTGTCATCCCTCCTTCCTTCATACCATCTCTTAACGCTCTTGAGTCTCAGTGGTGTTTAAACTCTGTTCTCCTCACCTGACTTGCTTTGTCTTTCAAGTTACCTTCAATGCGTTTGATGGTACACATAAATTATCAGTCCATCACCATGTAATTACTATTTGGAGCGAGTTAAAAGCTTTGAGGATTCCTGTTTCTAATACAAAAAGCTGTGGTTCAAGGCTCAGAGATCTGGCTATAAAAGTCCTTCACTCAACTAACAATCTCTGTTAGGCATCTCATTGACATAATTTGTCTTGAGGAAAACTCACTTTCATTCAATAATGCCTCATTAACCCCAAATTGACACTAGAGTGCAGAAATTCCCATTATACAGGCTTCTTAAAGGGGCAGTATTATGTATTTTCCAGGCAAAGTGTTCCATTTTTCAGCACAGTCATCTAACTATGCTACCTTCAGTTGTTAAGTTGTAATTGGACACCTTGAAATTAGGCTGCTGTGTCTGTAAGAAGCTCCTACTCTTTCCGACACTCCGCCTTCAGCACAGCAATGCTTCTCATTATGCCGTTGCTGTTCTTAGGAGCACTGGACTGAGGAGTAGCTTACATGATAAAATCAGCAGACTCATAATTTCACCAGGTGTTTGATAATTGCTGCTGACGCTAGTCTGGAGGAGCTGAATGAGGGAGTCTTGGGGGAAGGCTTCTCTGTGAGGCGGACGTTTGGCCATAAACTGAAGCTCCTCTCTGTGGAGAGTCAAGGATTTCTCACACATTCCTGAAAGAACCAAGGCAACACTCCAGGCATGTAATACCATTATAACATGATGTAAAGCTCAAAAAAGTTGCTTTTACTTAATACCATCAAAACATCATTCACACAACTTTATCTGTGGACTAATTTGTGCTGAATTTGGGTTATTCCTGGCATCTGGCGTGAATTTGTCCATTTATTTCAACTGAAACAACGTTGAGGTGTTTGTGGTTATTTTTCTTGCTGTGAGTGGGAGGTCTGACAGATAAAGTTGTTCACGATGGGGGGGCACAACTTTCCTGCTGCTCAGGAAGTGATAGAGGAGAAAGAAAATCATTTCCATTCTGTTGCAGATCTGTAATTTAAAATGTTATTCTGCTAGAACTGGGCGTGTAATGGACACTAAGTGCTCATGGTTTTCATATCAGTCTCTCAACATAAGCAGATGAAAGACAATCATGTCTGCTGACGGACTATTATTTGCTGGACACCAAATGTAGGTCTGCACCGCCCTCTCTTTGCTCATTACCTAGCTTTCATTCACTTGCTTCTCTAGATTGCCTCTCTTCATTTTTTAATGAACATTTTTGAAACGTTTGGTAAGTGCTCTCAGATTGCTCCTGTGTTTGTTTTGCAACCCGAGCAGCAAACGTTTCTAAATTTTTTGCTGAAGCTAATAAAAGAGAGAGAGAATAGAGAAAAGGAAGGAGTTTGATCGATGGGTATTTGATTGATTAGTCTGAACAGATGGGATGACTGCGGACCATTCATTGTCAAACTGATGTGGGCCGCCGGTAAAGAGCCTCTCTCCCAGAGCCAGATTCTGTGAGGCTAAATGTTTAAAAGCCCAAACATTTTGGGCTTTTAAAACACATAAATTCTAACTGAAGATGTTTGAAGCAACTAATAACTATTTACAGGACTGTAATAGTCTTAATATTTCCACTTCTACATCTGGTGCTTTCAATCACACACCAAACACACACAGACACCAGGACCCCCAGTGGGCTGCATTAAAGGTGCTGCTGATAAATATGATAATGAACCTAGCTTCTGTCTGTCGTCCATTGTCACCTGGTAATGAGTTTGTCCCCAAGGTCACTGCTATAATAGCTCATTAGCAGCACTGGCTAATACCACGTTGTGATGTTTCTCACAGCTGCCGGAGGTGCAGCGGTCAGGCCGCCTATTTGTTTGCCGTTTGGCTGAATTGCTACTTGACCGCTCTGTCTTTCAGTATTGATCAGTGTGGGTTTTGGTGTGAGTCTGTGGGATTGGAGCAGAGGGACAGGGCGACTGCCTGCGTGTGTTGAATGCATGGCTGCTTCCATATCTGTGTGTCTGGCAGAGCGTCCCACAGGCAAAAAGCTACTCTGAAACAAACAGGTAAAATACTAATTACAAAACACCAGTGGCCATTTTTGTTCTGAAGCAACAGATGCTGTACACATTGATGCTGCCACACACTACTAGTACTAAAAACTATAATAATAGAAAATAATAGCCAACAACAAACACACAACAATAACAACAACAGCAAAGAACAACAGTAAACAACAATAAACATCAACATTAAACAACAGCAATAGTAAACAACAACAACATTAAACAACAATAAACAATGACAATAAACAGAGTGGATTTCTGTACCCCTGAACATTTTTACAGAACATATATACAAAACTCTGTCATGACATCTCACCAAATGTCTGCTTCCATAAAATCTTTTTGAAATATCTCTAGGGCTGACGGTTTTCTGTCAGCGTTCTTCAGAGTCACAGGGTAAACTCAGGCTCCCAGCCATTCATTTTCATCCTTTTGTGAAAAATTTCAGACCTCAGCGCACACCCTCTCTCTTTATTTATATTATGGCAAACAATTAAGTGAATCATGTACCTACAGATTGTCAGTATATAGTAATGTTTTTTTATTTATTAAAAAAAACTATTATGGTATTAATGATTTTGATATTGGCTGATATTAAAAAAGTAAAAGACAACTTGGAGGTAGATCCATTGAACCTTCTTCTGTATGGTAGGAGGCTCGAACAGGAAAGACTGCTAAAACTTGATCAAGTCTTTGACTCTTGTACTGATTGATGGTTTAACTCAGCTGGACTTCTACTCTTTGGGTCGGATCAATATTAGTATATGGACGTTTTTTTGGAACATCTGATCATCAATCTCTCGAAGTCTATATTAAAATTTTGAACCAGTTCATTAATTGGTAACAGATCTTTTTTTATTTATATGGTAAATAACTTCTCAAGTCAGTTTTTGCATCATTTCTCTGTTTCATGCATTTTAAATGCAACCATAATCCTTTCTGGGCCGTACCATTAGATTGTCTGACAATAGCTTATTACTCCTAAGTGCTAATCGCCATACTTTAATTTAATATTAGCATCTGCATTATATATACTACACTTTGTATGTATTCTGTTTTTATTTCACATTTTGCACTACTTTATGGAAATGTATCAACTTTGTAGTTGTAAAGTGACAAAATATGGAAGAAAGCATCCACTCTCTTTCCAAATGCCTGAACACACCTGCTTCTTATTACCATAACATTAAACCACGAGAATAGATGAAAGAACTGTTATGGTGTTCATAAAGGTCAGTAAAATTAGTTCGCAATCAGCCATTTTGCTCCCAGAATATATATGTCATGGTTTAATGAGTCGGTCAGCCATTTTGGCTCTAGGAGACATGACTTAATCAGTCAATTAGAGCTGCAGTTGATTAATATGCCTGGGCTGGGAGCAGCCTCAGCCAGGAGAGAAATGGACCGGTGAATGAATAATCACCCCGTGATGCTAGAGGGCTGCTCTGTGAGCTACACTCACTGAAGATTTAAGGGAAAATAATCTCAGATTTTTAGCCATGGTTTTCTCTCCAGCTTTTCAAGATCACCCATTGGCAGCTTGTCTGAATAAGATGAGACTAAAGAGTGTCAGTGACAGCCATTTGTCTGTGGAACAGTAAGCAACCCCAAAAGACTGCAGGGGACAGAGTCATGAATAAACCTGGCTGCTGACCGTCCCTTATATTCTCTTGTATTATATTTAAAAGGCTGCCATTCAAAAAATAAAAATAAAAATCTGACTTTACTGAGAGTATTTATTTATTTATTTTTTTTTATCTCCCTTTGATTTTCAAAAAACAGTCAGTTTTAAACAGCCAATAAAAGGAGTCTTACCACCCTACGGGTTAAATGGTCAGTTACATTTTTAGTCCAGTCTAAAGCCATTTTGTTTCAGCAGGACATCGTTACATTATCACACATCGACTCAGTCATTATTTCTAAGTAAAAAAGGACAAAAAACTTGTGAAGATCTGCCAATGTGACCTTGTTAAGGCACAAAAGCTTGATTTCATTCTTTTTTTTTCCAAGTCAAACTTACCACTTGTGTGATTTTAATTTTGTTTCTTATTTAATAAAAACACCACTTATTCAACATTAAGAAAAAGATAAAAGCCACCAATTTCTGAATCGCTGGTGACTTTTGTTTTTTTGATAAATATACTACTTGAAGTAGCATTTTTGGTGGAGTTAAAATGGTAAACTTTGAGTTTGAATTCAGCTTGATTATAGACTAAAGGAACTCAAGGCTGATTAACATACCACACTTCATTAGATTTGTTTTACATCATTAGAAAACTTAAAATCCACTCTCAGAATCTATAAATAATTTGTATATCTACTTTGTTATGCAGTTTAAGAAGCAGACTAGCAGAATAGTTTTGCATACATTTGTAATGGAAACGCAGCTTCTGGCTCTCACTGGTATTTGAAATTCCTGGTTTAGATGATTCTTACCAGTAAATACAGCATACTATATCTTTAACTTACCCTCTTAGTCTTCATTTTTCATTCAGAATTATTAAAAGGCCTTTAAACTGTAAGCTTAAAGATCTATGTTACAGGGATCCTTCAAGACACGGGCTTCGTGCAAGTACAGAAACATTTTATGAACTTCTGAAAGAGCTCAGCAAGCTGTTTCAGACATTTCATACATACCCAGAAGAAAGAGTCATGTATTCCAAGTAATAATAA
The DNA here is from genome assembly GCF_003331165.1 of Xiphophorus hellerii. NCBI lineage: Eukaryota > Metazoa > Chordata > Actinopteri > Cyprinodontiformes > Poeciliidae > Xiphophorus > Xiphophorus hellerii. The sequence goes on along the minus strand of NC_045672.1, from coordinate 1,969,861 downwards.
GCAGTGATAATTCTACCATGAAGGAAAATAAGTGTAAAGAGTGTTACATTGCAAAGCTTTGGAGCAACTCCAACCTCATCAGAAGGGCAAATTTATTTCAGAGTCAGAAATGCATTGACTTTAATTTCACGCTGCACGCATTTCGATACAAGCAAGAGAAGAGAGGGGGGGAGGGTAGAGAGAGAGCGCAAGTTAGTCTAAATAAAGAGAGGGGATATTTTGTTTAATTTTCTGCCAATAGTCACCATAAGAAAAGAGAATTTAGACTTACAAAGGAGGAAAAATAAAATAACCAGGGAATTGGCTGATTTTTACACTCTACAAACTCATGGGAGGTAATTGGAATTTCTTTTTATTAATAATTTCATTCAGGATTTAAAAAATGTTTTTCTTTTTTAGCTCTGTTAATCTGCGTGACTGCTCCTTTGTTTTAAAATGCCTATGGGATTCATTTTAACGGAGGATATTTCTACACAGGCACAACAGCTCTGCAATTTTCAAGATATTATTAGGAGGAGATGTTGACAAGAGTAGAAGTGACCTCAGAGACTGATAACTAGGGATGAACAACATCAGGAAAACATGATATTGTGATCTTATTGTTGAATATTGTGATGAGAATATGGATTAAATTTAACCCAGATTTTTTCTGGCTTTATCGTTTCCTTTGTCGTAGTTTCCCCAGCGCTCTTAATGACCTTTAGCATGTCTGCTGCCGCAGACACCCATCACTGAGGACAGTGGATGTCTTCCCAACAAGCCCAATGTATTAGTGACATGGAAATTTGGCATGCAGGACACTTGAAATAAATTTTAGAATACCAAATACCATGGCTAAGCAATCCATTTCACACATTTAGATTGTAATGTTGACTGCATTTTAAAATCATGTGCAGCTTTAACGAAACATTCAAAAACTGAATTGTTGGCTTCTACATTACCATCATTCTCCAGTCAGTTGTGGTGTTGTAGGTTTGTAAATAGTAGATCTATGTAGATTGTTTTTGGTTTAGTATCTGGAATATATTCTGCTTTATTTTATACAGATATTGCTTAATACATGATTATCCTTTCCATAATTTATCTCAAAATGTTTTTCTTCTTTTCATTTCATCTTTGTTTCCATTAAAATGGCTTTTTATCCAATGCCTTGCAAAAATATGATAAAACTCTGAAACTTTTTTTTAGCTTTTTTTTTTTTTTTTAGCTTTGTTACAGCCATAAACTTCAATATGTTTATTAGTGTTGTAGGCCAATGCAAAGCTTATTCTTATGAAATAATAAAAACATGATTTTCAACTTTTTTTCTAAAAGACATCTGAAAGGTGTGCAGTGCATTTTTATTTCTCTTAATAAAATCCATTCCATCTAACTTCTTTCAGTAAAATGTCCACCTGTTTGTAATTTATTTTAAGTATAAAAATAACAAATCAACACAGCAAACATGCATAAGAAAGTGCCCTGGTCAGATGAGATCAAATATGTTTACTATGTAAAATGCTATGTGATAAAAAAAAAACAATATTGAAACATGGTGGTGGCAGCATCATGCTGTGAGAATTTTGTTTTATTCAGCAGGAACAGGAAAACTATTGAGTAGAATCGACAACAGACAGAGACTGACACACCAGCAGAGCTAGAAGGGAATTATTTAAATCAAATGTGTTAAAATGGCCTAATCAAAGTCCAGGCTCAATTCAATTCAGAGTTTGAGGCATGAATTCAAAATTATCCATCCAATTAGATGGAGTTTGATAGGAAGAAAGAAGAACGGATAAACCTTTCAGCGTTTACATAAGCAGGTGGTTCAACAAAGTATTGACTGAGGTTGTTTCTGATGTTGCAACAGCAGAGTCTTCTGGAAGACACTATAAAAATCAAACTGGATTTCTGGAGTAGTAGCTGATTTATATATCACTGGGTTTCTTGTCTGACAAACTTATCATGTTAGCTGAGCTGTTGATACATAATGTCAGAATTTACCACCTCAGTTCACCCACTGTTGTCACTGAGCCTCAGGTTTATAAATTGTCTGAAGAATATTATGATGAATGAGTAAGAACATGTCAGACGATTCCATGTGTTGAAACCTCCTGAACTCAATAGAAAATGTGTCAAAAAAGCTGTTTGGGTAAAACTGTTTCTACACCACAGTGAGAAAGGCAGTTCTCAACCAAATTTACCAGGAGCGGGAGGCTAGTGCTGTTTTACAGAGGGCATATGACTAAAAAATGTATAAAAGAAACAGGGAATATGTTGTTTTAATTTATTAAGAAAGCCAAAGAGCCATTTGCAGTTGCAGATCTGTCAGATGAAATCTGATTCTGTCGACATGGCTGAAGCTAATAGTATGACACTGCCATGATGAAGTGTTGAAGGTGGACCCAATAGCAGCAGGCAGGAGATGTAGTAGTGTGATGATGATGATGAATTTAATCAGCACTACAAAAAATACAAAAACTCCAGCAAACAAACCAAACTGGGATTCAAGAAGACCACAGGAACCAGGGGAAAGAGAGCAGGGTGATCAGGCTCAGAAGTAACAGGACAGAGTAACGAGACAAACTAGTGTTAGAAAGAGAGGAGTCTAAATACTAGGAGGTGGTGGAGAGAACAATGGAGCAGGGCTGATGAGCTGATTGATTACAGGTGTGAAAAGCAGAGCAGGCACCAGGCTTCACAGGAGAGCATGAAACAATTCCATCACCAAGAACAACCAAGCAAACATGATGAACAGGAACACAAAAAGAAAATGCAGAACAAATTCAACAAAAACTGAGGAACAAAAACCAAAAGGACCAAACAGAGAAATAAACCTAACTAGAATCACTAAATTCTGACACTAAATAATAACTAGACCTAGAGTAATGAAATAAAACATACTAGAAACACTACGAGAAACTGAAATAAGAAAAACAAGAACATGATAAGTCAAATAACGTAGCTAGAATGACCAAGAAGGGCTAAGCAAAAGTGAACTACAACATAACTGATTAAACAAAAAAGCAGAAAAACTAAATCCCAACCTAAAACCTAAAGTCTTGACAAACACCTTGAGTTTTAATTATTAAAGTAAAACTATGAAGATAAAAAAATGAGATGGGTTCAATTAGTTTCTGTACCAGCGCATATCAGCATTAGAAATTGATTTAAAATTATCTCGAAATGTGAGCTGGCCCCTGTTGGCCCCTGTCTAGAAAACCTCTGCACACTAAATGATTTTTACATAAAGGGCTTAGGAAAAGCTGGCTCCAACATGGTATCTTAGAGACAAAATGTTTGACCCTATAAAATCAACATGGCAGTCGAACAGCAGACTCTAACTTAAAATAAATACAACCTGGAGTCAATCAAAAGGTTTCTAAATCTCTCTTACTTCAATAAACAGTTTATTTCAGCCTGCATTTGTCTGGCAGATAAGTTAAAACTTTGTTTGCTCAAACAGACTTATGTAAATGAAGAGGCCATGTAGGAAAATATCAACCATGCTCTGTCTGTGTTGAAAGGACTGGTGCAAGCCTGCTCCGTTGAACTGTTTGCTTAGAGCCTGGTACACTTCTACAATTTTTTAATGACAGAGCTGCTAAGAGAAGAGCACATCAAAGCAGACATTAGTCCCTTTACATATTTCTTTTATTTGTTTTTTTCTCACATTTTCCTAAAGCAATCCAAACCAACCCCAAAACTGGTTTTCACCTCAGATCTCTCACTGATGCCATTTTGCCCAGTCTTTATTATTATTATAGAAACAAGTACTGTCACACTGAGGCATTGCTTTAGATGTTCTGGCTTCTGTTTTGACTTCCTGATTGCGTCGTCAATAGACTTCTGGAGTATTTTGTTAGGCTGGCTGCTCCTAGGAAGGTTCTTCATGTTTTCTCCATAACGGTTCACACAATTCGGGCTGATCTATTTCTGTTTTTATTTTTCTATAGTAGATCATGACATGATGAGTTATTTTTCTATAGTAGATCATGACATGATGAGTTATTTTTCTATAGTAGATCATGACATGATGAGTTATTTTTCTATATCCTTAATGCCTACTTTATGCTAACAGACAGGTTCTAGCTAAATGATTATGTAATTCTACAATTGTAGCAGTAACCTCTCCTAGGAGAAGCTAATAAAACTCAACTAAACCGATTGTTAGTTAATAATTAAGGAAGGATGTAATTATTATTATTTTGCATAGAGCCAAACTTGTTTGCATTTGGTTTAGATCATTTGGTTTAGATAATATAACAAGTGCTCACTTGTTACCTTGGATATGAGTGAGTACTTGTACAAGCATGCAAGTGGTCACTCGTATGCAAGGTAATGCTATTTTTAACAATACAGAGGGAATGGGAAGGGGTTAGGGCTTTCACTAAGCCTTGAAAACAGCACTTGTGGTACATCAGGGTGAGTTTAACAGTATTAGCCACATTAGCCGAGGTAACAGATATTATTTCACTTGTTCATCTGATTCCCCAGGTATCTGTAGAAATATGCAAACATGTTAAATCACAATATCACCTAACTGGTGGAACAAGCAGAGAGAGACATTGCAAGAATGTTGTTGCTCTAAATAACCTATTGCAATATTTGCTGAAGAAGAGACATAAGTCTGTTGTACTTCACGTTCAGAAACATCAGAGAGAATGTTCTGCAGAGACTGAATGTTCCACGTCTGTCAGAAAGAAAGTAGTGATAATGTTCAAATAAAGAGCTGAAGAAGTTGTTGATATGGCCTTAAGTTGCTGCCGTTCTGAAGTAAAGTGAAACTGTCCTCCCCACAGGTTGTCATTAAAATGTATTTTGTGCTTTAAACTTTGCAATGACATGTTGAGAATGATGGATTACTTTATAAATTTAGTAAATCATGAAGGAACATGGCTGTAGTGAAAAAGCAATTACAATACAATTTTCTTTTATACAGAAACGTCAGACTGCTCATCTCTGTCCATTTTATTCAACATCCTGTTTCTGAATCACTCATTTCACTGTAATTTATTGAACAATTTATCCTTATTCTAAAAAAATGTGAGCATGTTTTCTTTAATCATACAATACCAGCTACACCAGAACTTCTACAGAGCCTCAAGATGACTCACAACTGGTTGAGAAATATTAAGTATTTTAAAAGTTGCAACAACCTTGTCATTGAGTTTCCTTATTGTAAAAGTATGAAATTTGGTACACTCATAGAACTTACCAATATCAACACAAAACTCTTGCATCCGTGTTCTATGGCAAGCAACAGACAAGAAGTCAGCTATTTTGGATTTAATTATCACTTTTTGCAAATTCAAATTAAATTTTTGAAAATTCAATCAGTTTTGATTAAAATCTCTAGGTTTTGATCGACCATCTTGTAGTTTAATGAGTTTGCTCATAAGGCATGTGGTATGTGTACTTATTAAAATCCTGAGTTTTTATGCATCTCTATGGGGTGTGGCCAGAACTCAAATTTTGATAAGAATAATGAAATTGTATTAACTCCTTCAAAGAAAGTCAGAGTGGCACAAAACCTTCTGTTATCTGGTCAATGGTGAAATACTGGCATCACCTAAATCCTGCCTCTTGGGAACAGGAAGTCAGTGTTTTACTTTGGAAGGTCCATGTCTGACATTCTTGTCTTAATCAATATGAAGCTATACCCAGTGACAGAAAACAAGATGGTGCTTTTGGTCTCCAGTCCTGAGACTTTTGGCCAGGCTGTGGCAAAATCAGATGTCTAGCCATATGTCTGGGTCTAATTTACACATATTTGATCTGCAGTAAATTTAATGTGACATTAATCCAGCCCCTACAAATATATCCAGACCTGCACACAGTGTCGCCTAGTGGTGAAATGCTGAATTGAGCAGGACGGCAGCACCAGCGTGCCGCTTGTAAATGAATGGGTTTTTCATTTACAAGTATTGCTCCATTATAATATAATGCTGATTTATTGTCTTCTAAAAACAAAGTGTATAATACATTTTGTACTTTGTTAGGTAACAGGCTACTTGTGCTTAGCATACAGGGTTGCTTTTAGTAGAACTTACAGGTTACTCACTGGAACATAAGAAAATAACTTCAGTTACATAAAAACAATCCACAGGTTCTTGGTAAGTTTTTAACAGTAGTACCAAAAGTGCTCCTAATCTGGTCAGTTATTTGCACCTCAGTCACCGGTTTGGTCCTAATGTGGAGCATTAAGTTCTCCCACAGTTAAAAATACAGAAAGCTTCTATGCCTGGATGTGGTTGTTCATGTGTTGGCCCTCAGGTGAACTGAGACTGAATTCCTGTTTAAACCATACACACTGAAAGCACAGAAAACATGAATTTTGCACAATGTCCAACAGCTCACTATCAAAGGACTGCACTGACCCTGTGCATTTGGTGCATAGCCACAAAGTCTGTATGAATGCAGACGGAGAGGCGATACCCTGTGATCGATGGGTTTCAGTCAGTTCAGCTCAAAGCTCCGTCCTAACAAAGGTAATCATTTATCCTCTGTGAATTCACTGAAACGACTGACTGACTGACACACACAAACGTGCAGCAGTCAATTCTATCTCCCACAATGACACCATCATAGATGGAGTGATGAAATGATTTTCTCCTCTAGTGCTTTTCAATTCACATCAGGAGGAATATTGTCCTCTCCTTTTTTAAAAATGGCTGCAGGTAAATCAAGCCATATTGGGCGCACTGAAAGTGAGCCCTTTGCCTCTGTATTGGTGAGATATAGAGTGCGCCATATGTGCCATTGGGTATCTCGCCTTTTTAAAGTGGGGAGCATTTTTTTTATAATAGTGCAGGTTCAATGGGATTTTTATGTGAAGCCTAAATGGCAGTCATTTTCCAGGAACCTCCTGCTATTGATTTTAGAGTGGTCACGCTGCCTTTGCCAAATGTAAGCCGCAGACACAAATGCAATACAAAGTTTAATGAATGATGGATGTGAGGAAAGAAATCAAGTTTTCTTCCCTTTTTTCAAAGTTAGCCAAGACGCAGAATCAGTACAACTTTGTTAGCAACAACATATACCTTGAACAAAAAAGACACATACACCAACTATGAGAAAACAGCAGAAAAAATCTACTCACAATGTCAGCATAATGACACCGGGGACTTAAATCGGTTTAGAGAGCTGCAGTCAGATAGCTTAAAACACACACACACACACACACACCCACGCACCCCTGCACAAACACACACCCACACGCAAATCTGTAATTCCAATCAATGGCACAAACCCAAAACATTCTCTCTCCGCTTTTTCTTTTTTTCTCCTCTTCCCACTAGGCACAGCATTGATGTCCTGACAGCTGTTTTAAGTATTAAAAGTAGCAAGCAATTTGTCCCAGCTGGCTCAGTTTAAGCCTGGTAATTGGCCCCGAATTTTTAGAAACGCAGCTCGCCGTTCACATCTCAATGAAGGCGTTCCTGTCTGGTTGACTCTTAGTGCTGGTGAGGAGCTATTCATGTGATTGGAGTGGTGCAAATGTGCCAGAAAATTTTTTTTTTTAAAAACTTAGAAAATCTTGATAGGTTTACACTTAAATATTGTCTTTTCACTAAAATACTCAAAGTATATATTTGCATGCACTGTATGTAAGACAGGTTTTATTCTAGCTTTTTGGCAGTAAATCAAAAGTAAACCATTGCTCTTTTTATTCAGTTAGGATTTTCAAATTTGGATACATTCACCAAGTGTGGAGATAACGCAAGAGAACATTTTTGTTTGTCTTTCTGTAGAATTAAAAGTATACTGTAAGATAGCACTGCTTTATTAAAAAATATAAAAACATAAAAAAATTTAAATGCCAAAGTCATGATGTAATTTCTTTGTACATTTCTGTGGTAGTGATATCTCATGGTTGACGGCATCAAAAGCTTTTCAGAAATCAATAACAACAGAACTATCTGTAACAGCATCTGGGATGCTGTTTAGATAATAATTTAGTTTATTATCTAAACTAAATTGCTTAGATAATATGGACAATTGTTCAATTTATTAATAATCTGTTAAAAATGTTGATTTGGTTATTACAGCAAAGTATGTTGGTCTAGTTTCTACTGCAAATATTTTACACTTGATATAAGACAAACCTAACCTACAAGTTGCTTTTCAACAAGATACAGGAGCTTGATTTAAATCTCCTGTATCTTAATGTTAACTTTTTAAAATGTTGGTTAATGTTGATTTTTTAAAAAGTACTAGTTCCACTAGCAGATTATTTTACTTACAACAAGATATTTGTCCAATGGTGAAATAATCTGCCAGTGGAACTCATATTTTTTCATCAATACTAAGCAATTATTGACTTAAAACAAGTGTCTATATCTTACTGAAAATGTACTTGTGAGTTAGTTTTTGTGATATCTTCACGTCCAAAAAGTAGAGTCACTCTTAGCAGTTGTCTTTAACTTGTTTATTCCATCTTGAACACAACTTAAGACACTACAGGCACTCACTTCTTCTACCCTAGTCTTGCTTGCTGAAAACTCTCCTTCAGGCTTTCCACTACTCCCTCTAGTGGTCTGGGGTAATCCAACTAAACATAAATGAAGAACTAACTCAGTATACTACATCCCTCCCCTTTTAAGAATCAACTAAAATTAATAAACTTAACAAGAACTAACATTCCAATGGTTCTGGCGACAGTAATATCAGAACTCTATATATTTTAAATGTGGAAGGAACAACTAACGAGTCCAGAGAAAACACTCTGTACTTAAGGAACTCACTACTTGCACAAGAAGTCATTCAGATAAGGAGGAGTCTTCCTTTGACGTTCTGAGCGGCGTAGTACTGGTGGTGGATCTGTTCTCTGTTCGATGTCCACATCTGGCACATCCACTACAGGAAAATGAACTTGAGCTGTTTCAGCAGGCTCCACGAATGCCCTTCCTCCTGAAGATGGAGCCACCGAGTCCATCGGCCCGAGTGCCACTACTTCATCTGGAAACTGAAGAGCACACTGTGCTCCAGCCCAATCCATCCCCCTCTGCATCACGTCGTTTCTTGATTTGATCAACATGACGCCGCATGACACGTCCATCTCCCATCTGCACCGTATAAGACACTGGACCTGTGCCCCCTAAAATGATGGCAGGCACCCACTTCGGTCCATGACTGTAGTTACGGATGAACACATCATCGCCGGGAGAAAAGCTTCTCCACTTGCTGTGGGTGTCATGATATTCCTTCTGTTTTGCCTGCTTCTTACGTACTTTCGCCTTTATGTCCGGCAGTAGGAGATCCAGCGTAGAACTTAGACTTAGACTGACTTTATTGTCATTTTGCATGCACAGGGTGTATACAGAACGAAATTTCGTTGCATACGGCTCAGGACAATGTTTTGAGCTTTCAATGTTGTGAGGTTACTCCAGAATAAAATAAAATACAGTATAAAATATGAATATAAATATAACTATAAAATATAAAGTGCAGGACTGACAGAAGAACGCAATCTCCGTGACATCAGCAGTTCAGCAGGTGACAAACCTGTGGTACATTGTGGTGTGATTCTGTAGTTAAACAGGAATCTTGCCAACCTTGTTTCCAAAGTGTCCCCATTAGTTTTCTTCAGGCCTTGTTTGAATGTCTGTACAGCCCTTTCAGCCAGACCATTAGATGCTTGTAAAGGTGCAGATGTAACATGCTGTATTCCATTCTGTTTCAAGAACATTTCAAACTCTTGACTCGTGAAGCATGTGCCGTTGTCTGAAACTATCATCTGGGGTAGGCCATGTGTGCTGAAACACTGTCTGAGTTTCTCTATGGTAACTTGACTTGTTGCACTGTTTGTGGGATACACATCAATCCATTTCGAATGTGCATCTACCACAACAAGAAACATCTTGCCCGAGAGAGGGCCGGCATAATCTACATGTAGTCTACTCCAGGGTGTCTCTGGCCACTCCCAAGGGTGCAGGGGTGCAGCAGCTGGAGCCTTCCTATTTTCCTGACATGTGCGGCAGGATTGTACTTCCTTCTCTATTTCAGCATCCATCCCGGGCCACCACATGTAAGAACGTGCCAAACCTTTCATTCTTGAGATGCCAGGATGTATACAATGTAGTTGTTTTAAAAGGGTAGACCTTCCCTTCTGTGGAACAACCACTCTGGCACCCCACAGTACACATCCATCTTTCACACTCAACTCTAACCTTCTCTGACTGTAGGCCTTGAACTGAGTGTCCACTTTGTTGGGCCAACCTTTTAAACACCATGACAGCACTTGTGACAGAATTTGGTCTTTAGCTGTCCATTGTTGTACTTGGGATGTGGTGATGGGTGGATTATCCATCACATCCAGCATGAAGACTTGTCCTGAGTCTTCCTCCTCATCAGTCTGTGGCAGACGACTCAATGCATCAGCGTTAGCGTGAACTTGACCTGGTTTGTATACAATGTTGTACTCATATGCTCTCAACAGGGTAGACCACCTTTGCACTCTTGGCGATCCCATCTGTGGCACTGGTTTCGTTTCATTAAAAAGGGAGATCAGAGGTTTGTGGTCAGTGTTGATTGTGAATTTCCGACCAAAGATGTACTTGTGAAATCGTTTGATCCCGAATATGATGGCTAACCCCTCCTTGTCAAGCTGTGAGTAACGCTTTTCCGCTGGCGTTAATGTCCTTGACATGAACCTTAAAGGTCGCTCACTCCCATCTTCCATCACATGTGACAGCACGGCTCCCACGCCGTATGGTGAGGCGTCACATGCAAGCACCAGGTCTCTGTCCGCTGAGTAATGACACAGTACGTTGGCTGATTTCAGCAGCTGTTTAGCTAAGCTGAATGCTTCCTGCTGTTCTTTATTCCAACGCCAAGGAACTCCTTTCCTCAGCAGATGATGTAATGGTGCCAAGCGTGTAGCAAGGTTAGGAAGAAACTTGTTGTAGTAGTTCAGGAGGCCCAAAAAAGCTTTTAGTTCAGTCACTGTTGTGGGAGGCGGAGCTTCCTCAATGGCTCTCACTTTGCTTTGTACTGGGTGCAAACCTTCCGCATCAATTCTGTGACCCAGGTATTCCACCTGATCCTGTAAGAATGCACATTTACTCCGGTGCAGTCGCAGTCCGGCTTCCTTTAGTCGTTTGAGAACTTCATCCAGCGTTTTCAGGTGTCCTCTGGTGTCACTTCCAGTTAGCAGTATGTCATCCAAGTAAACTACTACATTTGGGAGACCTTGCAACAAGCTTTCCATTGTTCTTTGGAAAATAGCTGGGGCTGATGACACTCCAAATGGTAGTTTGTTATAAGTGAAAAGGCCACGGTGTGTGTTTATCGTCAGGTATTTCTTGGAGTCCTCATCCATAACTATCTGCTGATACGCATGACTTAAGTCGAGCTTGGTAAACTGTTTGCCCTCTGTTAGTGAATTGAAAAGGTCTTCAACGCGGGGAATTGGGTATTGTTCCAGTGATGAAGCCTTGTTTACTGTTAATTTATAATCACCACAAATTCTGATAGAGCCATCCAGCTTTAGAACGGGCACAATGGGCGCGGCCCAATCTGCATACTTCACTGGGGTTATGATACCCTCCTTTAAAAGTCGTTCTAACTCCTCTTCCACCTTAGACCTCATGGCATATGGGACTGAACGGGGATTGTAAAATTTAGGCTGGGCGTCTGCAGATACACGGATGGTTGCATGCACACCTCTTAACATTCCCAATTCTTCTTTAAAAACCTCTTCATGTCTCAAGAGAACTTCCTGTAATCCTTGTGCCTCTGTTTTCACGTGTCTATTCTCATCCCACTTGAGTTTCAATTCTTCCAGCCATCCTCTGCCTAGCAGATTTGGTCCAGTTCCCTTCACTACCACTAGGGGCAGCGTTTTCTTCTGGTTTGCATAACTGACCTCAACCTGAGCTACACCAACCACTGTAATTTTCTCTCCACTGTATGATTTAAGAGAGAGTTTACTTTCTTTAATCTGTGGTCGACTGTCTTTATGCCACAACTCCAAAAAGTGGTTTTCATTAATAAGACTGACACTACATCCTGTGTCAATTTTAAACTTCACTTCTTTTCTGTTAACTTCCACTTTTACTTCGAAGGGCTCAACTTTCTGGATAGATGTTTCCGTGGACAAACATGCTAGAGTGAATGCTTCTTCATCTTGATCTGAACTATTGTCATCCTCTTGTTTTTCACATACCTTGTGTGATTTGTGTGACGTCCTTGGCGCCCGCCTTGACGTGCTCCTCTTTCCTTAAGACTGGTCTCATCTTTCTTTTTATTTTTGGACCTGCATGCCCTGGCAATATGTCCTATTTTCCCACAAATGTGACATTTGGCGTCTTTAAACCTACATTGGACAGCACTGTGGCGTGTGCCATGACATCGGTAACACTCACTCTCTCCATTTTTCCAATCTGCTCTCTTTTCCTTTCCCTTCGCCACCATGCTGTGACACGCCGCCGACTGTTGCAAGTCTGAAACGTTCCTGTTTGCAGCTTCTTCGGCCACAGCTTATCTGAAATGCTTTTTCAAATGTCAGGTCACTCTCCGACAGCAGACGTCTTTGAATCCTATCGTTATCAATCCCGCACACGAGACGATCTCTCAGCCGCCGTTCCAGCGTAGTACCAAAATTACAATCTTGAGCCAGGCGCCTGAGCTCTGCTACATATGCACTAACGGACTCAGTAGGTTTACGGGAACGAGAGTCAAACTTGTATCTTTGCACAATCTCACTTGGTTTTGGATTAAAGTGCTCTTTCAGCCTTGTAACCAACTGACTGTACGTTTTAGAGCTGGGCTTGTCCGGGCTCACGAGGTTTCTCATTAGCTTATACGTGGCTGGTCCCACCACACTAATAAGTATAGCCCTCTGCTTATCACTATCATTTGCTTCAAAAAACTGATCAAGAATCTCACAGTATTCTTCCCAAGTTTGTTCATTAGCATCGAATGCTGACAGAGTGCTGAATGTCGCGCTCATTGCGGCCTCGCTAATCACCTCCTTTGGTAATCTCTCCGCCTCGTGTGTATCCGCCCGACAACGTGCGTCCGGTCCTTCCTCCGTTGTGAATCAAGTGCTTCCCGTTTCTAGCCAGTATCCTCGTCGCCAATATGTGATATCTTCACGTCCAAAAAGTAGAGTCACTCTTAGCAGTTGTCTTTAACTTGTTTATTCCGTCTTGAACACAACTTAAGACACTACAGGCACTCACTTCTTCTACCCTAGTCTTGCTTGCTGATAACTCTCCTTCAGGCTTTCCACTACTCCCCCTAGTGGTCTGGGGTAATCCAACTAAACATAAATGAAGAACTAACTCAGTATACTACAGTTTTGTTTAATTTCAAGTGCGCTAAGATATTTGCAGACCAAAATACTTTATAAGAATTTATGTTTTTGCAGTGAGACATCAGTTCTGTTAGGAGGAAAGGGCCAAAAATTACAGCAAACTATTGTGAGAACAGAACATTCAAGTCAAACTGTTCAAAAGGCAATCATAATAACTTGAATACTTTAGGTAATCCTAAAATAGGAACATGTGTGTTAATGTCAGACAGTGTGAGAAAACATAAATATCTGCCCACAGCTGTATGTGAAATAGATGTACTCAAGCTGGGAATCAGAAAGTAAAGAAAAACTCTCTTACAGAAAATAGAGCCAAGCCGAGCTAAGAAACAGAGATTGTCAGCTTTAATTCTCTGCTGAGGGATAAAGAGATTGCTACCCTGTATTTCAAACCCTTCCCTGATGAGCTGGTTTGGTCGGTTCTGCTTAGTAATGTCACAGCCACAATTACTGGCAATCCACTTAACTGGTGACAGCTTCCCTAAACGTGATAAATTACATTGGGGGAGCAGAAATAACATTCTAAACTTTTGTTTGATGAATTTAGTTTCTGTTTGGTTTTACAGCAAAGTAAAGTAATGACCAAAGTCCCAATGCTTTCAGAGGTTTTATTGGTCTGATATTTATTTAGAGATAATTAAATCTCCGATATTTATTTAGAGATAAATAAATATCAGGGGTGAGTTAAAAACTGAAATATTTTGAACTGTGTTTACACTGATCTAGAGTTTTCTTTGGCAAAGAGCTGCAGAGTTTTAAGTAGAAATTTAAATGTTAAACACTATGCAAGCATATACACTTATAACTACTGATGTGCACAAACATGTGAAAATGTGAGTTTTCATGAAAAGAGTTTTTAAAAACTTCAATGTTTTGTTTTTCACCTGAGCAGAGCTTTCACTGCAGACATTAAACAACACTCTAACTGGACTGAGCCAACAGTCAAATTCAATTAACCAGAATATTATTGAAAAGTTGATTTCAGTAACTCAATTTACCATTATATAGAGTAATTATGATGATTTTAAAATCTTTGTTTCTGTTAATTATGATGATATTTCTAAGATTGTAATATTACATTTGATTAAGAAAAATATTTTATGAAATGTGGACTAAAAGAAAATAATTGTATTAGTATTTAATAAATATGTATATTGTCAATGTGCATGCTGCATCCTGGGTTCATAAAGCCACCTTATCCCAGATCCTTCCTCCCAGCAGCTGTATGTCTTTATAACCATCACTGCACTCAATAAAAGTTGACATCCTTGCTTTTCTTTGTAGTTTTTTTTCATTTCTTGTAAATATTCTTTTGTTGTTGTTAAACACAATTATAAATGCCCATATTGTTCATTTTTTAGCGACCCTACTCAATTGCACATTTCATTCAAACAGTATGTTATTTTAATTACTGTACAGCATTCTTTTTTTGCTTAGATCAGCCTTTACTGTAAACTCTGATGTTTCTTTTCTGTTTATATACATAACATACTGTAGTTTGAATAATGGATTATTCTATTCTATTCTATTCTATTCTATTCTACTCTATTCTTTCCTGCCATGTACAGTACAGTCTGTACTGTATGTCATGCCAGGAGTTTTGCTTGCATTTGGTGTTGAGTGAAGTGTCTGTTGCATAGGTTGAGATAAAATAATGTGATTTGTTCATTGCTGTTTACGTCACAGCTGCATTATGTGCAGTATTATTGTCATAGCTGTAGGAGGACAATGCAGGAGAATTATTTCACATAATAATTTTTTCCTGTTTTATTGAAACTGAAGGTAGATACACAAACATGTGAAGTGAGTAAAGGGATGAACTTGTACAATACAACATGAGGAGGAAAACCGCATGATGTCATGTGAGAGGATCTAAGTGCAAAAGATTGAAAAATTTTTTTAATTGTTTTGATCTGTGGTTTATGCAATGAAATCTACAAGTTAGGTGTGCTACACTGTCTTAGAAAACTTCATGTTTATTGATAAGTATATTTATTATTAAAATAACATTACAGCCATCTGGAAAAATCTGTTTGATTATTGCAAGCACTATCATGAGAATTTGGGGCCCGGGAGTCTGCAGCTTCCCCTTGTGGTCAGTGGATAGATTTTTGAACTTAGTAACTTTCCACACTGCAGTAAAGAATCTTGCTTTTCATTTTGTCAGAAAGGAAGATACTAACAAAAATGTTGGCAGGAATGTTATGAAGGAGAACAAAAATATGAAACAGTATAACCAATGTAAATTGCAGGAGCTACTTCTTGTTGATCCTAACAAATCTTGTAACATGCTTACATTTGCTCATAAACGCTAGCTCCTTTTGTCACCTTTGTGGCTCAACTTGTTTCTCACATTCGCATTCGTTCTTCAGCTGCTCTCTCTCTCTCCTCCTTTGTGACACTCTCAAACGCTGATGTCTTCCCTCGTCTCTCTCTGGCTCTCCTCCTGCACCTTTACCTGACTGCTCTCTGCAAAGCTCACCACCCCCAGCCCCCATCTCATTCTAATGCAGGACTGTATATTTGGCCTTTGTAGAGACAGCCTCGGTCCTGGAGGATTCTCCTGGAATCAATTTACCCTGCCTATGCCAAGCTACTGATCAACAATTTACAGGCCATCAACTGCCAGGGCTGCTGGGAGGCTGTTTAACTGGTATATTATGTGTCTGACAAGACTGAGCATTTAAAGCTGGTATTTTGCAAGCTTTCAGCACAAAAAAGGAAAGCGTCAGAAACACTTGTCATTATTTGCATTGTTGCATGTTGTTTTTTTGCTACAGCATATGATCCGCACCTGTGCCATTTAACCTGCTGCTCGTTTGTCTTTGATATGATCCTCCTTTGGGACCTGGGAGGATTTGGTTCACAGTGCGAGAGTTTGAAAAGCAGCATTGCGGCAGCAAAATCTGAGCCTGGATATTTTGACAGAAACATTATATGCAGATTAGAATTTTTTTTTTTATAACTCTGGAAACTGTTCATTTAGAAAACATTAAAGGGGCAGTATTATGTGTTTTCCAGGCACATACTGTAGTTACTTGATTGTGCTATAAATTTGCACTGTTATGTTCAGTTGTTATAAAAAATTTGTCTACATCAAAAATTACTTAAAATTTATTTGATATTTAACTCCTTGAAATTAGGCCTCTGTGTCTTTAAGAAGTTCCTGCTCTTTCAGAAACTTTCAGGAAGTCATCACAACGTCACTCTTAACCCTCTGACAAAGTTTTTACCAGCGTTTAACTGAGAAGTAACTCCTGTAATGAACTCATCATATGCACAGTTCTACCAGGTGTTTGCTAATTGCTGATGGCTAGTCTGAAGGAGCTGAATGGGGGAGCCAACCCTCCCCCAGCTGCTCTGTGAGGCTCGGAAGCTCGGTAGCTTTGAAACTGCATGAGATAATCAAGGCAACATTCCAGTTATGTTTTGCATCTACCATGATGTAAAGCTCAAAAACATTGACTTAACATTATATTGCCCCTTTAAGGATAGCCAGAAATACTGATCTGAATTACAGTTTGCATGGATATATTTGCATCTGCCTGCAAGATTAATTCAAACATGTAACACATACCTCAGTTTACTGAGCAAATAGTGAAGAAGCAACACTGCTCCACAGAGCTGCAGCTATTAGGACCAATCCAGTTCAGTAGAGCAGTCCTGCTTTACATGTTTGTCATGAAAATAAATGAAATACAGAACATGAGTGCAAAGAATAAAGTGCTGGAGAAAACTGCATAGGTCAACTGATGGACAGATGGGAAAGGACGTCACTGAGGTTGCCATGCAACAGCCACTGGTAATGCTATCTTGCACTGTGTTGGGATCAAGTGAATCAAATATTTTTAAAATGTTCTTAAAATCCTCCAATTTATCCTATATTGTTGACAAGTTGCTGGTCAGTTAGTTAGTATTTTAGATAGATATTTTTCTATTAGTAATACGAGTGATGGCTGACTTTAGATCAGCCAGTAAGAAATAGAGTTACTGTATTATTTAAAACATGTATGTTTTGGCAATATGCAACACTGTTGTGTTCATTAACACTTATCTACTCAGGATTTTAACACAATCTATTTTGCCATAAAACCAAATAAGACACTTAGCATTCCATATGATATGCATCCAATTAACAAAGGCTTATTTGACAACAAAATGAAAAACAGTAATTAAATCACTTTCTTTTTTGGAGATAAATCAAAGATTGGACAGATATGTGAACTTTTACTTTGAAAACTCTGATCGTTTGGAGGGGCAGTATTATGGAAAATCAACATTTTTGAGCTTTACTTCATATTGTAATATATCAAAAACACACCTGGAGTGTTGCTTTGATTCTTTCATGCATGTTTGAGAAATCCTGTAATCTCCAAGGCAACAATTCTGCTAGCCCCGCCTTCGTGACACAGCTCTTCCTCAGGGCGGCAGTATCCAAGCTTCCCCTTTACAGAGCAACCCGCGACTCCCCCATTCAGCTCCTCCAGACTAGCCAGCAGCAACTAGCAAACACCTGGTGGAACTGCAAATCTGCTGAGCTCATTAGAAGACCTACTTCACAGAGCAACAATGGTAAAAAAAAAAAACGTCATTAAAGGGTTAACAGAGGAGTCATGTTGTGATGATTTCATGAAGGCAAAGTTTCAGAAAGAGCAGGAGTTTTTAAAGAGACAGAGGTCCAATTTCAAGGCTTTAGATTACAAAGTCAAATTTCTCTTAAATCATATTTAATATATAGCATATTTATAATAACTGAAGTCAACATAGTTACTTAGTTGTGCTGTAAAGTGGCATTGGAAAACACATAAAACTGCCCCTTTAAAGAGTGTGTACCTCCCCATATCCATGCTACACACATTTTAAGGGGACATTAACAAATCAAATGATTTCTAGATGATAAACCGGATTGTAAACAGCTGGACTTTTTCTCTTTATTGTTTGCTTCCTGTGTTTATCTTTGTGCTATTTGATTGGATAGTATTTCCATCCCAGTCCCCCGTCCTTTAAGTTGTCCCGGATGTCTCCCGCGCTGACACCACCTCTTTGAAGTGGGCTGACAGCGCCATGCAGGTATAGACTTAACCATACGCCTTATCAGGTAACTCCAGCTGCACTGCCAGACGTTAGCCTCCACTCTCCTTCTGTCTGCCAGAGTCAAACCGGGGGTGTTTAAAATTAGATTTAACATCGATCATTTTCCTGCCCTGAATGGGGTCCGGTGTCAGAGGCTGGCAAGGGCAATCCCTCACCCACCATCCGTCTGCCTCGCCTAAACACACCATCAGTCAGGCCTCGGAGAGGCGGAGAGGCAGATAGATGGAGAAGGAAAAACAAGCAAGGGACGAAAGTAATAAAGGGGAGTGTCAAGATGCAAGACGAGGAAGGATGGAAATGAAAGAGGGGACAGAGTAGAGGGTAGAAGGTGAGTGGGATGGTAGATAATTTTAGAACCACAACAAAAGTCTTCCAGAAACACAAAGTTTGTGAACAGAAAATTTAGTTTGTTGCAGAATAGCTTAAATTGATAATTGATTTGATTCCTGTTACTCCTAAACAGATAACTGGCATTGAGCCATGATGGCGAACCGCTTCAAACAGCACCATCATTTACATGACTGATTGGCTTTGGAAGCTGTTTTTTCATCCTGTCATAAAATCAGTTATAAAGTAATTCTTTAAACCTGAATTTTGAGAGGTTACATGATGGGTAACACCGGTCAATGACAAATTGTGCGTTTGAAAGTAATTACATATACAATTAACTGAAATTTTTGTTCTGCACCCCCGCACCCCCCAGAACTCAAGCTAAGTTTGATACTTAACAAACTTAGCTTTAGTTTGAAAATGCATATTCTCAACTTAAATGAGTTGAAGATATGCATAAACCTTCAGGTGCCGCTCTTTTTTTAATGCAAAATGAGTCAAAGCTTGCTATTTGAAACTATGATGTTTATAAATGAATAAATAACCTGTTGAAAATATGACTTTGAAAAACGAACCCCCGTTTTTTTCCTCTTATGACAATAACTCACATTATTGCTGTTAATTTTCAACTGTGTAACTTTACAGGTAATTATACCTGTATGTTAATGGCAACAAAGATTTAGTTTTAAATGGTTGAAGGTCAAAAGCCATCAAGTGCCAGTCCCCTAATCCTTCCTCCATCAGGCTGCACATCCTTCAGCTGAAATGGCTTCTAAAACCTTTCCAAGCATGATGTTCTGTGCTACAATCCATCTACCACACCGTGATCATGGCCTCGCAGCTATAATGCCAACTCACTGGACTGTGCTAATACCATCAGCATTCTAGTTATGTTTGTGAGGCATGGCCTTGCCGAATGCAAGGAACATTGATTTTTATATCCCTGCTCCTAGGAAGGTTTGCAGCATCATTAGGCTCAGGATCTGGCCATCCATTTCAGCAGAGAGCAATATTTTTGTGTGATCAGAGTAATTAAGCAGTTCCGATTGCTTCTGATGGATTCCATTGACACTTCGACAAACTGTTTCTCCATCACTGGATAAATATCAGACACAGTTTCTGTTCACTTAATTTCTGAAATGGTTTTCTTATTACTGTCCTAATGGCTGTTCAATTACAGTTTCCATCGGTTTGAACTGAATGTGAATTAGCCCAACACTATTGACTATGGGCTGCAGTCTACTATTTGTACAAAAGGCCCATCTATTGCATGAAGGTTGGTTTAGCTTCAGGCATGAATACAAAGGGATTTAACAATAAGGAGAAAGCAGACAGTTTCATCTTCAAGGCTGCAGACTAGAAGAATAATGAGGTTTACCAGCAAAACGCTTTAATACCTCTGACTGCAAAATTTGTGGTGGTCACTGTAAACTGTTCAGATTTAAAATAATTTATTTTTCCAAAATAAATGTATGGAAAAATACATTTATTTGTTTTATAATACATTTGTTTGGTATTGACTGTTTTTTTAGGGATGCACCGATCCATTTTTTTTTTACTTCTGATCCCAATATAGGAAGTTTAGCATTGGCCGATACCAACCTGATACATAAAAACAAACATTTGGTTGAAATAAATACATCTTTATGCCATCATTTACTTTATATGCTGTATTTTTTTATGTTTTTAAAATGACATAGTGTATATGTTTGTAAATATTTGCCAAAGTCCAGTATATTGACCAGGATTTCAACTTGAAAGCAGAACAAGTGCAGTAAATACATTTGCGAACATTATTTCACTCTAAATAGGTTTATAGAAATACACTTACTGACAAGCCCAGGCTGCATTGTACACTGTGTTCTGATGTCAGTGAGACTGAAACAAACTTCCAGAATGACCTGATTGTATAAAACATACTGTACTCCTCCTGATGGAGATGTTTCCAAAAGTCTTAAAATAAATTGTTGTTATGGAGACTTGGTGACACCGAGATACCACTCTGCTGCAGTTCTCCAACAGAGAGCTTCTCACCGCCCCCCCCCACACACACGTACGTGCACACAAAAATATTCCATATGGTTGAAGATCATCCAAACATGGGCAACTATCAGATTAATGTGGCATGTCTACTTTGATGCTGGATGTAATCTTGATTTAATAAAGTCAATTAGGATTCTGAATTGAGATATTTCTTCTGTAAAGCAAATCTGCCCTGGTACATGAAGGCAACCAGCTTCTTTATGTTGTGCATAAAATGCTGCGACAGCGCATGGAAAATATTAACAAAAATAAATTAAAGTCTTATTCCGTCTCTTCAACTTTAATATAAACTCTCATAAATTACAGAGATTGTTCTTTTGCTAAGAAGGAAGAAAACTCAGAAACCACAAGGGATGAAATACTTATTTCCCCATGGAGCCCCTCACAAAAACCCATAAAACAAAAAGATAAATATGCCATTTTTGCAATTTCCATCTTACTAAAGTGTCTAAAAAGGGCTTCATTATTAAGCGTGTTTCCCTGAGACATAAATAAGATGTGGCACAAAGGACCATTTCTCTCTGCCTCTCTTCAAAATGGGAAAACAAGTCAAGTTTATTTGAATAGCACCCTTCAGCAACAAGGCAGTTCAAAGTGAGCTACATCATAAACCATCATGCAGTCATCAATTATGAATTAATCAATAAACACTTTGTCAAATGTCATCAAAATCATCAAGCAAATATACATCAGATATTTTGATCAATGTTCCTATTATTAATCAACGGCACCCACAGGCTGGTTTGATTAAAATGAATTCAGTGTTTTGGGAGTTTTGCAATTTTCTGGAAGTTTGTTCCTGATTTGTGGTGCATAGCAGCTGAAAGCTTCTTTTCCATATTTGGTTCTGGAGGCCCAGAACCAGAACCAGACAACAAGAAAAACCAAATAACAGGCTCTTCAAGTAAGGGAGATGTGTGTTCATTTTCCCAAGTCAGAAAATGGCATCAAAGCATACATATGCAGTCGGAGCAATAATAAAGTTTAAAGCAAGTCATACTCTGGGGGGAAAAAGATTAGTTTATGACCCAATTTCATCTTCAAACCACCGAGGGAGAAGGTAAGGGATATATATATATATATATATATATATATATATATATATATACTGTATATATGTGTGTGTGTGTGTGGGGGGGGGGGGGGTTAGCGTTTCTCAGTTTGTAAGGACAATTTTCCCAACAAATACTACAGTGCCTGATGGGACCCTATAAGAAGTTTTGTTTTTAGGTGAAGGATTAGGTTTAGGGTTGAGGTATGAATATATCCCGGACACTATGATTAGGGTCTGGCATATATTGGTAGTGGTTAGCTTTAGGATTAATGTGTGAATTGAATTTAGGGTCAGGGTGATGGTCAGAGGTATGCTACAGAAATGAATGAGAAGTGAATGGAAGTCAATGTAAAGTCCTTGTGAAGAAATGATTACATACTGTGGGTGGTTGAGTGAGAGTATGTGTGTTTTTATTATGTAAAGCACTTTGAAAGCCTTGTCGCTGAAATGTGCTATACAAATAAGATTTGATTGTTGATTGATTCAGTTTGTCACATGGAGGTGCACAGCCGTTAGAGTGCAGAACAGCCAAGCAGAAGGCAGGTGGACTGGCTCCAGAAGGCACTACCAGCTGTTTGCTAATTGCTGCTGGCTAGTCTGAAGGAGCTGAGTGGGGTAATCCTTGGGAAGGGGAGCGGTGTGTTGAGAAGATGCATCCACCCAGGCGTTTTGCACAGCTGAATGGTTGCCATGGGAGATTACAGGGTTTCTCAAGCATGCATGAAAGAATCAAGGCAACACTGCAGGTATGTTTTTGATGAGGGAATAACATTATAACATGATGGGAAGCTCATGATGGTCCACCATCCGGCGTCTCAGGAGGGGGAAGCAGTGCAGCACCAACACTGTTTACAGTGGGGATGGTGTGCTGCCGACCTCAACTTGGGACGTTGTGGGCCTGTGGGCAGAGTACTTCGAAGACCTCCTCAATCCCACCAACATGCCTTCCAGGAAGCTGAGCCTGGGGTCTCTGGGTTGGGTTTTCCAATCCCTGGGGATGAGGTCGGGGCTGGATGAGATTCGTCCTGAATTCCTTAAGGATCTGGATGTTGTAGGGTTGTGTGTGCTGACGCAACTCTGCAATATTGCATGGACATCGGGGGCAGTTCGCCTGGATTGGCAGACTGGGGTGGTGGTCCCCCTGTTCAAAAAGGGGTACCGGAGGGTGTGCTCTAATTATAGGAGGTCACACTCTTAAGCCTCCCTGGCAAGGTCTATTCAGGGGTACTGGAGAGGAGGGTCCGTTGAATAGTCGAACCTCGGATTCAGGAAGAGAAGTGTGCTTTTCGTCCTGGTCGTGGAACCAGCTTGTAACCCTCAGCAGGCTTCTGGATGGTGCGTAGGAGTTCACCCAACCGGTCTACATGTGTTTTGTGGACTTGGAGAAGGTGTTCAACCATGTCCCTCGGGGAGCTCTATAGGGGGTTCTCCGGGAGTATGGTGTACTGGGACCTTTGATACGGGCTGTCAGGTCCCTGTATGACCAGTGTCAGAGTCTGGTCTGCATTGCCGGCAGTAAGTTGGGCTCGTTTCCAGTGAGAGTTGGACTCCGCCAGGGCTGCCCTTTGTCACCGATTCTGTACATTACTTTCATGGACAGAATTTCTAGGTGCAGCCAAGGTGTTGAGGGGATCCGTTTTGGTGGCCTTAGGATCGCATCTCTCGTTTTTGCAAATTATGTGGTCCTGTTGACTTCATCAGGTCGTGATCTGCAGCTCTCGCTGGAGTGGTTTGCAGCCGAGAGTGAAGCGGCCAGGATGGGGATCAGTGCCTCCAAATCCGAGGCCATGGTCTTGAGCCAGAAAAGGGTAGAGTGCCTTCTCCGTGTCGGGGGGATGCCCTGCCCCAAGTGGAGGAGTTTAAGTATATTGGGCTCTTGGTCACTAATGAGGGAAAAATGGAGCAGGAGATTGACAGGCATACTGGCACAGCATGTGCAGTAAAGCGGGCGCTGTACCGGTCCATCGTGGTGAAGAGAGAGCTGAGCCAAAAAGCAAAGCTCTTGACTTAACGGTCGATCTATGTTCCTACCCTCATCTATGGTCACGGGCTTTGGGTTATGACCGAAATAACCAGGTTGCAGATACAAGCGGCCGAAATGGGCCGAAGGGTGTCTGGGCTCTCCCTTAAAGATAGGGTGAGAAGCTCGGTCATCCAGGAGTGATTCAGAGTAGAGCCGCTGCTCCTTCATGTCGAGAGGAGCCAGTTGAGCTGCCTCGGGCATCTGGTCAGGATGCTTCCTGGGCGCCTCCCTGGTGAGGTGTTCCGGGCACGTCCCTCTGGGAGGAGGCCCCCGGGGAAGACCCAGGACACGCTGTAGAGACTATGTTTCTCGGCTGGCCTGGGAACGCCTTGGGCGTCATGGGCTTCAAAGTGAAACTAATGAGAACTACAAACTTGAACACAATGAAAATGGAGATGTTTTAAAAGTGCCCTCTAGGCAGGACTATATACTGTAAGTGCAGTCTTTCAGCATTTTTATCCAATGCAAACTATGCTAATTTTTGTTTAATAAAAACCTCTGCCTCATTCCTTCTTGACCTACTGTGATACCCATCAATCGCTACCCGTTGTGGGACACACTCATTTCACAGGTCAATTAATTTTAATCAGCGTGTGTCAATTTAATCTGACTTCAAACCACTAGACGGACACTTTGAGAAAATCTCATTAACCTTCCCGTTTCCAATCTGCTCACTGCGTCCACGGGGCACAGTAGTATCTCGGTTGTTTCAAAACCTCGCTCTTTCTTTTTTTGTCAGTAAACAAACTCTCATATTTGGATAATGTCACAGGAAGTAAGCCACATGGGAGATGTAACATGCAACAACCTCTCATAGCTAAACTTCAAGAGGTTTCTGAAAGGAGAAAACCCTTACAACCTCTCACATGTCTTGGTTAAGTATTTTTGCCTTGCAGATTTCTTCTTTTTCTCAAACTAATTTTAAAATCAAATGAATAGAACCCATTTAAATAAAAACATCACTTTAAAAAAATAGTTTCATTTATTAAGGTAAAAAATATCCAAACCAACCTGAAACCTTGCCAAGGATTAGGTATATATGATATATCTGTCTATATCACCTTTGATAGTGACAACTGACATCAGTCTTTAAATAATAATAATAACAATAATAATAATAATAATAATAACAACAACAACAACAACAACAACAACAACAACAACAATAATAATAATAATAATAATAATAATAATGTCTTCTAAATATACAGTACAGACCAAAAGTTTGGACACAACTGTGTGTCCAAACTTTTGGTCTGTACTGTATATATGGATGAATTTTGGCATGCTCATCTTTGCAAAATTCATTTAGTTCAGCCACCTTGGAGGGTATTCAGACAATACCCTCCGATGGTGTTTGGGGGTTTTTTTTGGGGTTTTTTTCAGACAAAATCCTGGGCAGACATTTTTCATCTGGACTGCTGAATATACTGTCGATTGATTGATGGATGAATGGATTATGCTTATACACTATGTGAATGAGATAATTCACAATTAAATTGGAAAAATGCTGCTGTGAAATTTTTTTACATTTTTTTAGCCCATTTATAAGAATAAATAAAAACACGTATGGGATAGTTCTGAATGATTATCAAATAGTGATTTTAAGTAGCTGCTGCTGTATGCTGAATCTTTAAACACAGGTGTGTGTGTCTTTTCAGCTAAAGATACACACACCTCTTAGACCCGACTCACTGAAACTAAGAGGTTGAACCTGACAGACCAAATCAAGTTCACCAGACCACTACTAACCAAGTATTCATTATTTGGACTGTGGTGCTCATAAGCTTCAAGCTCATTTTCATTGAAGGCCCAGACACCTTTTAGAACCAACAGCCAGCCGCAGTACTCAGAACTGGCCTTTAATCTTCAAACTTCCTTTTATCTGTCATGAATCTTCCAAACAAATTAATAAGTGAGATGTTTAGCATCTCTGTTCAAACTCCTGCTTTTCAATGTAATTTAACATTGTCAAACCCTGCATTGTAATATTATGGCATTTCTAGTGGTAATATTCTTCTTGGTTTTTACCCAGTTAGAGACTGAACTCTGTTGTTCAGTTTTGTAATGATATTGGGTAGGAAATTTCTATTGGATGATCAATACACTGTCTAGAACATTTGGACATACAGTATGTCATTTTTTGTGCAACAGTTGTTCAAGGTGTAAATTATTTTTACTTTTCATTTTTACTTTTTATGTTTATAGTTAGTCTCCATGGCAACCATTGATCTGAGCAAAATGGCTGAGTTGACCTAGCACTGCCTTCAAGGCGCTGCTCCTCCTCAGAGCTGCAGTTTCCATGTCAAGTTTCTACCTAAAGAGCAGTTCTCCCCCACAGCTCCTTCAGACTAGCCAGCGGTGGTTAGCAAACGCTCATTATAGGAGCTACTGCTCAGAGCAATGCTGGTAAAAACGTTGTTAAAGGGTTAATAGAGGAGCCATGTTGTGATAACCTTCTGAAGGTGGAGTTTCAGAAAGATCAGGAGTTTTTAAAGAGACAGAGGCCCAGTTTCAAGGTGCTAAATTATGATGGCAAATTTCTTTTAAGTCATATTTGATATATGAAGCATTTTATAACACTTGAAGGTAACTTGATTATGCTGCAAAATGACAGTATGTACCTGGAAAACACATAATACTGCCCCTTCAAGAGGAGACCCTGGAGGATAACAAGGGGAGTAATTCTCTACAAAACAAACATCCTTAGCAGGTTCTGGATTTTTATGGTGTGAAAGTGTGCATTTAAAAATACATAAACAGTTTATGTTGTGGCGCACAGACCCTCTTCATTCCTCTCTCTGTTCTTATCAAGCATTCATTGGTCTCTTTAGCATTCCAATGTGGTTCATGATTCTCCATCTACATCTGACTTCACAGGTTGCTGGGATCAGACCTGTACAGAGAGAGGCCAGTTGCCTGTGGCTCACTGTGTGCCGAGGAGCACAGGAAGAGATTACACCCAGAGGCCGACTGACAGAGTGACACACAGACACACTCCCATTACACACCAGGAGCTGGTTGCCTTTAACCTTATTTGATTTGGGCGATCAGCTACAAACTGCAGGTGAAGCTGCTGCGCAAGATATGCAACCTGACCTGCTGTTGCCCGTGGCAACAGTGGTCTTACAAACAAGTTGATATAGTCACAGAACTGATTATTGAGCTCGTTAATTACAGGATTGGTCTTTGTTACAGCCCTGAAGATGTAACCCAGCCACTTTGTGTTGTGAAGGGGATAATAATCGCTCCTGAAGGCTCCTTAGCATTCATCTCGCATCCAGTTGGCTTCTTCATGTGATTCAGCAGCAGTACATTTACAGCTGATATTAAAATGCGATGGCAGTATACGCAGTGAAATTGGATTTCTCTTCCCCTCACCTTAAATGCAGATTCTGTCCTTTGTGTCCTACAGGAACCTACAGTAAACATTTAATTTCATTGGCTCATCCAGATACATCCTTTCTTATATGGCTGTTACAGTTTGGACAGTCACTAGTCTAATCTTGACCAGAGATGGATGTTGCTTCTTAGGCAAAAGGATGTTGTCCATCTAAAACATGCTAAGCAACAAGACAGAAGTTCTTACACCTTTCGACTTCCAATTCTTTCTGCTGCTTCGTCTGAACTCTTTCCTTATCGGTGGGCGTTTCCAAAATGCTTACAGGAAATTTACAGATTTGAGGTTGTACAGCACTGATCTTAAATTAGAAAAAAAAAAAACATTCAGCAGAGCTAATCCCTCTATCGAATGTCTGATTAGTGCGGATACGATTATATGTGTGGAAACGTGTGTTTTGGAAAGATAAAGAGAATCTCCCTGGGAGAGAGTGAATGCTGTTTTCTTCCACGCCATCTCTGAGAGAAAAACTTCAAGCCGTGGATGGAGTGTAGTAGGAATAGAGGATGGATTCATGAAGCGAATAATTGATTGAAATGTCTGATATGTTGTAATTCAAACATAAGTTTTAAGTTTCAAAGTTTGAGTAAATGCAATAAATTAAAAATAAACTGAATGAAAACCTGTTAATAAAGCTTGTTTAAAATGTTGAATTTAAGGATTTATGTAACAATCCTGACCAGGAGCTACTAATTTGAAATGTTAAATCACTCTGATTATGCATCAGAAAAGTGCAAAGATGTGGTTTACTCACAGCATTTTGTTTGTCTCACTGTACTTAATACTATTCTTCTCAGTTTCTGCTGTGATGCTGTTATAATCCCTGCTTTCCTCAGAAGGCCTTGCTGAAACCCAGGTTTTTTCTCATGCTGATAGAAACAGAGCTGCTAATCTGTTCATTATCTCATAGTAGAAACCACCTGCTGTCATGGTGAAAACCCCTACTATTTTTGTATCAGTTTCATGTTTTTTACTCAGACATTTTCAGTGCTTGCGTTAAGCTGCAGGGTGTTGCGGAGATATGTTTGAATGCAAGAACATGCACATGTTCAGTTGAGAATTAACCTAATCTAAATACATGCTTTAACACAGAAAATCAGAAAACTTGGCCAAGGAATAAAAATTCAATATTTCCTCATCATTTGGTAAGCTGGATGCTAGGTTTCCTCCTCTTAAATATAGTGAAAAAGTATTTGCTCCCTTATAGATTTCTTTTGTTTTTTGTGTTTGTTTTTTTTTGTCAGATGTACATGTCTAAAAGGGCAATTTTATGTATTTTCCAGCCACATAGAATCATGTTTTATCATAATTAAGAAACTATTTTATCTTCAGTTTTTAACAGTTTATAAAATATTGTTTATAACAAATATGACTTCAAAGAAATTTGACTTTGTATTTTGATGCCTTGAAATTGGGCCTCTTTCTCTTTAAGAAACTCCTGCTCTTTAAGAAGCTCTGTCTTCAGGAAGTCATCACAACATGTCTCCTCTATTAACCCTTTAACAATATTTTTAACATTGTTGCTCTGAACAGCAGCTCCTATAATGAGCTCAGCAGTTCAACCTGGTGTATGTTAATTGTTGCTAGCTAGTCTGAAGAAGTTGAGTGGGGGAGGGCTGTTCTGTGAGGCAGGAGCTCATAAACTTGAAACTGCAGCTCCATGGAGGAGCTTCATCCTCAAAGGCGGAGCTAGATCCAACCGAGCATTTTGCTGTGATAAATGGTTGCCATGGAGATTAAAGGATTTCTCAAACATACATGAAAGAATCAAAGCAACATGGAGTTCTAGAGAACAAAATATCACGTGCCGTATCTTTTTCAAACTGAACATATTCTTATTGTTCATCACTGCAATCTTAAATGAGCCTCAAAATGTCCTAGAAAAAAAGCTAAAACTAAATATTTACTTGCACAGAAAACAGAATGACATGTTTATGTTTTGCTAACTGGACTAGAAATAAAACCATAGATTTACATCAGATAGACTCTATAGAATCAACACAGTAAGAGTAACAACATAAGTTTTAAGTCAACAATACATAGTCTGCCTGGGATTTGTGCTCCTTTAGTTTAAATCGGGCATCCTACTTCCAATACACAGGAAGCTGGACAGTGCAGATGAATTAATTTAATTCATTTTCATGCCTCTGAGGAGCTGCTAATCAGACCAACACACTTTCAACACTATCAGTTTTTGGGAGAGTTTTGTACCACATCTTGTCATAAATGTTCTTTTCGATGCCTTTGCAGCAGTGAGTGATGCCGTGGTAGTGTGGGTGGGTTGTTAGTGTCTGATTTAACATGCACAGGCCCCTCTGATTAGTTTCCCCTGGTTTGCTGTTACCCAGAGGCTGTAGGCCACCGCCACAGCACCCACAATCATCATATTCATGATGGAGATAAAATTAACATGTTTTCCCATCCTTTATCTCTGATTACCACTTCACACCTCTTCCCTTCCTGTTTCCCCTCCTTTCTAATCAGCTTTACCTCTACTCTGTATCCACAAACATTTTAACATATATTTTCAGTATTCCCCTTTTTTCTTTGTTTTTCATGTATCCTTTCTATAAACACTCAAATATCTACCAGATATTGTTTTACCCATGCAAACAATCAAAACTGGAATTCTGAATAAGCAGTGTAGCAATATTTTATATTAATATAATAGTTCTAGTCCTTAAAAAAGCTGGAATAAACTTGGTATTACCTTTGACTTGTCTAAGCCTTTGCTCATTTAATATCTCAGCTACAGGGACAGACTCTGTGAGGTCACACAAGAATTGTCCTGAGAAATAGATTCTCACATTTGAAATTCATTTGCTCTAATCTCTTCTTTGTCCCTGGAGACAAGTAAGCCCACTTATCAAAGCTAACCAGGTAATGAAAATTTGAAATGTATCAAAAACGTTAGAATTTTTTTTTCTCCATTAATATCTACCTGAAACCTGATATTTACATACACTGTGTGAAATGTGAAGACACAATACGTTTTTTCCCCCATTGTCTGACTAAACTTTTTCTTTTTAAGTCAATTAAAATTACAGTTATTCCTCTTCACAAAGAGAAATAAGCATTCAGTAGAGTTTTGTTTTCAGATATTTTGGGCATCCTATCCCAAGGAAAGAATGGATTTCTGGAAATTTGGCCCATTTCTCTCGACAGAACTAGAGTAGCTGGGTCAGGGTTGTAGCCCAGATCTTTTCACTTCGACAAACAAATTTTCTAAGAGACTGAGTTCAAATCTTTGTGTTAGCCATTTCAAAACAATGCTTTAAAACCTTGACAGTAATGGTTCTTCCTCTCTTTCAGCAGATGTCGGTTCACTCTGACCATCTTTAGCCAGTGTCTTCAAAGGTCTATTACTTTTGTTATCCAAACATCACCAAGAACCAGAAAATAATTTGCTTGGGCCTCTTGTCTTAAAGAGGAAGAAAATGACAATTCTTCCACATCATCTCCCACCATTTCTGTCAGTTTTCATTAAAAAAATACAAAACAACAACACTGCCACCCTGAATTTTAGGGGATGCGGGTTGTTCTCTTCTGAATGATCACAAACACACTTACCTAATGATTTAATGTAATCTGCACTCTCAGCTTCTGTGAAATTGAGCCATTTCAAAGCAAATGGTTTGCCATTCAGTGAGAAAAGATCCCACAGTGTCACGCCTGTTTTATTCTTTTGGGAAATAATGTTGTGATTTCATTAGGCAGACATTTGCTTTTGAAAATCTTTTGCCACTCTAAGAGACTTGTTCAGCAATCTGTCAAATCAAAGCAGATAAATAGGCTTCCAGGCTTCTGCTGCTGGGTATTTATTTATATTGATCAAATAGGGCTTTATTTATGCTTGGATGTTAGCAGAGAAAAAAGATTCAGGAGACAGTTAGCATTGGCACTTGGGGGCGGTGAATGTTATAGATGTTGGCGTGTGTGTGTGTCAGCCGACATGTACCCCAACACACACTAGCATTCACTTATGTGACTTCAACAACAGCTTTTAAAACACATTTCAATAATAATTGATAATGTTTCCACATATCGATAATCAACCAACTGAATTAAAATACTGCAAACAAGTTAAAGGGGTTTTTTTTTCAAGCAGTTGATCTTTGGAGTTTTAAATTGTTACTTTTCAAACTTCCGGTGGTGGTTAGCTGCACTGCAATGCTAGATAGTTTATAAATAAGAACAACATGTGAAGATTATATTTTGGATTTGTACATTTTAATTTCCAGTGTGACTGTATAGCAACTGAAATGAACCAATAGAAGGAGAAGGAACACATTTGTAATGCTGTGGTGGGTATTATTAATTAACATGCTTAAATTTATCCCTTTGAAACACAGTTGATACATTGTGATGGACTGCAAAGAAGCATGACAGACTGCTGGACTTCAGCCTTGGATGGTTTTATTGGAACAGAAAAAAGTCAATTGTTCAGTTCTGAACATGTTGAAATGGATTGCAGTAACAGGACCACCCAACAAAATACTGAAAACTCTATGCTTCATACTCAACATTACTAGCACTTTGACGGAGTTTGATGGTTTTGGATGTACATGAACACTGGTGGTTTTAATTAACTTGCAACAAAATTATTAAAATTTACTAGTGAAAATGACCTTTAGAGTGACACTGAGTTAGTGAACTCTTAAAAAAAGGTCAGGGGGCGTGCCGTGGTGGCGTAGGGCGTAGCGCGACCCGTATTTGGAGGCCTTGAGTCCTCGACGCGGCCGTCGCGGGTTCGACTCCCGGACCCGACGACATTTGCCGCATGTCTTCCCCCCTCTCCTTCCTTGTTTCCTGTCAGCCCACTATCACATAAGGGACACTAGAGCCCACAAAAGACCCCCTGGAGGGGTAAAAAAAAAAAAAAAAAAAAAGGTCAGACATCTTTCAATATGTTCTTCCACTGAAATGGCTGACTAAAGTTGGCATTTTGTTGTTACATAGTTTACCTTCAAGTCATTATCTATTTCTTATAAACACATATGAACACAGAAAAAAATACTTAAAATGCTGATGATGCAAAAAAAAAAGGTATGAAAATAAAGTGAAAGCTTTAAAGCACAGTGGGACATCTCTCTTGTTCAAATGGGCCACTACTGACAGGCACAACAAATAGTTTTTAAAACACAAAAGGACTGAGACAAATACAGCATCAGTAAATTATTACTTCAACTTTTGTTCACTGAGAAACAGAAAAGTGTCACAGTAGATGAAATATTTAGAAAAAAATCAAAAAATAAATATATAATCAAAAGTTGACAGGTGAATATCATCACTACTCCTCTTCACAAGGAGAGACATAAGACTAAAAACACCACATTACCGCTTCTCGGTGACTGACTAGAGGGGAAGCTCAGCAAATCTACATTGGATTTAATGGAAATGACAGAGGGGAGTTTGGAAGTACCCAAACAGGAGAGCAAAAGCAATCATGACAACATGCTGTAGTATCCCAGAAAATATATGGCTATTTTCAAAGGATAATACTTCAGCACATTTTAAACCCAGCAACACTCTCAGGCAGAAAATGGCTCATCCAAAGGATAAAACACCCAAACAGGATCTCAGCGGTGTGGCAATGTTTATCTCTACATTGGAGAAGCTGACCAGCAGCTACACAAACTGGTGATCCAACACAGAAGAGCAAACTAAAATCGAGTCAAGAATCACCAATTCATTTACATCTAAAGGACAAGTTACGCTCATTTGAAGATAGCAATATGCACATTTTGGAAAGTGAAGCTAAGTGGTGTGTGAGAGAAATAAAAGGCATTTACATTATACATAAAAAACCAGCAATAAGGCAATGACATGGTCTCATGATTTCATCTTTCTAACACCTGCTAACTTTTTTCACCTTTTATTTTACAGTCTTACTCCAAATTATAATAAATTAATCTTTCCACTCAAATTTCCACATGAATACCCCATTATGGCAATGTGAGAAAAAAAAAATTCTGGATGTTTGGCAATTTAAAAAAAATTAGAATACCAAAAAAAACAAAACTTATCTTTGCACTTTGTTGATGAAGTTCTTCTTTGGATGACATCTACTGAGAAACAAGCTGATAGGTCAGTCACTTATTCTGGGTGGCATTAAATTGGAATGCAAAGAAAAAGCAAAGAACATTGGAACTATATTTATCCAGATATGTCATTTATTAAGCACATTTCTAGGGGTTTCATCTGTTATCCCCAAAATACCATTAAGTTTAGCTGTATCTGGTCCCATAGTGAATTGGAAAAACTATTCCAAGCATCTGTTGCATTCCAAAGTCTGTCATACTTTACTATCAGGAAGTCCAAAAGAGGTATAAGCTGTTCTGAAAAATATTATTCAATGGGTTGAGAAATTTTGAGTAGTACTTGGTTTTCAATTTACATATAAGTTCGAATTAAATGTTTCATCTGCTCTTGTACAAATTGAACTTTGCAAAAACTAAAATATTCCCCCAAAAAATCCCTGTCAGTTTTAGGTGCAACCAGAGTTCTGCTGCTTTCAGGATGCTTATTCCACACACTTTTTCTCTTTTCTTTGCTCATCTATGCATTTGTCTGCTTTCACATTCTCTGTTTCCCATAATGGCGTTCTTTTCCCTTTATGTGGTCAGACGTCAAGCTTCACTGCTTGCCAACGGCCTTCCTTTTGAATGTTGTTTCTATTGCTGTACCGTCACAGATCACTGGCCAGAGACTAGAATGGCACCAGAGGAGTCTCCACTCATACATTTCCTGATGATGCTCATTGAAAGGGTGATTTTCTGCTTGTCTGGAACAGTAAGACATCCGCATATATAAATTTCTACCATCATGAATAGAGCAAGATTGAACCCACTGGACCAGGATTTAATGCTGGATGTATGTCACGTTTCTTTGGATAAGTGACAGATTTTGTGATGACATTTAAAAAGAACACTTTAATGTTAATTTTGAATTTCTACCTGTTGCAAATTTCACAACTTCATAACCTGAAACTTTGTAGGTATGATTTTGCACTCCGTGTTATCAGGCTTGAGTCAATGCTTAGCTCTTTATTATAACATGACAAAGCAGTTTCCTACACTTAGAAGGTAGCTTCACAGCTCTTTGTATCTGAGAAGGTCAAAAAAACCTGGCTAGCCCAAAGAAGATGCGGGTTTCAACAGCCTGCAATGCCTCATGGTTCTTAGAAGAAATATTATCATTACTGTTATTAATATTGTGTGAATTTTGAAATCAATTTGTTTTATATGACACTTAGAAAAATGATCATTTCAGCATGTACAAGGCGCTGTGTCTTAATTGGTCAAAGTGTCTGTAAACAGGAGATCCTTGGTTCAAATCCCAGCAGTGCCTTTGCTCCTTAACATGTATGGATAAAATCTTTAAAAAGGGGCAGATCAGTAGAGGACATTAATCCTGGTCACTGTGCTGCTGGTTTTGTATTTCTAACCATCTGCAATTTCACAACATAATTCCCAGAAACTTTTTCGGTTTGACTTTGCAATACATCTTACCATGTTTGAGCCAGTACTGTAGGTTTCATCAAAATCACATCACAAGGCAATTTATAACAGAAAGCCGGCAGCTAGACAAGAATCTGTCTCTGAGAGGGTCAAAACGCCTGGCTTGTACCTAGAAGATCCTGGATTCTACAACCTGCAATGTTTTAGAAGAAATTTTACCATTGCTGCTTATATTCAATGACTGTTTGTTTTCCATGTGTGCTGACATTTAGAGACATGATCATTTCAGCATTTACGAGGCGCTGTGGCTTAGTTAAAGCACCTGTCTAGTAAACAGGAGAACCTGTGTTCAAATTCCAGCAGTGCCTTTCTCTTAATAAATCTGTTTAAATGCTGGACATATGCCATATTTCTTTTAGATATGTGACATATGAGAAGATTTAAAACAAATAGTTTACCAGTAGATGTACTTTAATCAAGCACACAGTTATTTGTGGCTATAAAACGTTGCATGCCAACAAAACAACCAAAAATTGGGGACCCCTTTCCCACAAAACCTTAATGAGCTCCAAGAAGGAGTCATGTTTAACTGGTAACTAACCCAAACTATACATTTCCAAACTGTTTCTGACTAAAAAATGTCATGATTGTACCTGTTATATACTCAAATAAACAACTTCAGTCTCATAAATGAAGAATGGAACTCAATTTTATAATGTGTGAATGTGACAGAGGATTCATTCATGTTACTTTTTTTTTTATAACACAATTGATTGCTATTTATACAGAACAAACATACCAGATCAAAATTAAATACAAGAACATTTTTCTTCCCTGCCTATGTCACCCTTGATTTTAACTATGGTTAACTTTCTGTTCGAGTTGTGATGCTTTTGCTTTGAAGGAACAATTTCCTGTTTAACTGCTAATATAAATGCAGCTCTTTAACAATCAAAAGACAGGACACAAGCTGTAAAACAGATAAGTCAAAGGCCCTGCTGAGACTTGAACTGAGGATGTCCTGTTTACTACACAGACACATTGACCAACCAAACCACAGTGCCTTATACCATCCTTATCACGCACATTCCACAAACTTATGTATTTTATTTGGAAATAAACGCAAAGTGCATCATTATGAAGTGAAGAAATCCGTGGACTTGCATTCACCTGAATTCCTTAAGCATGGCTTGAGATATAGTCACACCTCCTTTTTCTTCTTTTTCTGAGGTTATTGGGAGCTTACAATCTTGGTGTATTACTGCCATCAACCAGACTGAGTGTAATCCACAAGTTTAATTCATCCTATTTCATCAATACCAATATATGATAATAAAAAAGAAATTAAATTCTCTCAGCTAACTTTGTGTCCTTTAAATACTTCATGAGCGCTTTAATTACACAATGTGACTGAGACTTCCCTAATATATTATGGTCACTGAAATGCCCGTTACCCACTCCATTACATTGTATAAAAGCATGTTCTACTCCTTCTATTTCTCCACAATGTGGACAAGCCCCTGATGGATGTTTCACTATAACATTTAAACCACTATTTAGACTTGTGTGCCCATTCCTCAGCCTAGTTATTTTTACTTTCTCTTGTCTGTTCATTATATCGTTACTTCTTACAATTACCTCTTTTTGAATTTATGCCTTCATCTCCTCTCTGTATTCCAGCTTTAATAATTGTTTTTATTTCTGTTCTCCTTGATGGGACCATACGTTTAATTTCATTTGCCTTGACTGCTTCTCCAGTCAAGGCAAATGACTGGAGAAGACATGATCATTTCTGCTTTTTCATTACACTTGATTCCTATGCCAGTTGAACTTATCTTTCTTTGTTGTTGTTTTAAGTAAAATAACTAACTTAATCTAAAAGATCTTGACGACTTGCAGATTTTCCACTTTGAAAACTAGCTAAGCAAGACATTGACTTTGATCAGATAACTAATTTACTGGGTTTAGATCTTTGCCTACACAGGAACAAAAAAATTAAGCTCATTCGCAGCGCTTTACGACATAGGAAGCAGTTTACGACAAAATGTGAAGACACAGTGGCGCTTTACGGCAGGCATGTTTCAGTTGGTAGCTTGTTGTTAGCTGGAAAGCTAATCGTGTAGAATTTCACATTTAAACGCGGTTATATTACGGTACAGGGACGCAACCAGGGAACAATGGATGTCGGAGAGCTCCTGAACTATCAGGTATTCACTCTTGTCTTTATAGCGGATGAATTTTTGTTTAGTGACGGTATCCACTTGAACTGTTTGCAGGTAACAGCTTTGCAGTAACAAACCAGAGAGCAGACTGCTATTTAATCGTTGTTTACGTCCTTTTCTTTGTATATCATCTGTAAATGTCTAATATTAAAAGCCAAATCGGCCATGCATTAATTTTCATTGTAACTTCAGACAACTTAATTAGAACCACCTGGCTCTACTTATCACCTCATGTTTTTTTCTGCAATGTCGACAAATATACATAATTGTATAAAGTGTTGACCCACTCCTAATATTTAATACTCTTTCTTCCAACTCTTTGAAGTAGTCTATACAGACTTCTCTCTCTGAGTGAGTTTCAAAGCAAAGTCAGGCTGTTTCACGGTGTTTCTCCCTTCGCTTTGAGTTTTTATATGCGACTGATAAATAGATCAGAACACGAAGCTGAAGTTGGTTTCCGATTCGGTAAATGGCTAAAGGGCGATTCGACCTAATTTTCACTACCTTCCGCATCTTTAATCTACTCGGGTTAAAAAACTACAACACCTAGAGTCTTCAAACCTGGACTGAATTATTGTGCTCTAATAGCAGAATATTTAAAACCATATTTGGGATTGGTGGAACTTTTTTCTGATTTGTGAAGTATCAATAAAGGACCATTTTTGCCCTTTTTAAATCTCGGTTACACTAAAATTGCTCTAATTTCATAACTACAAGAAGTAGAATATCCCTGTCAATTCATATCTCATTTGACAGCAGATTATTTGTCATTTTCTATAGTGTATTTGCAGGGTAAACAAGATGGAAAAAGACATTGGTTTTTAATATAGGCCCAGTCTTACTTCTGGTGTCAATATGTAGAATAACCAACATTGGCCAGTAACATGTTACTTGCAGATATATTGTGGATCCCTAATGAAAATACATTAG
Organism: Xiphophorus hellerii; assembly: GCF_003331165.1. Classification (NCBI taxonomy): domain Eukaryota; kingdom Metazoa; phylum Chordata; class Actinopteri; order Cyprinodontiformes; family Poeciliidae; genus Xiphophorus; species Xiphophorus hellerii. The sequence continues at coordinate 1,932,008 of NC_045672.1, read as the reverse complement.
TAGCAAGAGAAACCGTGTTACAAAATGTTTGGCTTACAGGTAGAAGATGTAAGTAAACTGAGAGAAAGAGTCAATGTGTTGTATAAATAAAACTGGAGTTTTATCTCATGGTACTGTTTTGTGACAAGCTGCTATTTCCTGCAATTGTGAGTGTTCATAATGGTGTCTGATTAGTTGTCTACATGTGGTCCAGTTTTTATGTTGAGTGGGTTTTAAGAGGCATTATTTATTATGAAAAACTTGAAGACAATATGCCAAACACTAGAATCTGACCGATAATCTGTGGGGGTAAATAAACATTAGGGTGATGGCTTGGAAGTCTTCCAGTCTCCGAAGACTTGTCGTAATAAGCAATATTTCAATAATTCAGTTAATTGCTTGATGAATTAAAACAAACTCAATAATTTCCATTTGCCTGATTTATTGTTTTTCTCTTCTTCTCTTTAACCAAAATTGGATGACAGAAAATCTTCAGTCTGGTGCTTTGGTCTTAACTATCCCTTTTTTTGAAGGCCGATTTTGTTTATAGAGACTTTATATTATTATTTAAATAATAATGATTATCATTTTACTTGTTGTTGTTAATTTATTTTGGATATTTAAAATGTCTTCCAGTTCCAGTGTTAAACATTCATTAGAATGTTAAGTTTATGGATCTTTCAGAATGTGTTCTTGCATCACTATGCCATTATGTTACTAGAAAATGATCTCAGAGCGACATTATTGTTTATTGCAATAATTTCAGGGAAGATTTATTGTCCAGCAAGGAGTGCTATTGGGTCAGGCCTACTTGGAGCTCATTGTAAAAGTTAAATGGACAAAAATACCAGTGGAGACATGCGGCAGACTTGTCTGCAATAAGAAGTGTTTGGTTGCCAATAATGGGATTCCAGTCAGAAAGAAACGTCTTAGTAGCATAAAATAATAAATGTAACTTTAAATGTTGTTCTCCTTCAGCCTGATAGAGGAGCCAAGCGCCCGAGGGGAGAGGATGGAGGAGCTGCAGGAGGAGACGACAACTCCAGAGGAGGGAAGCAGCAGAAAGGTGTGGGACCGAGGGAGGCAGCCAGGTTCAGGGAGGTGGGAGGAGGAGAGGGAGGAGGTGAAATGAAAGAAACTGAAGAGCCGACTGGAGACAGGAAGATGATCTTAGAGAAACTGATGGACCAGGATGGGGAAGAACCAGAGGTGAGCAAAATTACTATTTCAGTATTACAAATATTACTATTATTTGACAAAATTCATATGTAAAACAAAGTGAAGCAACACATCTGTTGCAGTATGCATTTAATGCACCAGATATAAAAAATAAGTTTTGTCATCATCAAACCTGTTAGTGTTGAGAAATAAATTTCCAATTAATAGGCGATTGATTGGTGCATCATTAGTTTGAAATAGTCTCAAACTTCTGGCATCTTCTTGTTTTTCATCTTCTGCTTTTCTCCATCGCACCAAAGACAGATATTGTGTGATTGTAAAAATTGTCCTGGTGAAACATAACTACTCATGATTCAGTACTCATATGGTATAAACTGTGTAATTTTGAATGACTCTACTTTCTCAAGTTATTTCTCCAGCAGGCCTGTCACGATAACATATGTATCTTGCTTGACGATAAATTGTCCCAGTAATTATTGTGATAAATACTAATACTGTATTAAGACCATTTTCTAGTAATATATTGATTATCACATAATAATGCCAGTTTTTGCTTTTAAAATAAATTGTAATTTTGTAACCAGCACTTAGCACTCGAACTGGAAGATATTTTAAATATCCAAAATAAAACATGACAACCAAAAACAATAAATTCAACATAAAATAAAAACCATACCACATTGAAACCATAAATAAAATGGATTATGTTGTCTCTGTAAATGTTCCCCTTCAAAAAATATTAATCATCAGAATGGATATGATTGAACTCATTTTAATTGATCATGTGATTAAATGATTAATTGCTCATTGGCAGGCTTAGTCTTCATTCTCACTCTGGCCCTATCTTTAGTTCTTGAGGTTAATCAATACTGCACACCAAAGTCTTTTAAAAGGTAAAAAAAAGTTATTTTCAGGTGTGGTTTTTTTCAAGTGAGATTTTTTGCTAATATTCATGTAATATTCTGTTGTTTATTCAGGTCCAAACCTCTAATTTCACACCTGTTTTTTGCACATATCCTGAAACTATTCCGTGATGTTGCAGATAATATGAAGGAAAATGACTTACATTCTGCTGGGGTTTTCACTTGTAAGTTTAAAGATGAAATGTTTACTGGGGAATTTTAAATCTAAAAGTTGGTGCCTCTGTTCTTTAATCTTCCTGGATCAGCAGAAACTCAAACTGAGTCCATAATCTTCTCCACATGAGTAAGTTAAAGTTAACACAATATTTAAATGTCTCCTATTAAATAAATCAATAGTAGACATTGAATAATTATTTGATGTGGCTTATTTGATAATAAATAATTGTTCTTACTGTCTCAGCTAAAAGTACATTAGAAAATCAACTGTTGGCTTCATTAAGTTCACCAGATAATAAAGACAATAAAGATGTTTTTGTCATTTGATTGAATTTGTGCACAAATTGTTTTTCTTCTTTTAAACAATTCATGGTGGAGTTTAAAAATAACTTATTTAAACTAGAACTGTGGTTATTAAACTACATTATTCAGACATTGTCTATTCGTATCTTTTTAGCTGTACGTACTTCAACACAGGAGCTTGGCGGTTCCAGTGCTTTGGATAATGTGTGTGTGTTTGCATAATGTGTGTGTGTTGTCCATGCTTATAAGTAACAGGATTCAATCAGATCCAAAACACAACAGGGAAATAAGAATCTGATGCTGGTTTTTCAGGTTTTCCTACTTAGAAAGAAAAAGAGTTCTGTAATTTTCTCCGTAGGTACACCTCAACTTGAGACAAAATGTAAATATAATCCAGAAAATCACTTTGCATGATTTTTAAATAGTTGACTAGTATTTTATGTAGTGAAATAAGTATTTGATTGCCTAGCAACCAGCAAGAACTCTGGCTCTCACAGTCCTGTTAGTTCAGCGTTAAGAAGCCTCTTCTATCCTCCACTCATTACCTGGAGCTGCACCTGTGTGAGATCATTACCTCACTTATTCCTTGCAATAAAATGTGTGATTTTTTTTTCTTATTTTTCTTTATTGAAGGGGGGAATTATTATCTTTTTTTTTTTAGATTTTGTCTCTCACAGTTGAGGTGTACCTGCGGTGAGAATTACAGACCTCTTCATTCTTTGTAAGTGGGGAAACTCAGCGGTGTATCAAATACTCCCCCACTGTATCTACTTATTATTGGAGGTTTCCTACAGAGTCTGGAAAAAATATTGAATTTAAGGTATTTTCCTCAATCTCGAATACATATGAAGAAGAAAATGTATTTTTAAACTTCTTTCTTTGCCGTATTTTGCTAGTTGGTGTGTCCGTCTGTCAGCTGACTTCTTTATCCACCTACTGTCAGTCCATCCTTCTTTACTGTCTGTTTATGTAATACCTGACCTCTTTACAAGTATTTGCTGTAAACTCTTAGTTAACTTTAGTATTTCTGACTTTTAAAATAGGTCAAAAATAGGCTGAGAGCTCTGCAAATATCTGCAGTTTACTCATGAAAAATGCATAGAAAGCCTGAGGTTTGGAGATACACCTGTTGTTTAATTTATCTATTTTATATAAAAAATTGTGTCTGTGTGAAAACCTGAACAGTACCGCTATTTTATTTGCAATACAATCCAACTTTTATAGCTTTTTTCATGTATTAGTTTGGCTCGTTTTTCAGGTGAGACCTAAAAAGTTACTGAAACAACCACAAGGAAAAGGAAACGGTTTAGCCAGGAGAGTTTCTGGTGTCACCAATGCCATCATCATGTGTAGGACATTTGAAAACTGCCACCTCTATAATTAGGTTCCTATAATCCCACTCTGCAGCCTTTTCAAAGATTCCCACTGTCAAGAGGTACTCAGAGCCAAGAGCCGCATTGTTCCATAATGTCAGCCAGTTGAAATGTCCTAACTGGTCATTATCTGCCCAGCAATTTATGGCTTTTAAGCCATCAGGAGGTTAAATGGATTCCCTTTTTCAGTGAAATATCCCCCAGATTGGGGAAAAAAACCTGTGCTCCTCTCACATAATTAAGGTCACCCTGATGGCTCCTTTGCTATTGCAACAGCTGCTTCAATAAAAGCCTTTTTTTTTCTTTCCCTCCATGGTCTTTTTTTTCTCCATCTTTTCTTTCTCACTCCTGCACTAATCAAACAGGCAGAGCCGGTTGACGAGAGCTCAGTGAAGAAAATGATTCTGACCTTTGAGAAAAGGTCATACAAAAACCAGGAGCTGAGGATAAAGTTTCCAGACAATCCAGAGAAGTAAGACCATCACCAATGACGCATTTTGGTTCACTTCACTGTCACACACTTTGTTTCTTTGCAAGTTAATGTGTAATATTTGGGCAGAATCAAAAGCATCTGGTAGGACATTTTCCTTTTGTTTTTGATCAGGTTTATGGAGTCAGAGCTGGACCTGAATGACATCATCCAGGAAATGCATGTAATCGCGACGATGCCGGATCTCTACCACCTGCTGGTGGAGCTTAACGCCGTCCACTCACTGCTGGGCCTCCTGAGCCATGAAAACACTGATATCCTTTTGAATAGCTATTGAAGAACACATTGGTGTTTATCGTCTTCCTCTCGGGTTGTTAAGCTCCATTGATTTCTGAAGAAAATTTGTCTGTCACAGTTTACAGTCCCAGCTGTTATCTCTAAGCTTTGTACAAATCAGGATACAAGAGATTTACAGAATTTGCGATTTAATGAAATTTAACACATCGCAATTAGGGCTACTGTTATTGATCTATTGACAGATTCTGCCGATTTTTCATGTAAGCACGTAAGCTAATTTTATACAAAACGCATAGAAAAATACAGATAAGTTTTTTAATAAAATAAACATGGCCAAAAATACAATGACATAGCATTCCTTTAGTGAATGCTTGATCATTTGTAGCAAAGGATGCATCTGCAACTAAAAAAATGAAACCAGACAAAGCATAAGAATGGAAGAAGCTATTTAAAAGAATACTGTATTTTATTCGACGTTTTCAGTTTGTTTAAGCCAAGAGAAAGAGAGATGACAGATAACAGGAAGGCTGAACAAAGTAAAGCAGAGTTGTTCTGTTTTATCCTTTTGAGCTTTCAACCAGGCAATATCCTGGATTTGGAAATACTGGCAGCCTTTTGGAAAGCTCTTCATGCTAAAAATTCATATCAGAAAGAAAATACACATTGGGTTTGATGGCTTTTGATTGCCAGTTGTTATAAATATGCTAACATCTATCCTAAAATGCCAAAGCTAGTTTAACATGTGACATCAAGTGATGTTCCCTTTTCTAGTAATAATAACAGTTAATAAATGGTAACAGCAAAAAGACTGGGGGGGGGGGTAACCTTAATGCAATTCTTATTTCTTCTTAAAGAGAGTAAAATCAATGCATCCCTAGTTTATGTAGTTATAAGAATTATTATACAGTCAAAGCATTTCCAGGACAAACCTGTTTGTGAAGCAGAATTTGAGTGAATAGCTCCACTTTTGGTAAAAAACAAGACTAGTATACAGTACAGGTGCAAACTCCTCATTCCAGCTGTCATGCAGTGAAATGAAGGAGTGATGATTTCAGCTTGTGGTACCACTACCAGGCCTGAATACCATGCAGCTGAAGCTAAAGTCATCGATATACAGTATGTGACACCGTTCCAATCGACACCTAAAGCTTGGCTAGAATATGATTTTGAAACAGAATAATAAGAACAAGTGTGTGTGTGGCTGTAAAGGAAAAGAGTCAAGACTCTGCTGTGGCCCAGTTCAAACCCAAACCAAAGACCAATTAAAATACTGACGGAGAAACCTTCAGACATCAGAGATGTGATGAGGGAGTCAAATGTTCTTAAACATCTGAAAGACTTGTAGAAGATGGACTCTTAAAGTTATTGGTTTGTAGACAAATAACCATGTAGTATAACTAGTGTTGCAAAAGGCATCTAATGGAAGTCTCCAGACATTTTTTCTTTCTGAAATTACTAGGAATCTCAAAATAAGTTGCAGTTGCAGTTTTGTCATTATTGGTTGAAAACATTTAACAAGAGAGACCAAAAAAAAAAAAAAAGAAACTGTACCACTAAAGGGGCAGTAACATGTATATACAGACCATAAGCATAAAATAAATCCCTGTTTGTAACTGATTATCAGCAAAGAACAAATGACAGCAGCTGATAAACAGAAAAAGTAAACATAAAAGAGTAAAGAAGTATGGAGGCTAAAAGTAATAAAACATGCTGAGGAGCCAGAGCTGTAGCTTAGCAGCCATGTGGAAAATCCTCAGTGTTGTCATTGAAGACGGAGAATTAAACTTTCTCTCGGCTGTCGTTGTCAGCTTCATCACCATAGCGATCCAAAACTTTCCTGCATTTTCTGCAGCATGGAAGAAATTTCTTTTATATTTTATTTTTTGGAAATATGCAGCGACCCCAAGACATTAAATTCAGCTATACTGATTGGCTAAATATTTTTTGTTTTCCCCTAACAACCACACATGATTGGCTGTTTCCTGAGACGTCCTGTCTCAGGAAATCTTTACTATAGCGCGAAGAAATGATAGGGGTGTGCCTGGGGAAATGTGGAAATAATTCAGATTGCACATTGGCATGCACTTTTAAGGAAAATTGACGCTGTCGCTTTTTAACACTTCCAAAGCATTTCATTGTGTCAAGCAGGGATTTAGACCTGATCAATCAATACATTTATTGATTAACCATTTGAAACTTTTGAAGTTTCCCAGATATGAAGCCTACATCGTTTCTGCTATTTGAAGGACAGCTTTAAATGTTAATTTCAATGTAATCATTTTTATCTTCCCCTTAAATGTAATGATGAAAATGTGTTGTAATTGTCTTTATTTTTCTAAACGTCAACCACATGTTGCCATAGCAGTGGTGGACCTGCTGCAGGAGCTGACGGATATCGACACGCTCCATGAGAGTGAGGAGGGAGCCGAAGTCCTCATTGACGCCCTGGTGAGTTCAAAATTGACATCAGTCTTTGTTATTGATCACTCGACTCTCAGTGGATCAATACTTAAGTTTCTGTGCTTTTGGATCCAAACTAAGCAGAGAAAAATGGATTATTGGTCACCATTAGTGAATACAAAATAGGACTTTTGTTGGGTCTCATTGACATTAAAATGTTTTTTTTAGTTTAAACTTTTTGGTTGAAGTCTTAAGCTAGTTTTTATTTATAACTTTGTGATGTTTTAATATGGCTCTAGTCTTTTTTTTTTTTTTTACAATAAAACAGTATTTTTAGCTCCTTCTGTTTATTTGACTTCAGTCTGTCTTTGAACCAAGCAGATACCCACTCAATAAGAGCATCAATATTGTTGATATCCCATTATGTTTTCACACAAAGGTCAAACTGCAATAATGTTCAGTTCTACTTTTTAACGGAGGAAGGAAGTGATGGGTGGCACAGCAGCTTTTCATCTAATATTCTCTGTCTTGTTTGTTACTGCGGGGACTGACCCCTTATCTCTGCTGGCTCACAGGTCTGAGCTGTGAGGTTGAACACTTTTCTTCTGCAGGTATTATGTTAGCTTTGAGTTACTGGAGTTTGGACATGCAAATGTAGGTTATTTTCTGACTTCAGTGTTTTCTTCTCTTTTGCAAAGCTTCCTGTAGCACCAGCACAAGTTTTCTCTCTATTTTTAAAATCAATACGTGTCTGTGGTGTGTAACTTTAAAAGTCTATTCTAAACTCGGTGATCCAGAAAAGATCTACATTGAAGAGTTATTTGACATTCTCTTTGAAAGCAGCTTTTATATTCTTGTTACAGTCTAAAAATAAATGCCATCGCCTTTCATGGTGGATGTGAAAATTATATTTTGATTAAGATTTTGATGTATGCAGGTGTGGATTCTAAAGCCAGTGTCCACCACTGAACAAATGCGGATAAAATTATGAAGTAGCGTGTAAATTGGAGCAACGCACCTGCCACTGTGACAGATTGACAATTTGAACAAAAAAAAAAGAAGTTTCCTTCAGTTTGAACTTCTGTCCAGGGTGCGATATGCATATTGTGTACAATTAAATTTAAACAGTAATAATTTTGGAAAAGAAATATCCTTTAGAGGATATCAAGTTATTTACCTTATTTAAAGGTAAATAGCTTGATGTTATTTACCTTTAATAGCATCAAGTTATTAAAGGTAAATACAGTACAGTATTTACCTTTAAATACTTATTAATGGTACACTTTTAATAGTAAATGTGTAGCCTTACTGTAAAGTAATGGTACACTTTCTGCACTAAACAAATTTTTCGAAGATCATAAAATTATTATTGTAGTTGCTCTAAATCCTGGTTGTTGTACCGACATGTGACTGCTGCCTAATGAGGGAACTTGGTCTATCGGTCATGTCATTATTTTCTGCTGACTTTCTGGTTGCCTATCAGAACCAGGGTTCTAATGCATTCGGGTTTTCCAATACAGTTTAGTTTTATTTTGTTGGGAATTTTTGTCTAATTCTGTCAGTTTTAATTAGTTTTTAGTGTGTTTTTGCTAGTTTTAATTGGTTATTAGTATGATATTGTTTAGACTGAGGTTTTATTAGTTACAATAGTAGTTTTAGTTTTGTCACACTTTGCTTAATTCAAAAAGGTCAAAAAGGTCAAAGTATTCTATTGTTATTATGTATATATAAACTTTGTAATGAATACTTTACAGAAGATAACATTGAGGAAAAAATGTATTCAGTTATTGTTTAACAGCCAGCTGACTGGTGTTTTCTCCCAACTTGTGTTGTCGTCATTTTATAGACTAACGTTAGCGCCACCAGGAAGATTGTGGAATTCGTAATTTCCTGACAGCTTAATCCGTCTGTGTGGACAGATTCACATCAGCTTGAAAGGCTACAAAATAGATTCATTAACACAAAAAGAAAGGAAGCTATTTCTCTATGTTTTAGTTTGTTTTATAAACGCACAATATAGTTCTACTGTAGTTAGTTATAGTTTTTCCCTAATAATTAAAGTTTCTATTTATTTCAGTTAACAAAAATGTTTGCAGTTTCAGTTTTTATTTTGTTTTCTCTGTGCTGAATGTTTTGTTTAGTTAACTAACCTTGATCGAACATAATAACTAATAATGAGACAGTAGATCAACATTTCTAGCTGAAAATATTTTGTGTGACTAAATTGGTTTCTTACCTACTGTTGGGTGAGACAGGAGCTCAGCTTGCTTTGCCAGCCTCTTCAGGTGGAGGTATAATATAAATGCAGTTCATTTACTGCCCAACGGAGCGCCCACAACCTCACTGTTCTTTACAGCTTCTTCGAAGGGATGCTGTTTGAGGGCAGTGAGGTTGGTTGGTTGATTCCATTTGTCTCCTCTGTGCTGCTGTAGTGCCTGCAGCTGTGGTGTCTTTGCTGCCAGAAGGCCAGGTGTTACCCTTGATAAGATAAATCAAAATGATTCAGGGCGCTCTCTGTGGCATATAAATCTGCTTTAGCTGTCCATCTTCTTTCATCTGTAATAGTACTTTTATCCCACCTGCTGGCAGTCCACAATCTTTGTTTGGTTATAAGTATCCAATCTCAACTTGACTGATAACACTCGCTTCCTGTCACAGCTGCCCTGAGAATGTCCAAATGTCCTCCTGCCTCCCCCTCAACCTTAAAATGTAAAATCTCTGTTATTTGGCGATGCACAGAGATACAGCTGCTCTGCACTTTTTCTGTGTTTCTGGTGGTATTATCTTGGATTGTTTCACTTAATGTCGGGCGAACCACCTCTTGCCTAAACATGAACCACCGCTTGTAAGTAAGCGGAGTCTCTGTGTATATCAACACCACCTGGTGTACAGACACTGTGACGGTGGATAGCCAGTGCTCCCCTGACTTGGAGTATATGACTCTGAAAGGCAGACCCTTCTATCTACTTAGAGAGTTCACTATAATAATGATCACTGTTGTTTACATTAAACCCTCTGCCAATGCAAATTCGGCTTTGAGTACACTGTATAACAGCATTAATAACCAACAGAGCTGCTATCCAGATGCAGTTTTCATTATTGCTGGAGATTTTAATCATGTCAACTTAAAGGTAGTGCTCCCCAAATTCCATCAACATGTAAAGTGCGCTACCAGAAGACTCAGTACATTGGATAAGATCTACTCTAACATCAAATAGGGTTATAGACCCAAACAGTTACCACACCTGATGCAGTCTGACCACATGTCACTGTTTTTGATTTCTGCATATACCCCCCTGAGGAAATCTGATCATACCACCATAAGAACCATCACAAGCTTTCCTCTCTGCAGCTGAAGAATTATTTTGAAAGAGCAAACTGGGACTTTTGAGAACATACAGACCTGGAATTATTGACTGACAGTGTTATTTGTTACATCAAGACCTGCGCTGACAATATTATAGTGAAAAAACATATCCGGATCTTCCCAAACAAAAAGGCATGGATGACCAGAGAAGTCCAGTGGCTGCGTAGAGAAAGGAACGCTGCTTTCATGTCTGGGAACAAGGACCTCTACAGCGTGGCACAAAGCAACCCAAAGAGAGGGATCAGAAAAACTAAAAGGTACTACAAGAGTACCAAACCTGCCTCTTCAATCAGGCAGGTTTGGATGGGAATCCAGCACATCATCATCTACAGAACCAATCATGGAGCAGGCGACATCTCACTAGCGGAGAAGGTGAACCACTTCTTCGCTCGTTTTGAGTCGGCGCCTCCAATGGCAGCTGCCTCGAATGAAGCAGTGCAACCAAGTACCTCTATCCTCAAGGTGGAGGAATATGAAGTGAGACGCTCGCTACAGACTGTCAACCCCAGAAAGGCAGCGGGACCTGATGGTGTCCCTGTGCTGAGGAACTGTGCAGAGCAGTTGGCTGGGGTCTTTACAAAAATCTTTAATCAGTCCCTGTCTCAAGCCAGAGTCCCGTCTTGCCTGTAATCCTCCACCATTGTTCCCATTCCTACAAAGTCTCCCATCGCCTGCTTGAATGACTACCGACCAGTGGCTCTCACCCCATTGGTGATTAAATGTTTTGAAAGACTGGTTCAGAGTCACATTTTGACATTCATTCCTTTCACTTTTGACACACACCAGTTTTTGTATAGAGCTAACAAGTCAATTGAAGATGCTGTCTTGTCCCCCCTGGAGCACCGAGATAGCAACGCAGGCATCCTCTTCATTGATTTCAGCTCCGCTTTCAATGCCATCCTCTCTGACAGATTAGTGTGCAAACTGGCAGACCTGGGAATCCCCTCTTCCATCTGTAGTTTTATTAAGGACTTCCTGACGGATCGATAACAAAGAGTCAGAATGGGCCTCCATACCTCTTCAGCCATCAACATCAGTACTGGTTCTCCTCAGGGCTGTGTGCTGAGCCCTCTCCTCTTCACACTGTACACACACGATTATGTTTCAGTCCATCAGACTACCACCCTTATTGAATTTGCAGACGACACAACTGTAGTGAGCCTCATCTCAGGGCGGATGAGTCTGCCTACAGGAATGAGGTGGAGCGACTGACAGCATGGTGCACAGACAACAACCTGATCCTAAACACAGCCAAAACCAAGGAGATCATAGTGGATTTTAGGAGAAGTAAAACAAACATTCAGCCGCTAAACATCTGCGGAGATCCAGTGGAGAGGGTGTCAAACTTTCGTTTCCTGGGAGTTCATATCAAGGATAACCTGGTCTGGGACGTAAACAAAACAGAACTGCTAAAGAAAGCGCAGCAGAGACTATATTTCCTGAGAGTCCTCAGGAGGTACAATATTTCTCACAAACTGCTGGTGTCCTTCTGTTGATGCTCTATTGAAGGCATCATCTGCTATTGTCTCTGTGTGTGGTTCCCCAGCTGCACAGAGGAAGACTCTATAGAGAATCGTAAAATCTGCCCCGAAGACTGTCGACTGCTCTCTGCCTTCTCTTGAAGAAGGCAGAGTTTTACCAGAGGAGTCTTTTTATTTTAAATGAAGGGGCATCCAGGAAAATTCATAAATAATTTTGAAATTACAGTCATACGAAATGACTAACAAAATAAAATCAATTCAGAATAATATTCTTAGCTACATTTACACTTTGTTCTATAGAGATGAATTGATTCTTCTTTTTGAAAGAGATCAATGATTAAATTTCATATTTAGTTTTTTTATTTTAACAAAAATAATTAGCATAGCAGACTATGTATTTAGTTTTTTTATTTTAACATAAAAATAATTAGCATAGCAGACTATGTAATTAAAAACTGAAGTGTAATAAAGGAACAGACACTGAGCAGATTGGTATGAAAGCAGAATTTAACTGTGTGAATGCCATACTTTGTATTTTAAAAAGAGGACTGATAAACACTCACTTCCAAATATTGTAAATTGGAGCAGCAATTCAGTTACTGAGGTGCTAAACTAGACTTTAACCCAATCCGATCTGACTAATTAGCTCTAACCATAGGCCCCAAGCCTGAGGTAAACCCAGGATATTATTTTATTTACGATTTTACTGCGTTCGTTTTTTTGACCACCGTTTTAGTAAGCGGTGTAACTCCTCCTGTTTTTAGCTTTTTAGCGTCTTCCAGCTTCATCTTGTCGCTTGTTGTAATGGCAAGGTGAGAAAAGGTCAAATCATCTGGGATGTGTGATTGATGGGAGCGGAGCAGCGTGTTCATGCAGTGCACTGTGCTTGCTACAGCCTGATTAACTTCTGCACCCTACTTTCTATCTCTATTTCTTCAACAGGTTAAACTATCTAGTCCTCTATTTACACTATGATAAATAGATTAACACAACTTTATATTGTGGATTCTGTTTTGATTTTCTCGGTGCTGAAAACAGCCTTATACACACAGAGGCCTGAACCCGACCGGGCCATAAATCTAAACTCTATGCTGAGCCTCCATTAAAGCCTGATGTGTCACTTTCCCACCATTCCCTCCAGTACAAATGACTTCCACCTTTGTATTCACATGCAGCTGGAGCTGTTTTTTTTTTTTAGATCTATAACTCTTGGAAGAGTTGCCGTAACCTCTTAAACTAGAGATGTTCTCAAAATAACGCTTCTGTTTCAGACGTAAGTTATGAACGTGACGAGATCCATGAACCATTGAGCATACGGGAATGGTCTTTCCATCTGAGCAGAATATTTTGTCTAGCTATCGCAATAGCAGCATTCATAAAACTTTTCTAAATTACACCTGGTTACATCTACACAGAAAAATGATTGTGGTTTATGACCTGTAAAAATTACATCTGCAAAATCTGTATTTTGATTTATGTATTTCTTTTCTGTTATATTGCTGTTTTGCTGCTGTAAAAAAGTCTTAACTTTTTATGTGCAGCTAGAGGGTCAGGTGGTGGCCTTGCTGGTGCAGAATATGGAGCGGCTTGATGAACAAGTGAAAGAAGAGGCTGATGGCATCTACAACACGCTTGGTAAGAAAACTTCCTCCACTGTAAACAAGCAACTTTTATCATCTTATAATGTAGCAACAAATGTAGAAATTGCTGCAATTCTCAACTCATTGTCTCCAGAGAGCAATTATTTCAGCAGCAGGACATCAGAAACTATCAGAAAAGCTTCAAACATTTTTAAACATTGTGTTGTGTTCAGAACATTACAGAGTTTTGCACTACATTGTCAATGTAAAGACACGGAAAGTGCAACAAATACAGAAAACAAAACAATCCTTAATTAAAAAGAGTTAAGACAATGAGTTAATAAGGATTTAATAATATAGTTTAACAATACCATATTCCACCAGACTTTCCCTTTATGTTTCTACCAATGTTTATGTCTGGGTGTGACTGGTGTGGTGGTAGAGTGGTTGTCTTGCTATTGAAAGGTTGTAGGTTTGATTCCAGCATCCTCCTGCCACATGTTGATCACTCCTTGGCAAATTTCTGGTATTTACTACCTAAAATGGCAAAAAAAGAGAAGGGAAATAATAAAGCAGAAATTACAATGAAAACCTTGTGAGAAATAATTCTGGAAATTTCTGAGGTTTTCAGAGGCAGGCGATCCTGGATTTGGGACATGAGACTTTTGTGGACTAACTATTTTCTTGGATTACATTAAGTGGATCCTGTATATATATGTTTGTATTTGTGAATGTGAATGGGTGAATATGTCTATACTGTAAAGCACTTGGCTTGGCCAGTGTGATTTGAACAGCGCTTTATGGAATATGTCCAAATTACTGACAAAATTCAAAACATTTTATTACATAAAGAATTTCTTAGCAACAGCAGCTTCAATAGCAAAGCTAATGGGTTTGGATTAGCTTGGCATCCATCATATTATTCAGATTGGCTCTTATTTGTCAGATGTGAGTATGCCAATCTGAACATGAGTGTGGGATATGATGAAGTCCTGCAGTCTCTGTACCCAAGTTTATGTCAGTGTGGAACTCCAGTTTTACCTGAGATTTATTATCCCATACTAGTGTAAAATACTGTTTAACAGCTCAGGAACATGTTTACTGAGGTTCATGTTGGATTACTGATTTTTCTTTTCTTTATTTTTTTTTTGTTTACTTTAAACCAGTCTGTAACAGCCACAAACAGGCTGCACAAACATTGATAATGTTTTGAGCAGAATTGCAGAGATGAGAAATGTAACACATTTTAACAGAGCCTGTCCAGTTGCTGTAGTGAGTCTGTTTTATTCATCATAACATATTTTATTTACATTCTAGATGTTTTTCTTGTGTTCAGCCTACACTGTTCGACTCAGTATTTGAGCTCAGAATATATTTTGCACAGCACTGCAGTGGTGTACTCTCTCTCTTCCTGCACTACAGTTTTTGCACATTAGCTGGGCTTTTTGTTTCCATGGAGATTCTGTGTTGCCTTTTTGGGTTTTACCTTGGTACTCCACCCTGCACTTGTTTGCTATTTTCCTGTAAAATAAGACAGGAAAATATTACTCCACGCAGTAATAGTTATCTCTTTAAAATACTTGATAGCTCCTTGAACATTGTCGTACTCCTGCATTTTTCCTTATAGTTAGCCATAACCTTTCCTCAATCATCATCTTTTTAACCTTTTCTGCTGAAATCAACTACATTTTGAAGTTTTAAATAAATGTAATTGATTTTATATGTGACATTCATATGAGAAGGATAAAAGCTGTTTCGATGGTATGTGGTGATTTTAGATTTCAAACCTGAAAGGCAGATATACTGTATCTGTGAGAAATCTGGGGCATTCACTGCACCCCGCAAGTTCTGCAATGACTCCAGTTTCTTTACTGCATAATGGATAAAAATAGCTTGCTTCAATATTCTGAACAATTGATGGGTCTGACCTTGTTTAATACAGAACCGCTAGAAAGAGTTGTGTCTTTAAGCAGCTGCCGTTTGAGGCTTGGGGAGAGGGCTGACAGGAAGCCCTCGTGGATTTCCTTTTTACCGTCACACAGCAGGGTTACACAAACCTGTTTGGTATTCTTGAGGTTTAGCAGCATGTCCCCCTGCTGATAACTGGTCTAAACATTAAAAAAAGTTTTTGCTTTCAAACGTACAATATTCTCTTGGGAAAAGAGAATATTGTAAAAATATGATTGACTAAATGAACATTTGAAACACCAAAAGGTACTTGGATATGGTGTGTTCTTGGGGCTGGGCAATATAGCTTCAAAATAAAAAGAATATTTTTTTTTTTTCCAAACCGCACTCGATTTCTGATTTGAATCATCTTTCTTATGGTTTTTTCTGTAAAAAGGAACATTACAAATGACAGAACATATTTTCATAAAGTAGCTTTTATGTCAGTCGTCCCTTCTGTGAGTTAGAGTATTAGGACCAGGATGCATGAATATTTGTAGTACGAGCAAGTATGAGTATATAGTTGTAATATTGAAATAATAAAGATACAATTTTACCAGAAGAATGTCTTCAAGTTATAAGACAAAAGTTGTTTTAATGAGAAAAAAACTTTAAAATGTAAAAGTTACTACTTCGTTCTTGTATTACTCCGACTTTGTCATGACTTTATTCTCGTATTACTGCGAGAATAAATATAGGCTTTATTCTTATAAATATAGGCTTTATGAGAATAAAACCTATATTAATAACCTATATTTTGTATTAAACTATATTTATTAGTGTTGACCTGAATAAAAAGTCCAAATTCATAAAAGCTGTAAAACATGTTTGTCAAACAAGATGGTGGCCCTGGGCATGCTGACATCAATCTGAACTATGGAAATTCAAGGAGTTCTTTGGAGAACAAAGAAATTCAGATTTTCCAACAATTAAATCTTCCCAAAAATTTGATTAATCAATAAAATTGGTGAAATCGGTTCCACAGATTATGTGTTTTGTAACAAACTATTACGACAAGGATGACAGTTTTAACAAATATGTAAAAAAACAAATAAAAGTTATATACTGCAGCTTTAAGGAGGGCTTACTGGTGAGCTTTTGGTGACTGGTTGCAAATGAAGAGTCTTGAATACGGACCAATCTAAGGTCTGTCGTTCTGCGTCCCGAAGTTCAGGTTTGGGAAAACCTGTTCAAATCCTTTAACAACAACTATATGCAGATGACCAGTAGGGACAGTGTAGGACCTCGTGGTCAAATTAGTTGCTCTTTTCTAAATACTTCTGCAGTCTGTATTTTTTTTTAATCTCCTAAAAGTCATTAAAAGCGAGGACAGTAGAAGACTGTAAAAGTCCTGGCCTCTGCGTTTAGCCTCACATGGATCCGACTTTTCTGCCCCTCAGCTGTTTTTGTGTTGAATGAGTCCGTCGAGATGATTTCTCTTTCTTTGTTGCCAGATTGAGGCCGTGTGTCAGAAGGGCTGTTGGGGTGTGTGTGTTTGTGGCGTTTATCGCGGGAGCAACACTCGCGCATCCTCTGAATTTGTGTGTATGCATGTGTGTGTGTGTGTATAAAAGAGAGAGAGAAAGTTATCAAGGGAGCTCTCCAAGCTTGAATAAGCCTTTTGTCTGCCTTGGCTGCTTTCTGTTCTGGGCCTGCTTTCCTCCAGGATGCTGTCTGCTCCGTTTGAATCCCTGATAAAGGGCCTTGGTCTTCCTCTCTCTGCACCCCTGCGCTCTATCTCCTCCTCCGTTGTTGTTTCTCCATCATTTCTCTATCATCTGCAGCCCATCTCTCCAGATGTTGCTGTTTTTCCCCCGTATTGCCGTGCTGCTCCTCACTCAGTTCTAGCATCCCTCTGTTTCTCATCCCTCATCTTTGACTTGTCCACCACCCTGTTCTCCTCTACTTTGCTCTTCTGCTCATTTCTTTCTTCGTTTTCTCCATTCTTCCATTGCCGTCTCTCTCTCTCTTTCTCACTTTCTCCCAGCATCCATTTGCTCTGATGAAGGGATGAATTACAGAGACAGGTCTCTGGAAGCACAGAATTATAAGATAATTTGGGGAAAACGCACAGAGAGAAAAATCAGATTTGATTTAGATTAGTCACACCCGACTGATACTCGATCCGCTTAATAAGATCAGGTTTGATCTGGAATTTCAGATTGCGGTTTCCATCCATCAGTTCTTTGGAAGCCCTTTTTGTTAACAGGCTGCAGTGTGAACATCAGGTAAAAATATCTCACAGCGCACACAAAACTATTTACACTTCCATTTCCAAACCAATCTCACATGTACTGTATTTTTTTTATTATTATTATTGTTTGGACTACAGCTGTCAACTTCAACACATGGCATTAATCTGAAAATTCTAAAGCATTAATATTACAAAATACAGATTAATTGAACTACCTATTTCTGCGGAAGTTTACTTCATTCACAGCAACTCGTTTTGGAATTGACACAAGAATCGATGAACAACAGCAGAAGGTGAAAGTTTTCCGCAACAGCAGATGGCAACAAAAGTTGAACATTTAAAACTTTCTTGTGTTGCATTGCTAGCCCTGTGTGTACGTCTGCGTGTATGAGCTCAAAGTTTCACATGCAGAAATTACGCCGGCTAGATGAGGCAAAAGCAGACTTTTGCCTCATCGCTCAAATTCATAGGAAATGAATGGAGAGGGACATTTTTACATTAATTAATGTTTAAAGCAAAATGACTTCCTGAATATACAAACCTAAAAAACTGGGAATCTTCAGACATGTTTGGTTTAAGAGAATAAAACATTTTCTTAAACATTTTTTGAAAACATGGCGGTTTTTTAATATGGGTAGTTAACCAGGGCGGCATGAGAAAGGAGTGGTGCACTCAAGACCTAGAAAATAAAGTATATCTTATCTGTCAGTTGTCCCCTGAACAAATTTGCTTCTAGCTGTATTGTGGTATGTAGTACACGTTTCCCTTAGCTGCTATTGAGTACTGGGAGATTACATTAACTGCTTTCTGCTACAAAAAAAAGAGCAAAAAAAATCCCCCAAATAATTGCTTGTGTTTTAATTGGTTGGAGTCCGGCACAAGGCGGGGCTTTCCCAGTGCAACAACTACAAGTTAGACATAGTGATTAATTGTGATTACTCATGGCGCCAGACTGTGATTAATCTGATACATTTTTTCAATTGATTGATAGCACTAATTTATATGCACATCAAATTTAAGTTTAAATCCCACTGTTTCACAGCATTAACAGTAAAATTTAAACCTAAGTGTGTATTATAATGCCAAAAGTACTCACTCATTCATCCAGATTATTGAATTCATCCACAGCCACATGTGCAGAACATTCAGCCCCCTAAACTGTTTCTATAGACATTTCTGAGCCAAAGCAATTAATCGTGATGAATCTGTTATTGAAATAATCATCAACTAATTTAGTAATAGATTATTAAACTTGAGCATACAAACTCAAAAAGAAGACAATTTGGTGAAAGAACAACACACTCAGAGCAGTAATCAAGTCAAAACTGTGCATAAATGTATATGTTTTGGATTTATGATAAAAACAAAACAACTGTTTTATGTTTTACCCAAAACTCCTAAAGTGACAGTTTTAGCTTCAGCTGGTTCAAATTCTGTAAAACAATCTCCTATTCAGCGCCCTTTGCTTTCCAGTTATTTAGTAGTTCTGATGATGATAAATATGGTGGAAAGGGGAAAACTATCAGATTGGGTAAACACTCAAGATCAGAACCTTCTGGTTCTTAGATGCACTCACTGCTTCATTCCATCCAGATTTATCCAGAAAAACTGTAAAGCCATTTTTTGGCAGACATAATGTTCCATGACTGATTTTTATTTATTTATTTATTTATTTTCAATCTCTGCAGCTATTACTGAAAACATGGCAGAGTTCAGACCTGGCCTGTGCACTGAAGCTGCTCAGCAGGGACTCATGCAGTGGCTGCTGAAGAGAATCAAGGTAAGAACTTGACACTCTGACACCAGTCGACTGTTTGGACAGCCTATGTAGGAAAAACTTTCCCATCCAGTCTGTACTTTACTAAAATGTAGTAAGGTGCCTTGTTCTATCTTAGACACAGAGCTGCACTATAACTATGCAATACTAGTGTGCAGCATATCACAATGGGAATGTACTGCTTGACACAGGATTTGATAAAAGATTGCTCTCTGTGTATTGACAATGTATGATTTTAGCTGGCAGCAATGCCCACATCTGATCTATAGTTTTAGAAAAATAGAGGTTAATCAGCATTTTCAGCAATAGCATCGTAATTTCATATTTTCCTGATATGATATACACCTGTGCTTAGAAACTTAACTAGCAAACATAGAACTTCATTGTAAATTCACTTTTCAGTTTGTTTTTATCTTTCAAATTTTTGATTATCATAAATTTCTTCTTCATCTGGTGCTTTTTAGCTTTTTTGTGCCTTTAGTCTGCATTTAGTTTGATATGATTGTTTGGCAGTCACTAGATGTAGGTGAAGACATCACCAGTGGGATCACTACGGTAACCATGAGAAGTGAAGATCCCTTATTTTAAGTAATTGATGTATTTGCATGAATAACGAAAATGCCAGTGGTGAAATGAAAAGGAATAATTAAAACACAGTAAATTGTCCAGTTTATTTACATTATTACTTCAAGTGTACTGAGATATTTGCACTAGGAAGTAAACCAGAATTACTTAGTAACATTTTGTATTTTTACAGTGAAATGCAAAACTAAAGTCATGTGAATCTGCAGTACAGAGTTTTCATTTTTATACAGTCTAGTTATATTAGACTTTAATTAAAAATCAAATTCAAATCATGGAGATGGATTAAAGCTTAGTGGTTTTCTGTCTACCTCCAAAAAAAGGTTTCATTAGATAAATCTGATGAAAGATGATTTAAATCAGTCAGATGAGGTTTTAGCTGTTAAACACCTCTCTGCCGGTGTGAGCATTGCACTGCATAAGCTTAGAAATCATGATTTGGTTACTTCATAAAGCAAGTTTTATAACTATATTAAGATGTAATGATTTTTTTTTGTCAGTTGTAGCTGTATATTCATCTCAAATTGCCTCTAATTCAGATATTGTGTTGATTCGAAGGTCATTAGTTTTTTCTGGTTTCACTCTGTTGGTTATTGTGATTGAAATAAATGAGTGTAGATTTATTTGGAAGCGCTGTGGCTCTGCTTCATGTGACGACGTGTGAGGCAGCAGCGCTGCTTCAGGCTGCAAACCGCAGAGCTTCATGTGGAAAACCTGGACAGTTTGGAGACCCAAGCCTCTCAGCTGGACCACTAAATACATGTCTGTTTGTCCCTTTCCCTTGTTTTCTTTTTTTCCCCTCCATGTCCTTTTCTCTTATTGTTGTCTTTTTTCTCTCTCTTTTTTTAAATTTTCTTTTTCTGTTTCTTTTTATTTTTTTGTTATTTTTCTTTCAAACATTGAATCTTTTTTCAATACCTTTTTTCTTTCCCACTTTCTATTTCTCTTTTTCTCATTATTTTTTTTCTATCTTTCTCCCTTCTTTCTCATTTTTTCTTCTCCCTCTTTCTTTTTCTTTTTTACTCTTTTCTCTATTTGTCTCCCTCTTTCTCATTTTTTCTCTGTTCTCTCTCCTCTCTTCATCCCCCAGGCTAAGATGCCGTTTGATGCTAACAAGCTGTACTGCAGTGAGATTCTGGCCATCTTGCTGCAGAATAATGACAGTAAGTTTTTCTCTGTAAAAGCTCTGCTCTGTTTTTGAACCTCTCAGAATTATTATTCTCTCTTATTATTTTCCTTATGCTGATGCATTCTCTGTCAGCATCCCTTTATTGTGTCATTTCCCTCCTTTCTTTTTCCCCTCATTACATGTTCCCATTATCACTCCTCCTATTTATATTCCTTTGAATTTTTTCCTTCCTTCCTTATAAATCTCATTTCCCTCCATTATTTTTTTAATTTCACATTACCTTTCATGTTTTCCGCCATCTTTCTGGGTAGATTTGCTGTTGTTTTCTGCCTTTTCCATGCTTAATAAAATTTTAAAAAATCAGTAGAGCCACAGACAGCCACAGGATGATTGGGTTCCTAATCCATATCGATCTGCATTTGGAATCACGTCTCTTTTCACACCAGCTTCCCTTCGCCTTACTCCTGCTGTCTCAGTTATTAGTTGCCTTCTCTGCATTTCAGCATCCACAAAGAAAAAAATCAACATCTAAAAAAAAAAAAAAAACAAAACCTGAATAAAGACCCGCTGTCACAGATAACGTTCCATGATTAATTTGTGTCTGTCTGAGGTAAGAATAAGGCAAATCATCCCATTTTACATAAGTGACTCTTTGGCTTTTTGAAATCCTAATTTGCATGTAATTATCATCTCTTGCTGTTACATGTGACTTAAAGGACAGTTGTCAAAGTGGAAATGGAAAATTAAAAATATAGATGTTTCAGCTTGCATTGCATTTTTTAATCAAGCCCATTGTTTTCTCTGTTTTTGAACCTCTTTGATCAAAAACAAAGTGGTTTTTGAACAAACCTCTTTTGTTGTGTTTTGTAATAAATAAAACCTTTTAAACTTATTTTAAACGTATTTTTAATCTTTACCTGCATTTTGATTATAATCTTTCACTTTATTATTTTAATTATCCCTCAGCTACCAGAGAACTCCTGGGGGAAATGGATGGCATTGATGTATTACTGCAGCAGCTCTCTGTAAGACTTTTAGTAGTTTTTTCTTTGACTTTTGACCTTCAGTGTTGTTTTCCCTGGTTAGGCTTACTGTTGCTTGTTTTGTTTAACTGTGCAGTTGATTCTAATCAACACATCAAACATATCAGTGTGTTTATGGAACATATTGCTGACTGATCAGTGTAATACAGTGCTTTGCGATAGGATTCGTACACTTTTTTTGTAAAAAGGAATATTTAAAAAAAAAATTAAATTATCTGAAAAGTGTGGCATGCAGATTTTATGTAGAGGGATTTAATTAAAAGGGGCTCAATGCAAATTAGGGGTGGACGATAAATCAGCCCTGATTTCCTGAATTTTGGCTGATTGTCCGATTCTTAATTTGAAAATGATTTTATTCACCAAGCCCTCGTGTCTAACAATAGTCACTCCATTTCTGTCACTATATTTGGCAACTTTTCAGACAAAAGAATCTGTATTGTTTCACAATTATGTCCTATATAAAACTACAGTGATTTCTTTTTCTTTTAGGAGTTTTATTATTATTATTATTATTATTATTAAGACTTTTTGAATTGATTCTCAGCTTTTCTTTCTAAATGTGTCCAAATATTCTTCAATTATTATCAGAAACATAAGCATTTTAACTTTTTTTCCAAAATCAGGCCTGTGAACCGTTTAAAGGGCTTTTCTTTGTTTCGTCTCCCAGGTGTTTAAACGTCACAACCCAAACACAGCCGAGGAGCAGGAGATGATGGAAAACCTCTTTGATGCTCTCTGCTCCTGCCTCATGCTGTCCTCCAATAGGGACCGCTTCCTCAAAGGAGAAGGACTCCAGCTAATGAACCTCATGCTCAGGTAAGACTGCGGTGTGTAAGGAACACACCACCAGAACCTCAGAACCATCTAACATTTTCATGTTTGTACTTTGTGGCCGCATGTCCACAAAATTCTGATTTCTAATACTGCTCCTCTTCTGGTTTAATCTGGTAAAACGGTATTACGCACTGATTAATGCTACATTTATTCATTCTCCATTTTTTGCCTAGTAGAAGTAAAGCAACAGATAGGATGTTAATTTGTTTTACCTTTCCAGCAGGAGCCGTTCAGTCTCCCCTTTACACATGTAGAAACTGATGCTTTAAACAGTTTTTCAGATTTGTTATTGCTCCAAACACCATCTGGGAAGCTTCAGGTTTTCTATATTCTGGGTATTAAATGAATACATTTAAGGACTCTAGATCATTCCACTTTATCTTTGGGTTCAAAGATAAATAAGTTGAGATGCCACGGTGCAAAAGAGGAACAAAATACTCTCTTCTGGACCTTTTGGTCCTTAAAAGCTCATTTCAGAGCTTTCTCCCTGTTCTCTTGTTCTACTCTACTGCCTTGCTGCACTCTGCTAACTGTTGATTGATTGGATGAAAGTGGCAGAGAGCTGACCTTAAACAGTCATGCACACTCACCACATGCATTTATGAAACCTTCGCAGCTTCTGCACCTGAGCACTGATGATCACTAGACACACACATTTAAGACGGGGATCAATAACTCGTTATGGCAAAATCAGCCCTATCTTTTAAAACTAGAACATAATCATTTTTGTCCACTTGATAGAATTTAGCCAACAAAAATGGTCCAGCATTTATGGTTAATGTTGGACCTATCGCTGTAATCAGGGACATGGGACAACGTGCGCTTCTCTGAATAATAACTTTAAAATTGTCAGTGTTCTGGCATCATATTAACACAAAATTTTAACACAAAAATGACAACCAATCATTCCCTTTAATTCAAACAATATCGCCTATTAAAATGTCAATGTTTCTCATCAATGTATTTGGTCTTATTTGAAGTATGAACAACTATTTTCAATTAAACGTAAAACAATTACAAGAAAAGTATTATGTATAGAAACTTATAGGGAGAAATATCACCTATGATTTTAATAAATATAAATTTCTTATCAAAAGAAAATAAAACAGAGCAAATAAATCAAATATAACAAAAAAGTGATTTCAGACTACCTACTGCTTGTATAGTTCAGATGGAACAGAAGCTTTTTTTTCATATAAATTAGGACAATTAAAACTTACCAAGTATTTGTTTAAATCTCAGGTGATGTGAGGAAGACTATAATGTTCCACATTGGACTTTTATGACTTAATGGTTGTTTGAAGGAGACGTTTTAAGTTAAGCTTGGGTGTTGGATTTGTTGGAGTTAGATTTGGTTTGGTTCAGCCATTTGGGCCAAACAAGCCAACTTTAATATTAGCACATTAAAAACAGCACAACTTTTTAAGGCTTGTTTTGACTATGAGACAAGTTTCCCAGAACTTACTTTCTCAGAACGTTTATTTACCAAGGCTGCTTGATTTGTTTCTGCGGTTAAGTACAAAACAGTCAGTGATTCTTAGAGGTAAAACCCTCTTCTAGTGATGAAACTATGTATCTTGCGTTGAGTTACTACAAATTTTGTGGAAATGTTGAACTGCAACAAATATTAAAGTAATTTTTCTGATATGTATGCTGTGAAACTGCATAGTAATCCCTTTACAGCTGCAGAATGTCTTTTTTTAAAATATTCACTAATATAAAAAAAAAAATAGCCGTAAAATCTATTATTGAAATACTTGTGGGTGTATTTAATTAGTGCTTTGCAACTTAAAATTTTAATCAAGTTAATAGCAAGGTCTGCAATTAATAAATCATAATTATCTGTAATTAATTGGTAGATCAATATTTTTGGACAAAGTTCACTACTATACACATCAGATAACTCCTAAGTTACTGTTATTATGTTGTCTCTAAAGTCTGTATAAAAACATATTTGCCTCCCATCATACTCACATGGCCAATAACTTTCAGCAAATTCTTCCCTCCAAATAGTTATGTTACTTTATATTTTTTATCTGGAGACTGAGTTGCCTTAGCTTCCATGTGGAAACATCACTCCCCTTGCCCACCCTAGCCGTCCATCATCTGCAGTGTGTCGTCTGCAAAACCAGACACAACTGCCTGAAATATGTGTCCCTCCTCTGAGATAAACTCTGTCATCTGTCATTGGTGGAAATGGGGGGAAATGACACTCAGACAGACAGCTACATTTCCTTAGAGGATGTGTAGGATAGAGTGGGAGATGTAAACAGACTAAAGAAAGGTTGTTTCTTCATTCCACCGCACGGCATTGATGCTGGAAATGGTTGAGTGTTTGTTCTGCAGGATATTTGTTTGCCTGATGTTTGTGTCATGATGGGTTAATAAAAAGCACTGAACATAACCTTTAAAACAAAAAAATAAATGTATAATAAGAAAGCGAGGTCAATGGGACACTTTGTAAAACCTCAAAATGATCAACAGTTGGTATTTGCAAGGATTCTACATAGTACTGAAAAATTTGCATGTGTGTAATTTTATTTAGTCTTAAATTTGGAAAACAGAAGAGTTTCTAGGAAAAATGTTTGGCTTGGTTGAATCAGCGCAATAAAAGTAATATCTTAAGGAGCTTGTTGAGTGTTTATATTTCAAAACGGAGCTTCATGAAGTGCATTTTGGATCCCACACCAGACTTTGTTTCTCTTCGCCTTTCTATTATGACCTGCCATCTTTATTTCTGTATCAACTGGCTCTGTTTAATGATGACCAGTGACGCTCTCTACAGGCTGGCAACTAAACTACAACACTGAAAGAAATTCCAAGTTACATTATTAATCGATTGGAACAAAATTTATTCTAATAAAGAATTAATCAACAATATATTGTAAGCTGATTATTTGGTTGCATCCCTGAAATGAATTGAATTGTTTTCTTTTGAGATGTGCCTGTCAGAACCTCAACATCTTGGTTGAATGAATATGGTGTCTAAATCTTAATCTGCTGGGGGTATGAATAGTTTTGAGATTACCTGTAGCTACTACAGGTAATCACACAGCAGTATATGTTAAGCATCTACACTTTTGCATGTTTTTTCTAGGTTTTATTCAAGATCGACAGCTCTGTTATTGGTTCCATTACGGTATATAAAAATCTATTGTTGTTATGATTGAACCAAGAACACATGACTGGAGCTGATTTTTAAACTGAACACTTTCTACCAGTTCAGACTTACTTTAGAACTTTTACTAATATACCTTTTTGATGCCATCTTCTCCGCAGAGAGAAGAAAATGTCTCGAACCAGTGCTCTGAAGGTTCTGGACCATGCTATGATTGGGCCCGAGGGAGCGGATAACTGCCATAAATTTGTGGATGTCCTGGGCTTGCGGACCATCTTTCCACTTTTTATGAAAACCCCAAAGAAGATGAAGAAAACCGGTACTTCAGAGAAAGAGCATGAAGGTCAGTCAGTAATTACAGAACGTGGCAGTACTAACATGATTTCTTTTACAAGGGCCGCAGCTAGGCCTGTCGCGATAAACGGTAAATCAATTAATCGTACGATAAATTAATACTATCGACGTCATTTTAATTATCGGCATTATCGTCTCTTCTGGCCTTTTTCTCTTTCTGTTAATGACACTGAATGAAAAAAAGCTCAACTCCAGTGCTCTCCACTGACCCTCCCTTCCTCATTTCCTTAGTGTAAAGCCCAGCGCACACGAGCTGTCGGCCCATTTTCAAAATCTGACAGATCACACATTAACCGACAGAAATCCTAGGTATAACTGTTCGATCGGGTTCGGTCCTGCCTTGTGGTGTCCAACAATGGGCACAAAATAATGGCTACAAGTTCAGTTAACTAATTTTAAAACCAGGCATTAATCAATGCTTTACTACAATCTACCTGCAATGCATGTTGCTAGTGTGAGGTAAAGTCCTGACTGAATGAAAATCATTATAACCTATTTATGTCACGTTAACGAAGAACAGCTGAAAAGTTACCGGGTTTATCAAGTGCGGTAGCAATTTCGCTCCAACTCCTCCCCTTGTCATTTCTATATTCTTTGCATGTTGAATAAACATTAATGTTTCCACATATTATCTCCAATGTCCGCTGGACTTCGGGTTGCGCTGTGTCAGCTGTTTGGGATTCCCCTCCATAATTTCCCCTCAGAAAGCAAGGAGGGAATCTGCGCTTTCTGATTGGCTACCTGTCACATTCAACATGGTGCGTTAACGCCCAGTCGGGGAAAACCCCTGATTTAGATTGGAGTGGCAACAACGATCTACCGTAACACACCACACAATCTTAGAAAGACCAACTTTCTAAGATTGTTGTAAGGGGAAAAATAGGAGCAAAAAATCGTGTAGTGTGAACTATTGCATCAGGTAGTCGGATGTGCCCATCTTCTCTATTTAAATCTGATTATTACTGAAGGGCAATATAGTATACAGACTTCATAATCTGCACTCTTTTGGTTGAATGCAGTATTTATTTCCACTTTGGCTTTATGTTGTTTAGTTTTTTTTTCAAGTGAGTTTTTTGTTAATGGAGACTGAGAATCCATTTTATTTTTGTTTTTGGTTGTTTTGTTTATTTTGTTTATCAGCTCAAGTGTTAAGTGTTCTTTTGAAAATAAAGTGTATCTATCTTTGGCAGGAAATCGCATGCATTATTACGTCATTTACATTAAATCAGTGTAAAAAAGTCTTCAAACAATATTATCGTTTATCGCAATAATTTTTGAGACAATTAATCGTTGAGCAAAATTTGCTATTGTGACAGGCCTAGCCGCAGCCAGCTGCAAAGCTGCAGCCCAGCTGTGACCTGTTCAAACAGCATGACCCGCTAGGTAAAATTGCAAAGGCTGCCATTTTTTCTCTGGGTCATCTAGATTTCTGTGTATGACTGAGTCCGTATTTCTTCTCTTATGCAACACTCTGTTTTCTGAGGCATCAATAAAATAAGAGGAAAAAACAAAAAAAAAAACTTTAAAAAGTGAGTCTGAAAAAGAGCAATGTGCCACTGAACAGGGTTTGTGAAGGTGCTTAAAATCTTTGAAAATGCTTGAATTTTCATTGGATGTTTTCAAAGTGTGAAAAGTGTTTGGTTTCTGTTTAAAGTCCTTAAAAATGATTGATATTCAAGCTACACCATTTTGTAATAAAGTGCAATCTAATACTTGAGTGAAAACCTAAATTTAGAGAACATTGTTTACAGTTGAAATCAGATATTTTCATACATACAATAAAAAGAGACAAAAAAATTTTTCCTCACTGTTTGAAGTTAAATCAGAATAAACTTACTGTTTTAGGTCTGTTTCTA
This sequence comes from Xiphophorus hellerii, assembly GCF_003331165.1. NCBI lineage: Eukaryota > Metazoa > Chordata > Actinopteri > Cyprinodontiformes > Poeciliidae > Xiphophorus > Xiphophorus hellerii. Next base: position 1,903,706 of record NC_045672.1, on the reverse strand, counting down.
CTTGCTAAATGACAGAAAACATAGCGAAAATATTACTTAGGGATATTTTTGGTAACCTTGCTTGTATATTGTGTATAAGCATTTATCTTAACACTATTTGTTTGGATTGTTTCAATGTAATGAATATTTATTATTGTTATATTGTTATATTTATTATCAATGGCTTATTGATCTGTGTAATTGAAATAAATGTTAGCTTATATTGTACATTAAACAACGTTATTGAAATTGGGGGATTTTCTTAGTTAAAATAGTCTTTTGTTCTCCGACCTGTCCATATTGGGGGTGTGGGAGAGACATTTCAAAACATGAAATTTTTATTTTATTGTAGTTGATGTTGTCCTTACTGTAAGGTGTATAAGACATAAGACATTATCTCTTTTAGTTCTTTGCTATTGTTTCATCTACAGAGTGTGGTGCTGGAATAGTTTGAAAACTTTAAAATGCTTCAAAAGTGCTTGAATGTTACTGTGGGAAAAGTGAACAAACCTTGGCTAAAATTATTGGATTCTCAGTAGCTGCGCTGAAATCCTGCAACAGGTCCTAATTAGGTGCTCTAACCAGTCAATTGTGAAACATTTCATACAACCGCTGCAGTTATCATCGCATCTCTTTTTGATATTTAAGTGCAGTAAGTAACAGTGAAAGCTCAAATAAACTCTGTCCTGTGCAGTCTAAGGAAGCTTGACTGCCTTTTATTTCCATTTAAATATGAAAGCACTCTGACTTTATCTAAATCTCCACGACCTCACCACTTCATGCATTCTGTCTTATGTTCTATCGCTTATTATTTCACATAAAATTTTTATGTGTGTTCAAAATTAATCGTGCATAAAATTTTAATGAGCTCAGACCTTGATCTCTGGTATTGAATCGCACATTTCATCAGTGGGGGACCCTGAAGCCGAATACTTAAATTTTTTCGATTTAATACATTTCACTGTTTTAATGATAGCATATTCTCTGTTAGGTTTTTAATAAATGTTTAACCTGAAATGACAGGTAAAGTTTCCATTCAACATAACTATAGTTTTGCAACCTCTAAAGGGTAAAGTTTGAGGGTTTTTTTGGTTTGTCACCGCCTCAGTGCGGTTTGCATGTTGACGTAGTGAAGATGACTTGTGAAGTTTTAAATTGAGCCTCAGATTGGGGTAGAAAAAGGATTTAAACAACTTCAAACAGTTATTGGTTATATGGACCTGAGTGAGTTGAGACTGATTTACTGGGGTTTTCACACACAACCATCTCTTAGCCTTACAGAATTATCAGAAAAGGGAAAATGCAGTTGTGTGGCAGAAAATGTGTTGTTGATATCAGAGAGTAATGGAACAAGTTGGGATGAAGTAATTGTAAGTAAAATTCTTACAATTAAAACTGTGCAATGTGATATAGGGTTGAAACAATTCCTCGAATGATGATTATTGATTATTTATTTATTTATTTATTTATTTTTTCTCCCCTCCAGGGGGTGTTTTTGTGGGCTTAGTGTCCCTTATATGGAAGTAGGCTGACAGGAAAGGGGGAAGGAGAGGGAGGAAGACATGCGGTAAATGTCGCCGGGTCTGGGAATCAAACCCGCAACAGCCGCGTCGAGGCGTCAAGGCCTCCAAACGTGGGTTGCACTATCCCCTACGCCACCACAGCACGCCCTCGAGTACCTCGATTATTAAAATTCCTTGAGGAAAATTTACCTGCCTCGAAGCTTTGTTAATTTATGTTTTATTATTTAGCGCACCGTGTTCCTGCTGGTACATTATTTGTGTTATGCATAGTTCTCACTTCCGCCTCTGAGTTGTTGACGAATGCAAATGTTAGCGGCATAACGTCCAATTTTCAAGTTCGGCCCATGGGGATTTTATTGATTAATGATAATGCCCGGGTTTTCATTGGTTTTGGGGGACCAATAGGCATCCTTAAAATGACTGGCACAATGCCTGGTGTACAGCAGCCTTTCTCCTCCAGAAGCTGCTGGTTCAGAGCGAACAGCGCGAAGAGCCCTGCAGGAGTATTTATACAGGTGAGCAGACTGAAAACGGCGGGCAGCTGAGTAGTTGATGGTTACCGTGTAAGTGTAGCTTTATGGACGAACCGCACAATAAATTTCATATCATCCCGGTCTGAACAAATGGGTGGCGGAAAGAATCGTGGCGGTAGATAGCTGGTAGATTAGTTTCTTAGTGTGACAAACGAAGGTGCCGTAAATATACCGTATTACTCCCCTGTTCTTACTTTTGTCCCCTGGCCTGCCAGTCCCCGGACTTGCGTTCGTCAGTTCCCTGGTGTATTTCCTTCCCTCCACCCCCATCTTATGTTCGTTCGTTCGCCTGGCCCTCCAGCTCCAGGCGACATTTCCCGTATTCTCAAACCCAAATCTTGACAGGTATGGGACAAGGTGAAATTAAATTGACTGAAGATGAGTACATAAACCAAAAGCTTGAGCATAGACATTTTTTATAAGCGTATTTGTGAGCCTGCCTCTTTATTATTAAATTGAATATAATTTCAGATTTTTGTATAACGTTTCTTCAGGTTAACTTTGAAAGTGAATTATTATTGTTACTAAACTACAAAAAAGTAACTGCTAGGGATGCTCAAAAATGAAAAACTGGACTGATATTGTTATCCAATAGTAACACTGGTGTTATGCCAAATTCATCAATATTTTATTTTATAATATTTTTTATCTGATTACGTGATTAATCGTAAGAATAATCGATAGATTACTCAATTACTTAAATATTTGTTTACAACAGCCCTAATGTGATATTAAAATCTCAAGTTTATAGGATATTTGAACAAAGAGCACCAAGAGTTACAGGGGTTGGACAATGAAACTGAAACACCTCTCATTTTAGTGTGGGAGGTTTCATGGCTAAATTGGTGGCCAATCTTCATTAATTGCACATTGAACCAATAAGAGCAGAGTGTGAAGGTCCAATTAGCAGGGTAAGAGCCCAGTTTTGCTCAAAATATTGCAATGCACACAACATTATGGGTGACATACCAGAGTTCAAAAGAGGACAAATTGTTGGTGCACGTCTTGCTGGCGCACCTGTGACCAAGACAGCAAGTCTTTGTGATGTATCAAGAGCCACGGTATCCAGGGTAATGTCAGCATACCACCAAGAAGGACGAACCACATCCAACAGGATTAACTGTGGACGCAAGAGGAAGCTGTCTGAAAGGGATGTTCGGGTGCCAACCCGGATTGTATCCAAAAAACATAAAACCACGGCTGCCCAAATCACGGCAGAATTAAATGTGCACCTGAACTCTCCTGTTTCCACCAAAACTGTCCGTCAGGAGCTCCACAGGGTCAATATACACGGCCAGGCTGCTATAGCCAAACCTTTGGTCACTCGTGCCAATGCCAAACATCGGTTTCAATGGTGCAAGGAGCGCAAATCTTGGGCTGTGGACAATGTGAAACATGTATTGTTCTCTGATGAGTCCACCTTTACTGTTTTCCCCACATCCGGGAGAGTTACGGTGTGGAGAAGCCCCAAAGAAGCATACCACCCAGACTGTTGCATGCCCAGAGTGAAGCCTGGGGGTGGATCAGTGATGGTTTGGGCTGCCATATCATGGCATTCCCTTGGCCCCATACTTGTGCTTGATGGGCGCGTCACTGCCAAGGACTACTGAACCATTCTGGAGGACCATGTGCTTCCAATGGTTCAAACATTGTATCCTGAAGGAGGTGCCGTGTATCAGGATGACAATGCACCAATACACACAGCAAGACTGGTGAAAGATTGGTTTGATGAACATGAAAGTGAAGTTGAACATCTCCCATGGCCTGCACAGTCACCAGATCTAAATATTATTGAGCCACTTTGGGGTGTTTTGGAGGAGCGAGTCAGGAAACATTTTCCGCCACCAGCATCACGTCGTGACCTGGCCACTATCCTGCAAGAAGAATGGCTTAAAATCCCTCTGACCACTGTGCAGGACTTGTATATGTCATTCCCAAGACGAATTGACGCTGTATTGGCCGCAAAAGGAGGCCCTACACCATACTAATAAGTTATTGTGGTCTAAAACCAGGTGTTTCAGTTTCATTGTCCAACCCCTAAATGTCGTTATAAAGTAGACTTTAAACTGTACAATGAAGGATTTGTAAAGATTCCTTTGTCATTTTAAACATTTAGATATATGATTAATATATTGCATGCTATATAGGCCTGTCGTGATAAACAATAAATCAATTAATCGCACGATAAATTAAAACTATCAACCTCATTTTAATTATCGGTCTCTTCCGGCCTTTTTCTCTTTCTGTTGAAGACACTGAATGAAAATAGGCTCAGCTCCAATGCCTGACCTCTCATTTCCTTAGTGTAATGCCCAGCTCACACTACACGATCTTAGAGCTGTCGGCCGATTGTCGGCCCATTTTCAAAACCTTAGAGACCACACATTAGCCGACAGAAATACTACGTATAACGGTTCGATGGTGCCATGTGGTGTCCAACAATGGGCACAAAATAATGGCTACAAGTCCAGTTAACTAATTTTAAAACCAGGCATTAATCAATTCGTTACAACAGTCGAACTGCAATGCATGTGGCTAGGTGTCAGTCCTGACTTAGAACCTATTTATGTCACGTTAACGAAGAACAGCTGAAAAGTTACCAGGTTTATCAACTGCTTTAGCAATTTCGCTCCAACTCCTCCCCTTGTCATTTCTATATTCTTTGCACGAAATGTTGAATAAACATTAATGTTGTTTCCATATATAATCTCCAATGTCCGCGCCGTGTCAGCTGTTTGGGATTCCCCTCTGTACTTTTCCCTCAGAAAACATGGAGGGGAATCCGAGCTTTCTGATTGGCTACCTCTCACATTCAACAGGCTGTGTTAACGCTCCCAGTCGGGGAAAACCCCTGATTTAGATCGGAGCGGCCATGATGATCTACTGTAACACACCACACACTACAGGATGATCGGTTACGAAATGCAAGCGGCAATCTTAGAGGACGCCCAACGTTCTAAGATTGTCGTAAGGGGAAAATCGGGGCAAAAAATTGTGTAGTGTGAACTAGTGCATCAGGTAGTCGGATGTGCCCATCTTTTCTATTTAAATCTAATGATTACTGAAGGGCAATAAAGTATACAGACTTCATAATCTGCACTCTTTTGATTGAAAGAGTGCCAAAGTATTTATTTCCACTTTGACTTTATGTTGTTTAGTTTTTATTCAAGTAATTTTTTTTTAATATAGACTGAGAATCCATTTTATTTTTGTTTTTGGTTGTTTTGTTTATTTTGTTTATCAGTTCCAGTGTTAAGTGTTCTTTTGAAAATAAAGTACATCTATCTTTGGCAGGAAATTGCATGCATTATTACGTAATTTCCGTTATATCGGTTTAAAATGATCTTCAAACAATATTATCGTTTATCGCAATAATTTTTGAGACAATTAATCGCTCAGCAAAATTTGTTATCGTGACAGGCCTAATGTTATACTCCTACTTATTTTACCACTGTTGTGGCCTTAGACATGAGAACTGAGAGTACAATGCAGATTGTTCAGTAGGATTTTGGGAAAGCATGAATCTGTCCGACCTTTAATCAGTTGTTCAGGCTTTTGGTCGTGTTGTAACACCTAACAGATCTCATAAACAACTTCAAGTTAACAGTGGAAGCTTTGAGCAATCTTTTGGGATTACAGAATTGCACCTGCTGATATTGCAATGTCTAAAATATAAGTAGGGCTCTCAGTGTTAATGGTTTAAGACATGCAATCAATCTAAAAAGCTTAATGTGTTATTATTCCATAATGCAGATTAATGGCATTACCTATTTTGACCTAAAAGCTTTTCTGCTGCAGAGGGTTACCTCATTCACAGCAAGGTAACCGCAGTCTTGTACTGCGGTCAGCAATGGAGTCACAAACATGAGTGAAAAGCTGAACAAGGAGACTCAGACTGGTGACCTTAGAGACAAATTTTTCTTTAGAAGATGCAGCAGTTAGAGGGACGCCCTGTATGCAGAGCCTATAGACCTCCATGTGGCCATCCCTAGTTTGAGTCTTGTCTTTGGTTCCTGTGGTTCATGTCTATTCTCCATTAAACACAACATTTAAAGTTTGGATAAAACCAGGATAGTGTGTAAATTACTTATTGTAACGGTGAGTTATCCTTCCACCAAAGCACAGCCAGATTACAGTTCACATTTCTAAATTACATTTAGTAATTTAGTAACAAAAATACTTCTTTTAAATCTTTCTGAATATGAAAACCTGGAAAACTGACTGAGACTTTTGGTTTGAGATAATAAAAGATTTTCTTAGGCATTTTTAGAAACTTGCATTTTACGTTCTAAGCTTACAAAGTTAAGCTTAATGATTAATGTTGATTAATCAGACACATTCTTTTTAATCGATTGAGATCACTAAATACAATCTGAAAAGTGAAATGAGTAAACAAGATAAAGCTATGCATTAATTTATCTTCACTTCTGCAATATGATGTCCCACCCTTTTTCTGCAGTCACTCGCTCCATCACGCTTCGGTTGGCTCCTTCTTCCACCTGTCGGTTTGATGTCAGTCCAATCTCGACTGACTTTCCCGTCTGTGCTCCTGAACCTCTCATTTTGGAGTGAGAGATCGGAGGTGCAAACTAGAAGAAAATAAAAATAGGTAGAATCTTTTTCATCTTAGGGTTTTTTTTTGTTTGGCTACATTCAAAACACGAAAGGCTTTCCCCTCTTTCTTGTCAGTGTTAATTAAGTTTCATCCGTCTGGCGAGGTTTCTCAGCTCTGCAGAGGAAAACAAATTGTCTGCCTTTGTGTCGCTTATCACCCAGAGACTCAATGAATTAACCTTTGAACCTGTTAAGCAGCAAGAGGAACAGTATGGAAGATAACCCTGCCTCGCAGTGAAAACCTTTTGTACCCCTGTCGTATGTGCTGAAGGCTCTGCCAAGGCAGCTGTTGGCAGGCAGGAGATTTGGAAATCCACCCACAGTGAAGTGCACACATCCTCTGGAAGGCAAGCCCAAATACATTCTTAAGAACTGGTCAAAAATTACTTTAAATCCAGTGTGTTAGTTGGCGCCATTTGTGAAGAAGAAATACATTTGTAGTACCAGTGGTCTAGACCATGAAGGCACTGCAACAAAACAGTCACATTATTTCCATCTCGGCACTACTTGAGTTCCATCTCCGGTCTGTAACAGATCCAGACCGGATTCAAAAATAGTAATATCACTGTGCTCAGATAAAAAGTTTGTTAAATTAAATGATGACCTCCAACTCAAATCTGCCATTACAATAAATACTTTTATCTCTAAATACTACAGTATATGGGGTAAATTTATTCTAAACCAGTTGGAACCAGTCATATTGTGAATTTTTCAGTTTGTCTGTGAAAGCAAAAAATTTTACTTCTTTAGTTGTAATCTCAGTATCTCTATCAGTGTGGCGTAATTATTTAGTAAGGTTGTATCACTGTTCTAATAATTATGAGCACTTCAAGTATTCGTATTACTGGCTATTATTTTATGTTCTCTGCAATTAGCAATTTAACTAGTATAGGATTTTCCATCACGTCTTTGCTGGTTTGTCAAAGTGCCATAGGTGTAATGAGATGCCTGTCAAAATGAAAATCATACTGAGTTAACCATCCCTCTCTATAAGCCTACTAATTGAAAATGTCATTAATCAAGGGGTTCTTCTGAATAACACAATAACACTGTAGATTAATTAACTGTTGTAAGCTTCTAACAAAAGTAATTAGTAGGCAGGGACCTCTAAGTCCTTCCCCCTTTAGTCTTGTCTTTCTTTCGTATCCATTTAATTACTCTGTATCATAAACCTCAGTGCAAAGATTGATCCCTGCAAAGTCCTCTCTGAAACAGTCTCGTTCCAAATGACCTGAGATCACCAGGGCAGATTAGCATAAATGGAGCATGATTAATACAGAGAATGTATGTGGAAAGAAGAAGAAGAAAAAAAAGAAAAACGACAAATTACATTCAGTGGCTCGTGAGTATTCCTGTCACAATTCTGCTGCTTGTTTCTGGGGTCTCTGTTTATTGGTGTATGTACTTTGTCATTACCACTGAAATGAGATTGTGTGATGGAAATTGGTGCCAGCCGGTTGTAATATTTAGGCGGCTAATGATGCGAGCGAGTGTTCGAGGGAACAGAAGTAAACAACTAATTTACATGGCGAGGCACAATAGTCATAGTTCCATCTCCAACTCTGACTCGGAAAGGGGTTTATTTGTTTAGCCGCGTGCGTGTTCGCTGCTGCTGTTGGTGGGGAGTGAGGCCACAGAGGCCTTTGTGCTTGATGTGATTTAAATTCCACACAAACAAGCTGCAGATGCCTGTTTTGTGACCTTTCTTTTTCTAATGAACACTATAAAATAAGTAATGAGTAAGGCATGCAGGCTGACAGAGACCTGTGTTAGACAAAGTGTCATATTTTAAAACGGTTGCAGTTCCTTTGAGTATTTGCATTGAAAGGGAAAGGAAAAGCCCTTCTAATGAAAACAGAATGTCTCTATTAAATTGGCTCGTCGTGCTGCTCCTGCAAATAAAAGCAAAGGTTGCAGGCACATCATGAGGTTATAACAGAAATTAAAGAGGTTGTTTCTTTTATTTCTTCTCCTTTTAAAGGAGCAGTATTATGTAAAAATCCACTTTGTTGAGCTGTACATCATATTACAATGTTGTTCTTTCACCAAAAACATATCTAGACTGTTACTGATTCTTTCATGCATGTTTGAGAAATTCTACAATCTCCATGGCAACCATTCAGCTGGGCAAATCACCTGGTTGGACCTATCCCCGCCTTGGAGGGCATAGAATCTGAACTGTGGATCTCTGCAGCTCCTCACGAGTTACCTTGAGCCTCTCGGCTTCCTCTCTGACTAATGTCAGTCGTTGCCTGACTTATTAGGTTTGCAGTTTGGCTGCACCTTCTATTATTAGAGGATGGAATAACTTGGATTGAATATTTTTATTCGCTAGAAGAAATGAAAACCATGTTCAGGTTCTTTCCACTTCAGTCGTCAAATAAATCCCACATTACCATGTTTTCCAGATTATAGAGTGCACCTCACTATAAGCCGCACCCACAAAGTAAAAAAAAACTGGAAAGCTGCACTGGCTTATATATGTGGGTTGTACCTCCCTCTGAGAGGGGCGGAGATAAGCCGCTGCTCTCGGTTTTCCACAAGGAAGCAGCAGAGGGCTGCGTCCTTCATAAATCTGCTATTGAGGACGCAGCCCTGCCTCTCCAACACTGAACCATGAATTCGTTCACGCCGAGCTTACGTGCAGCGGCTATCGATCTGTACTGCCAGATTGATAGCTTCAACTTAAAAGCTGCATCATATGAACTTCTTCGTGTGGTCTCCATGATGAGGGGGTATGAATTTGAAGAAATTTCTCCGTCGTGCCTGCTGCTAGCATGTGCTTGTTCTAAATGAAAATCAGCACTTTCTTCTTTGATTTCCAATTTTCACTTCCAATGATGCACTTCCTGCTAAAGAGCCGCACCGGGCTACAAGCCGCATGGTTCAAATACGGTATAATGAAGTTGTTGGTTGTAATGTGACAAAATACAAAAAGGTCAATGGGTATGAATATTTTTGGCCACCTTTTGACATTGTTGGGTATTTTACTTCAGTAGGGAAACATGGTGATCTGAATATATTAATGAAAAATTAATCACGCAGTTCAATCCAAACTAATCAAACGCATCTCTCACTTAATCGTTGCCTTCCAGGACTGATTGCCTTTTACCACAGATTCAGATCAGTAACATTCTACATGATGCAAATTTGATTGTAATCTTTCTTGACAGAGTTGTATCATGTAATCCTATTATAAGTTTGTTTAGAAGGAAGGCTTTGTTGTTTGATGCTTATGTAAAGATGCATCTCATTATCATCTTGTTCAAGCTTAAAACTTCCCTGCTGTGAGGATTCATCATGTTTCATCTCCATGAACGTGAATGAAATATGCTGGGGCATATTTATGTGTTCAATTTTGAAATGCCTAATATTCTGTGCAGAATAGTTGGAAGAAATGTATCTCTCAGTTGGAAACATGAGTTTATTAGCTGAAACTGTTTTATTATGAGCTATATGTAATGTACGGTTGGTTTTTGAAGTAGCACATTACTCAGGCTGGAATACATTCGCAATCTACTTTTTACTTCCTAAGAATATTTAAACTTCTAACACTAAGGGAATGTAAATTGTATTAAGAAGACTGAGGCATTTTCATTTTTCCTAAACAATGTTTAAAGCCAATTGTGTTTGCAACTGTAGACCAGACTACAATATTTTCTTGTTTGAGGAATAGAACATTTATTTTCACTAGAGCTGTCCTATTGCCAGACCAGTTTTGGTCCAGATGTTACATCTTACTTATATCTATTAGGTGACAGCAAATAACTGGGTTTGTCTCCTACAGCCGGAGCCAGCTCAGTGTCCGGATGCTGTGCCTTAAAATGTCTGTTTTTTATCTTCCACCAGTGCATCGATTGCTGGATTGCAGTGCAGAATGAGAGTGTGTGCATACAAACTGTAAGACTAAACTTGTTATAAATGCTGTTTCATGTGGATTGATAGTTCTGATTACTTGTTGGTGTTTGAAACTAACCTACAAATCGGTTCATAACCATAAGCCTATTTTAGCAAAGTTTATAAAGTCCCACTGCAGTTTTCTGGTCATTCATAGATCTTTAAAAAGACTGACATTAAAATTCAGATTTTGGCCAAAAAGTCGTTAAATATAGCAACAAAGTCACTAAGATGGTGGCAGTGGTGACCATAGTTAGCCAGAGACGTGACGCGTTGAGCGGGTCTGTCAGTTGGCCATTTTTCACTACAGAGAGAAGGTGACAGTGGCTGATTTCCAGAACTTTGCTGAGATAAGATCAATGGTTAAGATCGGTTTCTCATCCAAAAATTGTCCGGTCACTGATCTCCCATAATTAAGGAAATCAGGGCCGATTTATCAGTGCATTCTTACAACTAAATAATGTATTGATCCACATTCCTGATCTACATTTGTGATCAACTAGCCACCTGGGAATGAAATTTCCGTTCTCCATGAAAGCCCCCAAAGAGTCAAATAATTATTAACCCTAAATTAATGAAAAAGTAGGTTGTGTCATCTTTTCACTTTCAGTTATAAGCAAGCGGCGTGTAGTTATTTTCTGGTTCCTAAATAGTGTTTTCCTATATGAGAGTCCTCCAACAGACTGCCAACATCTTTTAGACTTTGTGCTTATCGATGATGCTTTGAAAGTCCAACAGAATAAAATAAAGAGTTTATGTTGGAGCTGAAGCTAATTGTTGCTCCCCCGTAGCGCTCCATAGTTTAATCCTCACTTGGTGTCGTTAATGTAATGGTCCAACACCACTTCCACTGCTCTAGATGTTTGCACACAACCAAGATCTGTCTTGTACAGTATTTTCACCTTTTCAAAACTAAAATGTTTCTAAAGCACAGCGTGGTCATTGCACCAGCTCCAGTTCTAAAACAAGCTCCACGTTTGTTAAAACTTTAAGCATCCTACCAAATCACGACACATCATGCACCAGGAGTAATGGTAGATTTTATCATTTAGTTTCCACCTTGTGAAACAGGTTAAACAACTAAACCAAAGGTAATAATCTGAGTTTGATTAATTCAAACTCAGCTTAGAAAAGTCCAATAGGAATCTCTCCCATAGTTTCATATTCTTGTGCATATTTTAATTTTGTGCATGAAAAGTTTGGATTGAATATTTAGGGGAAAAAAAGCAACTATTTGGTGATCTGTTTTTACAGCAGTCTTTTTCACTTCTGCTGTTTTCAAACTGGTAATTTCATTAAAAAAATCTGAATTTTAGGTCAAGAATGGTTTTTTTTTGTGCACTGTAGAAAAACAAATTTTTCTTGCTTTATTGTATTGTAATTAAAACACAAATCCCTCACAGTCTTGGTGACATATTTTTTTATTAGTTTGACAAATTTATCAGGCCACAAAAAAACGTTTCCCCAGCAGTACTGTAAGATCTATTTATTAATCAGTTGGATTAAGAAATGAGTAAGTTGCGTTTGTGAACACTAAGTTGCGACTGAGTCATTTAATCTCTACTACTTTATTCACCTTGCTGTACCAAATCAGCTTCAACTACATTACTTTTTTATTACCACTTAATCCACACCAATTTCAATTATTTATTTTGGTTTAATTTTGCCGTTTTTCTGGAAATCTTGAATTTGTTCTGCTTTGAAACCAGTGAGCACTCTTTAAAGTATAGCAACAGTTTGTGGTTTTCCTATTATAATTTATTGTGAAGCAGTATTGACCTTCTGTCTTGCTTTAGAAAGGTGAAGAAGCCGTTTTAGCTTCAGCTTAGGTCTCCTCTTTGGTGCCCACAACCCACTCATGCTTCAACTGCTTCACAAACCTCAGAGGAGCAGTTTCTGTGGAGTTTCCAGGTCTTTGGAGAGAACGTTCTGCAGCCAGCGATCGATAGCCCCCCTGAGCGGGGCACGGAGGTGCTGACATCAATTACCAGTTGGATCAAGTTGATAAAGTATTGTCCTTTTGGAAATGGCAGCCGGCCTCCTTGTCTCTTTGTACAAGAAAGATCATGTTCTACAGTAAAATAAGGGGCCCTTTCACCAGGCTGACCTATTCACAACCAAATCACCTTTTTCCCGTCTTGCTGTCAAAAAGATTCCTAAACAGTATCTGAGATGACCTTGAGATTGAGACTTTTTACAAGAGAGTTACCAGGGACCAAAATGTAAACATCCATAGACTGTGCAATATTTAATAACGCCGCAATGTGTAATAGTTTAATAAAATCGGGCTTCAGAATTAAATAAAACATTAATAAAACTTCATTATGTAATAACTGGCGCGAAACTCTTGAGCTCATTCTGTAATACTTTTTGCCGCATATGTAATAACATTACATTTATTACAAAATGCTGAGGTAACGCTTTTTTAGAAAGGATAATGTAATAATGTGGCACATTATGTGATAATGCGCCACATTATTATTATAATACTTCTGCTAACGATCATGTTGTAGGTCCTATGTGCATTTTAATTGAAATTTTGGTCAATAAAAGCCGAACTTTTAGTTATTTATTTACATTTTCAGACTCACAGCCAGAATGATTCAAAATGTTAAAGGATTTTATTACATTTTGCATCAATAATTACATAATGTAATTTTAATAATATTACATTTTAAAGCCCAATTTTATTACATTATTATATAATGTTCCGTTACATAAAATATAAGATAAGATAAGATTTATTTGTCATTGTCATCAACAGATTACAACGAGATTGAGATTTGCTAGACTCGAGTTAAGATGCAGGTTATGTGTATATACATAATATACAAAGATAAAGAAATATAAAGAAAATATGCTTCAGTAACAGTTTTTAAGCCAACATAAAGTGAAGAAATTTCAAGATTGGTTCCGTTTATGCATCATTTGAGCCTCTATCCCATTAATTATTTATACATGTTTTATCCTTGCAGGGTCATGGAGGGGCTGCTGCCTCTTTATCTTCTATTTAATAAACTCAAGAAAAAGTGCCTCACACGACATTCTGTTGGCTGGTGTATTTATTAACCTATATGATGGGAATTCTTAGTTTTTAGTCAATGCCAAATATTGTTCAAAAGCGATCAAGTTGTGATTTCTACTGTTGGACCAGTGCAGTTCATCTCGGTTGTTTTGAGAGTTTTCTTGGACCAAGTAGAGTTTATTTGCCAGTTTGGTCTGGAAATCTTATGTTTTTCAGTATATATAGTAGAGAATACTGTGCTGCGGTAGGTTTCCATCATTTGTTCAAGCTTCAAATCTGTTTATTTTTACCTAAGATAATGGTACTATCCATCCATTTTCTTACAACCTTGTCCCTAGTGGGGTCGGGAGAGGTGCTGGTGCCCATCTCCAGACATTTCAGGCGAGAGGTGGGTCACCCTGGACAGGTCGCCAATCCATCGCAGATGGTGGTACTAGTTCAACATATAATTTTGTATATTACAACCACACTACCTTGATATAAAGTGTTTTGTTTTGAACCACACTCTGTACTATTAGGAATTGTAAGAAAACATATAAGATGTACCAGGCAAAAAGGCCAATAAACATCTAAATATGCCCGATGTTTAAGCTTTCTTATTGTAAAAATCAAAATAGATAGAACTGCAAAATCTGTAAATATCATTTTAATTTCCACCAAGTATCTGTGTTGGAATCAATTGATAACCAAAGTGTGACCTCTTCACACGTTGCTCAAATAGCAGACGTCTCAACATGTTGTTGAATGATTTTTCTTAAAGATTATTTGATGCATTGAAAGTAATCTCACCAATTAAAGCTAAAAATATAGTGGAATGCAGCGTATTTATTCTTGGATCAAACAATTTAAATGATAATTAGACAGAACTTATGGTGTTTTTCTTTCTATAGTCTTGTCATCCACTCAAGATTTTTACACCTGAGCCACATTGACCTGGTTTCACACACTGAAACACACACATTCTTTGACAGACGTGTAGGTGCACACTAAAACACTGCAGCTGTAATCAATCCTGCAACTTTCCATTAGTTCAGATGGTTGAATAACTTGGATAATAGAACATAAACAATAAAAATCTTTGATGTTGAGCTCATGTGTCTATTTATTTAATAATATAGCAGAAAAAATGCCATTTGAATTGAAAATATTGCTTACTTATCCATATATTTGTCAATATAACTATAAATATATGATTAAAATACAATTAATTGTATGTAATTAATTACAAACCCTGCAGTTAATTCAATTACATTTTAGTTTTCACTAGAGATGCCTGATCCAATATTAATATCTGTATTGGTTCTGATATTGAAAAAAAATCCAGATCAGGCTTTGTGAAAATATAACCTATTCATAAGTGCAGATCTATTCAGTTTTACTTTATGCTTTGTGCTCTGCGCGACGTCATGTCTTTTTTATTTATTTTACATTATGTTTAGGTTTCCTTGTTGCTCTTTTGACCCTTTTGAAAAAATATTTGTTGCAGTTTTTACATGTTTGACCGAGGTAGTAAATCTATTGATTTTATCAGTTTCTTTATTATTTATTTTCCATTAGCTGTTATTGTGCTAGCTACACTGACTGATCAAATTAAAGTTGTTTTCCATGTTAGCTTGTGAAGCTGTTGGTGTGTTTCAGTAAGCTTCACTGGTGCAGACTTATCAAATAAATTAGTAATTTGGTACATTTTCCTCTGTGTTTAAAAAATTTTCAGCTGATTTTCTGTATCGGGTCAATATCAGCCGATACTAAACCTCAGGTATCGGTATTGGTACTGAAAAAGTGGATCAATGGATTCCTAGTTTTCCTATTAAATATGCAAACCTGCATTCTTTGGAGCTTAAACAACATCATTAGATTTTGGATGACTTATTTCACAAAACTGTAAGCTTTTGTCTGATGAATTTGTTGCATATGTCCCAGTATGTGAGTTTTTCCTGATGTTTATTTCATGTTTTTACCTCAGGTCTGTGCTTTTAAATCCTCCTGACTGCTGTGTTGTATATTGTTCCAGTGCACTTTCTCTGTTTCTACTCACACTCTTACTCTTGATGGATCTTTGTGTCTTCTGAACCTACTGATGGCGGCAGGTGTTACAGTCTTTAGTTTTCTCAGCTCTCATGTCCTGTGAGTAAAGACGCTGCGGGTCATAGGGGGAATTGCACAAAGGAAGCCGACAGCAAACAAGACCCCTTTTTAAAACGCAGAAACGGGATTGATTCATGCACTCCTGTTGCTTAGCAACTGCAAAGCCTCATTGAGAGAGAATATTGACCTCTTGTTGATAAAGTCCAATTACATTTTTCTGTCTTTGCTTTGTATATATCCAGAGATTTTTACAATGTCGTCCCCTGACTGCCTCCCTAGTGTGTGCACCGCATTTCCATTCAATATCTTGGAGAAATATTGTGCTATGATTGCCACCTGCTCCGGGAGCCGCTGACTAAAAGGAGATGTGACTATGATCCTTCTTGAGCATTGAGTAGCAGGGGTTTCATTTTGTTTGTGTTGCTAATTTAGTCAATTAACATGTCTGCAGATCTTCTGCGCCTTAAATGGCCCCAAAGCTGCCACAGGCATACTTCTATCACCACAAGAAACAACATTCAGCCTCGGTCAAAACTGCTACACATGTTCCAGTCGGCTCCGAAATGAAAATTGATTTAGATTTACCTTATTTATTTGGTCAGAATTAAAACATATGTTGATTAAAGTTTAAGCACTTTTGTGTTGTGTACTCATTTCTCTGTAATCTACTTTGTTTTTCGGTGTAATTAGCTTCCATACTTTGTTGGTGGGACTTGAGATGCTTGTTGTTCACAGCGTTACTTTTAACTCTTCCTCAGAACACGTCTGCTCCGTCATCGCTTCCATGCTGAGAAACCTCAAGTCCCAGCAGAGAACCAGGCTCCTCAACAAGTTTACAGAAAACGACTGTGAAAAGGTTGGCTGTTCTCCCGTTTCTTTTGGCTTTTTTGATTTATTTTTAAATATTTTTCATCCTTACTCCTTCTGGTTTTTTTGGACTCAACTCTATTCATTGAAATTCAAACAAAGTTTTTATTTATTTTTGTTGCACTGAAAGCTGTAGTGAAATTTGCCTCTCTGCTCCATTCAACCATTTTATTGAGTTTGTCTCCTATGCAGATAGACAGACCTGTTCAGGCTCTTTTTCTATTAAAATTTGATTCAGTTGAAAATGTACATTTGCATGTATATAAGTATGATTAAGTAATCAAATTCAGCTGAATTTGATTCAGCTGAGTCGGGCAATGATTTGTGCATCATTTATGAAAATTACACCATACACATTAAGTTAAGGTAAATTTCTGGAAAAAGTTAAACTTCACGCCACAAAGATGTTTTGTCATGAAAGCAGGAAGTTTAAGCAGAAGCATGCAATCACCATCTAATGTATTCTTGCATTATTATGGATGGCTGATGGATTAACCTAGGTGCACAGTGGAATGAAATTACAATGTAATGCTATTGGGCTCTGTAGAGATTCACAAGAGTCATTCATAACAATTTGGGTATAAATTGGATGATGCATGTGTGATTTAGAGACGATCGTATGCAAACGGCGAGGGAGTGAAATTTGTCTTTCTGCCACGCCCACACTGAGCATTCAGTGTGTCAGCGAGCATTCAGTATTCATGTCATTTTCTGTCAGTTGGCACAGGATTAAACCCTTATGAATCATAGAGTACAAGTAAGACATCCAGCAGAAAAAACAGGTGACTTCCTGTTGGAAAGGGGCGTGGTCTTAATTGATGTCACCAATTGACCATGTGAATGTGATCAGGGCTGGTCTATGAGACATGGAAAGTCTGATGCAGTTCTGACCTTGCCTGTGAAAGTTATTGCTCCTTGATGTTTCATGGCGAATAGTCAAAGTTTGAAGTTTGACACTTAGCCACGCCTAAGTGTCAAACTTTACATGCTTTGATGTACAAAAAATTGTAGGATAGCTTTTGACCTACTATGCCTCAAGAGTATGCTGAGTGATTTTGAAGTCTGTAGGTCAAACGCTATAGGATTTTACCGATTACATCTTGAGCGCAACATGCAGCAGAATGAGTAACAAAACAACATCGGAGTACTGCGCACGCGTAACCTCCCACACCCCTCCCGAACAACAGCATCGGACTCGATACTTACGACGAGCACACCCCCACCCGGTCTGAAGCAAAATTGCGAAGGGCTGACCGGTCTGCCCGACTAAAAAGGTTGGGGACCGCTGGTGTAGGAGATACAATAGTTTCGTCTTTCAAGGCGAGTACGCGAACTTTGACCTCTGGCAACACCCCTTCAACACGTACGAAAACTCACCGTTTTGACAACGTTGAATCAGACATGCCTTATGAACAAACTGACCAAATCTGAAGCCAATCAATCAAAATCCCTAGGAGGAGTTCAATCAAATGTGGAGATTGTGAACAGCCAAAATGGGGTCAAAATCGGACCTTCAATCCAAAATGGTCGACTTCCTGTTTGGTGTGGACCAGGGATGTCAAACTCCAGTCCTCAAGGGCTGGTGTCCTGCAACTTGAAGATGTGCCTCTGCTGCACCACATCTGAATAGAATAATTAGGTCATTAGCAAGGCTCTGGAGAACTTATCTACACAAGGAGGAGGTAATTAAGGCATTTCATTCCAGTGTTTTGAGGACTGGAGTTTGACACCTGTGGTGTAGACCATGTGTGCAAGAGACTTTTCTGTGCATCTTGGGGAGTTGTACAAGTGTGCCAAATTTCATGTCTGTACGATAAACTAAGGCCAATGTAGAGGGTATTTTGAAAATTGCTACGTGGCGCTGTTGAGCCGTTTCTTTCGCGATTTTTACGTCGACCTTAAAATACGTACATTTTTCGCAATCTTGACGCGTCCGCCAACTTTAGGTTGTTTTTGAATATGATAAAGCCCCCAGAAAGCCAATTCATTTGGGGTAAGAAAAATAATAAACTTTTCAATTACAATAGGCCTTCGCAGTGCTTTCGCTGCTCGGGCTAATAATCTTCCTCAGCCTAGCTTGAGCCCAAATCTCTCGAATAACAATGGAAAGACTTTCCTCCCTTCCAGTCTGAGACAGCTTGAGCATTTTGTTCATGAAAAGAAGACCATGGACTGAAATGCCATGTCAATGGAAAGTCTAGCTGGCAGTGACTCCAGCAACCATTAATTATTGTTATCGTGACAACGATGAGTCAGAATTGTTATCGTAATAAGGACGTTTTCACAATAAATGCTAAAAGATACTGTACCATACTAAGCTTAGCAATATTTTAAAAATAATAAACACATGATCGAACCAGAGACTTAATGTGACCATCTCAAGTAAAACCAGAGTCAAAACTAACTCTAAGGGCTCCTTATTAAAGACTTGGCAGAAAAAACAATATTTTCCATTATTAGACCTGCAAGCTTTAATTTTATCTTAATTTATTTGGAGAGACTTTTTAGCCAGCCACCTTTTTACACAATCTAAGCACTTTTTTGATTATATGATGAGTCTATTTAGTTTCGTCTTGTTTTCGCTCCCATTCTTTGGTTTCTAATCTCACGTCACTGTTCTTCCTTCTAACGCTTCCTCATTGTATCTCCAGGTTGATCGACTGATGGAGTTGTATTTTAAATACCTGGAGGCTGTTCAACAGGCTGATAAGAGGATCGAAGGGGAGAAACATGTAAGAGACATCTTTTTATCTTCCCTCCTTACTGATCTACAGTAGTCTTTCTGTTGACTTTTGATGTTTTCATGTTGAATCTGTTGAAGTGACGGATTCACAAAATCTCTTTACTTAGAAGATTAAAGGAGAAGAATAAACCTGTCATTAGTTCCATGAAAACAATTTAATGGACTTTGTTGTAGCTGTTATTTGTAGTGTTTTTTCAATTGTTTCCCTTATCACATTTTGAGGCATTACAGCCTCAAACTTCATGTATTTTATTAGGATGTTTTTGCAGAAGAGCCACACTAAGTTCTGCAAACTAAGAGGTTGGAGAAAAATGATGGCCTTAATAAAAGGAGCAGTATCATGAAATTGACTTTTTTTAGCTTTACATCATGTTATGTTGTTCCCTCATGTGGAGTGTTGCTCCCCTTCTTCCACATGAGTTATTTTCCATGTTGCATCATCATTCATTCCTTATTGATTCAATTAAAGCTTCAGAAGTACATTATAGATGCAAACAATGTTATGAAATTAAGTTGAAGTAAATGTCATCTCCTTTTTAGCATTGTGGGGAAAAAAGGCCAAAAACCATCTGAACATAATTTATATGACAATTTACAGAAGAATGAAACGTTTCATAAGTGTCTCTGTGGAAATCGAACAGTTTGATGGAGGAAAAGTGCCCAGGCAGAGAATAGGAGTGCACAAAGTGTTAAAAGAGCTTCTTCTCTCCAGTAATGTAGAGAGACCAGGAGAAAGTCACAGAAACACTGTAAATACTGGAGGAGGTGGGTGAAATGTGGGAAAAAATAAATTAAAAGAAAATAAGTGATACAGTTAGAGTGAAAGGGGAATGGTGAAGTGGAAGAAGGCGTGGGTGAAGACAGATAAGTGAGAGATTTCTATCTAAAGATGACAGAAGATTAATTTCTCAGACAGACAGCGTGGTAAGATTGCCAAGAAAAGGCCAGACAGTTTGACATTCTCCTCTCCTCCACCTCCTCCGTTTTTTTCTTTCTCTTTTCTCTCTCCCCATTTCCCTCTGTCGCACTCTCGCCTCCGCCTGTGGGATGGAGACAGTGGGGTTGTTCACGATAACCTGGCGATAAGGAGCGGCGTCCGCGTGTGCTGCTATCTTTAAAACCACATTGCTATAAACCACCGCAGTTCACAACCAGACACAGACAAAGCAAAAAGAAACAGAAACACATTTTTTATCGTTTCTGCTCCTTACGTCATTCCAAAAAATGACTTTGGATGTAATAGTCCTAATATTTTATTAATCTGATTCAGCTTAACAGCAGAGTGAAACGCTGGTAAACTACTAGGACCAGATGAATATGAAGATAGTAGAGAGAGTAGAGTGTTTAGTGGAGAAGGTGGAGCAGAGATGAAGAGGGGATGCTGACCTCCCTGTGGAGCCGCCAAACATTTCCAGTTTGTGTAGGCGGGTTGCTGTCCCTTTAAGACAATCTGACTTACATATACCAACATGAAGTAAGAGATTATCCAAATTTACTTCCTCTGTTAATTCTGAAAACAGCTGGTAGGCGTTATGAGCTGCATTTCCATTCACCATATAATTGAGCAATTTAACATTTTGAAAATAAATTCACTTAATGGAAACATGGCAGTTTCTAAAAAAAACTCAGGGTTTTTTCATCAATATCAGGTGTTTTTTTTCCGGCTGTATCAAAATTGATTTATTTCACTAAACTGAAATGGAAACACTTTTTTTGCTTCACTTGAGTTACACTATCAACAGTCGTATGTTACCACTGGTGCAAACCACAAAGAAGACGACAGGACGTAGTTAGAGGATGATGGCACGTCATTTTTAATGACTAATCAAATGAACAAAGTTTTTGATGTGTGATTTTAATCATATTTCTTTTTTTTTATATATATATATTTATATATATATCTATACAGTACAGACCAAAAGTTTGGACACACCTTCTAATTCAATGGGTTTTCTTTATTTTCATGACTATTTATAAGGCAAGAAATCCCACTTATTAACCTGACAGGGCACACCTATGAAGTGAAAACCATTTCAGGTGACGACCTCTTGAAGCTCATCAAGAAAATGCAGAGTGTGTGCAAAGCAGTAATCACAGCAAAAGGTTGCTACTTTGAAGAAACTAAAATATAAGGGGTATTTTCAGTTGTTTTACACTTTTTTGTTTAGTGCATATTTCCACATGTGTTATTCATAGTTTTGATGCCTTCAGTGTGAATCTACAATGTCAATAGTCATGAAAATAAAGGAAACTCATTGAATTAAAAGGTGTGTCCAAACTTTTGGTCTGTACTGTATATACTGTATATATACTGTATATATATATATATATACACTGCCTGGCCAAAAAAAAAGTCGCCACCTGGATTTAACTAAGCAAATAGGTACAAGCCTCCTATTGGATAAGTACTGCGTAGGCGATTATCTTTCAGCTGGCAACAAGTTATTTAACCCCAGCTGATGCAATGAGTAACTCCTCATTTCTTAAACAACCGTGGCAAAAGACACATCCTGTGGTCGTGGAAAAGACGTTAGTCTGTTTAAGAAGGGTCAAATCATTGGCATGCATCAAGCAGAGAAAACATCTAAGGAGATTGCAGAAACTGCTAGAATTGGGTTAAGAACTGTCCAACGCATCATTAAAAACTGGAAGGATGGTGGGGAACCATCGTCTTCCAGGAAGAAATGTGGTCGGAAAAAAATCCTGAATGATCGTGATCGGCGATTACTTAAACGTTTGGTCAAATCAAATCGAAGAAAAACAACAGCAGAACTCAGGAGTATGTTTAATTGTGAACGCAAAAGCATTTCCACACGCACAATGCGAAGGGAACTCAAGGGGTTGGGATTGAACAGCTGTGTAGCCGTAAGAAAACCTCTAATCAGTAAGGCTAACCAGAAAAAAAGGCTTCAGTTTGCTAGGGAGCATAAAGATTGGACTCTGGAGGAATGGAAGAGGGTCATGTGGTCTGATGAGTCCAGATTTACACTGTTCCAGAGAGATGGGCGCATCAGGGTAAGAAGAGAGGCAGGTGAAGTGATGCACCCATCATGCCTAGTGCCTACTGTACAAGCCTGTGGGGGCAGTGCTATGATCTGGGGTTGCTGCAGTTGGTCAGGTCTAGGTTCAGCAACATTGTGTGCCCAAAGAATGAGGTCAGCTGACTACCTGAATATACTGAATGACCAGGTTATTCCATCAATGGATTTTGTCTTCCCAAATGGAACGGGCATATTCCAAGATGACAATGCCAGGATTCATCGGGCTCACATTGTGAAAGAATGGTTCAGGGAGCATGAGACATCTTTTTCACACATGGATTGACCACCACAGAGTCCAGACCTTAACCCCATTGAGAATCTTTGGGATGTGCTGGAGAAGGCTTTGCGCAGTGGTCAGACTCTCCCATCATCAATACAAGATCTTGGTGAAAGATTAATGCAACACTGGATGGAAATAAATCTTGTGACACTGCAGAAGCTTATTGAAACAATGCCACAGCGAATGCGGACTGTAATCAAAGCTAAAGGCGGTCCAACAAAATATTAGAGAGTGTGACCATTTTTTGGTGGCGACTTTTTTTTTGGCCAGGCAGTGTACGTATATACTGTATATATATATACTCAGAATGTACAGTACAGACCAAAGGTTTAGACACAACTGTGTGTCCAAACTTTTGGTCTGTACTCAATACAGACCAAAAGTTTGGACACACTTTCTCATTGAATTCAATGAGAAGGTGTGTCCAAACTTTTGGTCTTAACTGAGTACAGACCAAAAGTTTGGACACACAATTGTGTCCAAACTTTTGGTCTGTACTGTATGTCCATACAAAATCTACATCCAGTATACAATATTATTCTTTTTTTGGGGGGGGACAACAAAAACCAAAAAAAACTTCAGAAATAAAACCCACCCACTCCACCCACTCTCTCCATGTACGTAGTAACACATGTAGTAATATTACATTTAGCACTACCCATACTTCTGAAAGGCCAGAGTTAAGAGACAATGATACAACAAAAATATTAGAAGAATTGAAACAAGACAGTAAAGATCAATACAGATCAGTCTCTCAGGTCTAATCTGGTTAGAATGTCCAGGAAGGGAGTCCATATCCGGTCAAACGTAGCCAATGTCCCACGCATCGAATGGAGATTTTTTTCAGGAGTGCAGTATGACAACAGTTCATTGATCCAATGTTTCTGGTTTGGAGGCTCCATAGATTTCCAATTTTTAAGTATACACTTTTTTGCTGCAGATGTTGCTAACCTGTTGGACCCTAAGGGGGTATAAATAAATTTCTGCCTGACAAAAACACACAAAAGTAAATCACTTATAGCCTCAGAGCTATTAGATTTAAGAAGAAACTTTTGGTACCTCTGTAAAGGTAAGATGTCATAGAATGGTTTTCTGGTGTCAGCACCATTGTAGCTTTGACCCTGCCTGAAATATTAGGGACAAAATACAAAATATTTTGCATTTTTTGAACCTCGCCAAAATTTTCTTTGAAATAAACATTGCAAAACACTACCAAAATATTATTTATAGCACAAAAAAGTAGTACAGACTTTTAAATCTAAATGTTGTGTAAAAGTATACCAAATTTGGACTCAATCAGATGAATCATATTCATTTTAGAATGGTATTAGTGAGAAATTTCTTAGGCGGAGAGGCCATTTTGGCACATTTATCCAAAAATGTGCCAAATGTGCCAAATGTGTTTATTACATCAATACTGGGGGTTTGTTAAAATTAAATAGCTTATTACCATCTAATGACACTTTCTACATATAATATAACCATTGGTCATGACATTTACCCCATTTATATGCAAAATGTACCATTGTGCACAGTATAATATGTATAATAATGATGAACTAAAAGCTCTTTCTTTGACTCCAAATAGAAAACTTTTATTGAAACAAGGTAAAACAGTCAAAAATACTTTTTGAAGTAATTTCCAAGAACAAATAAACAATTTTGCAATTTTTTTGGCATAATGGACATCTTACCTCAAAGAAGATGAAGAATCATGAGAGGTGGGGGGAGGTTCAGCTCCATCTGAGCTTGATGGTTCGGCTTCCACTTGACTATAAATAAAAATAAAGTATTTGAAGAATTAGAGGTTTATTACAAAGTAATGAACCAAAGTAAACATGAAATCCTTACTAGTAAAATAAAACATATTTTAGTAAAACATAAATAAACAAATAACCACATGGTTTTACTTCCTGCCGTTATTACAAGCATATAATCAAATAAATAAATAAATAAATAAATAAATAGAACCAAAACATCAAATATTTGTTGTGAAATTGCGGGGGGGAAACTTACAGATCACCGAGATCAAGTCTGTCAGCTGTCTGTCAGCTGTGTCCGGCTCTCAGGGGGTCTCTCCTCTCCGGCTCTCTCCTCTTCCTCCTCCTCCGAATCCCACTAGCTATAAGAAGAGTTTTCCAGCTCCACATCGCTCCGAAATATTTCTTACAGCGCCTCCACATCTGACATCTTCCTCTGCGCCATTGCAGTTGAGCTAATTTTTGCTAGAGTTAGCTCCGCTCGTAGCAAATCGAAAAACCGTTGTTCTTTCGCAGAACGCACAAGTGAAATGAGAATTCTCGCTGTACACACCTTATTTGAATGCTTCGAACTACGCCCATCGACACCTATCCCGAAAAGAACCATTCACTGAGCGCATTTGAATAGCGCACGCAGTACGCACAGAGAGCGCACAGATAACGCACGCGTTTAGATCGTGTTCCGGAAAATACGTCATGATTTTGCATAGCCGACATTTTGTGCCAAGCTCTGAGAGTCTTTCCACTGTCTCGTGAAGACACAAAATGGTCGTGATGATCAGCTGATCGGGTGTTTTCCGGGCAGTTGCGTCATCGCCCGAAGACCTTTAAATCTCATCAGCGGTTTTTAAATAGCTCTAAAATCTTAACATTTTGGGCAAAACCTTTATGCGGAATAGTTTTTGAAAGATTAAAGCCTCTTTTAGCGGATAATAATAATAAAAAAAAATTAAAGGCACGTAAAGCCCTTGTTTACAGAGCGAGCCGAGGTCAGGTGGCAGCTGGACCCACCGGTGGGTCCGTCGGGTTCTAGAGGAATTTCAAGGACATAACATCTCCAAGTATCCAAATCCTGGGGTCAGGATCTAAAGAAAGCCCACAAACTGCTGATATTATCAGAATTACATTATGCCAGTAGGTTTGGAAGTGTACATAATTTCAAAGCATATGAACAAGATCCCCTACAGACGTCTTACACCTCTGGCATTTGTCATTGATACTGGCATTCAGCTTATTCAATCTAATGGGGTATAATATATGCGGTGAAAAATATTAAATTGAATTTGCCTGTGTTTTGTTGATATTAATATTGTTTGAGATGAATTTTGTAATCTGCTCCAGCTTTTGTCATCATAGTTGCAGTTTAAGCCCAATTCCCATTTCGATTTTTTTGCGTACTTGTCATAAGCTGGTGAATAGTCAAGAACAATTTTGTAAATACAAGAAATAAGTCCTTTTGTAGTGGTACGTTTGGGATCTAATAAACATGATTCAAGCAGGGTTTCCTCTGGTTTATTTGGAAATATCTCTAATGTTTGGCTCTTAATCCAGTGTCAGATCTGCAAATATTTGAAATGATTGTGCCTATGCAAGTCATAAAATTCAGATAATTGACCGAAGCTGGCAAAGACATTGTTGGTATAAAGATCGCCGACTGATCTAATGCCTTTTCTGACCCAAGTTTGCAGTATACCATCTGCTATAAATTGGGGAATGCTGGGGTTATCTTTAAGTGGCGTGCTAACCAACAATCGTATGTTTAGGTTTAAGAGAGCGTGTAACTGAAGTCATGCATTGTAGGTAGCTAAAATTAAAGGATTTGATGTAATTGTAGAGAGTTGCTTTTTTTTAACTCAAGAAGGGGATGATTGCCAGTGACATGGATTTCAATTCTTGTTGTTCTATCGAGACCCATCTCACATTGTTGCCGTTTGAATAAATCCACATCCAGAGAGTACGGAACTGGGAAGCTAGGTAATACATTCTGAAATTTGGAAGATTTAATCTGCCTTTAGCATAGGAAGCCTGTAAAGTAAGAAGCTTAACTCTTGGGCCCTTCTTTTGCCATAAAAATAGAGATATTGCTTTATCCAAATCTTTAAGAAATGTCATTGGGACTTTTAAGGGGACACATTGAAATAAGTAAATAAACTTAGGTAATATAGACATTTTAATTGAGTTAACTCTGCCAATCAAAGATAGTGGAAGATCCATTGTTCCAGCTCTGCTTTGGTTTTATTAATTAATGATGTGTAATTCTTTCGGTAAATTTGATCGTACGAGAAACTAATATTAATGCCAAGGTATGTAAAACCATCCATGCACCATTTAAATGAGCCAGGCAGTAACTGTGTCTCCTGTTCTGTCATATTAAGTGTGTCATGTTCCATGTTTTTCCTGTGTATTTATTTCGAGTTTCTGTGTCTCTGAGTTTCCATGTTGTCCTGTCTTCCCCTTGATTGTTCCCAGGTGTTTCTCATCCCCGTAATTACCTCCTGTGTATTTAATGTCACCTGTGTTTCTGTGTCTCTGTCGGGTCCTCGTCGCTTGTTGCATCTTTCTGTTTGCCTGTTCATTTGCCACTCGTATATTCTGTTGCTACCGGTGTGAGCCCTGGCTTCCGCTCAGCCGTGCCGCCAGAATCTTGTGGACTGTTTTGGAGCATTATTTATTATTAAATAAATGGGTGTGGGACAAAACCTTAAAATAATCAATTATTGTCTATTGGTGTTTTTAAGTTTGATTCAATTCAATTAATTTGATTAAAAAAAAATGCCTATGTGGCTACTATTGATTGTAGCAATCTGAACCAGAGATTGCCAGGCGACTGTGCCAAAAGGCAGTCCTATGTTTCGTAAGCGAGCAGAGAGTCTGAGCAGAGACTATGTCTGAGCGCAAGGTGAAGTTTTGAATACAAGCGTCAGGGGCGCCACCAGGAATCTTGGGCCCCATGACAAAAAATTTGATTGGGCCCCTCAATGCAGCTGCTGTTACAATTTTTTGAGTCTATTTGGCCCACAAAAAAAATCACAATTTTAAAGGCTTGGAACTGTCTTGCTTTCTTTGGTCCAGTGCTTATACTAGGACAATATTTACTGCTCATGAATTTTACATACAATAGTTCACATATAGTATGCAAGTAGTTTGCTTACATTTTTTACTATTACTGAAATGGCTCTCCCCACAAGCAATAGTCATAGGCAACATGCAAAATACACATAAAGCAACCTAGACTTCTCAAAAAATGCTATGTAGTTGCATTTTATTCAAGCTGCAGTATATAACTTTAATAAAAAATATGTTTTCTCCACATTTGTTAAAGCTGTCATCATGTCGTCACAGTTTGTTATGAGACAGATAATCTGTAAAAACAGATAATCTCCTCCACCTCTTCCCTGAACTACTTTTGCTAGCTAAAGAAATGCAACGTTCCGGCCAAAACAACCAATCAGAACCAGTAGGACAGTCTTAGCTCTGTCAATCAACCTCATTCACTCACTGCTAAATATGCTAATGGGGTAGAAACAACTTATCATTACAGGAAAACCGTTTATCTGCCGTGATTGGTAAGTACGCTAACCAGACTGAGCATTCACAACAGGCTGCGCTCTCCCATAACACAGAGCAATGGGAGGGAGGATGAGCAGCCACATAAGATTGTGATTGACAGCGCTAAAACTTTCCTGCCACTGAGTGGTTGTTTCTAGATAGCACTGGAAGAAGGCAGAGGACATAGATTTTTCACAAATTATCTCTCATGCTGTACGTTTTGAGAACAAAAGACACGAAATCCTGCTTTCAGATTACAGATAACAATTTCAGACTCAATTTTTTACGTATTTGTTAAAACTGTCACTAAGTCTTTACAATATGTTATGAGACAGATAATTTGTGAAAAAATTTATCTCCACCATTCAGTAATCCTACTGTTGTCTGCAGAAATGTACCGCTCAGAGCCAGGAGGACGGTCTTACGGAGGTCAATCATGCTTGTGTACGTGCTGCAATCTGCAGTCATCAGTGGCCATGCTAACTAGCTTGCACATTCATGGCTGAGTCTATTGTGGTGAACCAGCTGTAACTAGGGTGTGAGCATCATGTACACAAGAATAAATGGCAGCGTTAAGGCCCTCCCCCTGGCTCTGGTTGGTTGATTTTCACAGATTATTTATATCTTACTATACTATCTCAACATAGTGATAGCTTTAACAAATATGTACAAAAACTCAATTTTTTTAATAAAAGTTACAGATTGTGGCTTTACTTTAAGTTAAAATAAAATCAAGCAGTTAAGAAATGCATTAGCTACAGAGATTGGAATGATTCAGCTTCATTTTCTTGAAGCTTCATTTCTCAAACTATATATCTTTGTATTTAATGTAATATATATCAGGTTTTACTGCAGTATACACAACAATAAAAATAGAGAAAAATCTGAGCCCTATTTAAGTCATGTAGAGAAGCTTCAAATAAAGTTTAATCTTTAATCTCAGCTTTTTATGTTAGCATTAAAGTAAATAAAAAAGAAATACTATTTTGCAAATTGTAAGTTATTCATCTCAAAGTGTGACCACCAGTTTAGGTTTTTGCATTTTTCTACTTTATCATTTAGCTTTATAAAGCATTAAAAAGTCAGTATTATATTGTGGTAAATTATTTAACGTGTCACAGAGGGATAACTGTTCCGCGCTGTCCACCGACCTCAGCAGAGGGCCACCATTTCTCTCTCCACTCCCCAGGCTGCAACATCTGCATGATGATATTTTAAGTTGGTGTGAACCAAAGCCCCCACCAAATGCCACGTTCCTTTAAATAAGCTGATAAAGATGCCAACCCAGTTCTGTCCCGCGCCTCGGCCCAAATCGGCTGCCGTCAGCAGCAGTGCTTTATCTCTCTGCGCCCTGCCTTTTTGGTTTCCCTCTAGTTAAGCCTGTTTTTAAGAAGCGGTAAGCAAAATATATATATATATATATATATATATATATATATATATATATATATATATATATATATAATTTTCCTCTGCAACATATTATTCCCAGATTTCTCAGGAGGATAGCGGAGGAAAAGCTGCTGCTGCTCTTTCCGTGCGCCTTTAATAAGCTGCTTATTTTAGTCCCACCTTGGTATCTCTCTTCCTCTACCCTCCCTTTATCCTTCTCATCCCCTTTACCTTCAAGTTACTTTCCCCTCTTGGAATAATGTCCCAGTCTTCCTCCTCCTCAATATTTCTTTTCTATCACTTCTTCTAATGTGCTCCTCTTCCACTTTGTTTCTTCTGTGACTTGTTCCTGTCGTTTTCCATACAAACTTTAATATGTTTGATCTCCTTGTGTATAAATCTTTCAGTTTTCTCTTTGTTGTCTTTTTCTGTTGGCCCTGCTTTCCGCTGTCTTCACATTTCCCCCTCCTAACCTTTTCCTTTTTCTCTGTTTGTTGCTAATAATTCTTCTGAGATTGAGGAAACTCAGCAAAACGTGTCTCAGGCTGACCTCAATACTGTAGAAAGTGTGCTTTCCCGCTAGTTATTCACTCAGATTGTTGTTTAATGTTGAGCAAAATGCCCTAGATTAGGTTTGCTGATGGTTAGAAACAGAACAATCCTGTTTTTTGCACCCAGGTGAGCTATTTATAGTTATTCTAAGAATAAATTGTCTCTGTTTATGCCATGAAATCTTCTTTGAGTTACAGCTATAATCTCCATCTTTCCTTCTGTTTTACAGCTTTGTTGTGGTTGTTCTTTCATTCATAAAAGTTTTCAGTCTTTCCTGGTTTTAAAATCTTCTGCTCTTAAACCAAAGTCCATTCATTGTTTTGGGGTTTAATTTAATTTGCAGTTTTTACTCTTAGGCTCAGTGTTTTGTCTTGTGCAAAAAAGAAACTTCGCATTTTTACAACATGTAAATGAATATTTCATTTTGTTTTAAACATTTTTGAGAATTTTTAAAATAAAGACTATTACATTATCGCAAGAAAACAAAAAAACTTTTTAAATATAATGATTTAGATAAGTTGAGCAAACCTGAAATATCCACATTTTTAATAACAATGAGATAAATATTTTAGAGCCACTTTACTATGGATTATGTAGTTTGCGAACAGTACTTGAATGCAGCATAATGCTACATGTGCTGCAGCTGGAAACTAAGCAAAAGTACAAACTTAACAGCAAGTTATTTGTCAAACAATCAAACTGATTAATCAGACTGCTGGAAGCTTAGAAACAAAGAATGTTTCCCTGCTTAATGCTTAATTTCTTTTGATAAAGTGGAACCGAAGTCAGATTTGTGTGCACAAACTTGGCAAATAAATCTGATTCTGACAGATTTTTTACTTCTTCAGTGCTTTGTGGTGTATTGATCCCTAAATCAGGACTCACCACTGTCCCACTCCCCTTGGGCTCAGGGTAGCTAAATTTAGAGAATTACTACTGAGATTTGTGTTATTTCTTATAAGAATGTTGCAGCAGGTATAATAAAAGTTTTCACGCTTAAAAATAAGATTATGATGAATCTGCAGTAAAAATGTTCAAACCTGAGTTTGTTTGATAAATTTGATTTGACATAGAGGTATGGACAGACAATGGCAGAATTAGTCTTAGGGCTGATTTGTAACAAAATAATTTTTGTATTATTGAAATGTTTACAAGATGGTAACTATGGCAACTGTGATAAATTGGGGATAGAGGCACTGACAAAAAGGCAGGTGGCAGAGCAGATGATTTTATTGTGAGGAACCAGAATGGACAGGATTAGTAATGAGTAATTGGAGGAGGAGGTCAGGTTGATTTTTGGAGATAGAGCTGAAGATGCAAGGCAGAGATAGTTTCAGTGTGTGCAGAGGATAGATTAGTCAAAAGATGGAGCTTAAAGAGGAAAACAAGAAGATCAAGTAAGCAGTAGGGAAGGAGTGTTGTTCTGTGTCATCCAGGCAGAATTAAAGTATAAACTGGTTTGCCGTACACACGCAGCCAAACCCTCATCAAAAGAATCCATCTAAAACCAACAACAACATGCTGCTGATTAGAGTTTAGATTTATGGCCTGAACACGAGCTGAGACTCAGGCTGAGTCGGGTCAGAATTATTAGCTTGATGGTTGAGTTCAGGTTTCTGTGGCGTGTTTAATAAACCTGTAATACATTCAGCACAGGGAAAACCTATCCAGAATTCACAAGACAAAGTAATGTTAATTTACTACAAATATATGAGTAGATAGGTTAACCTATTGAGGAAATGAAGAGATTACTGAAGTTAATCAGACTGTAATGAGCAGAGTACACTGCAGTGATAAGATGGTACCAGTCACACATCCCACAGGATTTGACCTTGACTCACTCTGCGGTCACAACTAGCGACAAAATGGAAGACATTGCATAGAAGCTAAAAACAGAAGAAATTACACTCCTTCCTTACTTAGATGGTAGTCTAGAAATGAAAGTCAGCAGTAAATCATAATTGAAATAATAGTCGGGTTTTCTTTGGGCTTGGGCCCATAATTACAGTTAACCAGTCAGGTCGGACCATGACACAATGCCTATGGGCTTTGGCCAGGTCTGATTTATTTAGGCCCTATCT
Organism: Xiphophorus hellerii; assembly: GCF_003331165.1. Classification (NCBI taxonomy): domain Eukaryota; kingdom Metazoa; phylum Chordata; class Actinopteri; order Cyprinodontiformes; family Poeciliidae; genus Xiphophorus; species Xiphophorus hellerii. The sequence continues at coordinate 1,871,782 of NC_045672.1, read as the reverse complement.
AAACTACAGATTAATGAGACCATTTCTACTGTAAAACATGTTAATATCTGGATAGATTATGACAGATTGAGCATGTTTTTATTTGTGAGTTTCTCCCCTACCAGAATCCTGTTGTTTTTTGCTTTGCCCCACTTTGTGGAACAAACCGTAATTGATGTTCTCCCAAGAGAGCGAGGCTGTTCATTTTCTCTCTGTCGCAACAAGAAATCAGCATGTTGCCTTTGGGTCTCCAAGTTTCACTTATTTTCTCTAAACTTGACTTCAGCTTCATCCTGCATGCCACCAGTTCATAATAAGGCCATCCAGCTTCACTTTCCTGCGTTTGCTTAAGCCTTACAAAGACAATATATCTTACTCATGCTCACTCCCACAGTGTGTGGGTTTTACCAAAAAATGTTTACAAAAATCCCTATTTAAGCATCGCAGCACAAAGAAATCTGAGGAATATAAACCAATAAATGTTGGTTGCTTACATGTCATGCACACCTGCACATATACTAATAAATGGCTTAAAAAGTTACACACAACCCGCCATAAATCATACACACTCCATCCCACAAGCACAGCGGCAGAGTGCAGCTGAATTACAGTAAAGGGACTGAGACTGAAAATCACTGCTCATTACTTTGTCTGTACTGTAGCAGGGCTGCAGGGCTCCCCCGAGGTTGCAGTAATTTACTTGTCCAATCCCTCTTTTCTACACGATTTTCTTTCTCCGCTTCCTCTGTCCGGCGTCGGCCCCAGGGGCCGAGCCGACACATAAAAGATATTTGGCCACGGTGTCAGAACTCACGAGTGGACAAAACTCTGTGGCTTTAATGAGCGTGGCGACGTCAGCTCCCGTTTTAATATCCCACACATCCTCTTCCTCTTTTCTCATGATAATGAATATTTAATGCACTTTTCATCGCTCAAAAAATCTCCTCATCCGCACGGAGATTTTAAGGTCTGTCTCGAGTCGTCTCGTGTTGGACATCTTGTCTCCGTTCTATTAGAGCAAGGCTCCCTAGAGGACACGGCAGTCACTTTGTCATAATGTCTTGTTTGGAAATGTTTTTCCTACTTTTCCATCTCGAAAAAGTAGGAAGGGCAACAGAGCAGAGGACTGCAGAGGACTCTGTTGCCCCCCCTTCTTGGGGGGGCAACAGAGCAGCTGGTTTCTGCGGTAACCCAGCGTGTTAGATTCAGAAACATCGGCTCCTGCCAGTCTCTCTTATGAGAGTTTTGGGTCACTGTGTAATTCCTGGCTGCCAGTCCCTCCATGTTCCATCCTTCCGTGAATTTTTGTGGTGTTTTATCTGATAAAACAACACAAAGCAGATTCTAGCTGTAAAGTGGAACTAAAATGGGTCATGGTTTTCACATCTTTACAGAAACGATAAGTGGGGCACGCATTTGTATTCAGCTCCTTGACTTGTGGCAAACAGGACTTATGGGTTTTTTTCATCTTGGTTTTTTGTCACCATTCTTCCATAAAGGCTGGAATTTGAGAGTCTAATTGTGTTTTTATTAGACTCTCCTACCTGAATTTTGGCTTCTGGAGACTTTTGATTGCACTGGATTTTGAGGGTTACTTTTCTGAAAGTTAAACAGTATATATACTGTACATTTCATAATGTGCTTCTTTCTGTTGGTCCTTTTGATAAAATCCCAATAAAATATATTGCAAATGTGGTTTTAAAAAAGCATTGGATACTTTTATTAGGTTAAGCTTGTGTCTGCTTCACGTAAGGCACACACAGCTAAGCACTTGACAGACTCCCATTGGGGGCGTTGGGGATCTTGAAGTTTTCCTTCATTCTGCAGCTCAGACTCCTTTTGTCCAGACAGCTGCTCTTACTAAAGCCTCAGAGGGCCCAGTAATTGCCTTCAGATCTGTGCTTTTCAATCCTTCACCATGTCATCTTATCGTTTCTGGCATATCATCCGTGCTCCACACACATATCAGCTGAACAATTATTCACACTGATGATTGGCTATTTTAAGATGCATCCCATTGGCCGAATCATTTACAGCATCGACTGCTGATGGTATCGTGAAGCCAGGGAACAAAAAGCTCATTTGGAGGTTCAGTCAATGATGGAGCTCCGGCAGGAACATTTTATAACATTTTTAGTACTGTTTTTAGACTGTTGCAATAAGCAATAAATCAATTCATTGATTAATTAAAACAAGTTCAACAATTTCCATTTGTGGGATTTATCGTTTTCCTTTTATCTCTCTTCTCTATTTCTACCAAAACTGGATGATAAAAGTCTTCAATCTGGTGTTTTGGTCTCAATTACTCCTTGTTTTGAAGGACAATGTAGTTTAGAGAGACTTCATGATTCAGTTTATTTGTTGTTTCTATTTTGATTGTTTATCACATGACCAAGATGGCGGCGCGTGAACAACGCGAGGCTTAGCGTCTCTCCAGAATCTGCTCTTTAGTGGTTTTTTATCTATTCATGACTGGACTTTTTTTCAGAATTGCACAGCGTTGCTGCACTACAGCAGACACGAACTTCTGGACCTTTGGAGCTACAATTTTGACTCTATGATCGCTGATCTCCGACTCATCCCAGAGATCTCCAGAACATCAGAGGCTGCTCACTTCTCCCAGCCGGGTGGAAGTGTACGCAGGCCGCGATGAGAATGTAAACAAAGGCGGGGTAAGCGTGGAGGGGTGCGAGCTAGGCTAAAGCTAACACCACATCGGCTCCCTTTACCCAGCATTTTCCTCGCCAATGTCCGTTCTCTGGCTAATAAAATGGACGAGTTACGACTATCCATCACGAGTGACAGACGGATTATGGACTCAAATGTCCTGTTTTTCACCGAAACATGGCTAAACAACAGCTGCCCGGACAATGCTATCCAGCTAAGTGGACGCCACACACACCGAGCCGACAGGACAGCAGATGACTCCGGCAAGACCAGAGGCGGAGGTTTGTGCATTTATATTAACAAAGCTTGGTGCACAGACTCTGCTACTACCGAGAGTCACTGCTCACAGAATGTGGAGTTTTTAATGGTCAAATGCAGACCTTATTACCTCCCAAGGGAATTCACCTCGATCATCCTCACTGCCGTGTACACCCCCCCGGATGCTAATGCCAAGCTAGCCATGAAAGAACTCTATGCGGCTATTAGCAAACACCAAACCAAATACCCCGAGGCTGCTTTTATTGTTGCAGGTGATTTCAATCACTCCAACTTGAAGACAGTTCTTCCCAGATTCCACCAACATGTGTCCTGCCACACCAGAGGAGACAAGACCCTGGACCATGTCTACTCCAATCTGGCTGGAGCCTACAATGTGACACCCCTCCCCAACATCGGACAATCAGACCATCTCTCCCTGTTCCTCACACCTCGGTACTTACCACTCATCCAACATGTGAAACCTACCGTGAGGACAGTAAAGGTATGGCCAGAGGGCTCAGACGCTGTGCTCCAGGACCGGTTCAGGAATACAGATTGGACTATTTTCCACCATACAGACTTGGATCAGTACGCCTCATCTGTACTGAACCATATTTCCACCACCATAGAACGTGTCACCACCTGCAAACGCATTACCATGTACCCCAACCAGAAGCCCTGGATGAACCGAGACGTTCGTCTCCTGCTGAAGGCCCGCAATCGCCTTCAGGTCAGGGGATGCACAGACTTACAGTGCAGCCAGGGCTGAGCTGAAGAAGGGAATCAAGAAGGCCAAACACCACTACAAAAGGAAGGTGGAGGATCATTTTTTTAACGCCAACCCCCGACGTATGTGGCAAGGCCTTCAGATTCTCACAGACTACAAGAACCCCAATACCACCCCCGCTTCTACTGATGTCTCCTTCCTCAACGAACTTAACAACTTCTATGCTCGTTTTGAGAGAGGGAATACCACAACTGCAACCAAAGCAGCTACCACCCCAGGCCAACAGCCACTGACTTTCCTCTCCACTGACGTAGGAGCGGCTCTGAGCAGGATTAAATCCCACAAGGCTGCGGGTCCTGATGTAATACCTGGACGTGTCCTCAGAACGTGCTCTGGGGAGCTGGCAGGAGTGCTGATGGACATCTTCAACCTGTCCCTGGCCCGCGCTGTGGTACCGACCTGCTTCAAGTCTACCTCCATCGTCCCAATCCCCAAGAATCCCAACCCAACCAGACTCAATGACTACCGCCCGGTAGCCCTTACCCCCATCATTACCAAGTGCTTGGAGCGGCTGGTCCTAGCACACCTCAGATCCTGTCTCCCCCCCCCCCCCCCCCACACACACACACACACACACACCCACACACACACACACACACACACACACACACTATACCCCCACCAATTTGCATACAGGCAGAACAGGAGCACAGAGGATGCAGTCTCTATAACGCTGCACTCTGTCCTTTCTCACCTGGACAGTAAGAACACTTACGCCAGACTGCTGTTCTTAGATTTTAGTTCAGCATTCAACACTGTCATCCCATCACAACTCATTACCAAACTCACAGACCTCGGCATCAGTCCACTCATGTGTAACTGGTTGCTCGACTTCCTGACCAGTCGACCTCAACATGTCCGGCTGGACAACCACTTCTCATCCACCATCATCATAAACACCGGAGTGCCACAAGGCTGTGTGATGAGTCCCTTCCTCTACTCCCTCTTCACCTACGACTGCAGACCTGTCCATGGCTCTAACGCCATCATCAAGTTCGCAGATAACACCACGGTGATCGGCCTCATCAGAGATAATGGCGAGGCCGCTTACAGGGAGGAGGTAGACCGTCTGGCTGAGTGGTGCGACAAAAACAACCTGCAGCTGAACACCGAGAAGACCAAGGAGCTTATCGTGGACTTCAGGAGGAACACTGACCCACATCCACCTATCCACATTAAGGGGACAGTGGTGGAGCGTGTGGACACCTTTAAGTTCCTGGGAGTCCACATCTCCGAGGACCTGACTTGGACGACCAGCTGCTCCAAACTCATTAAGAAGGCGCATCAGCGCCTCTTCTTCATGAGGACCCTGAGGAAGAACCACCTGTCCTCAGAGATCCTCACGAACTCCTACCTCTGCACCATTGAGAACATCCTCACCAACTGTATTACAACTTGGTACGGGAACTGCTCTGTCTCCGACCGGCAGGCGCTGCAGAGGGTGGTGAAAACTGCCCAGTATATCGCCGGGGCACCGCTCCCTGCCATCAAGGACATCTACAGGAAGCGGTGTTTGAAAAGGGCCGGGAAAATCACAAAGGACTCCACTCACCCAGCACACACACTCTTTTCTCTCCTGCCCTCTGGGAGGCGTTACAGAAGCCTACGGACCAGAACCACCAGGCACCGGAACAGCTTCTTTCCCACAGCTGTCACGCTTTTGAACGCCTCCTGACATAAAACATAAACTATAAGGACTGTACTCCCCTATCCTCTCATACAACAATAACACATGGACTATCCTCACACACACACACACACATCACGGACTGTTTTCTTCACACACACATACAACCTGTAAATTTTATCTGCCATTATTTATCTGTAATCCATTCCCTAACATTCTTGTATATTCTGTATAATCTGTGTATATAGCTCCCATATTTATATTTATACACAATATCTATATCTCTTGCTATAACCCCTTATAGAATAGAATAGAATAGAATAGAATAGAATAGAATAGAAGTACTTTATTCATCCCAGCAGGGAAATTACTTCGCAGTTACAGCATAGAGACAAGACACAATAACAACTACCACTGAGTAGTAGTTGTAGATAAAATAAAAAATAAAAATAAAATATAAAATGCTGTTAATATAAGAAACAACTTAAGAGCAATCCTTGCAAGGATTCAAAAAATGCAGATATGTATATGTAAATATATGTACAGCAAGTGTGCCACAGTGCAGTTGTGCAAAATCGGACTGATTAGTGCAGAACAATGATTTAGCTTTTATTGTACAGTGAGATGGCATGTGGCAGGAAGGATTTCCTGTATCTGTCCCTACGACAGCGGAGCTGGAGCAGTCTATGTGAGAAGGTGCTCCGCTGTCTGTCCAGTATGTGGTGGAGAGGGTGCTGTTTATTGTCCATAATAGACAGAACCTTTTTCAGTGTCCTCCTCTCCACCACAGTTTCCAGGGACTCCAGCCTTAGTCCCAGTACAGAGCCAGCTTTCCTGATGATTTTGTCCAGTCTATTAGAGTCGCTGGCTCTGATGCTGCTTCCCCAACACACAGCAGCAAAGAAGATGGCACCGGCAACAACACTGTGATAAAAGGTCTCCAACATCTTGCTGCACACATTGAAGGATCTCAGCTTCCTTAAAAAATAGAGTCTGCTCATCCCCTTCTTGCACACAGCGTCAGTGTTAGATGCCCAGTCCAGTCTGTTGCCGATTACAACTCCCAGGTATTTGTAATCCTCCACCTCCTCCACCACTTCCCCTTTGATCTTCAGTGGCCGTGAAGATGTCTTCTTCCTTCTGAAGTCAATCACCATCTCTCTGGTCTTACTAATGTTGAGCCTCAGGTGATTCTGCTCAGACCACTCCACAAAGCCGTCCACCAGTGTCCCGTACTCCCCCTCCCCTCCATCCCCTATACACCCGACAACCGCTGAGTCATCAGAAAACTTCTGTAGGTGACATGACTCAGAGTTGTACTGGAAATCAGTGGTGTACAGGGTGAAGAGAAAGGGAGAAAGCACAGTTCCCTGTGGAGCTCCTACGTCACTGACCACCACATCAGACAGGACACTGCCCAGACGGACAAACTGTGGCTTGCCTGTCAAGTAGTCAGTAACCCAGGAGATCACTGAGTCGTTGACACCCATCCTCCGCAGCTTCTCACCCAGTAGCAGAGGCTGGATGGTGTTGAAGGCACTGGAGAAATCAAAGAATGTGATTCTCACAGTGTCTCCTCCACCATCCAGGTGCGAAAGTGCTCGTTGCAGCAGGAACATGACGGCATCCTCAACTCCTACGTGGCCCTGGTAGGCAAATTGCAGGGGGTCTAGAAACGTCCTCACCCTAGGCCTCAGCTGGGCCAGGACCAGTCTCTCCATGACCTTCATCACATGATATGTGAGAGCAACTGGTCTGTAGTCCTCTGGGTCGGATGGCCTTGGCTTCTTGGGAACAGGAACCACATGTGATGTCTTCCACCGCAGCGGGACTCTCTCCAGCCTCAAGCTCAAGTTGTACATGTGTGCCAGTACGGTGCACAGCTGGCCAAAGCAGGTCTTCAGGATCCGTGGTGTAATGCCATCAGTTCCTGCAGCCTTCCCCTGGTGTAATCGCTCCAACTGTCTCTTAACCTGGCCTGTAGTCACCGTTAGCTGGGGGTAGGTGTTGTTGTCTGCAGTGGAGATGGGGGAGGAGGGGGGCGGGGGGGGGGGGGGGTGACTGAAGGAGAGGTGGTGTGCAGGAGAATGCCGGTAGGTGGTTTGAACAACTTGGGGCAGTGTGGATGTGGGGGGGGGGGGGGGGATGGTGGTGGTAGGGGAGTAGCAGGAGGTGAGCTAAACCTGTTGAAAAACTGGTTGAACTGGTTTGCTCTATCCAGGCTCCCAGATGTCTGTGTGTCCTTCCCCTTCAACCCAGCGATGTGCTTCATTCCTTTCCACACATCTCTCACACTGTTCTGCTCGAGTTTAGACTCAAGCTTCCTCCTGTAGTTGTCCTTGCATGTCCTCAGTGTCTCTCTGAGTTCACGCTGGACTCTCCTCTGCTCCTCCTTATCTCCAGACCTGAAAGCCATCTTCTTTTTGTTTAGAAGTGCCTTCAGGTCACTGGTAATCCAGGGTTTGTTGTTGGAGAAGCAGCGAACGGTCCGGGCTGGCATGACAGTCTCCTCACAGAATCTGATGTAGTCCGTGATGCAGTCAGACATGTTGTCGATGTCCTCCCCATGAGGCCCACAGAGCACATCCCAGTCTGTCGACCCAAAGCAGTCCTGCAGTGCCTCAGCTGCCTCCTGTGTCCACCTCCTCACCGTCCTGATGCGCACAGGCTGCCTACTCACTAGAGGAACATACTTGGGAGTCATCCTTACCAAGATGTGGTCCGACCTGCCAAGGGGGGGCAGGGCTGTTGCGCTGTATGCATCTTTGGCATTAGCATACAGGAGATCCAGCAATTTGTTTTCCCTGGTGGGACAGTCAACATACTGCTGGAAGTTGTGTAGAGTTTTGTCCAATGAGGCATGGTTAAAGTCACCTGTGATGACCATGAAGGCGCCGGGTGTTGAGTCTGGAGTTTGGCTGCGGTAGAGCTGATGACGTCACAGGCCACCGCTGCATCAGCTGATGGGGGAATGTAAACAGCGATCAAAATGGCGGACGTAAACTCCCTCGGTAAATAATACGGTCACATTCCCACAGCCAGAAGTTCAATGTCCGGGCTACAAATCTGTTCCTTCACGTTAACATGACCGGGATTACACCACCTCTCACTCACATAAAGTGCAATCCCGCCGCCCTTCTTCTTCCGACTCTTGGAAAAGTCCCTGTCCCCCCGCACCAAGGAAAATCCAGGGTCCTCCACGCTGTAGTCTGGAATAAGCGAGTGTAGCCAGGTTTCCGTGAAGCAGAAGATACTGCACTCCCTGTACTCCTTCTGGGTCCTAACCAGTGCCGTGAGTTTGTCCGTCTTATTCCCCAAAGACCTCACGTTCCCCACAATAATCGCCGGTACCGCTGGTTTGTGCCGTCTCCTCTTCTCCCTCCGTTTAACTCCAGACCTGCAGCCCCGGCGTCTCCTCCGTAACTCCTCTGGGACCACAGGCCTGTCTCCGGGCAGCAGCAGAGGCTTACACAGCGCAATCAGCTGTTCACGCGAGTAAACAATGCCGCTACTCCGTTCGGCGAGGTTCTCCGTAACAAAGAGTAGAAAAAGTAGCAGAAGAACGCGGAGAACAGCGACAGAACCACATCCAGCCATTGTGTAAAGCTTAACTGATGATCCATGGGTTCTTTAAGCATGGATCCTTAATTGGTTACAGCAAATATACACAGATTAACACACACGACGGGAGCTGCGTCTGCAAGCAGCCAGCTGCGCCGACGCCAAAAAAGATCCATACATACATAGTCTTGTACATCTGTAAATAAATATTTATATCTCGTAGAGCACTTCTGGATAGATGCAAACTACATCTCGTTGCTTGTACTTGTGACAGTGCAATGACAATAAAGTTGAATTCTATTCTATTCTATTCTATTTTGGATATTTTAAATGTCTTCCAGTTCTGGTGATAAATATTCATTAGTATTTAAAGTTTATTCATCTGTGAGAATGTCGTCTTGCATTATTATGCCATTACCAATGTGTTACTTGAAAATAGTCTGAAATAAAAACAGTATTATCATTTATCACAATAATTGGAGACAGTTCATCATCTAGCAGTTTTCTTAATGTGACAGGCCTACTTAATATGTTTTTATTGCTTTCAGGCCAGATACTTTTTATAAATAAAAAACATGTATTCCAGTGTATTATAGAAGTTATCCCTGTGGTGTGTGTAACCTCTGTCTGGAAAAAAGAAGAGATTTTTAGGAGTAAATCATAACAAAATATGGTAAAGAAAACATAAGTTTCTTAAAATAATTTTTTTCCGTTTTATTTAATTAAATTTCCATTAATCCTTGATCGATGTTATTTTCTTAATAAAATGTCCATTTGTTTGCAGCTGAGAGTGAAATAATAAAAATGAAAGCAGGTTAAATTATTCAAAGTGATTATCAGAAAATGCATCCATTCATGTAGATTTTCTTTCTGAGAAACTGACCAGAGCACGTGTTTGTGTCTGGTCTGTCCATCTCCCTCTGTGATTACATGGATTCATTATTCCTTAACTGCTTTTAAATCAGTGTTAGTTTTCCAATTTTGCTACAAACTACTGAGACGGACCTGAGTGTTTCTAACGAATGGGAAAAGAAAACAATTTTATGTTCACATGGCATGAATTCATTTTGTGTGCATCCTTATCAGGCAACCAGGCACAGATGTGAAACTATTTTACAAAGCGATATCGGTGCTCTTTGTCATAACACAGAACTCAAGGCCACTGCTGTACCCAGAGGAAGTAAAACAAGATAAATGTCTCATTTATTGGCCTTATTAATTGTTTTTGCTATAATTGTTTCCATTGTTTTGCTAATAATTAAAAGAAGCTGACACTAAGTTTTTATTTTGCGGAGTTGTTCAGAGTGGGTTAGTTAGAATGAAATGATTAAGAAATAACAGTTTTAAACTCAAACCCCACAAATATGCATCTGAGTGTTCCACTCAGAGTTTTACCGTTTCTATTATCGTCCCCACAAAGATCATAATGTGCTGGATTACAGTGAACCCTCATTATAACGCGGTTCACCTTTCACGGCCCCGCTGCTTCGCGGAGTTTTTTGTAAATTTTTTTACCACAGTGTTCTGCGTCCTGATTGGCTAAACAGTCACTGCGCTTCTTCTCTACCTGTGTGCCAATAACGTTACGGTATTTAAATATATGTAATACAGCTTGGCAAATTTTGGCAAATATTTGTGCCCAGAAGAAAAAAGAGCGACAACAACTACCGATAACTATGTTCTTCTTTCGAAGAAACTCACCTGCACCACAGGCTTCAGAAGAAAAAGACACTAGAGAGCGGAGTCAGGCCGCAGCGTCACAGTCAGAGGAACAGTGAAATACACGAGTCACAATTTTTCTTACTGTACTTCGTATTGATGATTCAAATTATTATTTTACTGTAATTATTTGTAAGAAAGCGTTCCATTTGTTAAAAAAATGCTTAGGTCTGAAAACAGGTTTTGTTCTTTGGTTTCAATGTAGAGTATTTAATTATGCTGTATAATAATTGTAAAAAATAAAGGTAACTACTTCACGGATTTTGCCTATCACTGGTTCTTTTCGGAACGCAAGCCCCGCGAAAAACGAGGGTACACTGTATACAGTATCTCATAGCGATGCACAATCCACTTTTTTCTCTTCTGATACCGATGTCTGAGGTTTAATATCACTCATTACCAGTCCAATACAGAAAATCAGTGAAATTGACTTCAAATGCTTTGTTTTTAAAATTTATGTGATAACTCTGCACCAGTACAGCTCACTGAAATAAATCTATAACTTCACAAGCAAACAGTTAAAAACATCAGGACTGATACAGATATTGATATTGACATTGGATCAGTGCTCCTTAGTAACCCAAGAGAAAAGAAGAACCACAAAGAAAGGAAGAAAGGATTTTTTTTTTTCTCCAGAATATCATTGCAGTTTTTGTACCAGAACACCTGCACTGTGAAAACATCAGATCTGTTTAAGAATGAATTCATTATTTATGAAGGAGTCCTCTGATGTTTTTGATTATGTTTAGTGGCATCGTTGTAATTATAATTCTAAACATCATGGGTTATGGAGATACTTCTTTGAGAACTGGCATTTTAATTGCATGATCTTTGTTTACTCTAAGAACACACTATTAAAAAGAATAAAAGAAAAAAGGAGATTGTTTTGGTTTGATTCATACTCTGACATAATTCACAAGATTGAGAAAGATCCTAAATAAGGACCAATCTGTGGAATCACACTGATTTAAATCTATAATTGTTCAAATTATTGATTTGAAATTTATTGATGAAATTTATTATTTGTTTTGTAGGTTTTGTCATTAATTAGTCACGATAATTGCATTTTTGTCAGCAGCTTTATACCTCACAGTCTTCTAAGTCTTGGCTAGTATACTTTTAGAAAAGAGATTTTTAATCTCAAATAGATCTTCCTCGAGAAATACAGGTTGATAATAATAAAAATCTTGCACTTATGTTTGGAAAATAAAAAGTGAAATACTTGTATGCTTTTTACTGGACAGCAAGTTCTGCCTTGTAGCTCTAAAGTGCTACACTTCTCTCTGTGTTACCTTACACTGGCATTGAAAATTACTGGAAATTAAATTTTTAAATCTTCTGCATAAAATGTGTTTTTGCTCTGTTCTGCATGAATAACCAAAAAGATCATCATCATGATGATAATCATCATAATACGCTGCATTCACATGTACTCTGGCATCTAATATTTAAACACTCTTTCAGGTGCGTTTTTGTTGTAATTAATCAAAATTAAATTCCTAATTTAAGAAAATTTATATTTGAGGGTTGAGAATTTTTATTTGTTCTGGTACTTTTTCTAAATAATGAACTTACCCGTATGTTATTATGCAGGGCTTCCCACATCACCCCCCGGCAGGCTAAGCACAGTTTGTTTATTTTAAATAAGCTTTTTAAACACCACTGACAGTAAAGACGGGTCAAACTAGGTTTATAGTTGACTCATTGAACTTGGTGTGGGGGTCTGCACCAGTCGCATCGTCCCGTCTCCTACCCACTGGCTTCACGCGCTGTTATTTCCAAATTATGATGCCTCATCATACACCTCCAAATTTTTGTAACTATTAACACAAAACCCTCATTACATGAGGTACTTCTCAGTGAAACGCAGGTAAAAATGTTGTTAAATGACTAATAGAGGAGTTTCAGAAAGAACAGGAGCTTCTTAAAGAGACAGACCCAATTTCAAGGCATAAATTGATAAAGACACATGTCTTTTAAGTGATATTTTATTACTTAAAATTTTTATAACTGAAGGTAGCACAGTTGGTTGGTTTTTGCTGTGAAAAGATTCTGTGTGCCTGGAAATCTCATGCTACTGTCCCTTTAGCCGTCTGACAGCTGGTGTGCCATTCCAGCAGGTCTCAGCCTCTCCATTCTCAGATTTACTTTTTAGTCTCTAATGATGATTAATGTGGTCTGCACGCTTATTGGCAGCATTGTCCTATTGGCATACTGACAGCACTGTTGAGATGAATAACTATGCAAGGATGCCGATACACGTTAGTCAGGTCCTTTTTTTTTGGTATTTTTCTGTGAAATCTATTGATTCTGCATCTGTTAAACTGTGAAAAATGGATTTGTGGAAAAGGCTTGTAAACCACATCTAAATTACTCCAGATTTGTCTTTTTTGCTAAAACGTCCCATAACCAAATGAACAGCAAATGGGGATTTATTAACAGCTTTTTGAAAGGAAAAAAAACAACAAATCTCCACCATGTTGTGTGTTGCTGTACCGGCTGCGTTTGCAGGAGATGGTCCGTCGGGGGGAGATCCTGGACGACAGCATGGAGGATGAGTTCTACCTTCGCCGTCTAGACGCTGGACTGTTTGTTCTGCAGCTGCTGTGCTATATTATGGTGGAGATCAGCAGCTCAGGGGTCTCACAGGTACACACACACACTATCTGGCTTTTTAAATGACTTTTCTCACCAATCAATTATCATTAAGGCTTTCGATCACGCGGCCGGTGGAAGCGGACAGCCATCAGATTGTTTGTATGGTTGTTTTACTCAATTAGCTCACACATCTCACACTTAATCAGAGCTAACTGAATTCGTGGATGACTATTTTGTTTATGAAACTTTTTTTTACGTTGATCCTGTTCATTTTACGCTTTTTAAAGTAAAGTAAAAATCATTAAGTTCTTTAATTCTTCTTTATTAGACCAACAGTTAGTCTGATATTGACCGAGCCTCTGTGTTTTTATTAGTTCTATTGATCGGTTGGTGTGTGTCATTGAAGTGAAATTGAAGAAGCAGTTCTGCTCACTTTGTGTGTCAGGAGATGCAAATCACACCGATCCAGCATATTTCACACAAAGATGGTACACATTGCTTAAATAGTTCGATTTTTATTTTAAAGGGGGCCTATTATGCAGAATTTATATTTAGCCTTAATGTATTCTTCCATTTGAGTCTCAACTGCTTATAAAAACAGCTCAGCACTTAAAAAAAATTATGCAGCTGTTTTTTAGCAATAAGTTGATGTTTATTGGTGTTTGAAAATTCTGAAAGTTCCAAAAGTTTCCCTATTGTTGAGTCACAACCAGTGGGCGCTGCGCTGTTGCCTAGCAACCCCAGCTGAGCTCCAGCTGGTTTTACTGCACTTTACAACGTAAAAGACATTTTTTGTGGTTGACTTATCACCACTTGCTGCATACTTATTGGTTGTGCAGGAGGTTCCACTTCTGTTTTTCAAAGATGTACAGTTGTATAGTTGCACATCTGTTTGCAGCCATTTTCAGGTGCAAGTGTAAACAGTGAGTTGGGGGTGGGGTGGCCAGCAGTAGCTTATTTGGATTTAAAGTGACAGGCTCAATCTGAAAGGAGCTCAAAATAATCAGAACTGAGCAAACTGAAATCTATTTAAGAATGATTTTATGCACACAAAAAAATCATTCTTGCCTAAATCTAATAATGATTTCTTAAATTTCTAAGAAATCTAATGTTCAACACAAAAATTGTATCGAACATGTATTGTATAGCACATAGACCTATCCTAATCTGTTTAAGGAACAAGATTCTGGCCCATTGGAACAATTTATAGCTGAAATGAGAACATAAAATATATGTAATAAAAAATACTGACTGAATACTGAGTGTCAGCTGGATTAATATATAATTAACACATAAAAGTAAGGACATTTGTGCCTGGTCAGCTGTTTCCTTATTGTAACTGTGCTTTTTGGAAATAAATTTCATATCATTGTAAGATGGCTTTAATGGTGCCACATTGGTTAGGAAAATTAATTCTGGGTTCAGGATGTTGGTTGTGCCAATGAAACTCTTCCACGACATGTTGAACATGTTGGTGTAAATATACTAAAATTTTCATATTAATTTAAATTTTGTCATTTGTGATATAAAATTTTCTATATCCTATTATGATTTTTATAGCCTATTATAATTTTTACCAATAGATATGAAATTTTTTTCACCTGCGCAATGCATGTCGGACAGGAAGTTAATAGAGAACTAAAGACTGTAAACAAAATGCAGGAAGTCAGGGTCACTTTATTTACCTTTATAAATATTAAACAACAAGTATTTCTATATTACCAGTATTGCATGTCAATACTTTAATGTTTCGATATGACGTCTGAAGGTTTCCAGTAAGGGAGATGCTGCGCCTCACCATATATTGAATGTGGGAGCGTTAGCAACAATAGCTTTTATGCTAACAGCTGGTCAGTGAAGGCACCAAATAATAGACAGACCTGGAAGTTCCTGTTCATTTTTTCTGTGCCAAGCGAGCTGCAGAAGCTAAAGCAGCTTACCTCAGAAAACAGATTAATTTTTTTAAAAACTTCTTAAAAACAATAATGTTGTTTTTGTTTTTTCTTTCTTCTAGTTGCAGCAGCGGGTTCATCAGATTCTTAATATAAGAGGAGGCTCGGTCAAAGTAGTTCGCCACATCATGAGGGGTGAGTACAGCTCAGTGTCTGCTAACAAGTTCTGAAAAGATTTTCACAGTGTCTCTCTTTCACTAATTCAGTGTTTCAGTTCTGTTTTCACTCCTTTTTCTAAAGTCACTCAAACACATAGATGCTTCCAATGCAATGTTTTTCTCAGTGATGATCACGCTGTCTCTGAGGGAGATTCCTCACACCTTCACCCCTGTAAGAATTCCCTCCTTTAGCATTAAATTATGTAAAATTATGGTGTCATGGAAATTTCTGCATGTTTACTGAAAAGCCGCAGAACAATGTTAGATTATTTTCTTTCTTTGCACTGATAACCAATAATATCAACATCTGTAATTGCTTCATTTTAGGGCTGCAGCTACCAATTACTTTAGTAATCAACTATTCTGATGATTAATCAAATAATTGATTAATCTAATAGTTGATTTGATTAATCCATTACTTAATTACTTCATTAATCAAATAAGTGATTGTCAGATGAAAACTCTACAGATATACAAATAAAATGAAAATAAACACATAATTCAAGTCATTTATAAGAACATTTAATGCCTAAAATCCAATAAAAACAAGCCTTTAATGTATGTTTGATCATTTGTAGCAAAAGATGAATTTTTAACATGATGTGAAAAGCTCATGAGCTTTTCTGCTCGACTTAACATCAGTATTGTGTAGAACTGATCTGTTGACTATCATTTTTGATTAACTGATCAATAATTGGGCCATAAAAGGTGTCTATATAATCTTTATAATCAAATAATCACGATTAATCTGATTAGATGTTTCGGCCCTAAAATTCATGCCATACTTTTTAAAGAATGAAAATAAGTTCCCAGGGTGCTGTATACATTTTTATACTCTCAGATGTTAACAGCAGCCATGCAGTACACATCTTGTGTGTATATAGAGACCTCACAGATGGAGTGTATCACTGAGGCAGATCTGAAGTGCCTACAGTATATAAGATACAGATGGAAAAATAAAGATGTAATGCTAGTAAACACAGTAAAATACACCCAGGCAGGAGCGCTTATTGGTTTTTATCCACATTGCTGGCATTCAGATGATAAAACTCCACACTCAGACATTTCCTGGCATGTATATTTGCACTGCAGTGTAATCACAGCCTCTGTGTGAGAGTGAAACAGACTGCTTTCTGCTTTAAGATTCCCCGTCCTGCCATATTTGGTTTGTGTTTGCATTTGAAAAGATGTAGTAGCAGGTGTGTTGTTTTTGTCCCCACGCGACATCCATCCTTCCTGTTTAATCGCCGGGTACAGCTTGAGGACAACGCTCTGCTCATACACACCCTCCGGCCTTTGCGGCGTGTAAACGCAGTAGATGGAGTCATCCGTCATACTCGCCAGCGAGTGTGGCGCCTCTCCAGTCCTCAGAGCGCCGTCATGTTTGTGCACACACACAGGAAACCTGTTGTCGTCGCTTCAATGTTCATCTGCATATTTGCATACACTTGTGCCTGACTTGTCCACACAATGTTTTCACTTGGGTGTATAAATGGGTTTTCATTGTATTAATTACATACAGTATTTTCACTCCTGACCTTTTTTTCAGTGTAGATATTTCATTCATTTGGCGTTTACCAGTAAAACGAGGGATTGGCCCAATATCAAGAAATTATGAAGTCATTCTAATCTGTCTGATATAATAAAGAATATCGCTGATGACATGTTCAGTTGTGCAGGTATTTTATTTTATATCTGATGCATCCATCAGATATCAATATCTGTATCTGTGCTGATATTGAAAAAAGTTCTATATCTAGGCCTGTCGCGATAAACGATAAATCAATTAATCGTACAATAAATTAAAACTATCAACGTCATTTTAATTATCGGCATTATAGTCTCTTCCGGCCTTTTTCTCTTTCTGTTAATGACACTGAATGAAAAAAAGGCTCAACTCCGGTGCTCTCCACTGACGCCCCCTTCCCCATTTCCTCAGTGTAAAGCCCAGCGCACAAGACACGATCTTAGAGCTGTCAGCCCATTTTCAAAACCTGACAGATCACACATTAGCTGACAGAAATCCTAGGTATAACTGTTCGATTGCGTTAGGTCCTGCTGTGTGGTGTCCAACAATGGGCACAAAATAATGGCTGCAAGTTCAGTTAACTCATTTTAAAACCGGGCATTAATCAATGCTTTACTACAATCTACCTGCAATGCATGTGGCTAGTGTCAGTCCTGACTGAATGAAAATCATTATAACCTATTTACGTCACCTTAACGAAGAACAGCTGAAAAGTTACTGGGTTTATCAACTGCGGCAGCAATTTCGCTCCAACTCCTCCTCTTGTCTATATTCTTTGCATGTTGAATAAACATTAATGTTGTTTCCGCATATCATCTCCAATGTCCGCTGGACTTCGGGTTGCTCCGTGTCAGCTGTTTGGGATTCCCCTCTGTAATTTCCCCTCAGAAAGCAAGGAGGGAATCCGCGCTTTCTGATTGGCTGCCTGTCACATTCAACAGGCTGCGTTAACGCTCCCAGTCGGGGAAAACCCCTGATTTAGATCAGAGCGGCAACGACGATCTACCGTAACAATCTTAGAAAGACCAACGTTCTAAGATTGTTGTAAGGGGAAAAATAGGAGCAAAAAATCGTGTAGTGTGAACTATTGCATCAGGTAGTCGATGTGCCCATCTTCTCTATTGAAATCTAATTATTACTGAAGGGCAACATAATATACAGACTTCATAATCTGCACTCTTTTGGTTGAATGCAGTATTTATTTCCACTTTGGCTTTATGTTTAGGTTTTTTTCAAGTGCGTTTTTTGTTAATGGAGACTGAGAATTAATTTTATTTTTGTTTTTGGTTGTTTTGTTTATTTTGTTTATCAGCTCAAGTGTTAAATGTTCTTTTGAAAATAAAGTGTATCTATCTTTGGCAGGAAATCACATGCATTATGACGTAATTTCCATTACATCAGTGTAAAAAGGTCTTCAAACAATATTATCGTTTATCGCAATAATTTTTGAGACAATTAATCGTTCCGCAAAATTTGTTATCGTGACAGGCCTATCTATAGGCCTGTCACGATAAACATGACAGGATCGGGCACAATGTGCCCGATCCATAAGGACAGACCTGTTAGTCTAATTCTGTGCTTTGTTCTCTGAGTGACATCATACTTTTTTTATTTTACATTATATTTAGAATTCCTAATTGCTATTTTTGAACCATTTTACAAAGGTAGTCAGCCTATTGTTGTTGTCAATTACTTTATTATTTATTTTCCATTGGTTGTTCTACTCCTAATCACACTGACTATCAAATTAAAGTTGTTTTTCCATGTTAGCTTGTGAAGCTAATGGTTTATTTCAGCGTACTGTACTAGAGCAGAGTATCAAGTACGTTTGTAATTCAGTACATATTTGTGTGTGTCTTGAAACACACTTATAAAGAAACATGTTAAGTCAGTTCGGCTGTTTTTCTGTATCAGATATCGGTACTAAACCTTAGATATCAGTTTCAGAAGTGAAAAAGGTGAATCTGTCTGTGCATCTATACAAGCTGAGAACCAGAGCATCTGATCGTTTGAATATATTTCTGCTTTTCCAGCTCGCAGTGTGAGTTCTCAGCCTTTCCAGAAGGCCAACGTGTGCAGACTTTTCCCATTTCAAGTGACCTTCCTGGTCAACTTGAAATTGCAGGAAAAGGTTAAGCACATGCAGAGTGTGCCACCAACCGAGCCGTTTTGACCCTAAATGCCTTCAGCTTACCAAATTTAAAGCTGCACCGCAGGAAGAAGACGGCTCAGCTCCAGGTGATGGCATGAAAACCCGCTGTGGCATTTTAGATCATACGAGACTCGATTTCACTGAGTTTCTTCTTCTGAGGATGAGAATAACATCCTGTGAGTTTGGGCTTTAATGGCACAAACTTAGCATATTGAAGGCTGACTGTTACAGAGATTCAATGTAACAATTCATCTCAGACATCACTTATGCTGAAGTGATGTCACTTCAGCATAAGTGATGTGATGCTCAGCTCAGAGTCTGAGCTGAGCTTTTGACAGGAAGGTGACAGAAACTTGTTGCATGTGATTCTTTTCACCCTGCAAAGCTTCACAGTTTCTTACGACTGAGTTGCTTAAAGTTCTTCCTTTCTACTTATCAGTCTTTTTATATCATCATTGTTTAGAGATGGTAACCAGAGTTTAAGACTTTGACTCGAGTTACAAAAACCTCAGACTTGGCTTTCACTGTAAAGTGGTGTGATAAGTAGCATTGAGTCCAGCTATTGCAACTTCCCAAGCTACATTTTTTTCAAGTATTTTAGATAATCTTTGGAAAAAAATTCCAATAGGAGGATTTTCTGGGAATAATTTGGAGAGACAATCCACAGAAAATAACATTTACTAGGCCGGAGATCACTGTATAATATTATTTGTGTAAAATGTCTTCAAAGAATTTACTGTGTGTGTGTGTCCCACCAGTGTGTCAAAGTCTTCCATTTACAATTCATGAAACGGAAATTTTGGAAAAAAATTATGAATAATATTTAGGCTTATCGCAGTACATATTTAATCATTTAAAAAAGTTTGCAGAGACTTCATAATCTGTTTTATTTATGGTTGGTAAAACCCAGTTCACACTACATGATTTTAGAATTGTCGGCCGATTTTCAAAACCTGAGACCACACACTAGCCGACAAAAAATTGTAGGTATAACGGGTTTGATTGTACCATGTGTGAAGTCCAGCCACACAGCAAGAGCAACACACCACACAAACCAATTTCTCTCACCGACATTCAGATTCCAGACATAAAATCCTGTAAAACCCACTGTATCACATGTGAATTTAGAGTAAATAAACACAACTGGCGACGTAGAAGCAATAGCGATAGTTTGACAGCTTATTTTAAGCAATAAAAGATGCAACAAAAAGAAAAGCCGTTGGATAAAAGAGTGGTGAGTGCGCAAGCAGCGGCTCTATTTGCTGCTCTATGCTATGGAGGTGAGTTATGTTTCTCCATCATTACCATTTGTGTGTTTAAATTGTTTCCTGTTCTGTCGTTTCTTTAAGCTTCATCAGTTAATTAGTAGTTGCCGTTTTAATGTTTACAATTACGTTGACAACAATGGGCACAAAATAATGGCTACAAGTTCAGTAAACTAATTTTAAAACCAGGCATTAATCAATGTTTTACTACAATCTACCTGCAATGAATGTGGCTAGTGTCAGCATCAAGCCCTGACTGAATGAATAACATTTTCATTATAACCTATTTATGTTAACAATGAACAGCTGAAAAGTTACCGGGTTTATCAACTGCGGTACCAGTTTCGCTCCAACTCCTCCTCTTGTCATTTCTGTGGATATTCTTTGCACAAAATGTTGAATAAACATTAATATTGTTTCCACATATCATCTCCGATGTCCACCGGACTCTTGGTTGCGCCACACACTGCAGTGATGAAGTGGCCAAGACAATCCAACATGTTGAATATGACCACTCCTCATTTTAGATTGGAAAGTTTTTCCGCTTTAGACCAGTTTATGAAATGTAAATCTGATTTTACCTTTGACAAAACTATTTCAGATAGTACCTTTTGTATTTAAATACAACATCTAATGGTTGTACTTTAAAGATCTTACTGTGTTATTTTTCAGAGAATCTGTTTCTTAAAAGCACAAACAGAATTTATGACTTCATAGCTCATAGTTCTCAACAATCTCCCATCGTCTCTAGTTACTATCCCTGCTGTAGCTGTGTTGGTGCAGCTTCATTCTTGCATGTCTGTGTTTTGAATGACTTGTGTTGCTCCACCTACAGCTGCAGTCAAAGCCCCCGTACCACGTCCCCTTCCTGGAAGTGATCCCGCTAGTATTCGTGGCGGATCAGTCCTAGTCACTGACCTGAGTAATGGCAACGCTCAGCGCTGCATTGTCCTCAGCCGTGTTGCCGTGGTGACAGCAGGGAGAGGGCAGCGGCGCGTCGAAGAAAAGCCGTGGCGGAAAGTTGAAGAGTCGTAGAGTCTCTGACCTTCCTGTGCGTCTGGCTGACTTCAGAGCCTTTCATAGACACAGAGACAGAGAAACAGGTTCACAGTGACAGGCAGGCGCCTGCAAGATGCTGTGGATCCTCAAGATTTTATCGACTCTCTCTCCTTCTGTCCCTCTAGCTGCATTTAGGGCTCAGTCAGCTTTAAAGTTCAGCCATTTTTAGGCTGGTGTTGCATGTTCATGGGATAAAATCCATACAGAAGAGGATTAGGGCCACTGAAGAAAGAAAAAAACAGAAAAACAAATTCTGACTCTGAATTCTAAGTCTATGTCAAAATCCAAATCAATAACAAATTTCTCAGGTGTACGTTAATTATGTTGTTGGCATTCAACAGCCGAAACCAAGACTAAAACTATTTAGAGATGCCTTTAAAACACAATTAATGGAACATTGACCAACATATATGACGTGTATTGGTGGTAGCACTCGATAAAATGTCCTGTTTGTTTTTAAATTGGTGACCCTATGAGTTTTTGGGAACATTTTGTTTTTGTGGCACTTTGTACTGCGTTGTTGCGGGAATGTACTATTAAAATAAAACTGATTGATATATGAAACGAGCATCTGTTTAAACATGGTTCATTACTGGGCGTGCTGTGGTGGCGCAGGGGGTTAGCACGCCCCACGTTTGGAGGCCTTAGTCCTCGACGCGGACGTCGCAGGTTCGACTCCCGGTCCCGACGACCTTTGCCGCATGTCTTCCCCCCTCTCTTCACCCTCCTTCCTGTCTGCCTACTGTGGAAAAAATACGAGCCACTAGCGCCGCAAAAACTCTTCGGAGAAAAAAAACAAAAAAAAAACATGGTTCATTACTTATTGATGTAAAAAACAGAAGGTCTCTACAATTGATCAGGGTTTTAAAGTAAATACAAAGTTTAAAAAAATGTTTTCCACAAGTTAAAAATAAAAAACACTCTGACACAAGTCTATTCATTTCTAATACTAATGTATAATTATGAATATTTATAACCCTTAGATCGATGGTGAAGCTTATGTGAACAAGACCAGCATTACGCTAAGCCAGCCTACACTGGAAGAAATTTAATACAAGAATCATTAACAAAACATGTTAATATTAATCAAAATGTGATTGATATTAAAAAGTAATGACATAACTATTTCTTCAGGATATGTAAACCTGATTTTTTTTTTCCAGTGACCCTTTAGTCCAACATTTCAGGACTGTTCATTTAAGTACTGCTGCCTCCACTTTCATAAGTTAGTTTTGATGATGGTGGCAGGTCATAATTTAATTCTCCTCTGAACAGTCAATGATACAGCGACCTCCGTCTTCTGGCGTTGGTGGCTGTCACTGTTTGCCTTCTGACCTGAGAACTTCTCAGGAAGCCCATCACGTTCCCAGCAGCAATGCTTCCTGTTTTTTTGTTTTTTTTTTGCTGCTTTTATAAAGGTTATGCTTGAAATTAAAACCTCCAATAACTCCAATTGGAGCCTGACTCTTTAAATGTCATTTTACTGCCTATGTGGGGGACAAATGTATGCATGAAAAGAAAAAAAGTATGTTTGTTGCCCTATTTTAGACAGACAGCTGCTTTCTTCTTGTCGACGGTAACGATGAATTGAATTGGTCTGGGTTCTACAGGTTAAGATAACGATTCTACAGTTTGGTTTGATAAAATTTTATCCACAGTCATGGAAAAACATTTAGGAAGTGACAGAAATGTTTGTTGTGACTTTTTTTATATGGTCACTTGGTATAGTGACAGATTTGTATCAGTTTTGACATTTTTATTAGCAACTGCATCCAATTTATTGAAAAGTCACAGCACTAATGTTTTTCCTAGCTGTCATTTTACTCTCATATGCTGGATTAAATCCTGACTGATATTCATACCTGTTAGTACGGTACTCTGTTCGATTGGGGACCAAAATTGCAACATTTGATCCATTTTCAGCTGCTGTGGTTTTCTTTCACACTGCATTGTGTGAATGGAACCAAATTGTTTGAAAAACTGTTCCCCTCCTTGCCTGTAGGGGCGCTGCACCCAGAGCCTCTAAATGAAACAACACGAAAACCTCAGAAGAAGACACTGAGTTCAACTTCCTTCTTCATGAAATGTAAAAAAATAGAGTGGCTCCAGATTTTAGAGGTTGTAAGATTTCTCTGTCGTGAAATCTTACATGAACCATTTCTGCCATTAGTGCTAGACACGCCTGTTTGTTTTGGTTGTATTTACCCAGAATGCCCTATGTTATAGTCCTCTTCCTGGTTTTGGAGCGGTCTCCAGTTCACTTATATCAACATGTTCATCCGAACCACACTAGAGTTCACTTCAAACTAACCCTAGACCGAGGTTCTCAGGTGGACCAGAGTTTGCTGTTTTGGTCCGTATCAGAGTTTGGTTGCGTATTCACATGAACCGAACTTCATAGGCAAATGGACCGGAGTTTGATCAAAGCGTACTGAACAGGGCTGGTTTGGGAGCAGGGCATTTTGGGAGGTAACCACAGGTTTTGTAAGGAGTTTTCTGACCACAACTCTACAGATTTACCATTTTGTTGCCACTTATTGTTGCCCTTTTGCATTTCACACAATGCTCCCTTATGACTGAGTTGCTTCTAGGTTGTTGGACGACATTTCGATCCCACACTTTATTCGTGTCAGAGTTTGGGGGCAGAACTTTGACTAAGTCCTTTCTATGTGTATCATTCAGGATGTTTCAGTGATGATGCAGTTTGACACAACTCAACTTTTCTCCCTTGTCCAAATGATCAAAAGTGGGATTCATCAGAGGAAATCAATTGAACCAATCTTTTGCTGTCCATTCCTGTAGTTCCTGCAGAATTTCTGTCTTTGCCTAAAAATCTTCACCTCACTCGCCATGCTGATGATGCTCAGCTTTTGTTGCGCCCAATACAGTGATTTCTGCGCCAGTAGCAGCAAAATTAACTGACAACTTACTGAATTGGGACGTCTTGGTATTCGTTGGACGTTTTTGGATGTTGTGGGTCTTTGGAGTAGGGCTGTTGTAAATGAATATTTTAATAATCGAGTAATCTATCGATTATTCTTACGATTAATCGAGGAATTGGATAGAAAAAAAACGATAAAATAAAATATTCTGGGATAACACCAGTTTTACTATCGGATATCAATATCAGTCCTTTTTTTCCATTTTTGAGCATCCCTAACGGTTACTTTTTTGTAGTTTACTAACCTGTAATAATAGCTCACTTTCTAAGTTAACCAGAAGAAAAGTTATACAAAAATCTGAAATTATATTCAATTTAATATTAAAGAGGCAGGCTACAAATACGCTTATAAAAAATGTATATGCTCCAGCTTTTAGTTTATGTAATCATCTTCAGTCAATTTAATAGATGAATTCTCACCTTGCCCCATACCTGTCAAGCTTTGGGTTTGAGAATATGGGAAATGTCGCCTGGAGTTGGGGGCCTGAAGTGGTGGAGGGCAGGTGAACGAACGAACGTAAGATGGGGGTGGACAGGAGGAAATAGATCAGGGGATAGATGAATTTAAGTCCGGGGGGGGAAAGACGACCGGTAGTAGACCAGGGGACTAACGTAAGAACGGGGGGAGCAATACGGGATATTTACGGCACCTTCATTCGTCACACTCAGAAACTCATTTACCAGCTATCTGTCGCCACGATTCTTTCAGCCACAAGTTTGTTCAGACCGGGATGATATGAAATTTCTTGTGTGGTGTAAGTGTAAAGCTACACTTACACGGTAACCATCAACTACTCTGCCACCTGCCGTGTTCAATCTATCTGCTCACCTCTATAAATACTCCTGCAGGGCTCTTCCCACCGTCCGCTCTGAACCAGCAGCTCCCAGAGGAGAAAGGCTGCTGTACTCCAGGCATCGCGCCAGTCATTTTAAGGATGCCTATTGGTCCCCCAAAAGCGATGAAAACCCAGGGATTATCATTAATCAATAAAATCCCCACGAGCCGAACTTGAAAATTGGACATTATGCCGCCAACACTTCACTTTCATCAACAACTCAGAGGCGGACGTCAGAGCTACGCGCAACGCAAGTAATGTCCTGGCCGGAACACGGTGCGCTAAATAATAAAACATAATTTAATGAAGCTTTGAGGCAGGTAAATTTTCCTTGAGGAATTTTAATAATCAAGGTACTCGAATCACTCGAGGAATCGTTTCAGCACTACTTTGGAGCAACTGAATCTTAAGATCCTCAATGATCCAGAAGGTGTTCTTTTCAAGCAACCTTGTGACTTCAGCTGGACTTTCTGAAATGATTCCACTGAAAAGAAGTTTGCCAGTCATTTATTTCATGGCCAAAAATACAGTTTAAATAGTTTCTTGTCGGTCGATCTGATCGGTAAAGAGATTGACCAGTAGATCTATGTCCTCAGCCTGATCTATGGTCACCAACCCTGGGTAGTGACCAAGCAAGCGAGATCACAGGCAGAAAAGTCAATTTCCTCCACCATTGAAATAGTCTGAAATACAGTTACTGCAGTGAATATTTCATCACACTTTCCTTAATATTAAAAAAAACCCAGTATTATTTGTTCCCAATATCTGGAAAGTCTTTTCTTAGTCCCATTTCATCTGCCATTATCTTTTATTTACAGGCTTACAATGTAAAAAAGCATCTCTGCCTGCAGGGCAAAAAAAAGCAGAAAATGACAGCCGTTCCTCGTTCTCCTAAACCCTGCTGGCTTTAGTCAGGAAGCTCCCTTTATTCTATTGTCTCTGCAGTGTCTCCCAGAGAAAAACTGTTTTTTTCTTCTTCTTCCATCTCTCTGTCTCTGGGTTTAATGTGTAATCCCTCCTTCAGAGGCAGAGCGGATGCGCGGATTCCACCGGGGCTGCGGCAGCTGCAACTTCCTCTTTCTGCACATTAGACTCACAAATCGACCGTCGAGCGGTCTCAAAGGCCTTGTGTGGGAGGCAGAAACACAAAATGAAGAAAACAGTGGAAATGTTCAGCAGCACTGCAGAATGTAGCAGGACCTGTTTCTGGGTTTTAGAATGACAGTCAGGATATGGTTATGCTGATGTAAGGTATGCTAACAGGGAAGAAGGTTGAGACACAGAACAATAAACAGATGAAATATTCACAGAAAGCTGCTATGTATTAGTTTTGCTCCTTTTCTTAATGCCACAAAATATGAAAGTGTTTAAATTACCCAAATTGAAGCTACAAGAACTGATCTACGTCTGTTAAAAATACAAATTTGTCATTATTTGAAGATAATTTGGGATGTCAAATAGAGGAATTGCCTTGGAGACCTTCCTGTGGTCAGTTCAAGTTTGCTTTCAAGCATACTCCAGAATGAATTTGTTCAAAGTCAAAGTGACAGAGGCACAAAACAAACACAAGATCACAAATTGAAAAACACTTTTTTTGTACCTCTATCTCAATTTTTAATCTGATCTTTATTTACTTGCAGGTGATTCATTCTCAGATATCTGACAAACTGCGTGCTGCTCTTATTATTAAAAGAAGCATTAGTAAGATGTCACTTTGGTGTCTGAAAAAGACAAAATGAGGAATCAGCTGTTTGAAAAACTGACTGATTTATAGTGAATGACCTTGATTCTTCTTTGTATTCCCTCTGTGAAGTAAAATATTAAGTCAACTGGTTATTTTTTCTGTTAATTTCTGCTGTATTCCAAACTATTTGCTGTTTGTCATTTTGATAAGTTATCATATATTTTAAATCTGATCACCTAATTATTTTAATTGGTTCAACAAAATGACTTTTTTTCTTCCTAGAAATACTTTATTATTTAGTATTTTAATTTAGTGCCCAATTTCTCATTGATTGTTTTCACAAAAAATCTAAGCGAAGGTAAAACATAAATTTCCTTTGTAGACCTGAAGTCTCACTTGGGAATGACCTTAGAGCTTTCCATGATCCATTAGCACTAAAACAACAAATGTGATCTAATTACCGTATTTTCCGCACTATAAGGCGTACCACATTATAAGGCACACCTTCAATGAATGGCCTAATTTAAAACTTTTTTTATATATAAGGCTCACCGCATTATAAGGCGCATAGAACAGACGCTACAGTAGAGGCTGGGGTTACGTTATGCATCCATTAGATGGAACTGCGCTAAAGGGAATGTCAACAAAATAGTCAGATAGGTCAGTCAAACTTTATTAATAGATTACAAACCAGCGTTCTGAAAACTCCGTTCATTCCCAAAATGAATTAACAGCTGTTTTATTATTTTCCCCAAGGTAAAGTAAGTGACGTGGTATTTTCGTGACACAGTTTATCTTTTAACAACAGCAAGGTATAACATATAGTGGAGGGGAACTTTTCCTCGATTCCATAAACACGTAAAAAACAATCTGATACTGTTACGGTAAATCTAACGTTAGTGCAATCACAATATATATCCACTTCCGCACCATTGATTCGTTCATGTTAAATTCTCTCGCTGCTGCTCTATTCCCGTGTTCTACTGAGTGACTGATCGCCTTGAGCTTAAACTCTGCGTTGTAAGCGTGTCTCTTAATAGGAGCCATTTTGGGGTCTTTACACAAAACCCAGCATGCACCGCGCGCTTCTTCTTCTACGGGGAAAAATGAAGTCGGCGGCTGCTTACTGTAGTTGCGAGACCTGTTGTGGCTCAATATTGGTCCATATATAAGGCGCACCGGATTATAAGGCGCACTCTCGGCTTTTGAGAAAATTGAAGGTTTTTAGGTGCGCCTTATAGTGCGGAAAATGCTGTACTTTTTTCAACAAAGAGCTTCTTCAGCAGTGACCTGTTGAGGCTTTGTGTGAATGGACATCTGCTAGGTCATCAGTCTACCCTATGATTATGGAGGTCATATGACCACAACATTTATTCTTTAAGAATGTATTTTTAATTGATAAAATTGGTGTTTGTAGTATACAAAGTTTCCAAGAAACTAATTAGTGGCTTTGATTATCTTTGAGCTTCATTCCATTTTAATTCTACAATCTGAGTTGTACTTTCTGAAGTTACTGACCAAAATATTGAATATTTTCATATTAAACATTTTTGGAATGTACTTTGTAAATGGCAGGACTTTATGTCATCACATTCAGAGATGGAATAAAATTAGACATAATATGACATCACAGAAAGAGTTAGTTATACAGTATGACGCTAAATTTCACACCATTAGACACTTCAGAATGGAAGCACATCCAATGCAACACTCATACTATAAAGTATAACACCGAATTCCTCACCCTTCATCCCGACACACACACATACACTATTCATAGCGAAACTACGTTAAAAGTGACACACACTTGAGAATCATGACAGCTGGATTTGATGTTCCACAAAATCTCCTACAGTTCGTCGTGTTTTGATCAATATGGTGTCGCACATGAGAAGAGAGGAAACTGGGCTTTGTGTCTTCATTATGTTGGAGTCGATTATATCGGTATAACTCAGAAAGTTACAGGAATGAAAAGTCCAAACATTGTTTGTTTTTTACTTGGTTATTGAAGAAATGTGAAGAATTTCTTTTGTTTTTTTATATAAACACTTTATTTTCAAATCACAATCTGATTTATCCGCTGTTCAACTCTTGATTTCTTAGAACGTTAAAAAAAATAAAAGCTTTCATCTCTGCCTCCTTGTGTTTTACAATCAAGTCACGACAGATCTGTCTGCAGAAGTCTAACCTCAAAGTCTGGGATCTTCACATTTTTAAAATCCTGGCCGTTCTTTGACTTGCCGCTCAGAGCGTGTCTGTCGGTTTTTCTGGTCTTAGAGATGTTCTGATTAAAAGTCTACCAGCTGAGCCTGTGCTGTCAAACCAACTAATCCCCGGTTTTTCTTTGGTCTTTTGCAGAGTACGCAGAGAGCATCGGAGATGGAAAGAGTGACGAGTTCAAAGAGGCAGAGAGGAAGAGGATCATGGACCTAGCAGACAACTTTTAGTCTTTTATTTCTCATGAAGACACAGAAACCCTTCACCACAACCAAAACACAGTTTTATTTCAGTTGAAACTTTGCTAAAACTAAAATACAAACTTCAAATAATAATAATAAAAAAAATGCTGGTTTGTTTTGATAATGTACAGAAATGAAGTACCTTAAGACTCCCTCTGTATTCTTACCTGAATCATTTACTTCAACTGTCCAGGTAAGGCAAACCCAGTCCATCCGTTCTAGTAAATAATAATTTAAAGTTTTATTCGGTTAAATTGGTTTGCTGGAACAGAAATCCAACAGGAGATCGCAACAGATAAATTAAATCCCATTTAACCCTCTCTGCTCTGTGTGTTTTGGAATTTAGCTGTAAACTATTTTCTAATAAAAGATTTTGGTATTAAACCCCCTGCCTCGTTTTGTGCAGCTTGTTTCGTTAATGTCACGGTTTACAGACTGAGACGTGCGCGGCGTCCTGATGGCAGTCTGCTGTGCGCACCAATCTCATTACACCCTCACCCCTCCCCCGTTGACTACTGTTGCACAGGAAGTGGCGGCATGAGAATCCTCTCCGAAATCCAACCTGCTTGTGCTGATTTTCTTTTTTTTTTCCCAGGAACCCACAGATGGATCTCAGCAGTGGAGGTGTTACAGTACAGCTGCATACAAACAAATCCAGTTATTCCCTCCATTTTATGTACCAGATTCTATTAGATCATTCCTATTTTTATGCTTTGAAACTAAAAAAAACAAAAAACATTTTAATTAGTTTTTCATTAGAAATCAATGAAATCAGAATATTTATATAGATGTGACCCACTTACTTGTTTTACCATCTATTTTTAGTGCCAGAAAGATTGTAGAAGGCATTTTACTAAATATATAAAGTTGAGATTTGATTTTATCAGAGTGCAGAGAGCTGCTGCTTCCCTGCTGACACAAATAAGCAGCCAGTGCGGCAGCTCCTCATCTGATGCTTGACTTTCTGACCCGGCGCAGCAGAGAAAGGCTCATTACCACAACCGGAAAGGAGGATCTGGATGGAATAGTTCATCTCTGTAGACACTAAACTTTTCACATAACACTGTAATAACAGGAGATTTTAAAGGCATTGGGATTTTTTTTTTTGTTTTGTTTTTGTCATAAAAGCAAATCAAGACCAAAGATGTTAATATTTATCTCCATTTGGGTGCAAATACCTGCACTGAAAGTGGGAAAGTTCATGTTTCTGCTCTCTTAATGTTCTCCTTTTCTCCATTTTCTAAAGTTATTGGCTGTCCTATTTGCAAATTAAAAATGTATGTTAAAGTTTTTTTTTCATAACTCAGACTTTTAAAGTGGACTAGAGAAGTGTTATGTAAATGTAACTTTTGGCTTTACATTGTGTTATATTGTTATGTACCTGGAGTGTTGCTTTGATTCTTTCATGCATCTTTGAGAAATACTTTAATCTCCATGGCAACCATTGAGCTGTGGAAAACTCATGGGTGGACCTGACGCCCCATGACTCCCCCACTCAGCTCCTTCAGACTAGCCAGCAGCAGTTAGCAAACATCTGGTGGAACTGCCGAGCTCATTATAGGAGCTGCTGCTCAGTAAAATGATAAAAACGTTGCTTAAGGATTAATAGAGAAGCCATGAAATAGAGGCCCAATTTAAAGGCATTAAATTACAAAGTCAAATTTCTTTTAAGTTATATACAGTACAGACCAAAAGTTTGGACACACCTTTCTAATTCAATGGGTTTTCTTTATTTTCATGACTATAAGGCAAAAAATCCCACTTATTAACCTGACAGGGCACACCTATGAAGTGAAAACCATTTCTGGTGACTACCTCTTGAAGCTCATCAAGAAAATGCAGAGTGTGTGCAAAGCAGTAATCACAGCAAAAGGTTGATACTTTGAAGAAACTAGAATATAAGGGGTATTTTCAGTTGTTTTACACTTTTTTGTTTAGTGCATATTTCCACATGTGTTATTCATAGTTTTGATGCCTTCAGTGTGAATCTACAATGTCAATAGTCATGAAAATAAAGGAAACTCATTGAATTAAAAGGTGTGTCCAAACTTTTGGTCTGTACTGTATATACTGAAGAAGACAAAGTTGCTTGATTGTACTGTAAAATTATACAATGTGTCTGGAAAACATAAGGTTCCAGCCGTTTAAAATAATTTCTCATGTTCTGTGTTGCCTCTGACCAAAAATAACTCAGTTTGTGCCTCCCACAGTAACACCGTTCACACTGAAGTGTGTTATGGCATATCAGTGGGTCTCTGTTAAAATGCATTGACTGATCTGAAAACATTGCCGCCACACGGTCAAACTGATTTTGTTCACCCGCTGATTTGTTGGCCCGTCTCTTAAGAAATCCAATTTAAAAAAAAAAAAAAAAAAAATCTTAAAAATCCCTTCCTGTTTTCAGTGGACATATTTTCGCTAGAATCATTTCACCCCTTCAGTTTGGAGCGTATGTTTTATTTTCTCGCTCATCGAAGAGTTAGCTCCCCTTCATGTTCCCTGAACGGCTGCGGACTGGACAAGGTCACTGAAATGTTTCCTCACAGGACGAAGGCGATCAGTCCGGGCAAATTTTGAGCGACCCGTCATTTCAGATCACGAGCCGGTGTGAAACCAGACAGACTGACCCCAGCAGCATAACGGAGCAGATGCCCTCACCGTGGGAGGTAATGTGTGATGGAGACCAGGGACTCCATCCCTATTGAGTATTGATATTTATTTACAGAACAAGTACTTTTAGTTTCATTTCTTTATTTCAGTTTATTTGTGTTGGGTTAATTGGGTTTTACCTTTCTGGCGTGTCTCCTTAGAAGGGTGGAGCATACCATGTGAACAAGGAGGGTAATGCTCTGAAGTTATATTAAGTTTGATTTAATTTCTTGATTAACTTTAGGATTAGTTTATTTCTAATTTGCATGCATGTAAATATTTATTTGTACCATTTATTTTGTGTTGGGTTTGTAAATTATTTATGGTTGTTTGTCACCTCTTCACCTGGTGTGGGTGGAAGTGGCCCAGGGATAAAGCCGGCTGCTGTGTTTCTCAGTCAGAAATGGGTGTCGGTGTACTGGTGACCTGCAGCACCAATAAAGCTATTTCCACCATATCTTGTTGCCTTGCCTCCCCTCCTTTTGAACCCAGTGCCGCCATCGGAAAGTGACATAATGGTTCAGGAAGTTGACCATTCAAAGCCTCATTTTGTGGCTCTTTACACTAAACTTCTTAAAACTGTAGTGAAGCCAACCCTTTATTTATGCCTCATCTGTATTAAGCGCTCATTTAGCATCATGTCCTCTGCAGACCATGATTCCTGGCAGCAAGCGGTGGAGCTGGGAGGAACAGAGGGCGACCCATCGACAGATGTCACATCTGCTTCCTCTCCTAAGTGTCTTCAGCAACTCTAATATCGCTCAGTAACAAGATGTGAGGGTGACGGGGGGGCAGCTGCATACCGTATCGGCGGCGGAGGCGCGGCCCTGCACATCTCTTATCAGTGATTATGACTGCAGCGTGTTTAACAGCGGTCGTACAGCAATTTCACAGCCGAGGGGAAGGGGAATAATTGTATTTTCCAAATGACTGAGTGCAAACAGTGCACCACTGTGCTGCTGGGCTCGTCTCTCTGGTCGGGATGAGGAGACGGTATGTTAGAGCTGCTGGTGAGGACAGGGAGAGCATCAGTAGAGGGTGAACAAATCAGAGGTTTGGGTTTTGCAGAATCTGAAGTTCAACTTTTTCAATTTTTCTTCTCTTTCACGCATCTATAGACCCACAAAAGTTGTTAGAAGTTGTTTAAAAAGCCTTCAAATATTATTTTTTTTAAAACAATCTACCACTGAAAAAAAACTTTCATCTTGAGTACATTTATTTTATTTACTCATTTATTCAGTGAGTAAATAAAACCCGTGTTAAATCTGTAGTATAGAACATATTTGTTAAAACTGTCACCATGTCCTGACCGTTCATTAGGAGACAAATAATCTGTGAAAACATTGATGTCTTCGAACTCCTCCCATATTATACTTTTCACAATGTAATGACAGTTTCAACAAATATATAAAAAATTAATATTTTCTTATAATAGTTACATACTGCAGCTTTAATAAAATAAAAAAAACACCAGTGGTGTATTTGACATC
Source organism: Xiphophorus hellerii (assembly GCF_003331165.1). NCBI lineage: Eukaryota > Metazoa > Chordata > Actinopteri > Cyprinodontiformes > Poeciliidae > Xiphophorus > Xiphophorus hellerii. Next base: position 1,838,413 of record NC_045672.1, on the reverse strand, counting down.
CTGAAGTTTTAAAATAAATATAAGAAGCATTTGATTTATTTTTTCAGTTGATCAGGAGGTTGTGGAACTTCTAATCAGTTACGTTCCATTTTCTGGGGTAAAAATGTGATGTGACACAGAAGTTCATTTTTTTTAGCCACTTGGCACTGAGTTGGACCAGGACCCATATTCATCTTCCCACTCCATGAGGGAGTTTTAAAAAAATCTACAAAACTCACTGCTAGAGAATTAGAGCAAAAGTGGCAGCTTGGCATCATCAAGTATCCATAGTGATCCTTACCATCTAAATGCTAACTTTCTTAGCAGTGATATCAAAATAAAGTTTTGATATCAGTTTAAGTAACAAAACCATAAGTGTGAAATTTCTTAAACTGCTGGAGCTTTTCAGAAAAAATAAATCTATTTATTTACAGAACAAGTACTTTTTTTAAAATAAATCTATTTGGATTTTTATTGAATTAAAGGGTAAGCATGAAACAGCAGCTCATGCAGGTTTTTTCAGATTATCTGTCATATATTCTCACAACATAGTGAGTTTTAACAAATATGTAAAAAAAAAGACAATTTTTTATAAGTTATATGGTGTATCTTTAAAATGGACTTCTGCAGGCAGCTGTACTTGACAGTTGGAGAAGATTTCAACATGGCGACGCCCAAAAGCATAAAACACAATACTTTTTTCTGAATATAGTTTTAAGCTTTACATTCAATAAACTTAAACCACTTTTAATTTCTTCAGTTCAGAGTTGCAGGTGCTACGTGTGACATTAATTTTAGACTTCTGTGTTTTGTAAAATAAACATAAACTGCTACTGTTGATACGAGGCGGCCATTTTGAAACGTGACGTCACAAGGTAAAAAAACTTATGGGGTTCAATGTCCCCATATCTGAACCAACTTCACTCTCATCATGTGAGCTGATGAATGTCAAAACAGAACATTCAGGCTTCATTTTTATGCTACTGCAAAAGGGAGAATTACAGGGGGCTATGAACTGTGTCACAGGGAATCTAATTAAAAAAAACTCTTAATACGATATATCTTAATATCTCCTTATTTTATTGCAGTTTTATTGTATTGTACTTATTTACAGCTGAATCTCACTGAGACAAAATAATGTCTCATTTCTGAGAGCAATCGTGTTCTAACTAGACATACAAAGCAAATATACTATAATTAAATGTTGCATTTTGCAAAGTAAGGTTGTTTTTTAGCTGCAACAGTGAATTTGTTTTACCAACATAGTACACATCTGTATAATTAACACCTATGAGCTTGATTCAGGTGTTTTGCCACTTTTTTTCTTAATAAAATGTATAAATTAACATTGAAGGATGAAGCTAAAGATACTGAATATTGCTTCCTTAGATGTAAATAAACAGCTTTAGTATTAGACTAATTTGTGTTTATTGCTGATTAGCAACTTAAGTGTTAATATGATCAAATTATCAAACAGCTTATAAGAAAACATCTGTCCTCTTGTTTTATGTGAAGTTAGAATAGCACTGCTCTATAAAAAAAAAAAATGGATTATTAGATTATTTGTTGGTTTATTTTTAGCTCTAAGGTCCCTTCCAGGAGTTTCCTCTTCCCTGAAACCAAAACAGCAGAGTTCCAGCTCTGACAAACTTAATTTCTTCCTGCCATCATTGCATCCTAACATTAATTTAAACACACAGACGTAGTAAATGATGATCAGCCTGAAGCAGCTGTTGGTAGCTGCTGCACAGCTGTCCAGCTGCAGAGCTCAGCTGCTGCAGACTCACTCTGGCTCTGCTGGAGAGACGCATCCGTCTCCACTGATTGTCCTGGAGAACGTGGCTCTAATGACCACTGCAGGGGCAAATGAACCATCATTTGTTAATCATCATGAAATAGAAGGATAACTATCATGTGCCGGTCATTTGTTCTTTCCGTTCTGAATCCTTTCGCTTTGTTTCCCACAGGAGAAGCTGTTTCTGATAATGGAAAACAACGGGACTTTGAGCGGTGATGGTTTAACATTCTCATTTTATTTCTCTCTGTACTTCCTGTATTAAACTGGAGGATGTCTTGGGAATGTCAGACTTCAGCAAAATTCTGAAATCGTATGTTTATTTATTTATTTATTTTACAGAGCTACTGGAACTGTGAGGGACCGAGTTGAGAACCAGGAGGAGTCACAGGCAATATTAGTAAAATATTTTATTTATTTATTTTTTTTTAACCCAAAGATTTATAAATGACAAAAGATCATCTGAGATCATAAAAGAGGTCAAAGAAAGAAAACTGAACTCGAGTAAAAATACAAACAAACTGACTGCACAAACAAACATAACTGACCTAACAAAGAAATGACACACAGGGGTTTATATACTGGCTGATCAGACCAATTAAGACACAACAGGGGTAACTAAACACAATACAATTACTAACAAACAACAGTACAACTGACTAAACACCCAAAAATGTAAATCAAAAATATTAGACTCTAAATGCAAATATTTACTTAAATACAAAAACGTATCTAAACAAAGAAAATACAAATTCCCCCTGCCAGCAGGAACTAGTGGTGCAGTCCAATCATTTACGCCTGCTGAGCTCTGGTCCATCTTCTGTCTGGCAACTCCATGTCAGGTAAGTACCGGCAAGAAACAAACAAGAGTTAATCTTAAGCAAACAAAATGAACTTTAAGTTGATATAAATACATATGCTAACTAAATGTGTGTGCTAACAAATAGAACAAATGCATCCAAATCAACTAATAAATGTTTTATTGAAGCTAAGGTGTTGTGTGTATGAAAAAATTAATTGTGCATAAAAAGAGTTACTGACTTTAGAGTGTGGCCATGGGTTTGGCCATCACAGGACCCAAACGCTCCACACACAGAAGGCTGATCCTGAATTGTTTGGCGCCAACGCAGACGGAGTCATTTTAACTCAGTTAAACATGCAGAGAGCGACAGCTTGCAGTTGGAACCAGCGACATTTGGACGACGCCTCGCTTGGAGTTCGACTGACTGCAACATGCTGTCAACATGGAGGAAATGTTTACCTGTTTGTTGAAACCTCCTGGTAGGCAGAAAGCTCTGAACTGCTTCTGATAATTCACCAGGCGTGGATGGAGAGATGGGTCTGCCTGCAGATTTCAGTATTGATCCAATTCCTCTTTGCTTTTTTTGCTTTTTTCTTTTCAACCTCATCATCAATAAAGTGGTGAATCAGAGTGATTGGATGATGTCAGGCTGCCTCCACTTCCCATCGTTCAGCCACAGATTGATCTTTCCTCTGTCTGTACAAAAGCCCTCCATAACCAGAGTCTTTACAGGTTGTTTTAATTAGACAAAGACTCAAGAAGAGTTTGCATATTGTTATCTCAATGCTTTCGCTTTCATTAATCTACACTTGCCTCTTAGCTGTGCAAAGGTTTCCTTCCACATTGATCCTGTTCATTTGCAGCATGAAACAACTACTGAGGGCTTTTTCTGTTATATTTTACACCCGTCATGAGAATTGGGAATGGATCTCATACCGCTGGAAAGTCTGTTTATTCTTTCCTTAAATTGTCCAGATTTGGTTTGGTGCCAAACATCTGCAACCGCTGGTGATCCAGACTAGCTAGCTGATTTACAGGTGTGTGTGTGTGTGTGTGTGTGTGTGCGTGTGCATGTGTGTGTAAACAGGATGTGCCAGACTGGCTGTTGCACCACTGAGACCTAAATGCTAAATTAATAAACTGTGAATATGTCTTGCCTCTTCAATCTTGCATCGTCTGTCAGTAAAGACACGAATCAATATTCAATAGCAGGATATGCAAACCTTATGCTCTGCTGCTCAACACATACAGTAGATGTGTTTTGTAACAAATATGGCATTTAAAGGGAAATAATCTGGAACAGTATAAGGCGTATTGCCAAACAAATGTAATAATTTCCTTTTTACACAAATAATGTTTCTTTCTTATTTGGCCAAGACAGAAAATATATTTGTATTCAATATTTCATTGTGTAGTAATACTGGTTGTGACAGAAGTTGTTTCTTAAATTACATCCTTTGTTTCTCAGTCACCTGGTCTGATTTTCAGCACCATGGACAGAGAAACATCCTGCTGAGTTTACAATTCAGCTCATTTATTTCACTCAGAAAGCTACTTCAAGAACTTAAAGAAGGTCACATTTTATTTCCAATAATGTACAACCCTAGCTTGATACAGCTTAGTTGAGTGTAATAGTGATATTCTTATTGAGTAATACTCAGTTTATTGTATTAAGTTATATTACTACACATACAGACTCAATAGAATTAGCAGAATATACATAAAGTAAACGTAGTAAAAAGCAGTTGATGCAATCCACCGTCCTTAGTAAGCACAGGGCGACAGTAGAGAGTGAAAACTCCCTTCTAGCAGGAGGAAATTTCCAGTTTACATCTTTACTGCTGAAGGCAGCGGGGATGTTCCACTGGGGTTCTGCTACTTTAGCTTAGCTTTGTTTTGGTGCAGACCTAGCTTCTTCTCTGTATTGTAGCTAACATAGTTAATTTCTCATGACTGTTAAAAAAAAATGCTGTTTATAAGTGAACTTTTCACACTGTCACAGCATTCTACTATTACTTTTAAAGCTGCAGTGTAACTTTTAGAAAACTGTTTTTTAATTTTTAGTTAAAACTGTCACCATGTCTTGACAGTAAAGTATGTGACAGATAATCTGAGAAGAAAACAGCTCCTCTGCCTCCTCGTGTGTGGAGAGTCTTAGCGCTGTCAATCATGCTTGTGTAGGCAGCTTACAACCTCCCCTTGTTCTGCACCAGGCTACAGCTTCTTTCCAATGTCAGTGAGCAGGCTAGTTAGCACAGCCACTGATGACGACTGATAAACAGTTTTTCTTTAAGCGTAAATTGTTTCTCAGACGCAGCCATTAGCACAATCAGCATCAGCGTGAACATGAGATTGATTGACAGCGCTAAGACCCTCCTCCTTGCTCTTACTGCCAGGAGGAGGGTTGTTTCTGACTGCATTTCTATGAATTGTAATATTAGCACTGGGAGGAGGTGCTCCATCTTTTCATATTATTTGTCTCGTAGCAAAATGTCACAACATGGTGACAGTTTTAACAAATATAAAAAAATTACATTTTTGTCATAAAAGTTAGATACTGCAAGCTATCTTTTTTAGCCTGCAGTATCTAACTTCCAGGGGGTCTTTTATGGGCTCTAGTGTCCCTTATATTATAGTAGGCTGACAGGAAACGGGGAAGACATGCGACAAATGTCGTCGGGTCCAGGAGTCGAACCCGCGACGGCCGCGTCGAGGACTCAAGGCCTCGCGCTAACTGCTACGCCACCACGGCACGTCCCACTGCAGGCTATCTTTAACAGCAATAAAATAAGCAAGTCTGTTTGTCAACAAACAAATGTATATTTGTCTTTTGGCAACTCTGACCACTCCCAGTTAAGACTTGTAAGGCGGACTTCAATATGGCTGCTCCTGGCATCAAATGACACATGTGAGAGTGACAGTGCGACATGTAGCTCCTGCATCACTAAGCTGAACAAAATAAAAATGGTTTTGGAATAATGCTAATGGATTAATGCCTGAAATGATGTTTGTTAGAGGTACTTACGAACAATGTTTATGGGCTTCACCATGTTGAAACCGCGATTTCCCCGACTATGTTAACTACCACGCCGGTCTGACGTCAAATACTCTCCGAATTACGAGGTACCTGGAACGCAATATTAACTACTTTTTATTAATCAAAACATAATAAAGTAATAATGTGGAACCCTTTCTGTCTCATAAAAGCGCATTCCTAAAATAAAAGATTAAGTTTCAAGCTAAAGAAAGACAGGGGGTTTTAATATCCCTGCTCTCATAATTGATATTCCCCGCTGCAAGCTGCGGCACTTCCCGTAGAGGGAGCGGTCTCCCTCCGCCGCATGTAGAGCCGACAGGACAGAGGCAGTGAGTCAGTTTACTCGGGCAGCTGGCAGAGAACATCACGCAGACTTTTTTCTTTTCTCTTCATTCCCCCAGCACTGCTCAGAAGGAACCGCTCACTTGGAATTAAAAAGATAAATAAACTAAACATAAAAGAAAAAGAAAATCTTCTCCAAGCACTCTACCCAATGTGAAGAGAAAAGAGGCTGAAAAGAAGAGAAAATAGCGGAGAAATGGGAGCGTTCAGGCTGCTGCTGGGGAGTTTACATTACCTGGGACTCTATCTGCAACTTAGTGTCTCCACAAGACAGGCTGGACACCGAGACCTGGAGAACCGCATCTCTGGGAACGGTATGTGTTACATCTCTCTTTTCCTGTGAGGGCAGAGAAGAGGCTGGCACAGGTACTGCCATCTGCTCACCGGCGGAGGCAGACAAAGAGCACAAGCTTCAAAGGTTGCTGCTGCTTACATGCAACTGATGCAAATTAGTGTTTTCCTGTCTCTGTTACTGAAACTAAAAGGAAAATTTTTATATTATACATACAGGAAGTAAGTTTTTATTAATTTTTAATTTTTTTACGGAGGGACTGCAGCAACCTGTAAGTCCCAGCGGATTTCACCCTTCTGAGGTTTGTTCTTGTTGTCCATCCTGATGCAGTTGGCATGGACATGATTTTGTTTTCACCTTCCTGTCCTATCAGCGGCTGATGGAGTGATAATATAATATTCTGTATTAGTGCTTCCACAGAAATCTGTATCCTGTTCCAATCCGCCTCCTTCTCCCCAGCCAGGAGCTTTTCCTAAATGGCCTCTGGTGTTTGTTCTTGGACACAGCGGAGAGGCAGGCAGAGTAAATGTACAAACCCTGTGGCTTCTCTTTGCTTCAGGGTGGCAATGAGGGCAAGTTTCAAACTGACAAAAATTTTAAAAAGGAGATAAGTTTTAGTGTGTAAGTAACAGGAGGGGAGTGAATTTGTGGAATAGGATGAGGATGATGGGAAAAAAACAGTCTTAAAACGAATTATGGAGCAGAGTGTGATACATGGTGATGTATGACTGGGAGCTTTAAGTTGGTTTATATGATTAACTGTAAAAATTATATTGTATATAATGAAAATCATACCCACCAGATGTTATTTTTTCATGTCATTCAAAGAACTTCAAACAGCAGAGGAAGAGATCTGCTGGAACAGCAGGAAGTTGATTTTATTTATTTTTAGGAAAGATTGAAAGTGGAATAAGAGCTCAATAAACTCAAACATTTCAAATCTCCAGTATGAATGTTTCTGCAGAACAATCTTAAGTTTCCTAAAGATGTTTGACTCTACACACACAGCTGCAGTAAACTGTCGTCCTGCTGTTGCTGACCTTTGCTAACACTAGCCTGTTTTCATTTTGATGAGATACGGTAATTGGATAATTCCAGTTTTGTAAATTATTTCAGTTCTGTGTGCAGATAAAGTTAACAGAAAAAATAAACGTAGCGCTTTGCTTTGACGTCATACAATCTGCTGACTGGTGTTTGAGCTGCTTTCTGAAGCCCTAGAATTGCAAACATGTTTCACTACAAGATCCATCTGGTAAAAACATTAAACTAATAAACGAATAGGCCACATGTATCATCTGCTATTGAATTTTAAAGTCTATATTTGTTGCTTGTTGTTCCACGATAAAATACTGTAATTACTTTATTATCCAGCACTACCTGAGCCCACCATTTGTTGTATTAATTTATTATTTTACACTGTACAGCATTCTGCTCAGGTTTATAGTGACTTTTAGTGCTTTATAAATACAGTGTATAGTATCGGCTGTTGGGGCGGCAGCATCAGAACCAGGGATGAAGAAGGCTGGTTCTGTTCTTTATTGATGCAAAGAAGGATTCTTCATAAAATCAATAAAGTTATGGCTGACCCTCTACATGAGACTGTTTTGTAAAACTGTCTTCAGTCAGAAGCTTCTTTAGATTTGCTGCAATACAGACTGCTACAGGAGATCTTTCCTGCCAAAAGTCATCACCATCTACAATAACTCTGAAGAATCTGAATTAAGGACTTAGAACAACATTTAAAGTCTTTTTTTTTATTTGAACTTAATTAAATGTATTATTAATACATTCAGACTATTTCCCAACACTGTTTCCCTTCCTAAAACCAGCTGGGCTCATAAAGTGAACAAGTAAGCTAGTATGTTTCCCAGTTTACTCAGCTGGAGAGGAAATGATCCAGTTGGCCTAAACTGGGAGCCGAAGTGATCTTACAGTTGTCTTCTATTGGACGTCCTGCCTTCGTTCTGATGTTTCCTGTCTGTTCGTCAGGCTTTTCAGCTTATTGCAGCAGACATTAAAAGACTTTGAACATCATTGTTTTCTCCATAAATCTGATGGTCACTGTGTACATTTCAGTGATAGTCTCACAGAACAAAGTGTGGCCGAATCCTTGATGATCCCAGCATTGTTTACATCTTTCCTTCCCAGTGATGAATCGTTTCTTGATTTCTCTTTCTTTCACTTTTAAAAAATGGAGTATTCATAATGCTGCTTGTACGTGGATCCATATGAATAATATCTCGCAGCATGTCGTTGCATCTGTGACATAAAGGATTTGCGTGTGTGGTGGGGTTTTTTTCCTTCAAGCTGAATGATGTGTTTGTCTGTGTGAGGAGATATTTTAGAACCGTGTGGGGGTTTTGTATGGAAATGAGCTTGTGCGTCTACACTTGTTTTTGTATTGTCCTCGGGGCAGAAAGCAAGAAAAGAGGAGGGCAACAAGAGATTTTAAACTCAAGTGCTTTACCAGATTCATGTAGTGTAATTCCCAATTCTTAATTAAAACAGTAAATGGCCTTGTGCTGCATTAATTAACAAAGAATGGAGCATATTAGTGTTGGAAAATCGGATTTTCTGATGGATTCTACTTAAATAACTCGCAGAGCGGAGATGATAAGACAGATGCTCAAGAAATCATGTAACACCTTTATTATTTGCAGAAGAATTGTTCTATTTTTCTTTCTGTTATGAAAAAACCCAACCTGTGGGTGATCTCACTCTGACTCACATCGCCCTCATGAATTTAAGGGCTTTCCTGAGAAATGGGGAAGCTCTCGTCTGCTTTTCTAAAGCTGTGTTACAATTCTGGCCCATCTTGCTTGTTTCCAAGTCCCTGAGGGTCATAATTAATCTTCCTCTTTCTTCACTGTCACTCCACCAGCTGGAGCAGAAATCAGCAAAGGACAAACAAAAAGAAAAGAAGTAAGATAAAAAGGAATATCAATTAGAAATTCTTGGTGTGAGTTTCCAATCTACATCTGCTCTGGCGCTGTTTTACTCATTGATACTTTTCAATTAACTCCTAATTAAGAGCAAGTGAGGCGATTATTCCAGCCAATCAATTGCTTTAAGTATTCAGTGAAGGGTAAATGAGCCATTTTACCAGCAGAAGGCCCAAAGTTTGTAAGAAAAAAACTAAAAACTACAACTACGTCCACTATTATTGGACATTCCTGGTAAAGAACAGAAAAATGTTGAGAAAAATTCAACCTTAAATTTACTTAGTTATTCCATAAAAAACATTAAGAAATCATTGTTTTAAACAGGACCACCTGTGCCAAAAATAAGGGGCAAAACTGGAACATATTTGACATTTTTGCATTGGTTTCAACATTTTTATCTGTCCATGATTTCCTGTTTTTCCCAAAGCATAAGTATGTAATACAAGGCCTGTTTCTATTCTTCAAAAAAGGACAGACCGGGGGCATGATATTCAATTAGGAAATATGCTTGTTGTTCTCCATGACTCAGAAAATGGTTACAATAAAGTATTTCCCCCCAGTTTTCAGTCAAACCATAACATTTAATTCGGATTGTCTCCAGTGGTCAGAGTCTCACTCTGAGACTTTTTTTAAACCCAGTCTCAGAGTGAAACATCTGGGGAGTGTTTCCTGTGCGGGTGTTAACAACTCCACAGATGTGAAAGCGAACATGGCAGCATATTTAGGTTTGTTCTGCGCTGCGCAGGCAGGTAACAGAAACAATGACGGATTGCACTGTGCTGCCTTGTGCTACTTAACATGTTCAGTTTAACACGTCTGTTACAGAATGTATGTTACATTAGCATTTGGTTCAATGGAGCCGAGGTCCTGTTTTCTAAATGAGGTGGAAGTTAAAAGTCAAAATCATATGCACATTTCATACTAAAATTACAGCGCTATCCAGTGGCCTGGCATGACAACTACAGCTGGCTTAGGGTGTCTTCTAAACATGGAGCTTTTCTCCAACTGACATCTAAAAACACCATCAGTTTCCAGACAGCAGTCTTGTGAAAAAGTAGCCTTGACCTGCAGAGATCTGCACTCAGAATGTTATAGCCAATCAAATCCCAACATGCAGAATTAGTGAGATGGTGATGGTGATAAACACGTCTGCAAAGGTCACTGCTGAATACGCAGCAAAAGTAGTTGTAATTTTAAGGAACTTTTATGAGCCACCATATTTATCTAACACTGTGGGCAGTGAGGATGTTTTGTGAAACATAAACATTAAAAAAGTTATTTAAATGCATGTCAGTAGACTGCAGTTCCAGCAGTGATGAGTTATCTATCTTTGCTTTGGAACGACTTCCAATCTGAAAACATAATAATTAAAGAGAATAAATAGATTATGATTTATTTCTGCATGGAGTTTGCATATTCTCCATGTGGATGTGTTGGACTTTGTCTTTCCTTCCACAATCCAAAATCCTGACTGTTGGTTAATTGTGCTCTCCTCCAATGTTGAATATCCAGGACAACACCATGATTAGCAGGTGTTGGGTAGACTTAACAAATCTGAAAAACAAAAACTCACATAATGTTCATAGCAGTTTTCTTAAACACTTTTGTACTTTTGTACACATCTTATTGAAGGTAATGTTAATCGATTTCTATCACAGATTACTCAATCATACGTTTGTATGTTGAAAAAAGACATTACTGGCAAATAAACCGAAGCCTGACTTTTATATCTTCGCCCTCTTTTGACCCCCATCGCCAGAAAAACCAGCAGCGCCCCTGCTCCTGGATTGGATTGGATTTGAACCATTTTTTCTAATTTACTCATTCAGCGAATCCTTACTGGCTGCCTCAGTCGCTTTAAAGGCTTCAAGCATGGCTGCTCCTTCACACTGTAGCGCTATTTGAGAGGGATTGAGTAGATGGATGTCTGAGTTTAAATCTGGCACAGATACAGCTACAGTCTGCTGTGGTTAAGCTCATTCTAAGCCCCATCTCTATCTACTTAAAAACTGGTGTGCAATCTGGAGAAGGCAGGGGACGACAATTAAACGGAACCACGAGGCAGTGGGATCGTCCTCCTATTAGACTATTAAATATTTAACAATGGCCAACGCAGCATTGCTGTCAGACTGGCAGATGAAGCAGCTTGTGGAGTTTACTCGTGTCTTCTGCTGAATTAAACACCAAATGTGGCCGTCTGCTGCTCTTCTCCTCCCACTCGCTTACAGTTCATCGTGTGTGATGGTGGGCGATGTGCTGACATGACAGTGGGCTTCTGTACATTATCACATCAATGCTTCCACCAGGAACAACAGCCATGGAAAACTCAAAAAGGAACACCGTCCGAAACATATTTGATGATGAACAATGATCCAAACAGCATAAGGACATTTTTACAATCAAATCAATCAGATTTATTTATGAAGCAGCATAAAAACAACAGCAATGTATATAGAAAGCAAAGGATTACAGTTGCAGAAATGAACAGAAACAAACACAAAGATTAAAAGTGGGGCTGGATACCAATAAAATGACTTAGTTTAGTAAGAAAGTCAAAGTAGAAATGTGACTTTAAACGAGATTTAAACAGTTAGAAGGCTGCCTGATTTGTAGAGGCAAACTATTCCAGTGTTGGAGCTGCAACTAAAACTCTTTCTCCTCTTGAGTTCCAGCAAATCTTGGCTACTGTAAAAAGTCCCACTAGTTTGGTGACCTCAGTGAAAAATAAACTCCGGCTGCACCGCACCATCTCTCTTCATCACTGTAGATGTAAATACTCATGCTCATCCGGGTGACATCCAACATGGAAGAGCACAGCCATGTTCTTTGATTAAGCTAAACAAAATTACATTAAAATTAACATATGGGCGTGCCGTGGTGGCGTAGGGGTTAGCGCGACCCATATTTGGAGGCCTTGAGTCCTCGGCTCGGCCGTCGCGGGTTCGACTCCTGGACCCGGCGATATTTGCTGCACGTGTTCCCCCCTCTCCTTCTCCGTTTCCTGTCAGCCTACTATCATATAAGGGACACTAGAGCCCACAAAAGACCCCCTGGAGGGGTAAAAAAAAAAAAATAATAATAATTAACATATTACAGTTCCAGAATTACAGCAGCTACAGCCTTCTTTCACATGAATACTTTATTTTTATCAACACTTTCACCACTGATAGATTGTGAAGTACAGTACATGTATTTTCATCCACCCTAGGCTAAGTTAATCAGTGGCTGTTGGTAGCTTTTATTGTGTTTAGCATACCACTGCAAAAAATACACAAATTATATTACATACAGTTTTTAGCTATTTTCTTAAATTAGACTGATTTGTTCAGAAGCTTGTATTTGAAGAGTCTTTGTGATACAGAATTGAAGTAGCTTATTAGCGCATCAGTATGTTGATTTATGATAAGATTTCTAAGAAAGCACCAGTTCTACTGAATAGAAAATATGACTGTGTGGGATTCTATGTAGTAAATCTAAAAGAGCAAATGCCTGAAGCTATGAGGCTGATGTGTTCAATGTTAACCCACATTAGCATGTAGCACTTAAGCTAGAATCAAACTCAGTATTTCTCTGCCTTGTGACGCTACAGTTCAGGGTAAAAAGGTGATTCAGTTCAATTCAAAAATACTTTTATCCCAAAAGGAAATGAATTCCTATCATCCAAGTATCTGAAGATGTGGATTCATTTATTTTATCTTAAGATGAATTTAGACATTTTAGGATGAATGTCTAAAGTAACATCTGTTGTTTTACTTATAACCAAGGAAGGGTTGTTACTTGTAGTTTTGATTAACACAGTTTTCAAACATGAAAGATTTTAACGTATTTTAGCAATTCCATTTTGCCTTTAAAAAGTGCGTTTACTGCATTAAACATTCATTAGTGATTTATTAGGGCAATAACCGTTAGTTGAGTTTGAATAAATGAAGTGAGACAACATGTGTGTTTTGCTTGATTATTGGCCAGCTTCTTATTTTCCACTGGCAAAGAAGTAGCTGCAAAAAAAGTTTCCCCTAATATTATTGTTCACTTTTTAATTCCATTCCTCATAAGAAAATTATCACCGTGTTTGATTACTTGTGGGAAAACTCATTATTTGCCCAAAGAAGAATATAGTTTAAAGTTTTATTCAACCCCCTGAGGTGTTTGTGATAAAAATCTTGTTGCATCCACAATTAGAAGCCGATAGCAATTCCACAGCCACACATTACAAAGTCAATAAAACCGCATTTTCCAAATGGTCTTTCCAATTTGAGCTCCAGTCTAAATGTCTTTCAGTGATTTACTCCACCTGTCCCTCTCTGACTGACTCTTGGCGTCCGTAAATAGAGGAAGAAGGTGACTGTCAGAGCAGACAGGAAGGATGCATTGGGAGAGAGGGACAGGATGACAGGTTTAGAGCTTGTTGGCGCTCAGCGGTAGGTAGAGCCGATGTATTTAGGTCCTGACCTCAGTATATACTCCTCACTGAGAAGACAAGTGCTGGAGGGCAGCTTGTGATAAACGGCGCGAGGGAAGGAAATTATTAAAGTAGCTGCTTCTTTCCTTCTCCATACATAGCCTGATTGTTTCTGGACTTAAGAGTCAAGCTTTTCCATGTCTGCTGCTTTTTGTTTGCATATGCTTCTTTCGATAAGAGTGTACTTAAACCTGGAGTTCTCTGCATCTCAGATTTGAGAGAAATCAAGCAACATTTTTGTTACTATTCTTACATTCTAAGTATTGCAATATACTGTTTTCATTCATGCATATTTTAACAGGATTGTTTCTAATAGGGATGCACCGATCCACTTTTTTCACTTCCAATATCAATACCGATATCTGAAGTTAAATATCGGCCGATACAGAAAATCAGCTGAACTCACTTATAATGTTTCTTAGCGTAGTCAAAAAACAACACACGTTTAATTTGTTGTCAATGCAATTAGGAGCAGAACAGCCGATGTAAAATAAATAGTAAAGAAGCTGAAACTAACAAAACAATAGGTTGACTATGTGTGGTTCAAAAAATATAATGAGGAATTTTAAATATAATATAAAATAAATAATAAAGAGCACAAAGCATCGAACTAGACTGAATAGATCTGGCCTTATGGATTGAGAACACTGTCACCGATATCTGATCCAGAATTGTTTTCAAGATTATCAGATATTAGTATCAGATCTGTACGTCTCTATTTTCTCAGTAAAGAAAGCAGAAAATTATATTCTGTTAGTTGAACATGATAAAAGTGTTCTTTAATTAAGACTCTCTGCTACTATTCTATATCTTATATCTTTTTTATGAGCCAATATATATGAAGCAGTTTAGATTTATATTTATATGAAGCAGTACATTTTACATTATCTGGCTCAGATGAATATATTCTATTTTTATATTATAGAAGTACAATATTCTATGTTATCTTGTAAATTTGCCCTTACTCTATAATCTCACTTCTTTTTATTTTTAATTAGATTTTACATTATGTGAATCGGCATGCTTTTTTCTGTCATTTTGCTGCTGATACCTGAATTTTTGCACTAAAGGATATTTCTGCATAATAAAAATTATGTTGGTAAAATTGAGAACAATATATTGGTTATTACCAGTATAACTGACTCGTAGTGAATGCTTGGATCTACTCAATCATTAATCAAAGTCAGAAGTCTTTCACTGTTAATTTAAGGCTTGGAAGCATAAAAATGTGTAATCAGCAAACCTGAAGGCGCCTGAACATCTGAAGTCCTATAAACTGGTTTCTATAAATGGCTGCTCTTCTAACTTCACTAATAAGATTGGAAAGAAAAAGACTTTTCTTGAAAGAGAAATACAAACATCCTACAAATGTGATTCTACAATCTAAGACATCCAGTGTGTTTTATTCCCCTGGGATTCACATAAATAGATAAAATGATCCTGACTCACTAAACACTGCACTGTCATTTTAATGTTGCACCAACCGTACATGCCAAGACTACAGATTCACTTTCTGCTCTCTAAAACTCAACACTCATCATCTACAATTTGTTGTTTTGTTTTTTTTTTATTATTTTTATTAAAATGTGGAAATGCAACAGCAGTCTTTCACCACTCTGACACTAATAGCGTGCAACATTATATCTATCTGGCTGATTTGCTTGTAAATCACTTGGATTTTCTTGGAAATATGAGTAATTTAGTCTCTTGCAAAACTGTCTTGGTACAAGTAATTATTTAAGCTGTTTGTGCCAGCCAGGAGTGTCCAGCCTTTAAGAGCTGCATGTTTTAATGTGTAAGGGTTCAGCTGAAGCCTGATAGTGAAACGTATCTTTGATTGAGGCAAACATTTGGGACACTGATAGCTTTGTGACAGACAAGTCAAAATAATGCATCATTGTGAAGTAGAGAGGAATCTGACATATGGTTTTCAGTTTTCTTACAAATAAAAATCTGAAAAAAATCTTTCTCTATTTGCAAAATACTATATGGAGTTTGTGGAGAGTTATCCTTTCTCTGTTAGGTTCTTGATGTATGAGGTTGAAGACGAGTCAGTGAGTTGAACTCATGAATTCCATTTATTAATACTAAAATACATCTGATCCATTTGTTCATGCTATCCTTATGTTCTAACAGAGCAAAATGGCATCAAACAACAGTTTGTAATTCCCTTTGTTAGCCTCTATCTAAGCTACACTCTAAAGATGGGGTTCCCTAGTGTGTCATTTCCTTTAGCGTTAGTTTTGCCCGCATGTTCTATGTTTGTGCATGTATACATGAGCATGCTAAAAGAGATAGAGGAAAACACATAATTATTTATTCTCAACAAGTAAAGAAAGGATTGTACCAGCAGGTACACAGAAGCTAGTTAGCAGTACGGCACTGAAATTACCCAATTTTCTTTGGAGTCTTGAGTAAACTTTACGGATTAAAGTAGCTTTCTTGAAACAAAAGCTACACTGAAATGAAAGTTACGACGTATATCATTATTGAATGTGTTACATTTCACACGGAAAAACAAGGATCATATCATCACCTTACTAAAATTTTATCCATTCTCTAATATTTGGCCGTGACACATGTAATGCACCAGTTCGACACTAAGAAGCTCACTAAGTTTTCCTAGCCTAGCCAAACAACATTAACATTAACAAGGCTGTTAATGTTAATTTAATTTTTGGAGGCGTGGCCAACACGGACTGAACTCCGTTCACTTCCTGTGCTGCCATCACTAAAACAACAGGTAGACTACAATTCTAAAACAGCTCAGCTATTCATCGTCATCGTTCAGAATTTCTGCTTTAGCTTGCTGATTGGCTCTGTTAAAAATTTACCAGAACTGCATAGGAAGGCAATGGCCAGGATAAATATGCATATAAAGACATACAGTATAAAGAATGCATTTCCTTCATCTCTGATTGTCCTTCCATCCCTGTTTTTGCAGCCTGTTGGGACATTATATGAGAAGACAATTCACTCTGACTATAAGAAACAACGGCGACCATTTATCAGTCTGCACCTGTACAGAAACATGGCAGCAGGTCGCGTGTTGTACTCATTGCTTGACAATGTGGACTCAGACCTTTTGTATCCTCCATCATTCTTAGCTCTTCCTCCATCTCTCGCCTGTCACCTAATAAAACTGAACCTGTCAGAAAGCCTTTTCAGAACTGGCACAAACAAGCTGCAGGGTCAGCTGGCAGTCAAGGACTCTTCCTCTGTCTTTCTGCACAAGTGCCGTCTGTTGCTTTCGTCCTTCACTTTTTTTTGTTTCAAAGCACTCCAGTGTCGCGCCGGGGTTGGTGTACGTGGATGTGTGTTTTTGTGGGGGAGTTGGACACACGTTAAAGGGAAAAAAATGATTGCTGGTAGCTTTCAGCATATTGGTGCAAAGCTGCACTTTCTCTTAAGTGTCCTTCAAGAGCTGAAACCCATCTCTGGAATTCATCATCAGACTTGGGGATGCGTATGTGCATGGGTAGGCGGGGGTGTGCATGTGTGTGTGAGAGAGAGAGTGCGAAGTGATGCAGGCAGCTTTGTGGCAGAGGATCCAAACTCTTTGTATTCTGTTAGTAAAGTCTATCCTTGCATGGGTGCGCGTTGAGAGTGGTGTGTATGCATGCTTTAAGAAGATAGAAAACAGGATACAGTGTTCCCTCTGTAACACTCAGCCTGATGATTTTGGGGGAAGTGTTTGGCCATGAACACTTGAATGTTGCTTATCTTCTATTAGACACTTACAGCCAATGTTGCCATCAAAGTGGAAGGGCACTCTCGCAAACAGTCACAGACTCAGAAAGAAAGAGAGACACCACACGCTTCTCAGGGGAGACTCTTGGCAGGAATCATCTGTTGGCACCCTCACTGAGGGTGGAAGGAGGAGGAGGTGGAAAGAGATGGGTAAAGAGGGGAATGTGATGCATTCATGGTCCACGATCAGTCACTTCCAGCCTCAAGAGCTCTTCAGCTTCCAGTAGGCTGCTGTATTATTTTGTGAAGTTCCATTGTTCCCCTGAAAGTAGGCATGGGTAGTGTTGCATCTGGAGTGAAAAATAAGATACAGTTTAATGTGGTACATCCTGGACCGGTCGCCATGTTGTAACCAAGAGACCAACCACCATGCACTCACCAACTCACTCTTAACAGGGATTAGTTAACCAATTAAGACCAATTAACCCATCATGCATGTTTTTGGAGACTGGGAGGAAGTATCTAAAGAAACATTAGGCTTGTTTAGGGAGAACATTTAAACTCCATGCAGAAAGCTGTCAGGTTGGGATTCAAACCCAAGAAGTTCCTGGGTACCAGTCCATTTTTCACTCCCATAATGGTTGTATTTTAAATGTTTATTATTTGATTTTTAATCCAATAATATAATGAGATTGAGAGAGAAGTCTGAAACATTATGCTAAAATTCAATCAACGTCTGATAAAACACAACACAGGAAGTTGTTTTTAAAGCCAGTGGTGAAGACTAACCCTGCAGTTCCCCTCCAAAACAGTTGGTGACAACAGTGAAATATGCTTAGACAGTGTATATTTATAAATATAGTCGTAGATTTATTCACTTCAAGAAAACATTTTTGTTTTTTGTGAATTATTTGAAATGTAAGGGTATTCACATTTCAAATAAATGGCTCTGGCACCAATCAGTTGTTGGTCTCCCCTAAGTTAGAAACAGTCCCAGTTTGGCCGGCCCAATGGAAATTCTCTTGCCACTTTACGTTACCTGAACGAAAACATAAAGCAAACACCAAAACATGTAGCTGTAGTTATTAAAAAAGGTTCTTGGCCAATAACCTTTTTATACTGTTTTGCTCCTTGTAAAATAAATGTGGGCAGCCATACAAGCTAATGTTAGCTACTTAATTAGCCAGATTAGTTGTCTTGCTAACGACTTGCAATAGGTTTGCGATAAACTTTAATATTGACAATTACACAGTAAGCTAACAGCTACAATATCCTCCGTAATGTACATAATAGCTTTGAACATGGTAATTTGCTGTTTCTCTGCCTTTTTGGTGAAAACATACCAGTTTAGCTGTGGGGTCCATAACTTAGTCTGTAGCCTGTAGCCTAGCAACAGAGCTGGATAAATTCTGATTGGATGAAAATTGGATTACTGGAACTTCTCCTCTCTACCCAGCATTTTGTTTTAGTGCCTTTATTTATTTTGAAAATACTCAAATAAAAATGTAAGACATACATACAAAGCTTTTGTGTTCATTATTATTAATCAATTTCAAATAATTTGACCATTTGCCCCTGCTTTACAGCCTTGCTACATGAAGTAGATGTTAAGTCATTCTAACATAGCTACACTCCTCGATGACCTCATGCTATCAAAGATGTAAAGCTCATTGTTCTTAAAGAAGTGGCCTTCATCTCAGTTCTTTGAAATCAAAACTTCACGCAATCAGCAGGCATCACAACTTCAGGCATAAGAGAGAAAATGACTCTGCAGATTGCTTTAATGTGTTTGTTTCCTGCTACTCCTTTCATAAGGCACATATCAGAAAAGCATTTACATTTTGATGATTTTCCTCAGAGCTGTTTTAAGTGAAGCTCAGAAAGGTTACATTGTGTATTCAACTCCTAGTTTGTCAGGCTTTTGGTATGTATGCTGTTTCCTCCCAACCCTTCCCTTCAATTTTATTGATGTCATTGGCCTAGTCAAAGTCAAGACCGCAGCATGATTGAAATGCTCTGATGGGGCCTGGGGGAAACTGCATTGCTCAATATTAAAACTCAACAAGCTGAAGCAATGCTGCAAAGAAGATTTTGGTTTTTCAGGATTCCATTTGTTTAAGAACAGGAGTGTTTTATTTTAATGCTTTTTGCTAAACCACATTGTTGAAAAGTCTTCTATGTCTTTAAACCTTCACAAAACAGAACTGATCATCCCCTCTATGTGACGGTGACTCAAACACAACAAAGCAGCTAACATTTTCCGGTAACACTTTATTTGAAGAGGTATGCATAAAGCAGACATGACATTGTCATAAACATGACATAACAGCTGTTATGAACATGAATGAGTCTTCCTGAATGTTTATGACTGTTATCATGAAGTGTCATTTGGCAAATAATGACACTTTTAATGCAAAGTTGTTTTAAAAGTTGCATTAAAAGTCCACTAAAATTGCCAACCTTGAATTATTTGGTAAATAATTACACTTTCAATGCAAAGTTGGAACTTTTAACGGACTTTTAAAGCAACTTTGCATTACAAATTTTCCGAATGACACTTAATGACAAAAGTCATAGACATTCATAAAGACTCCTTCATGTTCATGACAGGTCATATTTATGATGGTGTCATGTCAGTCTTGCTACTAAATGAAGGGGGTCATATGTCTTTACTGTGTGTCAAAATTACTAGTCAATAAGTGTTATAGGTGAAATTATTGTAACTGTCATAACCAATAGCTGTGTTTCTATTACAAATGTGAACAAAACGTTTTGATATTCTGTTGTTGTTGAAAAAGCACAATTTTGCAATAGCAGTGTTTCCATTTTTTAATACAATTAAAATTTAATACAATTAAAATCACACACGAATCAGTTTGTTCACACAGTAGGGCATTAAAATCACACCACAATCCTCCAACCTCTTCCTCTACTTCCTCTTTTTCTCCAGTAGAAACATGCAGCTGTTCATCATGTGACTCGTGTGATGCGAAGAAAACGTTTCCATTGCAGTTTTATTAAATGTACTATTTTCTATACGGCTGAAAAACCATCTCATGCTGGCGCAGAACGTTTTTATTGATAAAAGTGAGTTTTTTCAAAATTGCAGCGTTTTACATCATATCATGATGTTATCCCTCAACAAAAAACATACTTAAAGTGTTGCTCTGACTCTTTAATGCATGTTTGAGAAATCTTTTATTCTCCATGGCAACCATTCATTGAAAAATGCCTGGGTGGACCTAGCTCCTTCAAAGACGAAGCTCGTCTGAGCTGCAGTTTCTAAGCTTCAGAGCTTCTGCCTCTCAGAACAGCTCCTCCCCCACTCAGCTCCTTCAGACTGGTCAGCAGCAATTAGCAAACACCTGGTGGAACTGCTGAGCTCATTATAGGAACTGCAGCTCAGAGTAAAGCTGGGGAAAATGTTGAAGGGTTAATAGAGGAGCCATGTTGTGATGACTTCCTGAAGGCGGAGCTTCAGAAAGAGCAGGAGTTTCTAAAGAGACAGAGAACCAATTTCAAGTCATTAAATTAGGAAGTAATTTAATGACTTGTAGTAAAAAAATTAAATCATATTTGATAATATTTTGATGACTGAAAGTGATTTTATTACTTCATTATGCTATGACATGGCACTATCTACCAGGACAATAATGGCATTTAAGCAAACTTATTTTTGTAATTGTAATTTGCTCTATTGTATGTTCAAAGGAAATGAGGCCGTTGTTGTTTTATCAGCTGTTAGAATGATTGTTGCATTCCTGCTTCAATCTTTAGTAATTAGATCTTGTAGCATGTATTTGTGTAAATATGATGGAACTCTGGTATTTTCATGTAAATAATATACTGTTAAAATCTTAGAAACTTATGGATGTGTATAAGTTTTATTGAACACTGGTGGTTTTAACCCTTTATTTGAACATTTTCTAACAATTAGCTCCACTACAGTGCTTTTAAGTTATTGTGTTAACTGAGTTATTTAAATAAATGCGTTAAATTGGATTGATATTTCTATCCTCGTAAAAAAAAATCTGTCACATCTGGACGTGTGGAAAGGCGCACCGTTTGAAGCTCTTCATTTAATAATGTGCACATAATCCAAAGAGTCAACATGAAACAAAACAAAGAGTGGAGAAAAAAAAGCCCTTTCTCTGCCTCTGCACACACAAGCACACGCCCGCACACACACACACATCCGTACATAGCAACAGCGTGCTCAATAATGTGTGCTGCCTCTGGCCGTTTTCAGACAGGGTTATCCATTACAGCATTTCTGCAGTGACCAGGCCTAATTACAGCGTGGAGGAGAGCCTTTCTCCTGCACAGTGGACCTGTGTGCACTTGTGTCCGACTGGAGCTTATGAATGACTTTACAGCTGGTGGTTGGTTTTATAATTACCAAAGTATGAGCCAAATGAGCCAGCATACATAGCTTTAAGTGTTTTTTTTTCTAGATTGCTCACACACACCCACACACACACACACACACACATTAGTACAGACAGAGACTCTTGAGTTCAATCATTCTCCTTCCCTCTTTTAGCCAGCTGCCAGAGATTCGCATATTCTGTCTTTCATGTCCAACTAATAGGCTCTTGGCCGTCTTTGAGGCCCTGCATGGTATTTACAAAAGGCCGCTGCGTTGGACAGCTTGATACCTGTGGGCAGGGTAAAATGGAGCGTACAAAGGCACACACTGATGGTGTTAGGCTGGAAAAGCAGCATGGAGGTAAAGCTGGTTCCTTAGTGGGATTTCTAATGGTTGCTTAGATGTCAGGTGACTTTTGCCACCTTGACAGATTTCCAGTGTCATCTAGTTTTATTTTTCACTTTTTGCAAACACTGACCCTGATAAAAACTTCACTACATTTGCTTTGTTGAGTCAATAGCTTGCTAGCCAATTAGCATTAATTATCAATGCAGTCCCCATTGTTGGAGTCAGGAATGTGTTGTACAACCCACATTAATTTAACATGTACTGCAGGTTATGAAATAGAAGTGAATGATGAGTTATTATTATATAATTTATAACAGTATATTACGGCCATTTTAGATAGAAAAAAATAAACAAGAGAAGATTTTGGTGGTTGGTTTTATAATTACCAAAATATGAGCCAAATGAGCCAGCATACATAGCTTTAAGTGTTTTTTTTTTTTCTGGATTGCTCACACTCACCCACACACACACACATTAGTACAGACAGAGACTCTTGAGTCCAATCATTCCACCAAACCACCAAATTTTGATATTAATCTTAGAAATTTTCTAGAAAAAACTTGTTTCAAAAAGGTTTCAAAAGTCAAACATTTTTAGATGAATGAGTTTTTTATCAAACATTTTGCTTTTGGAGCTCAGAAGTTTTCTTGTTTTGTTTTTTTTCTAGAAAGCTTCTGAGATTTTATCTAAAAAATTTCGTATTTGGCAGAAATTTCCAACTTCTTTTATGCGGTCATATCTAAACTCTACTATGGATACAATTTGAACTGGTTTAAATGGTTACCATGATTCAACAACAGGTATTGCTGTATAGCTTTAAAATACTAATAAAAGTATATTCAGTCACCAGCCTAAATGAACATTTTCCAGAGAGAAACTGCCATTAGCAGAAGTTAGCTTCTAGCTTTATCTAATCAGCCTTCAGAATGTCCTGAAAAACTGTGATTAAACACTTCATACATGATTGAACAAATGGTGCAAAATTTCTGGCTCTTTTTCACATACAGCTAGCTTAGTTTTGATATATTTGCCCTTTATGAATAATATCATTGATCAAATAAATATTCTTTGATGATTTGAAACATTTATGTGTGACCAAAAATAAATCAAACCCAGAAAAATGTCTAAGTGTAAATACCTTTCATAGCACCACTCTGATATTTTCATACGGTGGATTCACAGAACCATAAAAGAAAAAAAGGATCCTAAAGCTGAGAAGTGTTGGGAGATTTTGTAGCTCCGAGGCGTACTTAGCTGTCCCTCAGGTGAACTTCCACCTGCTTCTGGCCATGTAGCTCTGAGGGGTGACGCCCGGCCAGAGAGGACTTGGTGTTGGAGCTCCATTGCCCTGAACATGACACACTATCACTGATGAGCGCATGGTGCATAACCAGTCCAGTTGACACCAGAGGGAAGCTTTAGCCATGAAACTGCTTAGTGCTGCAGCTATAACCTTCGATAGGGGATTACCGATGAGAATATGTTGCATATCCGCTTTTGACTGGAGGGACGGCTGTGGCCGCAGCCAACGAGTGTCAGCGCTCCGTTTAGACTCTGACGTTCCTCTTCTCCTCTCCCAAGACTTTCCCTTCGCCTGCTGTGGATGTCATTTGCTTTACATCCACTATATCTTTGTTAAACATCTTAAGGATATCAAAATGCTTTATGACAGTTATGACAGTTTCTTTTGCAAACTGCTATTACAATAAATGGTGTTAATATTATCTGAAAATCAGATCAAGAGAATCGGATTAGTTACACTGCTTTAATTTGCTGTAAAATATCTCCTCCATCCAATATCATTGTGTTGTGATCGCTGACTGATATTTAATTATTCAGTGTGTCTATTAACAATCCAGTATCACCTTTCCACACATAGTATACTGTCGCATGCACAATTTCATCACCAGCTAGAATTCATAAATTATTTATTGAAATTTGACTGCATGATCATTATTCGTATACCACACATATGTGCCACTGCTTCACAGTTTACCTTGGTGTCTAAATGACCAACAACACTAATTAATCCTCCTTTTATATTCGTTTCTGAGGTACAGCAATAATGTTTGTGGGTCAATTTGACCAGGGGAGTGTTAAACAGTATTGTCAGAAACCAAAAAATTTCTCCAAAACATTTTTGTATATGATTATTAACTCCAATACTAACCATTTCAATCAATATTTGTGCAATGATGTTTTTTTATTTCCACAAATAAAGGATCAATAATAACAACTTACCCATTTACTCATGTGGACATAAAAAATGGAATTTACATTTTTTTTATGTCCACTGAAAAAAAACCTAGAAACAAAAAAACAATAATTTCATTGAAATTGATTCTTTGTAAACATTTTTATATTACATTTAGATTTTTTTTGTCAATGGGTGATCTTTATAATTGAACTTGAGACACGTATACTGTTCAGGGTCAAATTGACCCTCTGATTAAAATCAAGACAAATGAGTCATGCAGAGAGTATTTTTGTTTTCCTCCACTTCTGCTGAGTGTAAACTCAGTGTGGGTGGAGTTTACCACGGGAACAGAAAAGGTTCTCGTCAAAAGTTGAATGAACAGCTGCTTTCTCGCAGTTTCCTAGTGAAGTAAAGAGAATAGTGAGAAAGTGGGCTTGTGTGCGTGCACATGTGCATGTACAGTATGTGTAGTATGTTGTCTGTGTGTGGCGAGGGGTGAAATATGGTTCATAGCTGCAAGGAGACATATAGAATTGGACGTTTTCTTTATCTTTTTTAACCTTCAACTTGACTGCCGGGTCAAATTGAACAGTATCTATGTAATATGTAGACGCGGGGGGGTTGCAAATGTGTAAAATGAATCAATTTTAAATTTATATGTAGAGTGCACCTATTAAGACAAATATAAAAAGTGTCATACAAAAAATACTTCCAACTATTTTTTAAAAATGTTTAAACTTTAAAACAGGTCAATTTGACCAACAACATAACAGGAGGGTTAAGCTCCTGTTATCCAATTCCAACTCTTTGTCTGCGCTCATGAAAATTTATCAACCTCTGCCTAGTGAAGTCTGGAAGTGGTGCCAGACCAACTTCTGATGAATTTTTAATTATTTGACCACACCCAAAGCATTGAACCTTTATTCCTGGTCAGTCAAATATCATCACCTTTCTAAATTAAATTTGTCATTTTTTGACAAAAAAATCAATCACCCTTTCTTTTTCACCAAAAGATGAAAAATCATTTTTGGCAAAAGATGACTTAAGAAAAGGAATAAAGCAAAATGTTAACGTCACAGCAAAAGTACCCTGTCTTGACGCAGTAAAGCACTGTGAATTGAAAGAACCTCAAACATGCGCAAAGTACATGTTTGAGGTATGGGAACATCAGAAAGACAAAATGCTTTTTATTTCCTCTGTGGAAGACACATGCAAACTTCTACATGGCTAAATGGGAAACGGTAGACAAAAGTTGCATGTGCATGTGATTGGCAATTAATGACATGCCAAATGTACTGTAAATACTTTGACTGGCCCTATGCTCTTCTAGATTTACAGGTGATCCGGAATCCTGAGTCCTCTCATGTTCTGTCCTTTCCTCAGCTGCCCATGTTTACTATGAGGTTTAGGTCTGGGGACTGAGGAAAGTTGGCGTTTTTTCTGATGAACCATTCCTGTTCAAGGTCTAGTTGAAAGACAACTCATTTCAAGAGTACCGCTAGAGTCCATATGATTATGTTTTCAGAATGTCCTGCTACTTTAAAGAGTTAATGAAGCTCTATAACTTTGGAAGAGCAACAGGCCCAGAGCCTCACACATCCTCCACCATACCGAACAGGTGATGTTCTGCAGCCAACCTTTGAGAAATGAGTGTTATTTTGTTACAGATTTATTTCTTGACATGTTTTCTTAATCCTTTAACAATGTTTTTACCAACGCTACACTGAGTAGTGGTTCCTATAATGAGCTCAGAAGTTCCACCAGGTGTTTGCTAATTGCTGCTGGCTAGTCTGAAGGAGCTGAGTGGGTGAGGGCTGATCTGTGAGGCAGAAGTTTGGAGGCATAGAAACTGCAGCTCAGAGGAGGAGCTGCATCTCAAAGGCGGAGCTAGGTCCACCCAGGCCTTTTGCGCTGCTGAATGGTTGCCATGGAGATAAAAGGATTTCTCAAACATGCATGAAAGAATCAAAGCAAAACTCCTGGTGTGTTTTTGATGAGTGAATAACATTATAACATAAAGTAAAGCTCAAAGAAAGTAGATTTTATAAAAAAAACTGCCCCTTTAAGGGTTACAGTAAACATGGAGGACTCTGTATTAATTTCTGAGGTGGAAGCCATCAGAATTGTCCAGGTGTGTCACAGTGTCAGAACAATCACTGTCTCATTAGGTTAAAAAGACACGTTTAAAGGGCTCGTTTGAAAATGCCACTCTTCCCGAGTTAAATGTTATCGCGCTTGTAACTCTGAGCTTCCGATAAGCCGCCGCGTCTCTCCGTTGTCCTGAGCTCATTAGCCAGACCCAAACTGTAGTCTCAGGAAGACAAACGCCACAAATGAAATCTGCTCCAAACCCCCGTCGTTGCAAATAGATTACAACAGAGGAGTTGTATTCCCACCGTCAGCTGTGATTAGCGCCGCTGAGACGCCATTCAGTCTGTTTTTAGAGGGAGAGGTTGCTGCGCGACAGCTCGCGTCTCCGAGGAGGCTTGATGTGTCGTGTTCCTATTAGATGTGACACTTTTCCGCGGCTGTTATTCTTTTTTTAATCTGCTGTGTGAAAGTCACGCTCTCGCTTTGTTTATTTTATTTGTCTTCTCCTCGTCTTTTTGGGGTTGGGTGTCACACTTCTCACACCCTCCTCTTTTCTCTCTTCCTCTTCTCTCCGTTTTTCTTTCTGTACATGTTAATGTGCTGGAAGTGTCACCGATGTGCCAAGACATTTTGGAAGATAAAGCACTGATGCAGCAAAGCAGGCATCTGCCTCTCATGAAATTTTTTTTTTTTTTTTTTTTTTAACTATCTGATTAATGATATTTAATTTAAAATTTTGGACAGGTGCTGGAAAGTAGGTTATAGTAATATTTCACTAATATATCTTTTGGGAATGTGGGGAAAGTTACATTTGTATTATTAATGGATGGTTTGTGCAAACTTAGCAAAATATTAATTTTAAATCAATGCTCTGAAATACTAACATTTCACTCTGTATTATTTATGCTTAGCTTTGCTATCAGGGCGCAGTAATAAACTGTGAAGCTGAAAGACGGTGGGGACCCTCCGTGTTCACAGCCATCGGCCACAAATCCTCTGTCTGTCCGCCTACTTCAACACATCACATTGACTTTTCTATAACACACAAAACACTGGGAACGTTTCTCTTTTTTTATCTTCACCAGAACTACTTGACAATCAAATCTCCGACAAGATGTTAGTGTGATTCAGATGTAGGTCGGTTTCTCCACCTTCCAGTTCACACAGACAAAACCAGTTGGCCAGAACAAACATCATGTAGTTGGATCTGGTCCAGGGCAGTGAACAGCGCTGGCAGGAGTCCAGTCCTGGTGCTGGAGGCATTTTCACACTCCTGATATGAGAGCTCCAACTGTGCATGTTGTGTTGGACCCTTTAAAAAACAGGCCAGCTAAACTGAGGAAAGCTACTAAACAGGAGGTACGACTTGGAGGTTGACCGCTGTGGGTCTTCAGTGTCGGATGGAAGGACTCAGCATTTTGCTCTCTTTTTGGGTTTGACACAAACTGCTGTGAAGTACAGACTGCAGATGTCTCTTCCTCCTTCAGTGCATTTCGGTGTGGTTGATGATCATGTGACTCATGTGATCCCAAAAAGTGTTTCCATTACAGTTCTGAGAAATACATCTACCTGAATACGGCTGAAGAACCGACTCATCCCAACACTAAAACTTTTTATCAAAGAACCAGGGGCAGAGCTTCAGGGGGAGCTGGCAGGGCAGTGGCCCCCGGCCTAGGCCTAGAGGGGCCCGGATGGGAGACAGAAAAGTATTTCTCCTCTATCACGCTGGAGAAGGCAGGCCCTCACCTGATGAACACTGTGTATATGAGGGTTATGCAGATCGCCCAGTCAGGGTTGACGCATGGTTCCTAAAAACTTTACAAGACTTTAGTGATGTAATTATAGGTTAATATATTTCATTGTGTTGATGTAATAATCAGGGCATTTAGCCTGACAACAGATTCAGTCTGTTTGGAGATTTTTTTTGTCCGAACTGTTAATACTTTATGACCTCAACAAACTGTTTTTGTTCTTAGCTTCTATAAATATTGTAACATAATAAGCAACTGTTTAACTGTAGTTTATTCTTGGACTGTTTTCAAAATCATACAGATTTACAGGGCAAATTAAAAAAAGGTGCCAGGCCATTTACAGACTATAACAGTAGAAGAAAATTAAATGTAGCTGGGATTTTATTCGGTGAGGGGCTGATATTCACCATAATGATCTCATAATAATCATAATATCTGTTTTCTCCAGCTGTAATGAGCTTAATGTAAAAATCCACTCTCTGGTCTTACATTGTGTTGGAGCTTTTTTTGTACAGGATACAAAGAACTGGCCTAATCAAAGCTTAAGAGTTTGATGTGAGATTTATCTGTGCGTTTGTTTACATGAATGTTACACCAAATAAATTTCACATATATAAATAGAGGTAAGGATGAGCTGCAGGTACATCACTCTGGTATTATCTATTAAATGTTTTATCTTGGCTGTAGTTTTGTTTTATGTTGTTTGGATGTTAAAAATCACTAGAAGATTATTTTTCTTTAAAGTAGATGAACAAGTCATGTTCAAGTTATGAACAAGTGAATGTAAGAGCAGTTTCAGATTCACAGTGGAAGAATAACTGAACCTCCCAACAAGTCACATAAAAATCACAAACTTCTATGTATTTTATTGGAATTATACACTGCCTGGCCAAAAAAAAAGTCACCACCTGTATTTAACTAAGCAAATAGGTACAAGCCTCCTATTGGATAAGTACTGCATAGGCGATTATCTTTCAGCTGGCAACAAGTTATTTAACCCCAGCTGATGCACTGAGTAACTCCTCATTTCATAAACAACCGTGGCAAAAGACACATCCTGTGGTCGTGGAAAAGACGTTAGTCTGTTTAAGAAGGGTCAAATCATTGGCATGCATCAAGCAGAGAAAACATCTAAGGAGATTGCAGAAACTACTAGAATTGGGTTAAGAACTGTCCAACGCATCATTAAAAACTGGAAGGATGGTGGGGAACCATCGTCTTCCAGTAAGAAATGTGGTCGGAAAAAAATCCTGAATGATGGTGATCGGCGATTACTTAAACTTTTGGTCAAATCAAATCGAAGAAAAACAACAGCAGAACTCAGGAGTATGTTTAATTGTGAACGCAAAAGCATTTCCACACGCACAATGCGAAGGGAACTCAAGGGGTTGGGATTGAACAGCTGTGTAGCCGTAAGAAAACCTCTAATCAGTAAGGCTAACCAGAAAAAAAGGCTTCAGTTTGCTAGGGAGCATAAAGATTGGACTCTGGAGGAACGGAAGAGGGTCATGTGGTCTGATGAGTCCAGATTTACCCTGTTCCAGAGTGATGGGCGCATCAGGGTAAGAAGAAAGGCAGGTGAAGTGATGCACCCATCATGCCTAGTGCCTACTGTACAAGCCTGTGGGGGCAGTGCTATGATCTGGGGTTGCTGCAGTTGGTCAGGTCTAGGTTCAGCAACATTGTGTGCCCAAAGAATGAGGTCAGCTGACTACCTGAATATACTGAATGACCAGGTTATTCCATCAATGGATTTTGTCTTCCCAAATGGAACGGGCTTATTCCAAGATGACAATGCCAGGATTCATCGGGCTCACATTGTGAAAGAGTGGTTCAGGGAGCATGAGACATCTTTTTCACACATGGATTGGCCACCACAGAGTCCAGACCTTAACCCCATTGAAAATCTTTGGAATGTGCTGGAGAAGGCTTTGCGCAGTGGTCAGACTCTCCCATCATCAATACAAGATCTTGGTGAAAGATTAATGCAACACTGGATGGAAATAAATCTTGTGACACTGCAGAAGCTTATTGAAACAATGCCACAGCGAATGCGGACTGTAATCAAAGCTAAAGGCGGTCCAACAAAATATTAGAGAGTGTGACCATTTTTTGGTGGCGACTTTTTTTTTGGCCAGGCAGTGTAGTAAGTAATTTAACACAAACCCATATGCTATGGAGTACAGAGTAAAAGTTAAAATTGAATAAAAATTTACTTCTTGAGACTCAGCTAGGCCTCAGTCAGACTGGATGCTAGTTCCATTGGCAGATTATTACTTATAAAATATTTTATAAGTGACATAATCAGCCAGTGGAACTGGAACTTCTTCATCATTTATTAATTCATTAAGAAGTTCTTGACTTCTTAAAACAGACCATTTATTCATGAAAAGTTACAGTTAGTTATGTCGTATTTCTAAGATATTTACTCTGAAATTTGAACTAAAAATACTTGGTAAGATTTTGTGTTTTTGCATTGCGGACCTTTTTAATATTTGGATGATTGAACATGTCATAGAGAACTTTTTAAAGATGGATTAATAACAACTATGCTTTAAACTTCTGCAGAACTTTTTCCCTGACCGTCAGTTTTCTGTAAACACATTTATATCTTTACGATTGATTTGAGAGTCAGAAATCCGTGTGCTGAATCTACCAAGCAATGAATTTTTCTTTTAATTGTTAAACCACTTTTATTTCCTTGAAATCTTTTTGTCACGAATTGCGGGTGAGGGAGGTGGTGAGGCAGACGCTGTAGACCCAGGTAAGATGAATAATGAATTTTAATAATGATGAACACAGTCCAGCAACGGGCAGCACGGCCGAGCGGAAGCCAGGGCTCGACGCCGGTAGCAACCGTTAACACGACTGGACGACACAAATGACAGAACGCACATTAGACGAGGACCCGACAAAGAACAGACACACAGGTGAGACTAAATACACAGGAGGCAATCAGGGAACGAGAAACACCTGGGAGCAATCAAGGGGAAGACAGGACAACACGGAGACTCAGAGACACCGAAAACTCGAAATTAACACACAGAAAACACAGAACACGACACTTTTACATTTTTGGTCCGTCTTCTGGAGACTTTGTTTCCCTGAGAAAAACCAATATTACCACTGGGAGCTACGTCCCGCTTATTTTATCACCTGTTAGATAATAAAATAAATAACTCTCACAAACAAATTCTCTGAGTTAGATTGTATTGTTTTATAATAATCTTCCTAATCCACAGTTTGTCACAGAGAAGATGGGTAAATCATTTTCATCGTATTCAAGGCAACAGTAGAGCAATCAGGCGTGATTAATTACTAGCAAAGCTGCTGATTATTGCAGGTCCAAACAAACCAGTGAAGAAGTTATTGTTGCTAAACAGTGAAGTTAGTGAAGGACTTAGTTGCTGCAGACAGTTTATCTGGATTATATACGTCAGTAGCAAGGCAGTCCAAACTACACCATAAAAACATAACCAGCAATCAATTATGAAACAACCAATAAACATTTTGTCAAATGTCATTATCAAAATCATCAAAAAAATGCACATCAATATAAACCAATATGTTCATCAATATTCCACTTACTGCTCAACAAAGACAACTCTTTGTTTTGATTTAAACAAAGGGATGTTTAAATCAAACACCCCTTTGGGGTTTTGATTTAAAGGATCTCAGTGTTTCAGCATCTTTGCAGTTTTCTAAGTTTGTTCCAGATTTGTGGTTCATTTCAAACAGTAATTTGCATATTTAATGCTTAAAAAGGGCAGTGTCAGGTGTTTTCCAGGTACATAGAATCATTTTATAGCATAATCATGTAACTATGTTACCTTTAAGTGTTATAACAATATTATATCAAATATGACTTAAAAGAAATTTGACTTTGTGATTTAAAACCTTGAAATTGGACCTCTGTCTCTTTAAGAAACGCCTGGTCTTTCTGAAACTCTTTAATTCAGGAAGTCATCCCAGTCATCCTCTATTAACCCTTCAACAACAATTTTACCAGCGTTTCACTGAGCTCCTATAAACTCATTAACTAATTTATCCTCGCTAGTCTGAAGGAGCCGATTGGTGGGCGTGGCAGGGGGAGGAGCTGCTGGAAGCCTGGAAACTGCAGCTCAGAGGAGAAACTGCGCTTCAAAGGTGGGGCTAGATCCACCCAAACATTTTCCACAGCTCAATGGTTGCCATGGAGATTGAAGGATTTATCAAACACAATGAAAGGATCAAAGCAAAACTCTAGGTGTGTTTTTGATGAGGAAATAACATTTTAACGTAAAGTAAAGCTCCAAAAGTTATTTTAACATAACTTTTAAAAGACTTTTAAAAGCCACCGAGCAAGTTCAGCAAAATGACGTAAACGTATCTTGATACCTACTTCTCCTAAGAGGAGCTGGTAGATCTCATGCCTCCATCTTGTCCCCTGAATGCTGCTCATGTCTCTGTGTTTGATTACATTCATTCTGTGATGAGGCTAAGCGGCAGTCTGTCCCGTAATCTCTGTCATTCATCAACGTCAGCCTTAATAGAAGCAGAGAAGAAACGGGGAGTGAGGAGCCCCATGGACAAACCTCCTGTGGGTTTATATCTCAGGGTGTGTGTGTGTGTGTGGATGCGTGCGGGGGTGCGCGTGCATGTGTGTGTGAGCAATAAAAGCTCCTCAGACTGTAGGCTGAGGATAAGTGTGTACAGGAATATATATTTGGTTTTGGGTTAAGATTGTGCGGACAGGTGTGTGGGGATGTGTGTGAGTGTGTGTTTGTGCTTCCTATAAGCTGGTTCGCTCATTTATCCATGCTGTCAGCGGGCCCCATGAGAGCCTCGCTCGCACAACAGCAACCTGCGGGGAAGAGAGGGATGAGGAGGAGAGGAATAGGAGGAGGTGTGATGTGAGCGGAAGAGAATCTCCATTCCCTGCCAGACTCTGAGGCTCGGTTCCAGCTGTCCAGCTGTCTACCTCCACCCTCCATCTCCACCCCCTCTTCTCCCTGTTGCTGCCTTTATGCCTTCAGTGTCGAACACAAAGACTCCCAAGCTTTGGATTCTAACAGTGCAGCCAAAATAGGGGGCATTTGGCTGCAGCTCTGTGTAAGGTGGGAAAAAAGTGCCTTTGGTCACACTGAGCAGAGCATCTGTCATTTTGTGTGTCAAAAGAAGTTTCTCTTTTCCTCCAGATCGATTCTAAATGTTTACATGAATAGATGCCGGGAATCCATGCAGCTCTAAAGAGCTTCCATACGATCCTCTGAGGCAACTGAACGACAAAAAATAGTGCTTAAGTGAGGAGCTGTGTCAAATGTATTTGGGTTCAAACGATTAATCGCGATAAATCGATTATTGAAATAACTATCAGCTAGATATTTATATACTGTAGTATCAAAAAAGTCAATTTACTGAAGAACATAGAGCAGTAATTATATATAAATACATTTTGCATTTAAAATAAAAAACCTTTGTCTGTAAACATTTTCTTCCCAGAAATACTAAAATGACAAAAGTTTTAACTTCACCTGGTTAAAAACTCCTTTCAAGAACCTGATTTAACATTTTAGTTAAAACAAGAAGTAAACAGATTAACTCTCGCCTCTGTATTTCTATTATCCTTTGCTACAGATGATCAAGCGTAAAATGTTTTTTTTTAAAGTTATTTCAAAAAAGGAATTGAATAATTTGTTTACATGTATTTTTTATTGCATTTCTAATATTGTACAAAAGGTTTAAGTTACATGAAACATCTGCAGAATGTGCCAATTTCTCTATCTGATTAATCCATTAATCATCAGAATGATCGATAGCATAATTGAATCCTAAAATAATGAACAGGAGCTCTAAAAGCATACATAGCTTTTATGTTTTCTCACAACTAAAACTAACTCTGAAAAGTGTGTAGTGCAATTGTGTCTCTCAAGTGGTCAACATGCAGCTCCGGGAGGAGAAAGGCTGCCATACTCCAAGCATTGCTCCAGTCAATTTAACAATGCTTATTAGTCGACCAAACAACAAAGACCCAGAAAATTTGACGTTATGCTGCCAGCACTTAGCAACAATGCATAGGTGGAAGTGAGAGCGCTGCCCACTACAAATAATGATACGGCCGGAACTCGGTGTGCTAAATAATAAAACCTAATTTAACGAAGCTACGGGGCAGATAAATTTTCCTCAAGGTATTTTAACAATCGAGGTACCTGATTTGAATGGGTTTTGTGCAATGTGAATGGTTTTTGAATGGTCTAGTCAACGTCTACATCCACTGAGGAAGCCGTAAAAACGCTTGAAAATCACTATTCTTCCAATCTGATGGAGTTTGGTCTTTTTTGAAAAGATGTTTTGGTAAAATTTCAATCTTAGACATATAAAACTATATTGGACAAATCCTGAAAAACTTACAGCTCTAATTATATTTATTCAGGTTTTGTCTATTTTCTACCTGTTAACTTTTATGCACCATTTTCTGTTGGTGCATTATTTTATTGGCAGTAAATCCCAATAAAATACAGAAATGTTTGTGGCTGTAGTGTAAAAAAAGAACAAATGTGGTACTTTTGTAAAGTCCTTTATTAATAATACATAAAAATAAAACAGTGCGCAGCATGAGTAGGACTCTTCTCGTTTTGTCTGGTTATATCTGTGCTGGAATATATTTTATTTTATTCATATGCAATAATACACAGTTATATTTTTGCTTCAAATGGTCGCCAGTGCGACGAATCTACAGGTGGTTTCGTCTTCCTCAGTCCAGCAGGTTGGAGCTGCTGTTCGGTCCTGCATACAGAAACACGCCGGCGTTCTGCCAGCCTGGCACCGCTCAGCTGTCTGTTCTAGCTTTTTCTAACCAGACTTTGATGGATGTGCGGGCAGCGGTCTCGACGAAGGCTCTGTAGAACCGGATAAGCAGCTCTGCAGGCTCCTGACATTCTCTGCTGTAACTTTAAGAGGATCGGGTCAGTCAACTCGGGTCGCCCACGTCAGGACGGGAAAGGTTGGAGGTTCTGGACGCCCAGCATCTATGCTTCTTAAGAAGTACTGACAGTTACAGCGACCTCTGCTGGACTTTTCCTCTAGTGCAAATATGTGAGCAAATGAAACCGAAAACGTACCGGGATTGAAACGATTAATCAGAATAATTCTAATTAATTGTTTACTGAAATAATCGTCAACTCAGCAACAGTCAAAAAGAGAAAAAAAACATTTGAAGAAAGAACAACACTCATTAAGCCAAATATATACATATTTACATTTAAGATAAAGAAAAAGACTTATTTGTCTGTAAATATGTTTTACCCAAAACTCCTCAGGTGGCAAAGATTTATCTTCACCTGGTTCAAATTCTACATGAAGAAATAATCTCATATTAGGCAGGAGGTTCTGCCTAATATGAGTCCAGTTATTAATTTGTTTATCCAAAATGAATGGACAGATTGACCATACTCTATCAGTGTGAAGTATGACAGAAAGAGCTGAACTTTCCACAGGTTGATTTTACACGTTTGTGTTTTTTAGTTGCATCCTTTGCTGCAAATGATCAAGTGTTCACTAAAGGAAAGTTGCATGTTAAGTAATAAAATGTTTATTTTCTTATTTAAAATAAACTTGAATTATTTACGTGCATTATTTACTGTATTTCTAACATTGCATGAAAAAGGCTTAAGTGGTGTAAAACCGATTATTTCATCCAATTAATTGATTAATCGCCAGAATAATTAATGACTGAGTTGCTGCACTGCACTCTGTTGGAAAACTAAACTTCAGCAACATTAATGTTGCAGAAACATCAAAGCAGTCAGAAAAGCTCAGCACTGAAGCATGGCTGATGAAGCTGCTCTTCAGGGAACAAAAAAAGGATAAAACTTTAATTTGTCTTTGTAAATGCATTCTATCTTCTCTTTCATTTTCTCCTGGCAGCTTCTCGCTCTGTAATTTGCCCAATTTAAACTCCTGAATTTACTCTTCCTTTGTTCATTATTTAATCTTGTCATATGTTTGCCTGTGTTTGTCTGCTTGTTGAAGATTAGCACATGTTTGCTGAACCAGCTGTCTGGAGGCCAACAGGCAGGAAGTGATTTCCTGTTGTAACTTACAGCGTGGAAAAGACGCCGGAATGTCCAGGCACTGGAACAAACCGAATGCAATCTGTAGTTTAGTACAAGTTTTGCACTTTTTGTTAATTAAAATGTTGCATTCTGGTCATGCTGTGGTGGCGCAGGGCTTAAGCACAACCCGAATAAGGAGGCCTGCGACGTGGTTGTCACAGGTTTGATTCCCGGCCTGTTGACCTTTGCCCCTTGTCTTCCCCCTTCTCTCATATGTTGTTGTTTCACTTTCCTGTCAATTCACTATCAAATAAAGACCACTAGAGCCAATAAAACCTTTTAAATGTTGTATTCCAATTAAAACATGGAAGTGTTTCTGTTTCGTCCGTACGTGGGGCCCACCAGGGGACTCCTACCTTCACTTTAAACCTGAGGCCAGTTTTATCTGATGCAGCTGTCAGCTCCTATCGGCCCGTTGTGTCTGCGCTGCGGCAGATACTCCTGGGTCCTTTAGAGAGGCTGGCAAGATTAGATACAGGGAGCTGATATCTGCAGTCTCTTTCCCAGCTTCTCTTTCCCGCTGTGTGACCCAGGAGGATCAGCTGGTGGAGGCGGCAGCTTTTTGAAGAGGGAGAAGAGCGATGCCCCATGTTGTGCTTCCTGCAGGACCAGCTTTTCATTTTGCCGCCACTCTCTTTGCTGTTTTCCTTTTATTCTTTGAAGCAGCGCTGCATAGCACGCTAAAAACCAAAAGAGGACTCTGCTTTGCTTCGCAGTATGAACACATTTTCTTTTCTGACCCACAAAAAGGAAAAGGATTGCGTTGCTGCTTAGCATTCTGTGCCGGCTCCTGAAACATGCTGTTCCTCGGTACAGTGACTTTCTCCAGGCGTCTATAGATTCACCTTGGAGACGACTCTATTGATCGTTTTTGTCTCTGGGGTGAGCTGCGTCTCATCGCGGTGACTGATCACTCCACAACCGGTTTTAATTGTTGTGTTTTTGTCCACTGTAAAAGTGGAAGCAGGAAAATGAAGGCTTCAGGGAGAAGCTGGTGGAAAGATGAAACTGCTGAGTATAGAGCAGCTGAGACAAAGAAAGCAAGAACCAAGTCAACATGCAGCAGAGAGGAGAGCAGTGTGCATGTTTAATCAGAACAGGCCAGGCAGCAACAACGTGTCAATGTATTTTAATGACATTTTAATCAAATATTTTAACATTCGTCACCTAGGGAACGAGCAACCTGGCTGACGTCTTTGTTAATTTCCTGCCAATAATGAATTGCACTGAGCCGACAAAAAGCCCATTGCACCAAAAGGAAGAATTCTGTCAGTGTGTGTGAACTTGTGGTGGATTGTTTTGATAAGCTGAGCTGAGGATCAACTTCAGCTTCCATCTGCTGGATCACCAGAGCAGATTGTGGTGAGTGGCCCTGAATTACAGTAAAGACGGACAGAAAGGACCACAGTTACAATAAATCATTACCTAATATTTTACTGAAATATTTCAAAAACTAGGAAACAAATTAGTTAAATGGCTTTCTTTTGTATTTATTTTTTAAAATTGGTATTAAAAAAATAAAAATGAACAAAAGAGCAGATCGAACAAGCTCATAAGCCTTTGTTCGATCTGCTTCTTTTTTTTATGACTATAGAAAAGTCGACAAAGTAAACTGTGGTTTTGTACAGTTAGGCCAATCTCAATTAATCAATTAATTGCATGATAAATTAAAACGAGTTCAATTTCCATTTGCATTATTTATCGTTTTCTCTTTTTTTCTCTCTCTACCAAACAATGGATGATAAAAGTTTTCATTCTGCTGATTTGGTCTCAACTACATCTGTTTTTTCTTTTTTGTTTTTTATTTTTTTGGAGAGCAATTTTGTTTATAGAGACCTTATGCTTAATTTTATTTGTTCTTTCTGTTGTTTTGTTTATTTATTTTGGATATTTAAAATGTCTTCTAGTTATAGTGTTTAATATTCATTATAATTTAAGGTATATTGTTTTTTGAGAATGTGTTCTTGCATTAATATGCCATTTGTGAAAATGGTCTCAAAACAGCAATATTATTATTTATCACAATAATTCCTGGGATAATTTATCATCCAGCAAAATGTGTTATTGTGTCAGGTCTACTGCCAATGTGGAAGATATTCACTGTGATAGGATATTAATCTGCTCTGGTCTGTAGGTTCGCTGACTGTATGGTAACCACAGCACAGAAAACATGAAACATTCTGGGTGTTTAAATCTGGATTACTATAAGAATAAACTTGGCTCTCTGCCCATGATATTCTGGATATTTTTCTTGACAAAGACAGATATTTTTCCCTAACCAGTGTTTCTGCCTCGGTGCTGCTGTTGGTTCAGAATCTGTTGTAATGTCCTGACAACCTGTCAGGTAAGATGTGCTCAGGTTTGTTTCTACAGACACATGAAGCCACACGCTTCAACAAACTCACATCTTCCTTCTCCTTGCATTGTTTCCATGTATTTTGTCAAAGTGCTAGGCTAACGTTAGCCTGTGTACTTATGGATTTGAAATGACTTGATCATTTGGCTTGTTAGATATTTCAGTGTTTCCTGTGTGTGGAGCTTGCAGATTTAAACTTGTTCTGCTTGGTAAACTGGCTGGTTTCCCCTAGAGGATCAGTCACAACCAGCAAATCATAATACTTCACCACTTTTTAAGACTACAACTGGTGTTTAAGTGCTGTCAACAATATCTTCCATTAACACATAATTATTCATATTTTAAATTTCCTGTCAACTTTTAATATTTTGAACACATTTTGTGCTGTTGGTGGGCAGCTGTAGCTCCTCCCACCAGGGAAACCCCAGCAAACTTACATTTTACACTTCTTTGAACATTATAAAAATGTCAGCTTCACTCTGCTCAGCTTTAGATAGACAGCAGGGAAAATTTGAGCACAGCTCAGGTCGCATGACAACAACACCAACGCTGTGATTTTAAATACTTGATTGGTTGGAATAAATCAGATTCATTAGATCCTCAAAATAATATTAAATAGTAGGTTCATGGCTCAGGTAGGTCAACATCAACTCAGAGACAAAATAACAACAGCTGTTGGAAGTTAATCATAGATATCGATCATTTAAAGAACCGATCACTATGATTGGGTCAGAACATCCCTCAACGTTCTGAACTAGCTGCATAATAATAATAATAATAATAATAATAATAATAATAATAATAATAATAATAATAATAATGCTTTTCCCATTTGTTTGACTTTTTGTTTTTATAATCAGCCAAAATTATCCAATCTTGTTTTTTGTCCTTTGGGATCCACACACCAGTTACTTTTAATGTTATTGATATTAGGGAAAAATAGGAACAAATGTAAGTTAAAAAATAGACCTACAAGGTTTTGCGCTCCTTTTTTTTATTTTATTTTGTTTCGGGATCTTGGATGACTTTACCTGACGACCAGCACTTGTTGCTATGGGAGATGAACACATTGTTCTTTATCCCTCTGAGGAAACACATAAATGTTATAGTTTGAAGAAAAATCTCTGTTGAGGCTCCTCGCTTTACAAAACGCTCTGCTCCGCATCAGAAATCGTAGTTTCACATTCCTGCTGGTTAGTTAGAAACTCTGCTGAATCAGTGAGCGGTTCAGGATGTGACAGGAACTGCAGCAGGCGGCTCATAAACACGGAGGCATTCACACACGGCTGTTTAAACCTGCATGTCATCCATCTCTGTTTTCTGCCTAGTTAGCTCGGCTCCTGCTACACTGACCACTCACACCCTGCGAGCCGTTTTCATCCTAAAAACCATCAGACACCTCACAACGATGAGTCCTCTTCAAATGGCTGCTGCATGCCGGAGCGCTGCATGTTCTACATGAATGTTGGAGATAAAAGGAGGATTTGGCACTCTAGGCATTTTTCTAATATTACATTCTCAGTGTATTGTACCCCAAAGGGAAGGACCACAGTTTTATGGTGTGACAATGTTGTAGAACAATTCAAACTTAACACAAAAAGATATCACCAAACTGCAGTTATTTAAAAACAAAGAAAAGGCAGTTATTCCTACTGCGGCTCTATCAGGGTAGATTAACTTAGTGTTTTTCATTCCGGGTCTGATTTCCAATTTTTTTTCTCTTCCACTTTTTTTTCTAAAATTAAAAAATAATAAATTACAAGGGACAGAAAATATATTCAAAAATTTCAATCATCCCTCCTGTGAGTTGTACGACTGAGGATTTCTACTACCAGACTACAAGAATTTTGGTTTAATTACGAGATTATTGTCATAATATAGGCAGAATAAAGACACAGTTGTACCAGAACAAAATCTTAAAGTCACAATAAAAAAGTGGTTTTAATGAGAAAAAAGATTTGATAGTTATCTCAATCTGACATGAGGTTCTTTTTCTTTATCGTTTCATAGTCAGCTACTGATAATAATTTGATATGTGGAAAAGTTTTTCCTTATCTGTAAACTTTATACTAAAGTATAACTTCACAAGATGCCTAACATTCCTCATTCATTTCTCAAAATCCAGATATTCCAAAAATTAAATCCTCAAAAACCAAACGTGATTAATCGATAAAATCAATTTATCACCCAGTTCTAGGTTAGAGTGCAGTTTTCTAAATATCTCTAATTTTAATGAGTTTGGACACCAAATATGTCCAAAGTTGTTTCTTCATATTTTAATCCAGGAGGTGAAAACACTGATCACCTGAATGGATAGCAGTTTTATTTCTGCCAGCTCAGTGGCTGAGCTTAGCAGCAGGTAGGGGAGGGGCAGAACTTTATCATGCTGCTGAATGGGAAAACAATGTTTTTCACAGCGTTATGAAAAGAATCCGACCTGCTAACTAACTTGTTTTCCTTATTCCAAGCAGCAGACATTGTGAATTCCAACTGCCTCTTTCTACTCTGCATTCATTTCTGATTTCTCATTAGCAAGTCTTAAAAAAATTTTTCCATGGAGACCAAACAGTCCTGTGGATTGTGCTGACTCAGGCCGGTTTTATCTTTTGCTTGGCTCAAAGCTTCCGGCAGGTTGTGTGTGGCTGACGGCAGCTGTTTACCGCTGATCTGTTCAAGCTCATTATCAGAGCATGAAGCTTGTTACGAAGCCATCTGAGAGACTCGTTACTCACTAATTATTCTTCTGGAGATGATCCGCAAATTTGGACAGAAATTAAAGGTGTGACACCCACAAGAACAGGAAGCTGATTGGGGCGGAGGTCACTGTGGGAGCCTTGAGGGGTCACATTTCAGACCACATCTTCAGATTTAAGATTTCTCTAATGACATTTCAAAGGTTTTATATTCATTTAATAAAAACTGTTCTTAATCTGTGAAGTCAGGACTCATGATAACTAATTTAGCTGGATGATAAATTGTCCCAGAAGTTATTGTGATAAACGATAATACTGTTGTTTTGAGAGCATTTTAAACTTATATGATGGTCATGGCATAATAATGCAAGATCACCTTCTATTTAACACTGTGAATGTTAAATAGAATGTGAATGTGAAATTTAAATATCCAAACTAAATTAACAAAAGAACAAACAAAATGATTTGTAAAGTCTCTGTGAACCAAATTGTGCTGGTTGAGTCCAAAACACCAAACTGAAGACTTTTATCATCCACTTTATGGAAGAAAAAGAGAAAAGAAAAAAAACAATAAATCATGCAAATGGAAATGATTGAACTCATTTAAATTTATTGTGTTATTAATTGATTTATTGATTATTGTGACAGGCCTCATCATCATCATCATCATCATCATCTACCAGATCTGTGTTTGTGTAAACTGTGGGGAAATCGTTTTATCTCTCAGTGTCGTATCAAAATGCAGACATGCCATAAAACAAAATAAGCCAGTGATAAAATAAAATTTATGAAAAAGGGTGAAACTTTTTTAGGGTGACAAAACAATCTGCCCCAGAGTAGAAATCCAGTAAGTCAAACCAAGGTCAAA
The DNA here is from genome assembly GCF_003331165.1 of Xiphophorus hellerii. Classification (NCBI taxonomy): domain Eukaryota; kingdom Metazoa; phylum Chordata; class Actinopteri; order Cyprinodontiformes; family Poeciliidae; genus Xiphophorus; species Xiphophorus hellerii. Next base: position 1,796,309 of record NC_045672.1, on the reverse strand, counting down.
TCAGGCAAAGCTGAGACAGATGCCAAAGTTCATGAATGTACAACATGAACTAAATAAATAACACATACAAAAGCTAAATAAATAACACATACAACGTAGTTTGAAGAGTTGGAGGACTACATTTCATCTGAAGTGCTGAAATCAGCACATGTTTTTTTGATGCCTCTTCCTCTGCTGTTTGTAAAAAAAAAAATGGATCAAAACATTTTGATTGAGATTTTAGTTGGGAAGGGATTTTTTTTTTCCAGAACATAAAATGAGATCATTTGGATTCAGTTATTAACAGAGTAAATATTCAGCTTTCTACTCTAAATATAAGTTGCTAATAGGACATAATCCTTAGATTAAATCCCCGGCTGCTCTTCTAACTTCTACTAGGATAAGAAATGCATCAAGTGGTTTAATCTCAAACTACCGTTTTTCTGTAAGGCCATTGTTATTCCTCTGATTGCTACTCCCACCTTTTTTCTGTTTTTTTTTTTGATGTAGCAATAGTTGCTAAGTGATGATGTAGTAATAATTTATTGTGTGGAGCTGGCGACTCTGACGTGTGGAAGCAGAAAAAGAGGACTTGTCCTTGGTGTTCTGCTTGAACCCCACGGCTCTGGAAGCCATGTTCTCATTTAACCTTTTCTATCTGAATAGAAGGAAAAACATAGTTTGACCTGCGCTGTGGGAAGGCCGGCCAGCAGCTGGGATCTGGGCCAAAACAGCAGCAGCTTCAGCTTAAATAGAAAGGTAAACATACACCTGTTCACCTGCGAGCATATCTCAATATCAGCTTTATTATAGAGTACTAAAACATGAATATTAAACATGTAAACATTATAATCTAGAGCATTAGAGGAGAACTTTTCATGTAATCTAGCTGCAGAATCTTTGAAGATTATTGGAGGAAAATGATGGGAATATTTTACATAATGAAAAAGACACTCAAGAAAAGACACAAAACTGGAATAATTACACTGTAACCACAGCAACCAAAGGCAGCTTCATATTCTAAGCTGGATGAACCTGAGGCGCCATATCAGCAAACACAAAGTCACCAATTCACAGTAAAAGCTATAATAGAAGTTAACTGGAGTCAAAAATCAGCTGATTTTTAAAATATTTTTTCAGTTTCACAGATTCACTGTCTTCAGGGTTTCAGGGACTGACTCTTCTTCAGTGACCAGCTGTGGTGACAAGGTCATAGTGTCCTTGGAAAAGCTCTCCTTTTCTAAGGGAGCTACCTGCTCACCTTCTTTAGCTTTGATTAAAACATCTTTCATTTCAATATCTTCAACAGAAAAATGTAGATCTAATCTAGGTTCTGCCTCAGGAAATGTTTTCCAAAATCTTTTTTGTGTACTTACACCAAGCTGCCTGATCACCTAGTTTTTCTGGCAGAGAACTTCCATTGTTTTCCAAATTGTCCATGAAAAATGTCAGATCCACCGAAGCACCTGGCTCAGGGAAAGTTTTCCATAATATCTTTACATCCTTATTCTTAAATGGTCATTTGTTCCCTGGTTGACCCACTGTCTCCTGTGTTTTGGAGATGGATTCATTCTCAGTGACCAGTTGTGGAGCAGAGATCGCACCTTCCATGGTACAAGTTCCTTTTTCTAAGAAAGCTGCCTCATCATCTTGTTTTCCTGGCACAGAACTATCACGCTTTTCAACAACTTCAGTGGAAGATTCTGCACTCATGCAAATTGATGTTGCTTGGAAATTTTCTTCTGGGGTCTTGACATCCTTACACTGAATTGGTTCTGTCTTCTCAGGTTGATGCACAGCCTCCAGTGTTTTAGAGGTGGATTCTTTTTCGGTCGCCAGTAAAATGTTTTTTTGAGAAATCTTTTGGGCCTAGCTCATACACCCAATTTCCAAATGATAGAATTTCCTTCTGTTTGTTGTCATTCTCCCATATTACTGGTGTTTTCTTGACACGCTTATGCGTAAATGGCTGTTTCTTCCCTGTCACGGTTTCCCGAGGTTTAGAAGTGGATTCTTTTTCGGTCACCAGTGAAGCATCTCACTTGTCAGTATTATCGTTAGAAATCAAATTGGTTGGTGTGGGGTGTATGTTGCTCCTGCCGTGAGGCTGGACACCACACAGAAACCGATCAAACCCATTATACTTTGGATTTTTTATCGGCTCAGGTTTTGAAAATCGGCCAACAATTCTAAGATTGTACCGTGTGAACCACATTTAATATCACAAAATTTCAAATACCTCTAAATCTTGAATTCTCAAATAAACTGAAAAGGAGGTGTCATGAATGTAGAAGAGGAGCACAGAGAAGGAGGAAATTTCAATCATTCCTTTCATTATTCTGAATGGGTAGAATGAGATTTTTAGCAAACAAATTGAATGAACTTCAAGTGCTAACATTAGCCCTTAAGAGAAGGGATTTTAGAAAACAGTACCAGAATATTAGAATTACAGAGTTATAAGAACTCATGGCAAAGTGCTGATAGTCATGATCACATTTGAACATGCCTATTGGACAGGTGTCTCTCATTCAGCAAATACAACAGAGATTCATTTTTAATGGCCGGTCACTTTGACCTATTGTCATAATTATCAGAGTCGGCTCCAAATGTCCTGATTAGGGATACTACAGAGCAAACTTGTAGATAACTAAACACATCCTGTTTATCTTTATCTGGAAATATGGAAACATGCTAAGCCTATAAACTGAGAGCAAAAGCAAACAATCTGCAACAATTATTTAACTACCGTAGTTAGAATTAATGTGTTTGGGAAACTCAAGAGGAAATTGGCAAGAAAGCCAAATTTGTGTGTGTGCATGTGCAGGGGTGAACATGTGTGTGTGGTTGCATCAGTGTCGTTCACCTCGGTTTCAGGTGTAGTTTGTAAGAACATCAAAGCCAGTGGAAAATCTAACACTACAGGCAATTAAAAAGGATTGTTTAGTGAAAAATTTAAAGCTCCTATTTAAAGCATAGCATGGTGCACTGCTTAGTTCCTCTTGTTTTCCATTGTTAGGAATATTTGTTGCACTTTTGTAGCAAAACCAGTTAATAATTGGTCTTCAAAAAATAGCTCCATGGATATGTTGAGTTGTTTTATCTTTTTATGATTCTCTAAATGAATTCAGCAGAACGCATGCACTTATTCTCATCAGCTGTCATATAATCATATTATATGTTGGCAGGGATTTAGTGTATAAATCCACTGACCTTGTAGTGGGAGACCAGAGTCTGATAGGAGCCTGAAGGATCCGTTCTGATTGAAGTGGAAAAGTCATGAAAACCCTGAAAACATAAAATTTATACAAACTCTTCTGATTCTGTATTATTACTCATTCCATACTATTCATTTTACCATGTAAAAAAACATTGACAGAATATGATACGTTCTGGACCTGGCCACCGACCTCCACTCCATGTACCGTTGTACTAATTTCAATGCTTCTGGAAAAAAAATAAATACCCACAGCTGAAGTCCAGGTATCTGTTTTAATTTAGCAAACTTCAGCTGAACACATTTTGTATGTTTTGATTGTATGAACTAACATGCATTTGATCACTCCTAGCACTACTCTGTTTTTGTTGTTGTTACAAATAGCTAGAAATATTTTAGCATATTCTACTTGGTTTCCCATTGCCAAGTAGTTTATCTCCAGTCCTTCATCATAACAGACTCATCAGACCATCTTTGCTGTGAGTTTAAGTCGGTGGTTTCAGGTTCTCTTTCGATAGAAACTCTTCGCCTGATTCAGTTTTTTCCCATAAAAACAGACCAACAGCTAGATGATTACTGTCCTCTCTTTCAGGTATGATTGATTTATTTTCTTTAGCCTGTTGTGTCCCTTTTACTCTAAAAACTAGAATGTTAATGCCTGTAACTTGGTGTCAGTTCATTGCTGGACTGAAATCTGTCGGATTATTGTGCTACAGTAACAAAAACTTGATGTCTATCGTCTTCAATTGTGCTTATTGGATCTTCTGTTTCAAACAGTTTGCTGCCATTTTGTTTGAAGTAACTAAGTAATTAGTTACTTTGTCTAATTACTAAAGTCTTATTCCTCCATTTCAAGGAAAAAGACTAATTTCCTGACTAATTGAAACCAACTTTATTTCTACTGTGTTCTATAAAATCCACAAAACCTTCAGGTTGGTCCAGCAATAGAAAATTATTTCAGTGTTTTCATTATCCCTGCAGTCGTATAAACTTCCCAGTTAGACCTTTTTAAGCTGCATAGAAAACTTCCTCTCTCCTTTTTTTGAGACGATAGTATTCTTTAAAGTTAGATCTCTTTCTACTCTGTGTGTGTAGATAATTAGGGATGGGGAGTAAAATGAAAGTTCAAGTATGCTGAAGTAAGACTACGCCACTTATCATGGCTGTAATTACCATATTGAGTTTATAATAGAAATAAAGGATCAGGTTGCCCCTTCAGCTATCTGCTGGCTCACACATTGTCCTCCGCCTCCTCTCCTCCACACACACACACACCCCACACATGCCCGCACACACAGAGCCTAATTTAATCCTTTTTTCATTGTTAGTATCTCACGTAACACACGAAGCCTTGCTCTCTTTAATACATGGTCATTACTTCAGTTTTTTCTCTTCTTCTGTCCTCTCTGAGGTTGTAACTGAGTCGAACATCTATCTGGCTTTAGAGCCTTCCACTGGTTACTTTGGGATGGTGATAATGCTTCAGAGCGACCAATGACTGCAGCCGTTTCATAGCTTCAGCTTCGACTCTGTGACTGTTAGATTTGGGCGTTAATAGGAGACACTGAGGGCAGATAGAGCAGAGTGAAAAAGAAACGCAGGGATTTGCAGAGAAGCCATGGATAATTCAATTAAACAGATTAATAATGTCTTGTACTGTACACTCCTCAAACAGAGCTCATCTATTCTACTGTTAGAATAAATGTGAGGAACAGTACTGAGTGCAAAACTGAGTTTTTCTTTCAACAAATGGCCAATTTTGGTCTCTGTGTGCTTCAGCCAACGATTAATTGATCACAAAATTAGTTGATGATTATTTCAATAATTGATTAATCATGATTCATTTCAGCATCCCAGGTCTTACAGCTGTAAGTGATACAGCTGTAAGTGTATCACTGTACAAAATCAATTGTACATCAATCGATTTTTCATCATTTTTAATTGTAAAAACGTTTTAACAGCATAGCTTTTTTTCTTCCAGTTCACAATTATACACTACTTTTTGTTCATTTATCCCCAAATACCAATAAAATACATTGAATTTTGATACTATGATGTGAAAAAAGTCCAAGTGGTTTTCACACTTTGGCAAAACAAAGTAAGTCATGATAGATAGACTCATGATGACCAACAAAATGTTACCTGTTGATTGTGTTGCGTTCCTTGCAGTTCTGTGGAGAAAAATAATATCATTGTTTGGTAGCATTTCAGAGGTTCTGCGTCTCACCCAGCAGTTTCTATGTCTCAGCTTTGAATATACCAGATATTACCAAAGGGGCTGGAGGCATTGTTTCTGGCTCTGTAATGTCAAATCAATAGCTGGTGTGTTTCAGGTGTCACAAATGAAAAATACAAGCAGATTTGATCAATGTACAGGGGGGGATGACTGTAGGCTTGTACTGTTCTTGTAATACAAGACAGATCCATAATGCAGGTTCACAGGGTGACATTAGTCCATGAATCAAGAGGAAAATCAGCACTCTGTTGGCACAGGATTGACGCATTACAATGACTGAGAATCAAAGGGTCAAAGGTTAAGAAACCGTCAAAACTGCCAAGAATGTCACGTTGGAGTTGTTTAATAATTAAAAACACAGTTGGTGTGTCGCTCTTCTCTCCAAACGGATCAGGAGACGACAGAATAGAAACATGATGTCATAAAGAGGATAACCATCTGATAAGAATGAAACATTTTGACAGCTAACTGGGCGATAAACGAGACAAAGCTTTCCATCAGTACAGGTTGAGTTTAATGTGTTCAGTGTAAATGTTAGGCGGGGATGTGTGTGCCTGAATAGAAAGGTATTTTATTTGGTCATAAATAAAATATTTATGACCAAATAGTATTGGTATTGGTATTTTATTTTTTATGACCAAATAAATATTTTATTTGGTCATAAATAAAAAAAATGTTTATTTTTTTTTTATGGATGCTTCCATTTTTAAAGCTTCCATTTAAAAAGCTTCAAAGACTGAATAAGTGTAATAAGTCTTATTCAGTTTTATTAGATTGAATAAGACCCTGCTATCAGGGTCTTATTCAAAACCCTGGTACCAGTGCAGGGTTTTGAATAAGACTGACTATAAAATGCACTGGATGAGATCAGATTTTGCACTGATTACAGTTTTCTGGCTGATCACCAATATTTAAAAAGCTGATTCTGTTTTTAATGCAGATACCAATTTTTTTTGTCTAAAATGTTGCTAAGTATAGCAACAAAGTTGCTAAGCTGGTAACAGTGGTTTGATTATTATTGCTCACACAAGTAAAAGGGGTCAGTGGCTGATTTTCAGACCTTTGCAGACGTGGATTTGATTGGTAGGTAAGATTTGTTTCTCATCTGTCGGTTGATTTCAGGTCAGCCAAAATTAAGGAAATCAAATCCGATTTATCGACTATTCAGTGCACCCCATTAGATATATATAATATACTTTTTTATCATAAAAATATCAGATTATAGTCTCTACTTGGTACATATCGCAACATGATGAATAAATGATCTGAGGATGGTAACCATACCTGTTACCATCTAACAAGCTTGGTTACCACTGGAGACAGGTAAACTAACGCGTCCAATGACCTTCACAGATTTATTTTTAGTTCAACTATTAGATCGGATCCATCACTATATATAAGCTATTATCGTTGCGGATGTTCAATCCAGTTCATCTATAAATGCACATTTAAGAACATATAAACTGGACCAAAGTACTGAGATGCAGGTTGAGTCAATCAATAAATAAAATTGATTGGAAAAAATAAAAGCTATTAAAAATTCATCAAAGAAAGTGAAATTCCAATTCAATAAAAAAATTCTAACTAATTCATTTATCAACACAAATAAAATCAAATACCAATGAAGTTATATGGGTAGTCATTACTGATTTTTGTTTTTCTCTTTTTTGACAGCAGACACACTTCCACCAAACTAACATGATCTCTTCTTTTATTTATCATAGATTACAACATTTTTATTGCTTTGACATCATCTCAAGAGTTTAATAGATACTTTAGTGGATCTTTGACATTTTACGCATTTTCAAAGGGAGAAACTGACAGCACCCAGAATGGCTCCTTGAGGAACTCCACATGTGCAGTTGAAGAATGTCAATTACCTGAAATTAAAATCCTTTTTCTGTCTGCTGTGACCCAAAAGAACTTTTTTCCATGGTTTCTTAAAAATGTGAAAGGAAATGTTTTGATCTGGTCTCAGTTGTAAAAGTTTATTCCTGACTCAGCAGTTTAAAAGAAGCCCATTGGAAACTTTTACAGCTCTGGAGTATTCTGAAATCACAGAGAGAAAATGTTACATGTACTTTGTAGTTGGCCTTTGCGTTTTAAAAGCTGGCGCTCGCTTTTGTTCTTTTACTTTTAAGATGGTAAGACAGCGGGTAACCTTTTGCTTTAAACCTTGCTTAATGAGAATCCCTACAGCTCAGGGACAATTAGCAATCTGCTGGTTGCATTCCTGCCAATCAGACGTGAAGTGTGGCCCAGATCCTCTGAGTGATTTGACATTTGATGCTGGACTCAGCGCCCTTTCTTCACTGCTCAGGGTGAGGAACCGCTAGAGTCTGAAAGGGTGGCCTGGAAACCTTCATTCGAGTCATTCACCGTTTTATTTCTAAAATTTTTGTGACATTTCATCTAAAATCAGGATATCTCACATAGAAACCTTCTTTGTGATCATATTTCATTTTACATACTAAATTCATTTAGTTGTAAAATAAATGCAAATATCTTTTGCTTCTTTATAGTTCGCTTGACTGCACTCCAGTTTCCACTTTGCAAAAGAAAAATCCAAGTATCAATTATAACAATAATGTTGGTGAATGAAGGACACATTCATTTAGTTAACAATGAGTCATTAGTCTCAGGACTTTAGTGCTGTTTTAACCGCTTCACACTCTCCAAGTATCAGGTTTTATTATTTCTAGTAATTCTTTTATTTAATAATCATACATGCATCAGTGAAACATATAAGAGTCTCACTCGTATGAGGTCTGGTTTATCATGGTTAGTGTGTTTTTCATTGTGTTCTGTACAGTTGGAAATCATGAAAAATCATTTCAAAGAGCTTTACATCATAAAAATGTAATATAGTCACTAATTATGAAATAACTAATAAACATTACATTTTGTCAAATGCCATCATCAAAATCATGAACACACATCAGATATATTGATCAATATATTCCATATATATATATATGTTCCAGTTATTATGAACTAACTCAGCTGTTGTGCAGTTTTTGGGAGTTTGTTCCAGATTTGTGGTGCACAGAAGCTGGAGATCTGATTGGTCTGAAGGTTGATATGGCAACAAGAAATCTGCTTGTTCACATACCGCTGGTTGTTCAGGTTGTTCTTTTATATGAGAAGTTGGTTTTATTATAGAGTTCAATTTAGATAAAATCAATAACAAAGATATGCATTTATATTTTATTTACCTCTCCCTAACCTTGACCCACTAAGATTCTCCTTCCTCTCTGGACTGAATCCATTCATAATGACACCATCCATGTCTGCTCTCTGTGTTCCCAGCCATGTTTACTGAGGTACCCCATGACATGACTGCCCAGAGAGGCCAGGATGTGGAGATGGCCTGTTCCTTCAGAGGAGCAGGAACGCCATCCTACTCACTGGAGATCCAGTGGTGGTACATCAGGAACCACGTGGAGTGGACGGACCAGCAGCCCTGGACAACTAATGAGGTACAAGAACTCTGACTGATCTGTGCACTTCACTGCAAAAACACAACACCAAGTAATTTTGGTCTAGTTTCTAGTTCAAATAGCTAAGCATGCTTAAAATAAGACAAAACTAATTCATAAATAATTTTTCAGTAAGATATAGGAATTTGTTTAATTCCTTAATATTGAAAAAGCATGAAGTAACTACACATCAAGCTGATTATCCACTGGCTCATTATTTGACTGATAACAAGGTAAAAATGTCATAGTGTGAATGGCAGCAGCTAAAAGTCTCAATTTTCACCACATTATGGATCCATGTTTCACTCTTTAAGTTTTAAATGTATTATAGTAAAGTACCAGTCAAAACCTTATTCCACAGTGAGCTTTGTTTTTTTTTTTGTTTTTTTTTGTGGTACCTTTCAGTCACAGAGTCAAACGTTTATGGATTGCTTATCTGAAAAGTATGCAGTAAATATAAAAATCCATCCATCCATCCATCTTCTTCCGCTTATCCGGGGTCGGGTTGCGGGGGTAGCAGCTTCAGAAGGGAGGCCCAGACTTCCCTCTCCCCGGCCACTTCTTCCAGCTCTTCCGGGGGAATCCCAAGGCGTTCCCAGGCCAGCCGAGAGACATAGTCCCTCCAGCGTGTCCTGGGTCTTCCCCGGGGCCTCCTCCCGGTGGGACGTGCCCGGAACACCTCACCAGGGAGGCGTCCAGGAGGCATCCTGACCAGATGCCCGAGCCACCTCAACTGGCTCCTCTCGATGTGAAGGAGCAGGGGCTCTACTCTGAGTCCCTCCCGGATGACTGAGCTTCTCACCCTATCTCTAAGGGAGAGCCCAGCCACCCTACGGAGAAAACCCATTTCGGCCGCTTGTATCCGCGATCTCGTTCTTTCGGTCATGACCCAAAGCTCATGACCATAGATGAGGGTGGGAACGTAGATCGACCGGTAAATCGAGAGCTTCGCTTTTTGGCTCAGCTCTCTCTTCACCACGACGGACCGGCACAGCGCCCGCTTAACGGCAGACGCTGCGCCAATCCGCCTGTCGACCTCCCGCTCCCTTCTTCCCCCATTCGTGAACAAGATCCCGAGATACTTGAACTCCTCCACTTGGGGCAGGACACCCCCCCGACCCGGAGAAGGCACTCTACCCTTTTCCGGCTCAAGACCATGGCCTCGGATTTGGAGGCACTGATCCCCATCCCGGCCGCTTCACACTCGGCTGTGAACCGCTCCAGCGAGAGCTGCTGATCACGACCTGATGAAGCCAGAAGGACCACATCGTCTGCAAAAAGCAGAGATGAGATCCTAAGGCCACCAAATCGGATCCCCTCAACACCTTGGCTGTGCCTAGAAATTCTGTCCATGAAAGTGATGAACAGAATCGGTGACAAAGGGCAGCCCTGGCGGAGTCCAACTCTCACCGGAAACGAGCCCGACTTACTGCCGGCAATGCGGACCAGACTCTGACACCGGTCATACAGGGACCTGACAGCCCGTATCAAAGGGCCCGGTACCCCATACTCCCGGAGAACCCCCCACAGGGCTCCCCGAGGGACACGGTCGAACGCCTTCTAAATATAGAAATAATTTCTATAAAAAAAACTGCACAAAGTCACAGATTTTTGTTGGGCATTACCTCTGTCCTGTTGGGTTGCTTAACTCCAGGTTTAAATGCAAACACTCAAAACAAAAGAAAGTGTGTGTTACATTTTAAAAGCCCGCTGAGTTTCAAACCAGGACAATAAAACTAATCTTTAATAAATATAATCACAGGAAATTGAATAAACAGCTCAGCACAGCAGCTTCACAAACATAAGCGCAGCATATTCTGACAGGCTCAGGCACACAATCTGTTGACTAAAGATTATTTCAGCTCAGGGTAATGTTATGATGAAGGGCTTATCAGTGGAGTCTCCATATGTTTGGAAAAATGATAGATTTATGAAACTAACCACATAATTGTCCAATTAAACAGGAGGTTCACTCCTTCAGTTGCTAATATTGACATCAAATGTCTGTAATCAGACTGAAACTGTTTCATATATTTTAAACCTGTTGATTCTCTGACATTCTTCTGTTTTTCCAAGGTGTCTCCTGAGGAGGAAACGCTGAAGGATGCTACAAAGATCAGTGTGAGTCAGAGCGCTTCCTAGTGTCATGGTGTCTTTGTGTTACACAGTGTGTGTTATCACAGTTTTTCAGTTCCATGTGGCTCACAATGCGGCCGATGCTCCAGATCACACACTGACACTCAATCCTGATGTGTGTGTAGAATCACCGTATCACCAGAGTGTCGGCATCGCTGCTGCTCAACGGCGGCTCTGAGGCGTCCAGATTCTAAGAACCCTCCTTACCTTAATGGGCACAATGATGCGTCCCAATGACAAACTGACAGGGAGACGCCACAAAGGACGAAAAAGTCCAGAGTGCCTCATTATGTCGAAAAAATGTTGAAAACCTGGAAATTACTTTAACAGATTGATTTAATATACAGCAAATTATATTTAGATAATATTAATTTACTTTATGATGACAAAACTCAAGTTAAAGATGCAAACATTTAACTGATTTCCAATAAATTGTCAATTGATGGTTTATTAGATTAACATTAATTTGAATCAATTAACTAATAACGTCCACTTAGCCCTTTTTTTAGTTCTGTATTTTGGCTGCTGCTGGTCATCCTCAGTTGATACAGAAATGAAGATGGCGGGGTCATACCAGAACAGGAAAGAGAAGCGGTCCAAACAGAGTCTGGTTTGGGATGCAAGTGCTCCTTAAATTTAAATGAAAATAGGATATTTAAACTGAAACTGTTTCATATATTTTAATATCTTATTTATCTATTCAGCAACCAGAAATGTTTATGTAACATTATATTTTATAAATATGTCCACGTTTATTAATACAAGATAACAATTTTCAGGTTACTCAGTATTTAATATAGCCCACACAATATAAGGTTAGGATTTAATGCTTTTTCAAAATTCAGCATATAAAAAACTTAACCCGTGTATGTTATGGAACGACAGACGTCCCTTTTCATGTGAACGAAAACTCTGGTTCTTAAGAAAATGGCTACTTATCAAGTAATCATTAGTTTTTCAATAAGATTGATTAACTTTAAATGAACTCTTTTATCAATAACCTGCATCCCCAAATTTTGATTGGATTTAAAATCAGAGCTTCAGAAGTAAAAAAAATATTCTGATATAATTTTCAGAAGAATTCACAACCATAAACATGAATCCTCTCTCCTTCCCCAGGCAGACAAGCTGCAGCGCGGCTGTAATGGAAGCACCAGCCTCTGTATGTGTGTGTGTGTGTGTGGGTGTGTGTGCGTGTGTTGTGTAGATGGAGTCGAACACTGCAGGCCACGTCGCTGTGAAAGCATTCGTTATGAGTTCTTGTTCAATGTACAGTATAAGACAGATCCATATAAGTAAAGACACAAACATGTTCACAAACACGCGGACTGCCGTTGAACACACACACACCCACCCACGCCTACAGGCAGCGTAAGGAGAACAGAGGTATGTGATAAATGGGAGTCATATTTATGTCCTAATGATGTCCCACAGACTCATCCTCTCTGAGTCAGCAGCAGCTCCGCTCCGTTTCTCTGGGAGTGATGAACTCAGGAAAAAGACGCTGTGGAGTATTTTCACTATATGTGGAGGTTTTCAGCCCCAAAGCCATCCTGAAGCTTTTATGTTGAACCGTCTTTGTTTTACCTTCTGATCTTACATAAATATATTCTATAAAGAATGAAGACAAAAGATGTGAAACACAGGCTAACATCCATGAGAAAGATCTGGTGAGTGATCACTATCCAACATAACTTATCAGAGGAAGGAAAGTTTCTGTTTCTGTTTTTGGGGTAAAGCTTTGGAGTGGTCTGAATGTCCAAATATGAAACGGTCAAATCACAACATGAAAACATGGTTGTTAATAGATATTAGACTAAAATTATTATTTTTATTATCAAATTATTACATGTAAAAAAAAAAAATTCTCTGTCTTCTCCCAGTGCTAACATTATGAAATAACAATGCTACTACTAATGAAGAGAAACTTAAAATAATGAAGTAATAATATTAGCAATAATAAATTGAACAGCATCATGATAAACTCTTCATCTGTCGTTGCCAGGTTGTGAAGGTCGTGGGCAGCAACATCTCCCACAAGCTCCGCCTCTCCCGGGTCAAAGCGTCTGACGAAGGCACCTATGAATGCCGCGTGATCGACTTCAGCGACGAGGCCGGCGCCCGCCGCCACCGCGTCAGAGCCTACCTGCAGGTGGTGCCAGAGAGCGCCGCTGCCGCCGGCCCCGAGCGCGACGCCAACTTCGAGGCCGGGGACGACACTAAGGCGGGGGCAGCGTTCGCTGATGTAGAGCTGCACGGCGGTGGCCATCATCAGAACCATGGGCCCCACCTGGAGCACGGCAAGCGGCCCCAGGCGGTCCCCCATCACGGCCACAACCACGGCGGGGGCGGGCCGCAACACAACGCCGCTAGGGAGCTTAAGAGGAGCGGCGCGGACAATAACCACAGTGACTGCTCCAACGAGCCGAGCTGCGCTCTGTAAAGCCAGAGGTCACAGAACCAGATGTTTGGTCACAGAAAGCAGCTTCCCTCTCACACAGAGCAGGCCTGAAGAAGCCCAGAATCCATAGAAACGTCTAATATGGCTTGTAAAGAGCGCAGGGGGTGAACTGTGAGGGGGGAGTGGTTTTTATTTATGTTGATGCTGTGCAGAAGTCTAGATGAACTGGTTCCTGTGTGTAAACTGCCTGTAAAGCAGGGGGGTGGGGGGAGTAGATCTAGGCAGCTTTACTGTTTCTGATATCAGCATCCACAACTAGATAACCTACTAAAAAAAGAAAAGACTTTAGTCTGTCTATTAACCAGTAAATAATATGTTGCTTGTACGCCAGATCCTGTAAATGACATGATCACACCTTCCACTGCCTTATTGTCGCTCCATTCGCCCAGACAAACAGGAAGTGGAATATTTTCTCACTGGTTCAATTCCAAGTGCTTTTATTCACACAGTCCTCTAAAGTCCAACATAAAAAACCTGCTGATTTCTTTCTGGTCTCAGCTTCAGCTCTTGAGTTATTTTACTGTGTTTGTGTTCATGGATGTTGATGATGTAGATGCTGCGCACACTCAATAGTAATGAACTAGTAATGAACTTTCTGTCTGATCCAGGACAGATCCTGAATAGTTCACAGAGAATGGGGAGATTTCAATAAATAATATTAATAATAAAACATTACACATGGTATTTTACAGTTCAGAAAGTAGAAATTTTCCTCCCCACCTTCTGCTGCAGGGCCAAACAAATTAAACTGTTTCATGTTTTTTTTAAAGTCAGGAGAGGATTACACCTTAGACACTAAATTAATCAATTTAAATATGCCTCTACTTGTTGACTGTAAATATAAAACCAGACTGTGATCTCACTTTAATGTATAACCCTGCAAAAGGTATCTCTTGAAATTATATTTGTCACATTGTAACCACAAATTTCAGTGCATTTTATTTTATTTGGTATTTTATATCAAACACAAAGTGCAAAACAAATGCTACATAAATAATGTAGCATTACATTATTTTTTGAGGGGGAAATCTGAAAAGTGTTCATTTTCAAAGGAAATGTACTATACAAAGACAAAATCTTATGAAGTATTTTTAATCTAGTTTATATTATTTCTTTCATCTTATCTGCAGTTTTGCACTACTTTGCGTTGGTTTATCACATACAATTCCTGTAAAACATGAAGTTTGTGGCTAAAACCAGAAACTGTCTCCTTACTGGGAAACTGTAAGGCTTTTGCACGGCGGCACAGTTTTATGGGGTAAATAATTTCTCTCCCAGCTTGGTTCTCTCACCCAGTGCTCATTGATAATATTTAAAAAAGCCTCAATCCTCTACAAGCCACTGTGTACATAAAACTGTATATTACAAAAAACAAGTAAGTGCATGTTTAGTAATTTTCTTTAAAAAATCTTTTTCAATCAACATACACAAAGGCATTTTTGTTACGTATGAGTTTTATTTATTTATTTATTTATTTATTTATTTATTTATTTATTTATTTATTTATTTATGTATTTTTTGTAAAGGACTCTGTCTGGTTTTATTCCTTTATTCCTTTGAAGTCTTGTCAGTTTGACATTTTTAAAAGCCATCCTTGTTGCGTTCCTGCTCTCCTAAAGTGCTGTACAGACAGAAGAATGAGTTTTTCTTCATAGCTGCTCAGAAAGGGGTTTTCCTCCCTGACAAATCTTAGTACTCTCACCGTTTCTGAAGCTTCTGGATGTGGAGCACTGGCAAGCACAGACCGCTGCAACTCTGGTGTAGTCTCAGAAAAACAATGCTTACTTGGAAATATTTCATTCTGATGGATCTACTAAAGCTGCAGTATGGACCTTTTATTAAAAAATGGTTGTTGTTTTTTTACATATTTGTTGAAACTGTCACTATGTCATGACAGATAATTTGTGAAAAAGTTGAGTTCATCTTTTCCTACAGAAATACAGTGAGTATGGTAGATAAAAAGGTTTTTGGGACAGTAATGTATTTCTCTGCCATTAGCATATTAGGCAGCGTGTACACAAGCATCATCAACAGCGCTAAGCCCTTCCTCCTGACTGATTGGAGCGATGCATTTCTGGAGACAGTAATAGTAGCTCAGGGAAGAGGTGGATTATCTGTCTCACATTACACTGTCCAGGACATAGTAGCTGCATTTCCATTACAAATGTGAACAAAACTTTGTCAATATTCAACTAAAATCGAAGAAACACAATTTCAAAATTACATTGTTTCCATTAAATAAGAAGCGCAATTAAAATTACGCGATAAGTCATTAACAATGTGCCGTGGCATCATCCTCCCACCACTTCCTGTTTTTTTCTTTGTCATTTCCACCTGTAGTAAAACCCAGTTGTTGATCATCTGACTCGTGTGAAGCGGAAAGCAAAGTGTTTCCACTGCAGATTTACAGAAAACACTGATTTTGATCCAGTCATGAAACCACCTCATGATAGCTCAAAATCTTATCAAAAAATGTGTTTGTTTCAATTAAGTGAATTTATTTTCGTAATTCCAATTTGCACAATTCTATGGTCAATGAAAATATGTTTTTTTTAGCAAATATGTAAAAAACATATTTGTGTAAAAGTCACCTACTGCAGCTTTGAGGCGCAGGGTGTTAATGTGCTAGAAAACCCCTTGGGCAATGAAAAAGAGAAATGTACGAAAACACTAAAACTGTTTCTGCTTTTTAAAATCTTCTTTTTCTCTCCAAGGCCACAAGCAGTCTTACCTCTGCTGTATCGACTGAAAGCAACAGCAGCAGTTCTGCTCCTGAAGGCAGTTGCTCTGTTTGCAGACAGAACAACGGATTTAATGAACCACCGTTTGATTTTCAAACTTTAGTTTGATGTTTGATCAAAAAACAAAAAATGGATCTCTGTTGAGGACGGGAGGTAACATGTACATTTCTTCTCGAATGTTTGGTCTCACGCTAAGTGTATGCCTTTATCAAATTAAATAAATTGTATATGAAACCAGAATAAATTGGCTCTGGTTATTTACGTGAAAAAGCGACTGACCCTCATGAACTGTAGCTAAGCGGTTCTAATCAAGACTTTTTTCCTGTCTCTTCTTCGTCACCTCTGGTTTTGCTTTCAGCTCTCTGCATGTGTCTGTCTGCGCACTTTAAGGAGAAACGGCGTTAAGCTGTTGACTGTGTGTAATGGGGACTGCCAAACACATCCCTCCCTCTGCAGCTGATGACTAATGGTGCTATTGTCAGCAATGTCAGCAGGATAAATAGCAACAGCACAGGAGGAGATAAAGAGGCGCCGTGCGGCGCTTGCTAGCATTAAAGCTGGGGCCAGCTAAATACAAAACATGTGACCATCTTGTCCCCAACCCACACACACACACACCCACACACATCAGACGCTGCATATGTACATTGATTACAGAGCAGGGAGGAAGGCAGCTTTCAGGGCTGAGGGGATGTGATAACAGAGGTGACTTCCTGTTTTTTTAATTTACACATGACCCTTTGACCCCTGCTGGATTTCAGTGTCATGATGTTCGTGTTACACAACATTGTCCTGAACAGGACAGAGCTCAGCCTTTCTCTGTGTATTCAGCTGAAGGAAAAAGGCCTTTTGCCCATAAATCAGCAGCTGGAAATAATTTCAGTACAGCACTGAGAACAGCCAACATCTTCAACAATCACCTTTATCTGCTGTAAAACAGTTTAGTCTTCTGTGTGATTATGTTGGCCATAAGTTAATACTTCTGTATTAAAAAATTTTCTTTTTTAAAACATGTCTTATGAAACACAATTTTTTTGGTGAAAGAGAATTTAGGTTTTTTTTCATTATCTAAATTAAGGTGTTTTTTTTTATTTAATTCCAGATATGAATTAACTTTTTCATGATATTCTGACTTACTGAAAAACTCCTAAAACACAAACACAGATTTATTAAATTTAAAAGAATTCAAACTCAGTATCAGCAAATGTATTTTCCTTATTGACTTGGATATGTAGAAAATACAAAATAATCCTGATAGATTTGACATGTTAGAAAGAGGTAAATATGGAACTTTAACTAGAATTTATAATAAGATGCATACCAGAAAGTTAAATCTCTACACCAAGAAACAGACCCACAGTTTCAATTTTATGTGGATGAATTGTTAATTTATTCAAAACAAGCAGGACGATTCAGTCAGTTCTTTGAACAATAAAGAAAAGACGTGAAAATTAACATTTCATTTTCATGTCCAATATGCACCCGTCTGTCAGACAGATGAAAAGTCAGACCTCTGAGGGAGTGGAAAGAGCAGCCAGCTTTGTTCCTGGTTTGGACGTTGGCGTAGAAGTTATGGTGTTTTTATTTAACACCATGATGTTGAACATAAACTCACATATAAAAACATAACAGGTCCTTTTTTTTTCCAGTTCATTGAACGTTTGTGGTCAGAGCTGGTCTGAGTCGGAGGCAAACTCCTCCCTCAGCAGCTTCAGCACGTTGTCTGAGTACTCGTCTCTGGGCCGCCCCGTCCCGCCCAGCTGCAGGGGTCGGAGGTCAGGGTTGGGGGGCGACATGTAGGACGAAGGGCAGTGGATCTGGTTCAGCGTAAACCAGAAGCTGTCCGGATCCAGCTGCATTAAGTGACGGAAAACGCTGTGAAGGAGAAACAGAGCCGTTCTGTTTAATGTGGCGCTAATGTTGATTCTGCAACTCACATGTTGAACAGCATTGAACAGCAGTTGTTTCATAAGTCACTGTAAGTCTTATGATGACATTACTCATGGTCACAAAATGCTTCATATCTTCTTAGTTTTTTATAGAGCTGTAGAAAACAGACAGTAACGACTAAAATTTATTTCTTTTTGCTTCGTGTTCATAAAATAAAAGTTAAAAGAAAAGAAATATTGTTATATGTGCTTCATTTTTGCGAACATAAGAGAGTTTCAAAACAAAAATAAATGCACAAATGAGAAAAAACTATCGTTTAACATCAATAAAATCTGGTGGAGATCTCACAGAAACAAAATAAAGGTTTTAATTTAACTAAAATAATGGTGTAGATTTAATTTAGTTGACTGAAAACAGCTCAGCTATTTCAGTTTCATCAAGATACTTGATGATCACAATAACAGATTTTGCTGGATGATAAATTGTCCCAGAAATCTTATAAACAACGATATTGTTGCTTACAGAGAGTTTTTTAAGTATTATAATGGTAATGGCATAATGTTTGAAGAACACATTTTAAAAGATCCACAAACTTTAAATTCTAACAAACATTTAACACTGGAACTGGAAGACATTTTAAATGTCCAAAATAAATAAACAAAACAATAGAAACAACAAATAAAATTAATTATGAAGTTTCTGTAAATGAAATTGTCCTTCAGAAAATTATGTAGTTGAGATCAAAATACCAGACAGAAGATTTTTATCATCCAGTTTTTGGTAGAAAGAAAGAAAAGAGAAATATGATAAATCATTCAAATGGAAATTATTGAACTTGTTTTAATTTATCATGTGATTCATTGATTTATTGCGACAGGCTTGTATTTATGTAAGTTCTTTATAAAAGTATTAGTGAAGCATTGATCAGAGCTTTGGGGTCGACATCCGACAATCTAAAGTGTCTTTAGCATCTTATGTCAAAAATGTCAGCTAGCATTTTTAAAACAGTAGTTTCCAGGTGAACTTCCAAGACAATGTATGACCTTTATTATAAAGATCATTAAGTCGTCAGATTTTAACTTTGAAAGTATTGTTTTATTTGGCCATATTTTCCTCAGGAATGACAGCTGATGACTAAATGACTAAATACAGTATATACGTTCCTGCAGAATCAACTTCCCTCCTCCATAAAGGTCTCACCTCAGACAGGCCTCCTGCAGCCTGATTGGCTGTCTGCAGCTCAGGTAGGGCAGACAGGCTTCAGAGACAACATCAAGGTCCGCCTCGCCTGCAAAACCAAACACAGACACCATTTATACCAACCTGTGAACACCAAACAGAACATCCCAATCACGACCCTTGCAAGGGTTTTCCAAAGCTCTGATCAAACCGCTCCGTTCCCAGAGTGTTGGTGAAACTTGGCAGGAGGATAAGTCCAGCCTGGACTTTACCTCTCTCCTAACGAGGTCAGGAAAGACTGCTGAGGTGGTGGAGGGAAAATCTCCCTCAGGGTGGATTTCACACATACACCCTTCCACATTTAAGAAAAAGTGTCTGTTTCTCCTCTTTCCTTTCCCACATCTTTGTTTCTTCTTCTTTTGCACTTTGATGTAGTCAGATGCACCTGTCTCCATTCCCTTATCTGTCATTTCGCAGTATTTGTCATAACATTGCCAGCTTCTGCTCTCTCTCTCCACTTGACTTTCTCACCACTCTTTCATTGCCTTTCCCCCTCCATTTGTCCCTCTCTCTCTCCCTTTCTTTTTCCATCCTTCCCAGCAGACATTTACCAATTCCCTAAGCTGCAAACTGGGCTGCCTTTCAAGCCTCATTTCAAAACATGTCTGTCTCGTTCTCTGCTTACTCTGTTTACCAATTCAGCCCACACTTGGCTGGCACATGCCTACTCGATGTGAGTCGAGAATAAAAGCAGCAGCGCACATTTCAGAGTTAAATGGGATTATTTAGCAACCACTTTTATCCCCTTTCTTCTCTCCTTTTGCACTCAGCCTGTAGTCTTTCATTGAATCAAGGCTTTAGAGGGTGAGCAGCACTAAAAAAGGCTGGCTGCTGTTAGATGGTGAGGAAATGCAGCTGAAAGTTGAGCTGGGTTGGAATGTATCATTGGCTTCAGTCAATCAGTGGTTCTGTCTTTCCCTCGCTGTGACTAAGGCTTGGTAATTGGCTTGCTGCGAGTGTCCCAGAGGTGAGCGGCAGCCAAATCGGTATTCACACAAGTGAGGTTGCAGCCGTTGACTGTTTCTCTTCTGCTCTTTCCCATTCTCTTCATCTCTGACACTAAATCTCTTCCCTTCTGACAGAACAGGGGAACAGAATTAAGTTCTACGCAGGAAAGCCAAGAAGGAGAAGCATGGCCCTTTCTTTCCTCAGGCTGATAAGACAGATGTTTACATGGTTCCAGTTAAATGAGGTTTACAACGCTCTCCAATGGGTAAGAGGCTGAGTTTCCATCGTAAGGCTCTGGAGCACAACACCACTTTTTATTTGATGAAATGAACAGAGGTTCTGGGAACCCCACTACATTTACTAATTGATGTTCTCAGTGATCAGAGTCACTAGCCACAACTAAAACTAGTGATCAGGTCCAAATCAGGGTGTAGTGATCAGACTTGACCCTTCTGAGACACATAGACTGTTACAAAGTCGGTCTTCTAACACCTGAACAGCTTTCCAGGCTTAAAGGACGAATGTCAGAGCAAGAGCAAGAAAAACTGAATGGCTTTGAAACAAAATACATTAAAGATCTGCTGCTGTTGTATCAGCCTTTCAAACCAATCAGGTTTGGTTCTGGTTCTGATTCTGCTCTGAATCAGAACCAGAACCAAACATGCAGAAGCAGCATTCAGCTTTTATGCACCACAAATCTGGAACAAACTTCCAGAAAACTGAAAAACAGCTTAAACACTGAGTTCTACAAACCCAGCTTTTTAGAGAGGCCTTTGATTAACAGTAAGTGGAACATTGATCAATATATTTGGTCAGTGTATTTGCTTGATGATTTTGATGATGGTATTTGACTAAATGTAATGTTTATTGCTTGTTTCATAATTAGTTACTGTATGTTTTTTGGTGTAAAGCACTTTGAGCTGCCTTGTTGCTGAAATGTGTTGTAGTACAAATCAACTTGTTTTGACCTTTAACCCTACAATAGGGGTAAAGGTAAGTAGTAGTACAGTAACAATGTTCATCAACTATTAATGATATTTAACACTGTGTATGACTGGTTTATGTGGATACAAGATGTCTGTCAAGTAGAACTACATGTTAAACCTGAGGCAGCCATATTGGATTTCTGGGTCAGAATTTGGGGCAACTGGTAGACCCAGTTAATGGATTAATATTGGTGAAGCCGATATGTCAATAAATATGAGAGTTCATCCATTCATACAATTTCAGTTTGTTTAACGGTTTACATCCATATAATGTTTTCCTTCCAGTGAACATTTTCCATCCGCTTGTTTTTCCCTCCTTTCTTCTCTATTTTCTCCATATTGCTGTTTTTGACTGCTTTCATGCAGCTGCCAACTCCACATTTTCAAAACAGTTAACACATAGGCATAAGCAGTGGCCCTCATGGTCGAAGTGACACATTTTGTTTGCAGAAGTGCTAACCATATCAAAACATGTAAAATATGAAATGAAAGCAAATATTGAATTCAACTATCAACTCTGCTTCACTGCTGTTGGGATGTTTTATCTCCAAACTAAACGAGTCCTGTTTCAAAAGCTAAATAGGACCTGGTAGCTAACAGCAGCCTATCAGAACAAAGACAGGGAAGGTGGTGCATATTTTCCATGTTGATTTACCATCTTATTGGTTCAAGAAGAAATTTGTGATTGAAAGAAGCTTAATGGCAGAGGATGTTTTTCTATCAGTGGAATACAGTTCAGAAAAGGCTCGTAAGACAATATTATGAGGGAAAAGGGAAAAAAATTAGGCTATATTAGAAAAAACTTCATTTGTTCAGAACAAAAATCAGAGGGAAAAATCTACAATTTAAATAAAACAAATTTGATTTCCACTGCAGACCTCATCACTGTTAAATCTAATACCAGCTGACCAGACAGCGTTGACACTCTGTGTCACGGGCTGCTAACTCCTCATCTGTCAGTGATGGGTTTCAGACGGAGGGTGCGACACTCCTAATATCACCATCACCCGTTTCACTTCTCTGCTGTGAAGTGGGGAGTAGGGCAGAAAATCCACACTCAGCTTCAAACCTCTATTCTCTCTAAACAGACTTCAAACCAGTTGAAAATCTGCAGAGCCTCTAAAAAGTAGTCCGTCCCTTTAAGCATTTCCACATTGCACAATATCACTAAAACAAACTTTCCAGGGATTTATATGAAGAAGTTCTGGATGATTGTGACTGAAAATGTTTTATGCAACTCATTTCTTTGAATTTTGATGATTGTGGCTTACAGCTTATAGAAATCTAAAGTTCAGTGTTTCAGAAAATGTGTAATATTTCAGAAACTCAAACTTAATCAGCTGAGACTGGAGACGACTGTCCACACTGCCAAAGGTACCACAAGCTGGTCCAATGACCATGGCGTTCCTGTTCTTGATTGGCCAGCAAACTACCAAACTCTCCTGACCTTGACCCAGTTGAAAATCTCTGGGTTGCTGTCAACATGAAGACAAGAAGCATCAGACCCAACAAGCCAGCTGACCTGCAGGCAGCTACCAAAGCAATCTGGGTTTCCACCACACCTCAGCTGAACCACAGGGTGATTGCATGCGGGGCACGGCGCACTGATGCACTAAGTCATGTAAGTACATTGTGCACAGAAATGAACATACTTTTCAGAAGCCTGAAATTTCTTTTTAAAATATTTTTTTTAATTGATCTTATCTAAAATAACCACGTTTTCTGAGACACTGAATTTTGAGTTTCCATTATGTGTAAGCCATAATCATCAAAATTACAAGAAATAAATGCTTGAAATCTCTCATTGTAAATGTAATGAATCTAATTAATCTGACTTTCTGAAATGGGGGACATAACATGCTTAATTTTTTCATAATATTCTAACTTTTTAAAGATGTACAGTATGCACAACTTTGAAAAAATAAGTGACAATGAAATGTGTGGCTGTAATGAATTTTTCTACAAAATGTAGAAAATTTCAAGACTTATGAATACTGTTGCAACATACTGTACCTTCAAAGTATATTTCTAAAGCTGGTAATTATGAATAGATGAAAATTCAGCTGCTACTTACAAAATTGGCAACTTTTACTGTATATTTTGAGTTTATATGCTCAAAGTTGGGCTTAAATTCAGTAAAGAGGAAAAACGCATCACCAGATGTAGAAGTCAAATAGTCCTACTTCCTGGTTTGCTGATTGCACATTTAGCAGCGTTGCTTGCTGCACTGCTGTGTAATGGAGCTTGTGAGCGGGCTTTACTGCGTGAGCAGCTGAGGACTCGCTGGCTTCCTGTTGGCTCAGCTGGCTGGGCTTTGAATCTTCAAAGTCATCTTTAAAATATGCTGAACCCAAACCCTTCCGCTGCCTCCAGGCTTTTTCACTAATGATTTTCCATTATGGTTTATGCATGAGAGCAAATTGAATTTATAATTAAATTTTTTTAAATAAAACAACATACCAATCTAGAAATCAGAGGGGATGCTGACTCTGATCGAAAGCACCGACCTTCTTCCCAACACTACCCATGAAAAAACTAAATCATAGATTTATGTAATAAATATTAGCACAGAAACAGAAAGAAGCACAAGTTAGGCTGTAATTGTCAGTGATATACAACACTGCCACATGGTGGTACAAGAATACAACTACACAGTGCCCAATCATGTGCTAAATCTAATTAAATTAATAAACAAATAAGGAAAATAGCCTCATAAAACATGTAATGATATTTATGCTTATTCAAGCTGAATAAAACACCCAGATAGGAGGAGATCTCCATTAGTCTTCATAAATATCTCACAATTTTAAATTTCACAAATCAGGTAATTATTTGAAGGTCTTAGACAAACAAAATAAAATCATCCAGGTCTAAAGAGGTCAAATGTCAGACATGCGCTACCTTTGCAGATGTGTCTGGTTTCTCTTACCCAGATCCAGTCTCTGACACAGCGAGCCCAGGCCCTGCAGCACTGCCAGCTGCAGCTTGTAGGCCAAAGTGTGTGTGTAGACCGGGCCGGCCTTGGCGCTGACCGGAGCCTGCCGCGCCAGTGAGGAGCTCAGCTTGGGTAGCACCTCCTTAGAAACCCTCCTTCGCAGGAAGTCACCGCAGGTTTCACCCAGCGTACACAGCACCTAATTGTGGAGAAATTTTTAAGTTCAAATCAATTTAAAAACGAATAAAAAAATAACTAGAAAAGGCTACGTGAAAACAGGTGCTACCTCTAAAAACATGCTAGTTATTAAGGGTAACCAAAAAGTTTCAGGGTTTCTGCAGGTTCAACCAAATCAAATGTAAGACTTTATTACAACCTAATGGATGAACTTTAAGATCTGTGCCACGACAGAAATGTACAGAAAAAAATTACATGTTTTATATAGTAGTGCCAAGCTTTTTGCGCCGAACCCAGGTAGCATCGTACAGACTGCAATAGAAGTGAGCCATTGGCAAAGATGAACGCCGACTGGCCAGCTGGTGATAAATTTACACTTACCAATGATGGACACAAAAAAGCTAGCCAGCTACACTAGTAAGGATTTACTAGCAGCTAGTTAGCGGTAGCCACAACCACCTTGAGTCATAGATCGTAATGAAGACGTTCGTCTGACTCAAACCTTTTACTTTTTAGAAAAGTGAACTGCATAGAATATAGAATATAAAATAGTTCTTCCACAATAACAGCCTGGCATTAACATTTAAGGCCAAATTAAATTTTCTAATGATTTTAGACATTTTAAGGCCTTGATTTTAGATGCTGAATTAAAGACTTTTTAAGGGTGTGCAGCCTGCCCAGGTTCAGAGAATTTACTAACAATTTTACCCAAAATGATCTACATTTTGTCTACAGTCCTTGTTATGTGTAAAATTTATGTTGAGATTTCTCTTCTGATATGCTTTTGGCTGCATTTTGTTCTAATGTTTAAAAAGCTCGTCAGACAATCATAACTCTGAGTAAAGCTAAGTTGTAAACCAACCCTGAAGGCTCTGAGGACTGCTAACGGGTCATCAGCTGTGAGTCTCTGAAGTAGAGCCGGCCAACAGCGATGAGCCATGGGCAGCAACTCGTCTTCCCTCTCACTCAGCACGTACACACACAGCTCCAGCACATCCAGAACCTTTTGAAGGAGGACACAGTCAGAAATATTATGACCACGCATAGGTGTGAATCCTTGAATACTAGATTTAAGAGACCAAAAACTTTTGACCTTATCTGACATCTTATTTTGATTTCATTCTATAAGGTAGGAGAGTGTTCATCAAAGTCTGCTGAGGTTCAGCTAGAGTTAGGCAATAACATGTGTCTGCAGATTTTAATTTAATAAAATTTAAGACCGGGGACGTGCTGTGGTGGCGTAGGGAATAGAGCGACCCACGTTTGGAGGCCTTGAGTCCTCGATGCAGCCGCTGCGGGTTCGATTCCCGGACATTTGCCGCATGTCTTCCCCCCTCTCTTTCCCCCTTTCCTGTCAGCCTACTTTCATATAAGGGACACTAGAGCCCACAAAAGACCCTCTGGAGGGGAGGAAAAAAAAAAAAAATTTAAGACCGGAAAACTATAAATATAAAGAATGATTGGAAGGATTGCTGTATTACAATCAAGCATAGCAAAAACTGTGAAATGTCTGAGGTATGTTGGTGGATTTTGGTAGCAGCTTTTGTGCTTCTCATCCTGCATGTGGCTTTCTACTGCCTCACCTGCTTAGTGCCAAACATTGTTTATGTAGCAGAGTGCGCCTCGCCTCATATGGGTTTGCAACAGATATGAGACAGTGACGAAAATGAACATCGTCCAGCCAACTGGTGATAACTCTTCACTTACCAATGATAGATGCAAAAAAGCTAGCTAGCTAGCAAGGATATATCAGCTGCTACTTTACCAACAGTCTCAGCTGAATCATTGATGATGTAAGTACTCAAACCTTTGCCTGACAAAAAAGTGAGCAAACTACATATACAAAAATTAAATAGGGCTGCTAGTGTCAAAATTAAGGCCAACTTATGTTTTTTGTGAATTTAAGAAATTTTAAGGTATTCATTTTAGATACAGAAATTTAGAACTTTTTAAAAACATTTTCAAAATGAGCAGTGTTCAGTAATTTCACTGAACTCAGATCCAGAAGTGCATGGCATTCTGGGGGATGTAGGCAGAGGAAAGGCCTCTCACAGCTAGATGCTAGGTTGGTAGCATCAGCTAATTCACTTATACTTTGGTTGCCTAGCAACAACCTGCTGAGTAGTTTCATGTTTCACCACTCAAGTCTCATAACTGCTGAAAAATAAAAAAAACTCTAAAAACTGTGGATAAAACAGGAAAGGTCACATACATCATCTGTATTTCAGATATTTAAAATGAATAAATAAATAACTATATTGACCGATATGAAACGTTTCCAATGTGATAAATATGTTAGCCATATCGTCCAGCCCTAGATTCAGCTGTAATACTTGATCACATGGATTAATACCTCGATCATTAAGTGACCTGGACATGTCCTGTTGGTCTACTCACCATGGTAGCATTTAGTACAGAGAATGATCTCTACCTTCATTTGAGACCTACTTTTTCTAATTAAGAGAAATCTAAATCTACAGGGCCTTGCTGGAGATTGTATATGACATAATAACAAAAAGAAGTGCATGTTAAGTCGAAGGAAACTGATAAATGCTTAAACGTTGCAGGATGGTAGCTCTGGAGGATTGGACTTTTCTGCCACAGCTAACCCGTCACCTTGAGCCTGAGTCTGAGGCTGGGGTCAGACAGCAGGTGGACGCAGCGCTCCATGACGTCTTCAGCAATATTGAGGTGTGGTGGGAGTTGTGCCTTCATGTCGGGTCCATTAACAGTTTCCTCACACTCTGCAGGAGGCGGCACTTCTGGAAGACAATTAGCTTTAGCTGTAATTAGCTTCCTGGTTGAGTCCTGCCTCTTCAACCTAAATTCATTTATATAAACCACGTGTCAAACTCAATACTCTGACCTGCCATAACGTTTTATGAATAGAATCTTAACAATGTCAGTTTGTGCTTGGTAATGCCTAAATATTACCAAGGTCCTCCGTCTCATCCGCTTCGATCCCAATGCCCTCTGCCAACTCCTTCTGCTTTTGATAATCCAGCAGGAACTGGCAGATGTCAAAATCTTCCAGTTCAGCAGAAATTCTAGAACTGGGAGGCTTACTGGTCCTACAGCATGATGGAGGGAACCAGCTGGCTAAAAGGGGAAAAAAGACATTACTATTAATTCAACAACACATTATTTATTCACAAAATGACAACTAAGAAATGGTCTGCATGGCACAGAACAGCAGAGGTGGGTAAAATATGGACTGCCCTAACCGGTGGGTTTGCGTCAAATAAATAAGTCATACATAAATGAATTGGATTAATTGTGATGAATTGATTATTGAAATAATCTTCAACTAATTTAATTATAGAATAATTGGTAACTATAGAGCCTCTAAAAAAGGTACTTTTTTAAAAGAACACAGTCAGAGCAATAATTAAGCCAAAACTGAAGCCAAAATTTTTATTTAAGATTTAAGATTTTAAAAAAATAAATAAACCCTTTTTGTAAATATGTTCTACCCACAACTCGTCAAGCTGCAGTTCTAGCTTCACCTGGTTCAAAAAAATGTCCTATTAAGCACATTTTCAATACATTTATTAAATGTTTAAACCAAAAAACAGTCATCAGATCAACCATACACTAAGTGGAGGTTTGAGCCTGGAAGGTTAGAAGTATGTTTTAGCTGCATCTTTCGCTACAAATGATCAAGTGTTCACTAAATGAATATATTATTGTATTTTAGGCACCATTTAAAAAAGGAATTTAATTATTTGTTTATTTGCATCTTTTAATGTATTTCCAAAACTGAACAAAAAGGCTTAAATGAAAACTCTGCATACTGCTTATTACTGAACCCATACTGAAGTATTTAAAGCAATGTTGAAGCAATGAATCGTGAATTGAAAGTGAATTGAATTGTGAAGTTCTTAATTTATTACGCAATACAGACGAGTGTGATGTAATCAGCTAGTATCTCCTTACCCAGTGCCTTCATGAGTGCGAGCAGCACAGAGCCAAACAGAGTGGCTGACTGGTCATAGCTGAGATCCAGAGCCATCAGAACATCCTGTACGATGTCCCCAACCATAGGCAGCAGGCTGCAGTCAGAGTGAGCCAGTATCACCGTTAATACCCGTGGAGCCTGGTTGGTTGGATGGGAAAATGGCGTCACAAGGTTAGAAATGGCTGAACTGAGGCTTGATAATTGTACTCCTCTGAACCTGTACCTGTGGGTGTTGACCAAGCCTCTGCAGGTTCACTGAGACGTCGTTGAGCAGGTAGTCCGAGTTGTCTCTGATCATCTCCTTGAGGGAGGCGTAACCACAGGCCGTGCTGACCATCGTCATGGCACCCAGTGCCGCCTGGCTAACCAGCAGCGACTCATCGCTGGCCTTCTCCAGAAGCGGGTAGAGCACTGTCATCAGCAGCGGGCGGAAGTCGCGCTGCAGCGCCTGGGCGAAGCAGGCCACACCCTCCAGCTGGATGCACAGCTGCCAGATGTTGCTGTTCAGCTGGTGGATGGCAGATGTAGGCGGTGAGGTCAAATGGCAGGCGGATGAAGAAGGAACTGCTTGATGAAGAGGATTTGAGGTGTTCCTGATGATATCACCGCAGGAGATGGACTGGAGACTGAAAGGACTCAGCAGCTGAAAACAATGACAAGTTGGCCTGTGACGATGATTGATGCTGGACAATACATCTTTTTTCTCCAGTACCATCAGTGTTCACATTCAGCTTGAAGTTCTTCTGGTCAGTAATTATTGTAAGTGCAGTGCTGAAAAATACTCTGAAAACTTTGGTTCACTCCGTCCTTCTTTCTTTCCTTTCTTGTAGCTGAATAAGAAACTAACTGCGTAAATAACAGAATTTAGAAACAGCTGATCTTGTTATCAGTTTTCTTTGCTGGAAGCCTCACCTGCTGATCCTGACGGTCTATGTCCGTCTCCTCGCTCACAGTCTTCAGGTGCCAGTTGTTCAGGCTGGTGTATTCCTCCATGATAGACACCACCACTGCTTTCAGGTCTTCCTTGGAGGTAGAGGGAGCCGGGCAGTCCCCACTGTCCAAACAGCTGGCCGGCGCTGCCACCGAGACGCTGGCGGCACCGCCCACCAGCTCGTTTAGGACCATGGCGGCCTGCTTCCTGTACACACAGGACTGCCGATACAAGTCCAACAGGTGGTCGGTGAGAAGGTAGATGTTGCCGTAGTAACCTGAAAAATGAAAAAGTAGATGAAGAATAGCTAAAATATGTCAAAACTGTGGTAAATTGTTGTAAAGTAAATCTTTGTGGCTTTTGTTCAGGGTCTTTCATTTATTATTGACGTTTTTTCTTCATCAGACAGAAACCAGAATTACGCGAAGGAATCAGAAGTTATTGTGGAGTTTATCTAATTTTTATGGGTCTAAAATACAGGCTAAAGTAAGTTTTATTTAAGTTTCGTTTGTTTTTGCTGAAAGTGCTGCATAAATAAAGCAGGACTTAGCTGAACTTAATCTTTTAATCTGGTCCTAAAACATCGGGGCCTCCTGGCTTCATATTAGTGATCAAAACTGATTACATTTATCCGTTTTTGTTGTTTGACGGCCTCGATTAAATTGATCAATACTCAGTAGAACTACTGAGTGTTTTACTGAGTGAACACTCAGTAGGTGAATAACACGGTGAATAAAGTCATAGTAATACAAAAATAAAATCGTAATATAATGACTTTATTCTCGTGTGATTTCAACATTATTCTTGTACAATTTTACTGTTGTAGCATTATGACTTTATTGTTGTAATTTGATTACTTTATTCTCGTATTATATTTTTTTAGATTACTCTGTCGTATAATAGTACCTAATGTTCGGCAGATTTCCATGAGCACGCAGTAGATCTTGTCGTCGGTGAAGAACAGGAAGTGCTTCCTCTGAGTGTGAGCGCTGTCGGAGTGGTGTGAGTCGGAGCTGCTCTCTATGGGATCAGTGGAGCTCCGCTCCTCCACAATACGAACATCCATCACATCCAGCTCCAGCACCTGCACACACATTTTAACAATCATTTAGGATAAACTGAGAATTCTCCAGGAAAAGACCAGAAAGTCAATCAGAGCTCATGTAATGACCAATTTTATCTCCAGAGTTTGGGCTATTCCAAAACCTTAATTTTGGTTTATTGAGATGGTGAGCTCAAAGCAGAACAACGATGCAGAAGCCTTATAAAAAAATCTAATTTTGCCTCGTGAATCCACAAAAAACGTTCCTAAAAGTTTTGTAGATCAGCAGGATTTTGTTGAGAAATGTAAGATGTGTTTGTTTTTGGCCAGCAGTCACTTTCACCTTGGAACTGGAGGTCATTTTGGTCCAGCGTCTTTCTTATTGAGCTCAATCATGAACACTAACCTTAACTTAGGCAAGTGAGGCCAGCAGAGCTTCAGCAGTTGTTCTGGGTTGTTTGTGACTTCCTGGATGAATTGTCAACTCAAGCTGATGTATGAAAAAAACCAGGCAGATTCTGTTTAACTAATTTCTCAGGTAGTGAGACTGTACCAAAACTGTGTGAGAAGGGCAAATCAATTTTCACCCAGTGCCTGGTTGGTTTGGATAGTTTTTCCTCTTAATAAATGAAATCATCATTTGAAAATGGCTTTTTTTGTGTTCGTTAAGCATTTATTTGATGGTGTGAAGCAT
Organism: Xiphophorus hellerii; assembly: GCF_003331165.1. NCBI lineage: Eukaryota > Metazoa > Chordata > Actinopteri > Cyprinodontiformes > Poeciliidae > Xiphophorus > Xiphophorus hellerii. The sequence goes on along the minus strand of NC_045672.1, from coordinate 1,765,263 downwards.
TTAAAATTGAGAGAAAATGGTGAAAGTTTTTTAACACTTTGCTCATTTACTTTTTCATCAAGTTTGCTTTATTTCCATCTGCATTCATTCAAAAATAAACAAATATAGAAATGATACATGGACTTCAAATGCATCTATAAAGAAAAATAGAGACCATCTGACTTTCACCATCTCATTGTTCTTATGATGTTAGTCTTTTAAATTGTCATCCACATATAGATTTGAACCATTCTGTCTATAAATACAGGGAATTTGACGTGTTGCGTCCTTTATTAAAGTTTGAGACGAGAGCACCACCTTGTGGCTAATTCTCCCAGATAAATGCATCTTTCTCCAATTCATTCCCTCCTACTTATAAATTTATTCACATGTAATAGGGTTACGGAAAAATCTTCCGTCTCAATTTCAGTCCAAATGATCACAGAAACAATCCATTCATTCAACAACAACAGACACAATTAGTATTAAAATTAATTAAACGCTTTCCATTTTGGACATTTAGGCTATTCTTATTATATTGTTCCAATGCAATAAATGCAACATGTTTCTAAAACTAAATGAGTAATCATTAAATAATCAAGTTTCTTTCAGTACTTTTTTTTCTGTAATTGAGTAAACCTGCAAAGTTGATTAAAAAGACCAAATCTGATGCAGCTGAGAGGGGATAAAAACAAAATGGAATGTTCTATAATGTAAAATAAAATTTCAGGAAATGTAACTCAAAAGCAAAGAAACAACATGAAAACAGAAAGACCCAAGTTACTGATTGACATTTTCATTACAACTACACACACACAGAAAACAGATTTTAAGCTAAACATGTGAAACATTTAGCATAAATAAAATTCTTGAAAAGTTCATTGAGGAAAAATAGTTAATAATCCTCCCACAACTAGATTTAAGACTTGTGATTAGCATATTTAAGGCTAATTTGCATTTTGTCTTATTTATTTTAAGGCCTTAATTTTAGGTACATTAATTTGAGGCTTTTTAAAGATGCGGGGACACTTACTACTGGAATGGAAAGACTTGGGACTTATTTGTGACTTGCAAAACGACTTGGTCCGACCATTTAGAAAATAGGCTGTGAGAGAAAGAGGGAGATGTGCGCCAAATATCTTAGGGCAGGGGTGCCCAAAGTGGGTCGTTGAGGGTCGGCATCCTGCACGTTTTAGTTCTCTCCCTGATAGTACCAACAGGTACTTTCAGCATGTCAGTGTTCTTCTTAGGCCTCTAAGTGAGCCATCATTTGGTCCAGGTGCGTTAAACCAGGGAGAGAACTAAAACATGCAGGATGCCGGCCCTCGAGAACCGAATTTGGGCACCCCTGTCTTAGGGGTATGGGAACCGAACCCAAGACTTCCCCCTTGCACCACCTCCACATATTAAGTCTTTATAAGTTCAATTCTGAAGAGTATCAAAATACTAAACCACACTGTTACCTGCATTAATGCTTTAGAGGTCCTGTTCAGGTGTGCAGCAGAGTTTAACACCACAGAGACAAGTGGTCCCAGGACTTTCAGGTAACCAAGCAACACGTTGAGGACAAACAGCTTCTTCTGGTCATCGGCAGTCCTCATCAGCCGGGGGAGGGAGGTGGCTAACGAGTGGAGGTTCTCAGATAGGATGTCAGTCAGGTTCTTACTGCTAGTGGCGCTCTGACTCCTCTGGGATACGTCTCTCAGAGCAACCTCACACCTGAACAAGAAGACATCGGGCTCCAGTCGGGCCATTCTCATTCTTTTTCCACTCAGTAAGAAAACAAAAACAAACCTCTGTCTGACTCTGGGGTCTTCGTCATTGATCGCTCCCACCAGAGCTTCCAGCAGTGGACCCAGGCACTCTTTCAGTGACTGACCGCACGCTGCCAGCAGACGGTCGGCCAGTTCCACCGTCTCCAGCCTCACCCTCCAGTGCTGGTGGGCGGAGCAGCAGGAGATGATCCTCCTCAGCAGCACACACAGCTTCCCCGCCGTCGCCTTCACCCAGTCCGCCTTCCGCTGCACCACCAGCTGGCCGATCCTCCCCAGCTCTGGTGACACGATGCTGCAGGACTCACTGCGCTGCAGCTGGGCATCCTCCATGACCAGAACCACACACCCAGACCACACCTGAACCAGAGCAGGAATTTTATTTTTCTACGATGTAAACAGTAATCATGACCCTTAAACTATTCACAGTTTTGTTTTACTATTTTCTTTGCACATTATTGTGATCTGTGAGCAACGCAAAGTAGTACATGGAAATATCAGATTACTTGATTAATCGTCAGAATAATTAATTAGTAAAATAACTGTTAATTGTAGTGCTACTTGGTGTTGGTCTACGTCATGAAATCCAAGTAAAATGCATTGAAGTTTGCACTGTAACATGATATCATGTGAATGAGGTTTAGAGCTGTAACTAATCATTATTTTAGGAATGACTTACTCCATCGATTATTCTGACCTTCTATTCTGACCTGGAGAATGCGTTCATTTTTTTCATTTCTTTAAAATGAAAAAAATGAACGCATTCTCCAGGTTTTTATTAAACCACCTACAGCTTTTAAAACAATATTAGAAATACAAAAGAAAATGAACCAATAGTTCAGTTCCAATTTTTAAATAATAAATTAAACATTGTATTGCCTAAAATCCAATAACATGTCATTCTTTTAGCGAATGCTTAATCATTTGTAGCAAAGATGCATCTGCAGATAGAAAACATTTTTAACATCAACATGTAATTAATCAGAAAAGAGATTCTTTGAATGTTTTAAGGAATTTGAATCTATGTCACTTGAGGAGTTCTGGGTAAAACTGATTTACAGATAAAGAAGGTTTTTCATCAAAGACGAAAAATGTATATATGTATCTTTCATAATCTTTTTTTACTCCTTATTCTACAGTTACCGATTACTAAATTAGTTGATTATTTCACTAATCAATTAATCGCAATTCATTCGATTAATTGTTTCTGCACTAATATAGTTGAGCAGGGATCAATACTTTTGCAAAGCACTGTACACCAGTTACTATTGGTGCTCTTTCATAAACAACCAACATTGTTGACATATCATGTTCATCTATCTTAAATTCAAGAAAATAAATCCATTTTAACAGATATGTGTGAATTAACTGATGCAAACTCATGTGAGGTGTGCAAACAATAGTGCAGAAAACTGCAGCTCATCATGCTAAAAATCTGAAAGGGATTCATGTTATTTTGAAGAAGACTAAAGTGTTTTTACCTTGATGGCCCTGACAGTAACCGCATGGCCTTGCCTCAGATCTCCAGTGATGATCCTCGCTGCAGCCGAAGTGACCCCAGGTAAGAAGGAAGCCATGGTGCTGCCTACAGAACATCGCTCATCCCACGATGGGGCAACATGCTCCTGGTTGCAGTTGCAATGCAGAATCAAAGACTGGAGGCACTTCAAGGCCGCCGTCTGAATCTCTCTGGATTTGTCTTTCTCTCCTAAAGCCAACAGCAGCGACACAGCAGCACCCAGTCCGGGCAGCATCGAGGGTTCATACAGTCTGAACACTATGTCGCCATAAGCGGAGTGGAGCAGAGCATCCAGGCACTGCAGCACGGCGGATTTAAGCTCCTCTGACGTACCTGCGGGTTGGCCCGGGTCTGTGGGGGAGCAGAGGCAGACGCAGAGCTCAGAGAAGACGTCACGCAGCATGTCCCAGCTCCGGACACATGTCCTCTCCAGAACGTAGCTCACTGCCTCGGCCACAGACTGCACCAGCTTTTCCTTCTTCTGCCCCGGGACTTTGAGGACGAAGCGCAAGGGGAAGAGGACATACTCTTGCAGTTGCTGCAGCGAGGCATCGTGGATGTCTTTCAACTGCTCGCTCAGCGACTCCACATTGGTCACAGAGGGCTCCTTGGTGAGCAGAACGCAGGCTGGGCGCAGATAAGCGAAGGCAATCTTCGGATCATTAATCTGAGGCATGGCTGGAGGCATCACAGCAAGGGCCACTTCTGTAAGAGAGCACAGGGAGCTGATGTAACACCTTCAGTACTGTTCACTTTAATGAATGTGTTCTTCAGGTTAAAGTCTCACTGACTTTATATAAAAGAACATACATATATACGTATATATAATCACATATATAATTTAAAAAGATAAACTACTGTGCTTTCATAAAAGCTTTTAATAATAAATATTTCTCACAAACTACTATAAACTCCCTTGTGCCTTGTACTGTTTTCATCAAAACACCAGCGCCATCTTGTGATGTAATGAGAGTAAGTCAAACCAAATTTTGAATACACAGAAGTGGAGGTAGCAATTAATCTGCTGTTTTGGAGGAAGAAGCCAATTGGAGTGAGGAAGAAGAGAAAGCTGGTTCTACTGAAGGACTGCAAAACATTTATTTGAGCCATATAGTTTTATAAAGAGAGAATGACTTCAACGTTACTTGAGAGGAAGAGTCAGACAGTGAAGGGTTGGATCTGGACATCTGTCCAATGGTAATAAACAGATCTATGTATATGATAATTACTCATCTTTAATTCTGGTTTAATTCCAATAATCCAAATATTTTAAAGTAACTGATTCAAGTTCTGCGCATGGCATTCAGTAATCAGTATTCCTATTTCTCCAATTTACAAACTTGACTTTGATTTTTCGACTTCTGATAACGGTATAGTATTAGAAGCAGATGTTATATTCTTGCTATATTCTTGTACAGTATGGAGGAATTATCAGTCGACGTCACGCTGCGTGTTTACTGTGCTTGCTGCCTGTAGAAAGAAAGCAAACGTATATTATTAGAACTACAAAGTTAGTTTCGAAAGTCAAACATTTTCGACTTCTCAAACTTAAAAATGTTCATGTTTTTTCTAGAAAATTTCTAGAAAAAGCATTTGTTATGTTCTATCTATAATGGCCCCATCACGCCGTCGTACATCCATCCTCTTTACCTACTGAGAATACAGACATTGATGCTGATGGTAATGAATGCGTTAGCCTATATTTTTCTCTGCTCTTAAATCTTAACTGGGTTTAAAAAGAAAAAAATTGGTAAATTTGGTTATATTCTTATACTGCATGATTTAGTATAAAAATAAACGCTGGAGATAGGCACCGGCAACCCTCCCGACCCCATTAGGGACAAAGGGTGAACAGAAAATGGATGGATGGATGGAATAAACGCTTTAAAAACACTAATAAAATAGTGTTAGTAAAACGTGATGTCGAACCTCAGTGATTAAACTAGGCTAACAACTTCAATACTAAAGAGACACAGTGGAAAAAACAGCCTACCTTCATGCCAGCAACAGTAAGGCCTTGTCGTTGAGACGTCACTGAAAAACTAAACTACAGTAAAAAAATAAAGAAAAACATATCGACCCGACGAAATTACCGCTGTACGCGATGAAGTTTCCGTCATCATTCTGCGTCAGTGACGCACATTTGTGACGGTAAGTAATAATTTCCGGCCCTTTTCAGAATTAGATCCTTCCAATACAAACATACATATAATAAAGAAAAGTATCTTTACTAACTCTTTATTATGTCTATGTTACAAACTACTACAACAGAATATAATAGAAAAATGTATGCAGTATATATTATTAGAATATAATTACATTTAAAAATTTATTTAAAACAGATTTCTGATTGTTGATTTACCTTATGGTTTCATTTAGATTTGAGCATAAAGTAACTCATTTCCATCTAGCCATCCATTGACTTCCACTTACAGGTCCAGGAAGGACCACAGTCTCCCTGGACGGACACTCCATCTACTCTAATGTTACCCCCAATCACTATTATGCAAATCACACCCCAAAATAAAGTAGTTTTCCTAAATATATTTCTTAGGCTTATTCTGAGTTAGGCAGCTAATTTACTACAGCAGGCCTTAATCTAGTTATTCTTGTATTTTATACTTGTATTTTACACTGCTTGATTGACCTCTGACCCATTCAGTTTGGAGTTCTTTGCATGTTAGTTTATTGATAAAACACAAATTCACAATTAGATATTGATGAAACTATGCTCGCTGTACCTCCACGACAAAAGTAAACAAGAAGCTAATTTAAAACAAACGTCATCTATAGGCACTTCCCACAATACACAGGTCCAGTACAGTCCGAATCAATATTATTATTCCGACTCAACGGTAATTGGTTATACTGTTGTTTTGCAGCAAATATTCCTGAGCTCTAATCCTGACCTGAGCTCATTCTCTATCTGTTTGCATGGGTTCTCTCCAAGTACTCCAGCTTCCTCCAAAAAGTCCAAAAACATGACTCGTCTTTATTGCTCTGTAGTGTGTGTATGCTTGACTGTTTGTCCAGTGTTTATCTGGTTTGTCCTAGTTCAGGGTGTACTCCGCCTCTTGCCTAATGACCACTAGAGTTTTATTTTATTTTTAAATTAAAGAGCTTCAATAATAAATATCACATTTGAAATAGAACAGCCCCGTGTGCCAATTGTTTAAAAGCAGTTAGCTCAGTTTTTACCTTTTCAATGGCTGTAACTGTCTAGGGAACGCGAAGGCTTTGTTTTATTGTGAAAGAACAGCAGTTTGAACGGAAGTCCAGCCTTTGCTCATTTTTTCTAAGCTGACCCCGGTCTGTCCTGTCTAGAGCTTTTTTGCCTGGCTGTGTGTTTATTAAAACAACCACCATGTTGCTGTTACTTTTACCGGAGCCAGAGCTGATGACAGAGAAGCCGACTACTTACTGAGGTAATAAATGAATAAATGTGCTTTTATAGCCATTATTGGTCCAGTCTAACCGGAAACACGGCTAGCAGCTTTAACAACATCTCAATTGGTTTCAGTCTACAACAGTAAAAACGTTTGACTGTAGCTTACTTTATGGCATAATAAATGAGCTTATATTATCCACACAGTCAGAACACAAAGCATGTCTCCTTACATGCTTTGTAAGACTAACCCGACCCATTTGTGTCTTTTTTACTGGCAGTGAAAAGATGTACATCTTCACACCAAAAAGTTGTAAAGAAGTGGTTTACCACGGAGTAAACCACGGAGGGGGATGTTATAATGTTATAAACCAAAATTGTGGAATAAAGTTTGGATAAAAAGGGAAATAGAAACCAAGAAAATTGAAAAATATTTGTTCTTCCAGACTTTATTCCCTTTGTGTCTCATTGTGAACATAATAAAAATCTGATCATAAGATGTTCCAACAATCTGAAGGCTTTAAAAGAAATGAAGTGGATAAAAGTGTTTAATCCGTCCATCTGTCCTTCCATTAAGTCTGTACATCACTCCATTTATCCATCGGTCCGTCCTTCCGGCCGTCCATCCATCTATCCAAGGGCAGGCAATATGGACTTAGAATTACATCACTATATTTTGTTGCACTGCTGTGATAACGATATAAAACGAAAAACTATGTATTACATCTTTTTTAAGGATATAGCAGTCATAGCTCCACAAATACTGCTATCGAAAAAGCTTCCATTTTAAACAGCCTTCTTCAGGACGCCACTTAAACAAGTGATTTATGTCACAAAACTTCACACAGTAGCTACAATCATATTTTCAAATTTACTGATATTTAGGGAATAGTTGAGAAAACAGTAAAAATAATAACATTTCCAGTAATGTCAGTTTTGTTTTTTAACAACATTAATGTAAATGTCAAGACAAATCAAAATTCATATAAGAAATGTTCCCGATACATGATAAACGATATGATAAATGCCCACCCTACATCCTTTTCGTGATCCTGTCTAAATCATCTCTAAACCTCCATCCTCTTCTACAGTCGGCGCAGTTTGATGCTGACCTCTCCTGCCCGTCCCGGTGCCAAGCTGTCGGCATGGATGAAGCGACCCTGGAGGCCGCCATCGCCGCCTACGGCGCTCAGCTGCAGCAGGTGGAGACGGCCCTGTCTGCGGGCCTGGACCCCAGCCAGCAGCCGGACCTGCTGAAACTGAAGGAGGACCTCTGCCAGCTGATAGAGCTCACAGAGGCCAGCCTGGTGTCCGTCAAAAAGAGCCGGCTGCTGGCCAGCTTGGAGGACAGTAACGAGCCGCATGGGAACACCTGCGAGGTGGCGGCCGACACCAGCAGGGTCGACGAGAACCTGAGCGCAGAGTTTGCCGCTTTTTACTCGGAACTGGGAGAGTGTTCAGGCAGCGGCTCTGACTCCAGAGAGAAGGATGAGGAAGGCAGAGAGGGAGATGGAGAAGAGGAGGAAGACGAAGAGGGAGAGGATGCGCTTAGCGGTACCAAGGTGAGAGCCCCCTACAGGACGTCCTGGGGGACGCTGGAGTACCACAACGCCATGGTGGTCGGGGCAGAGCCGCCGGACGGAGAGGAGGCGCAGGTCCGAGTGCTTTTCGTCTACCCCACCCAGAAATCCATGAAACCATGTCCCTTCTACCTGGAGGACAAATGTCGGTTTCAGGAGAACTGCAGGTATACCTTTAGTGACCCGTTTTAAAGTTAATTTAATGTGAACAGATTTTCTTAATTCTCCCATTCTGAATAAAATTGGACTTCTGAAACTCAGAAATTTCCAAATTTTTTCTAGAAAATTTCCGAGATTAATCTCAAAATCACTGAGTCTTTTCTAGCAAATTCTCATCTTTTCAAACTTTGAAATTTCCATGTTTTATTTCTTAAAAGTTTTTTAGATTTATCTGGAAATTTCTGATTTTTTTGGCCACAAATTACTCATTTTATTTCTATCTAAAATGGCCGTAATAGCTATCAAACTATTCATCCCTTTTAATTTACCATAGGCAGTATGGTACATACTGTCCAGTATGTACCATACTGGACACAGCCTCTGGGACAAGATTAGACCAAAAATATTTTATTTGCCTAAAATTCAGACCAAAATTATTTTGTTCCTGGACGAATTGGATTTAAGCTGATTTTCATCTGATGAAATGGGCATCTCTGAAAGGAAAATAAAAAAATTCTAAAAAGATTACTTTAATCTGCCTGTAGATAAATGCTGTCTGACTCCCTGTCCCCATCCCACCCTGTTCCCTAAATATGAGTTTGATCAGCAGCCTCAGTGGATTAGTTTTTCTATAACCTCCATTTCTTCCGTGTTTTCTGATGAAGGTTTTCTCATGGGGAGGTGGTTTACGTGTCCGAACTCCGGGAGTTCTTGGACTGTGACCTCAGTAACCTTGAAGAAGGTTCTGCCTGCTTGGCTCGACATGTGGACGGCATCTGGTACCCGGCCAGGATAAAAGGTAATTCTGAGCTGTTGATACATAATAGAAAAAACCCAAAACACTTGACTCTTAGACTCCTTTGAGGCATTTTGTCCTTTTAAATCCTGAAGCAGCACTGGGATTTGTGTTTTTCAATATTTCTAAACAGTGACACTTGATTAAACAGTGACGATTAACTAGTGACGATGTCAAGTTCAACAGATTCTAGACCAGGGGTGCCCAAAATCGGTCCTCAAGGACCGGCATCCTTCATGTTTTAGTTCTCTCCCTGGTTTAGCACACCAGCATCAAATGATTAGAATGTCTAAAGAGAACAATGACTTGCTGAGGAGGTTGTTACTACCACTAGGGAGAGAACTAAAACATGCAGGATGCCGGCTCTCGAGGACCAACTTTGGGCACCACTGTTCGAGACATTTCAAAATAAATGGACTAATGAAATGAGTGCAATAACGTGACATTTTATTACAGTACATAGGTTTTGTGCTTTTTTGCCATACAACCACAAATATTTCGATAAAAATTTTTTTAAGAACTTGCCAAATGAGAAGCAGCCCAAATTTTAACAACCTGCCCCAGAGTTGTTTTTTCCAGCCGAACATATTCAACAGAGGCTCAATCTGACAACACAGAGTGTGAGTGTGATTGACACTTCTAAGACCCGCCTCCTGGCTCTGATTGGCTGTTTCTGACCAGGACCATCTTTAAACTGACAATCAAGTCAGTCTTTGATTGACTAGGAGGTCAATCAAAGACCTGCTAGTGGTCTTTGATTGACCACTAGGAGGAGCCAAAGAAGGACGATTCTTTTCACAGATTATCTGTCTCAAATTCTACTGTCAGGACCTTAACAGTTTCAACAAATATGTGAAAAATAAATGTTTTATAAAAATTACATATCACATAGACCATGTTATCTCATTGATTTGTAATGTTTTCTCTCCTGTCAGAAATGGACAGTGGTTTCTTCACAGTAAAGTTCGACTCACTGCTGATGAAAGATGCCGTTGTCGAGGCCGACGGGGTCATCCCGCCCCTCAGAGAAGACGACCCGCTCTCCTCTGACCCTGATTCAGACGATGCTGGAGATGCAGATGCAGTGGGATATGCAAAAGGTTTAGAAATGCCAATAACGTGTAGACCAAATATACTATTTAAATTGAACCTGTCAATGTTTGCTTCAACCTTTCCTTTTCTGTTATTTTCCGTCAGTTCTCGACTCTGCCACAGAATCGTCTGAAGCAGTGAGCAGTGCTAACTTCGGGGGCTGGGAGGCTCATACCAGAGGCATTGGATCCAAACTAATGCTCAAAATGGGCTACAAGTTTGGAAAAGGTGAGAAAGACTAACACATTCCAACCAGAAGACTCATTAATCGAACTTCATTAATTGAAATATATGTATTTCTGTTCTATAAATCTGAACATGTCAGAACACTGACAGCATTATTATTACATATATACGTTTTTCCAAAATTAATATCAATTGAGCGTAATTTGCTTGAATTTAATTTGTAGTAAAAATTTTGCAGCTCATTGAAGTTCTACTATTGTGTGACTTTATTCAAAGTTTTTCCGTAGACCTGAGGGGAACGTTCCAGCGTGTGGCTGGGATCCCAGAAACAAAAGATTCATCAATGCAAATGTATAGCGATGGGCTTCATCTGCAAAAAGCTTTGATCCATTTATAAGGCTTAATAAATGAAAAGTCCTTCAGGCACAGCCTAAAAAAATAAAATTAAACATGCTTGAAAGTAAAATTCTGTCTTGGTGCCAATTAAACTAAAGTCAATCTGTAGCTGAATGATAAGAGGAAAAACATTTGAAAGGGACTTTAAACAGGGTTTGAACCCAATAACAGAACATCACGATCTAGAACCCTAGATTCTAGAGTTGCTTATGGTGGCGGCTTGTTGGAGTAGATGTGTTAATTCAGATTTGTTCTGTTGTTAAAGATCTGTTGTTGTTGTTGTAGCCAATAACAAGTGGTCAGAAGACAGCATTTAGCTGCATTCAGCTTCTATGCACCACAAATCTGGAATAAACCTCCAGAAAACTGCAAAACTGCTGAAACACTTCAGCAGGTTTTATTCTAACCGGAATAAAAACTGTTTAGAGTTACCTTTGGTTTGTAGTTAGTGAAACACTGATCAACATATTTGATGTGTATTTGCTTGATGATTTTGATGATGAGATTTGATAAATGATTTCTGTATTATGACTTTTATGGTGACTTGTTGCTGAAATGTGTTATACAGTTAACTTGACTTGGTTTAATTTGAACTATGCAAACACATTGGTGTAAACCAGATGCATTGTGTTTAAGCCTTATTGTAAATATGCTCATTTTCAATGTTTGTCTAAAGAAGCAACTTTTAATTGAGGAAAAAGAACTAGAAGTTACTAGAATCTCTGATCAACTTCATATAGAAAAGTTGAAATATTAATAAAAATATTAACAGATTATTTAATTATTTTAAAATTGTGCCAGTGCTGATTTTTTTTAAAAACACAAACACACACACAGAAACAAATATTTCAGAGCTTGTTTTGCCTCCCCAGGCCTAGGGAAGCTGCAGGAGGGTCGGGTGGAGCCGGTGATGGCCGTGGTCCTGCCCAAGGGAAAGTCTCTGGATGAGTGTGCCGAGCTGACACAGAGGCGTACCCACAGCAGGGCTGCTCAGGATGGTGCCCACACCAGCCGGCCAAAGCGCCGCAGAAAGCCGAAAGTCTCCACCGGAGGGCGCCGTACCGTCTTTGATTTTTTAAACCACAAGCTGGGAGATAAGAGCTCAGATCCTGCTGCTGCTGGGGCGGCGGGAGCGACCGGGGTGGAGGCTTACAGGGCCGGGAAAAGCACCAAAAGGAGCCTGAATGTGAAGCTCTTCCAGGCCGCAGAGAGGGTGGCTCAGACTGAGAGGGAGATCCAGAAACTGAGTGAGTCTCTTGGCAGACAGACGGGCAGGTCAGTACTGAACATAGAGTCACTAACTGCTTCTGTAAAATCTGGAAACAATAAGAACCCTGCCCTATTTAAGTTACTGTCACTGTATTCAGTGACAGTAGCACTCAAACGTGTTTATGCTTCTGAATTTGATAGAAAAAAACTCAGACATTTTTAGATTAAATTCAGAAAATTTCTAGAAAAAAGCTTTCAGGAGTTTCAAAAGTCAAAAATTTTCAACTTCTGAAATCTTTCTTTTTGGCAAATTTTTTGACTTTTCAAGATGAAAGTTTTCGGGGTATTTTTCTTGAAAACTTCCGAAATTAATCTCACCATTTTTGAGTTTTTTGGCGGAAATTCACTCCTCTTTTTTTCCCTATTTGCAACGGCCCTAATCCACCATCTTATTATTTTAAAATTGTTTGGGAAGGGAACATTTTTTTCCATTTTATGTCATAAAAAGTTTTGAAACAAGTAGAAGTAATAAATTCATATCCCCCAAACAAGAACTGTGGGAACAATGTGAACTGTAACTAAGGTGGGAACATCTTGTGAAGAAACAGTGCTGCTAAAACCAACCTGACTTGTCATCTCCCCCGTCCGCCTTCACACCTATTTGTTGTTTGTGTTTGTGCAAAGGGATTCATCCAGAGTGAAGCAGCTGGAAGAGAAGCTGTCAGCGGCCCGCTGCCTGCTGGCCCAGCAGAAAGCACACGAGCTGTCCATCCAGAGGGATCACAAGAAGGCAGACACACACAAGAAGATGACAGAGTTCTAACTACACAGACAGAGGGAGGCGCTGCTGGCCTCTAATTAACTCATATTCACTGCTTATTGTCACTTCTCTGCCTTGTTTCTTTTTCTTTTTTCTTGTTTTTTACAGGATTCCTTCTGGATGATTTGCTACCAGCATCATGGCTTTTGGCTGGCAGCGTATTTCTTTTTTTAGTTGTTGTTTATTGTGGATGGTTTATGGAAATTTAACAATGTTGTTAAAAATAAATTTTTAGTTGTCATGAACGACCTGTTTTGTATTTTTGGTTCTGATACCACAGCTGAACATTTGCCCCACATTTTGTGACATCACAACAACAAAGTTCATAAAATAGTGTTTAATTCTGGAAAGAAAAAAATACTTGGGTTTAAAAACTTCAGTAATTGTGGTATGCAAATGTATTCAGCATCCTCACAGCATGATGCTGCCACTGTTATGTTTTAACATAAAAATTGTGCATCTAGGTTCAGGGTCTGCAACCTTTACAACCCATCGAGACGTTTTTACCCTCAGTTTAGTTACAAAAACATTTAAGAACCACATGCGCTTTAGAAAAAAAGCAAATAATTTCTGATAAATGTCTATAATAGGAAATGTGTTTATTTATATATTTAAATAACCACTTAAACTTTTACAAAAAGAAGATAGTGGGAACTGATATAAAAAACATAGTTTTCAACATAATGACAAAAAAAAAATCAAAACAAGTATTAATAGCATTCTGTTGTATAAATTCAGTATAATTACTGTATTTCATAGAAAAGATAAAAACAGATCAAATCTGCCGTTAGATCTAAAGTGAAGGAGCTTCTGAAAGAGACAGACCCGATTTCAAGGCGTCAAATTTCTTTATATCCAACGTTTTTATTACTCTTGTGCTATAAAATGACACCAAGTTCCTGGAAAATACATGTTCCCGCCCCTTTAAGGTAATGGCTGCTGTTTTTGTGCTATCAGAGAAAAAGGAGATGAAAACTTTAACATATTTCTTTTAGCATTCCTTTCACTTCACAGTGTACTACTTTGTGTCTAATTGAACCCCTAAACAATACATTAAAATATTCAGTTAGAACAGGAAAAAGTATTGGGTTCTTGAAGGTGAATGTTTTTGAAACATACTAATAAACATTCATCTGTATTTTAGTGCTTTCTACCACTTCTCTAAGATGGGTTCTGACTGGAGGCTGCTGTGGAGCTTTGTGCCATTTACTGAGTATTACAGAGTTTTTACTATTCCATTGCCAGGAGTATGCATCGTTTTAAAGCAATGCCCATACCTGATATAACACACACGACATCTGTGAAGCTACAATAACCTCCCAGTTTAATAATAAATCTGGGCAGCAGCTTGGCACACTATCTCCAGGCAGGTTGGCTGCTGAATGTCTCCTCCGCCACAAAAAGGCTTAATACTGCTGCTGCAGATCAAATATTCATATTCTTAATTCTTTATTTTTGCTCCATTGTCATTTTAAGGAACTGTTTTCGGCGCTGGTGGGCTTTATTCAGCATGCAGTAATTCCGAATGAAGGGACCACAGATCTTCCCGCGCTAACCAGTGCGCCACGCGACGCCACGCGTTTTTCAATCCTAGCGTGCGGCGTCGCGTGGCGCACTGGTTAGAGCACGAGCATTGTATACAGAGGTTCCAGATCTCGACGTGGCGCTGCCGAAATCGACTCGAATCGAATCGAAAGACATTTACTGCAAGTCTTTCCCACCTTCCTGTCAGATTACTGCTGAATAAAGTCCACTACTGTCAAAACATCAGGAGGACAAAGGGGAACAACTGCCATCACCAATAGAGCCCTGCTCCACCTCATTCCCCTCCAATTTGTTGTCCTTAAAATCTTACTTATAAAAGCTAAATTCATTTTTGTCCGGAAGAATGTTAGAGCCTTTAAATTAAACATTAATTCACAAAAAAATCCTCTGAAGTTAAAGTAGCACTACTTCGATATATTTTTATTCAAGTAAAACTAAAAAGTAGCTGTCCAAGAAATTATTCAAATGTAAAGAAGTAAATGTTAGAAAGAGACTGTAGAGTAAAGGTTGAATTATCACAACTGATTTAATATTTAGCAATGATGGCATCAAATTGACAAAAGCATAAAGTTAAGTTAATTCTGGTATTCTTATGAATACCAGAATTCTTCAATATTTTTTCTCAAATATTTGTATTTGAGAAAAAATTCAAATAATGACAAATTTTAGTGCATTTATAACTAAAACTTATCTTTGTTTTCTTCCAAGACACATTAACTGTGTTTCCATTAACCATAAAATTGCACAACTTGAAATTACAATAAATAAATTTATTTAATGGAAACACAGCAAGTTTGAAAGTAGCCTACATAGGGTTTTCTGTAAGAAGTTGTTGTGTTAGGATTAGGATGCGATGTTTTTTCAGAATTGATTTAACAGCAAAACTGCAACGGAAACACTTTTTTCGCATCACACGAGTCACGTGATCAACATGGGATGTTACTACTGCCGAAAACTGCAAAGAAGACGACAGGAAGTGGTAGCAGGATGATGTGTTTTCAGACAATGTGCAGCTGGCTCCACCAGATCTCTCACAGGATAACAGTTCATAAAGAGTTGAGTTATTCCAACGTGTCAAATTCATAATTCTTCTGTCAAAGAAGAATTTACAGAGTGGTGCCCACACTACCAAGTGGGTGGTGCTTATCGCTCTAATGCCTGAATAAGAGGCTGACATCTGCTCTGATTGGCTGATAGATGATGAGCACTAGTGCCACCATGGCTGATTTCTGAATATATCTCATTTAAGTGTTTACATCATTGTTAAAGTCTTATCGCGAGAACAAGCTTATTCACATGTGATTTTCATTTCATATGTTATTTAATGGAAACACCATAATTCAGAAACTGTTTTTTCAGCATTAGTAGAATACAGACAAAGATCTGAGCACATTTGTTGAAATGCAGATGCTGATACAATAAAAAGTTTAGTGTTTTGTGAACTTTTTGTTGCCTCTGTTTACATCCAGGGGGTGAGATTTTCACATTCTTCACTGAGGAGTTCCAGCATTGCCCCCCTGCTAAGACCTCTTGCCACTCCCTTGCCCCCAAGGTAAATATTTCTACATCAGCCCCTCCAAAACAAAGTCAGAAAAACACAAATGATTTCTTCCCAACAGACTCAGGAAAGGCTAACTCGACTAAAGTTCAGGGATAGCCTGAGACCATGAAGGACAGTTACCGGAGAAACTAATGACCGTCAGCAAATCTGAACAATCTCAATAGTCCTGCAGGGGGAGAGATAACGGCAAACTTCATGTTAAAGTAAGAGCGACCTCAAAGAGATACAGTTTTAGTTGAGTGGATGGAGCCGAGCGTTTGAGCTTTGTTTCTGATGAGTGGCAGCTCATTGGCTGCTGGTGACCAGAGGGGATCACTTGGAATTTGCTGATTGTGGGAGAAAATGGCCAAATGCACCATGTGTGTGGATTTAATGGGATCCCTGGAGGGTCCGAGCTTCATGCCTTCCCCATTTATGAGCCTCAAGGTTTGCAGGGAAAGGAAGAGGTAACAGATTTACACTCCCCTATTCCCTATCATCTGTATGCACCATGCAACTCCTGCAGACATCTGTCAGCTGACCTATTAGGGAAGTTTTTGCAGTTAATCGGCGCTCATCACGGCCAGCATTATGAGATTAAGGAGGCGTGATGGGGGAATTGATTAGGAAGCCAAGCTGACAGGCATTTATTTGGGCCGGCTTATTAAGCTGCTCACCTGAAGGTATTATAAGGCTGCAGAGTTTTGTCTGACTGTGCAGGCTGAGTATCTTTTAGGAATGAAGCTTTGTTGTACATTTAATTGGCATGAGTCGCTTCAAAAATCCAATTGTCTGTGAAACTCAGAGGAATGAAATCAAGACTAAGTTTTTTTTTTCTTCCTTTTTGCTCACTCTGGTAAACTAAGCAACCAATGTTTTAGCATTCACTGCCTTACAAAAGCATTAATATCCATTACATTTTTTAATATTTTGTCACATGCAACCACAAACTCCACCATACTTTAGCGCAATGTCACTATACTGATTAACATCAGCTTAGTCCATTTAGTTTGTTAAAGTTATATCAAAATGAGCTAAAATGCTACTTTAGGTAAGCATTAGCATGAGTACTATCACTAACATGATAGATCTCCATTAATGTACTCAATATTGTATGCAAACAGCCCGGTATCAGCTATAATTAGCAAAAGTAATAAAGTAGAAACTGTGAACTCTTGTCTTCACATCTCTTCATGCTTGTTCTGTTTAGGCCAACGTTCTCCTGGGGCCCCAACGTCAGAAATCTGACCTGACATCGCTCTGGTGTTTCTTTCTTCAGTCATCCTGAAAGGTGAGCCGTCAGCGCTCCATCTGGTTCCGGACTCTTTCCTCTCTTTACATGTTCTGCAGCAACTTTGACCTACCTCTTTAATGCCCGTAATTTTTCAGACAAATACCTTGGAATTATACTCAAACACAATTATCACACAGAATTTTGAATGTGTATTAATATTCCAACATGCTTTTATTTTTTATTGTTAGTGCTGTACCTAAAATGTTTTCTAAACTGAGATGCTCACATTTCCTAAAAACAACTATCAAAACGTGTTGCAGGAGGGGTGCTATGATGGCACAGGGGCAAAGCATGACCCACGTATGGAGGCTTTAGTCCTCGTGGCGGTAGTCGCAGGTTCGATTCCTGGCCTGATGAGGCAATGGAGAACCTTGATGTTTTGGGCTTGATCCTTTTTGATCTTTATCGGGGCCACCATTCTCCTGAAAACAATCTAAAAGTCAGTGGTTTTCCACCCATGGATCCTAAACTATATGCCAGCATCTCAGTAAAGTCTGGATCTAAACAAACACAGATGAATTACCAAAACTTATTGTACCAAACAGAGTCATACTGATCGCAAACTGGATCAGGAGTCAAATGTTCTTCATGTTTGTAAATACAAACTGTTTATCTTCAGTACTTTGTATATTCAAATTAGTGCAAATACTCAAAAACCCTGCAGTTTAAGTCTTCAATCTCAAACCCAGTGAGAGCGCCAGGAGAAGTTTTGAGTACAAGAGTTACAAGTTTTGAGAAGAAAGACATAAAGTCCTGCTTTCAAAATTAAAATTTAAGCAAAAGTATTAAAAGTTTTGAGAACAAAATACATGCAATCTTGCTTTCAGATTGAACATGTGTGCTCTTGGATTACAGCAGAAAATTTCCCCCATATCAGAGGAGACTAAGGCGGAGCTATTTGGCCACAAGGGCTTAGCGCTCAGTTATGCCGTTCATTGTCTGCACTCTGAATAGTTGTCATGGAGATTAGTAGTATTTCTCAAACATGCATGACAGAGTCAAAGCAACACTCCAGAGGGAATAACAATAGAAGATGATGTAAAAGTCAATTTTACATAATATTCCCACTTTAAATGTGTATCCTAATTCCAATTGGTAAAAGAACTGTTCAAATAATTCCTTAAAGTCTCCTGTTCAGTCTCCTGAGAATCATTCATTCAAACAGTTGACTTGAGGTTTAAGCAGCCATGACAGAAGCAGCATGTTGGTGTCTCTCTGACCATGACTGTACGTGCATTGCATACACCCACAGATAATGCTCTGCACAGAGAAATAATTGTTCAGGAAACAGCTTGTTCGATTATTATGTTGGTCTTCGTGGGCCGAATCTCTAATTACTGGGTTTGGCCGATAATTAAATTAAAATGTTTGTCCATGTCCAAATTAATTCCTGAGCCCAAAAGCATATGATCTTCATAGGTCATAACTGAAATTAGCATTGAAGGCAAGTTCTTTATCTAGGTAAATTTAATAACATGACACTTTAGCTGTAATTAATAACATGGTGACCTTGCATAGCATTTTGCGCACCTCTCTTAGGGAAGCTGGTGAAAAACACCTTGATGGATCTCCATCTTCATATTTAATTTATCTCTTTATATTTGATTCTAAATGTGAAATCAGAGATTTAAAAAAAGGTATTTGGTATAATTTTAGCCAAGAGCCATTCTCAATAAAAAAAATGTCTGGATGGGATATTGTTCAATGCGCTGTGTTTTTATAGAGATAAATTATCATTTTGTACCTCCTGTGAAATCTGCATAACGATCAATGGTGGCTGCTCTGCTGAGCTGGTGGAAATACAATAGTTTGTTGGTTCAGGTGAGAATCGAGGTCATAGCGTTGGGTGTAACATTACATGCTTTTTAATCCAGTCTGAGGTTTTCTCCAGGTAGCACGGCCAGACGCTGATGTATGGGAACCAATTTAATATGAAGACGTGTAAATTAAAGCCTGGTGGGCTGCTTTCCACATGTTTAAGTTCATCTACCTGCCACCACTTTAACATTCTGCAGTTATATTAAGCGGACAGAGTCGGCATAATTTGACATATGATTAGAAATTTGAGGGAATCCAACAGATTGTACATAAATAGCAGCTCTATCCAGACTTTCTGCTTTTCCACCCGTGATAATAGGCTGCAGCAAGTTTTGAACAAGATATGAAATGAAAATGAGGGAAAATGCCTTGAAAGTGTTTCAGTGCCAGGTGAAACTTTTGCTTCATCCACCTGTTTAGAAGCTGCTTTCACACAACAGGAGTCCACTTTGTTTGTCTGTTTCAGTCCTCCTGTCATTAGGTTTTGAACTGTGTGCTTTTCCACATCCCCTTTACATGCCATAGGAGAAAATGTCTCCATTCTCTTTTTGCATCAGTTTTGTTTTTCTTTTTAAAAACCTAAGAATATAAATAACATGGTGGATTTTTTAAAATCCATATTTTTTCTATTGCTAAATTATCTAAAGGTCATGTAACATTTGTGGCTCTAAGAGTTTTATTTAGTTTGACTGAGGGCAAAAATTACTTTTCATAAATATAAAGACACAATTTTCCCTAGTTGAAGTCTTAATAAAATTCTGGTAATTGAAAATCATTTGGTACCTGACCTTTTAACAATGTTTTAAAATCACAAAATACTGTCTGGGTAGAATTTTAATTCTTTTGTCTCACAAACTCAAACCATCTCTAATCATGCATTTCTAACTTTTGTTAGGATTATCCATCCTTTACTTTTTTACGCTGTCTGTTCTCACTCTGCAGTCTCTCACCTCCCACATACTTCCTGCTCCAACACTTCAGCAAATACTCCAGGAAGACTTTGTCCATAAAGCTGTCAGAAGCATACAGAATATGAACACTTTCAGCCTGGCAGCTTTATTCGCAGATACTTTTGTTTAGTTTAGTTTAGTTAGTTCAGCCATAGTTTGATTGCAAGTCAGTATTCTCAGTCAGTATGGATTGAATCCTAAATGTGTTGGTACTTTTAAATATTTTAAAAGCAAACACAGGTGGAAATAAGGTGTATGTTGGACTCTATACTGGTCATAAAAACTTATGTTCTCAATGCTCCCTCAAAACTTTGTCCTAACCTAATTCCTAGCATTAATTAAACATTTTAAACTTTAACCAATGTGGTAACTGTATGTGTGAAGCTTCACAGCATTTCAAACATGAACAGAAATGTAGATAGAGAATGAAGTCTTAGTATAGATTCTCAATTGGATTTCGGGTTTGGGCCAAAAAGTTTCAATTGTCTTCTCTGACATGTGTTCCTGTGTTTCAGTCATGGTTTGTGGCAAAATGCAAACAAGACTTCAACTGGCTTTCTTTCAACAGTGGTTTTCCTCTTGTCACTCTTCCAGGTCAGATTGGTGAAGTACACAACTCAACATACAGTACCTTTCTTCATCCTTGTTTCATACTACTTTTAGTTCTATTAAACAGCCATGTTCCACACAAAAGCCTTTTAGAGAACAGAAAAAACATTGGTTTACACACTGTCTGCTCAGAAAACAAGACAAAGATACAACTGAAGACTAAAGTGAGTTGTTACAAGAACTTCACTGCTGTCCTGAGTTATGAAATTATCTATATAGATAAAAAAACAAATCTCCTCTCAATATATTTCTTTAACATAAAATGTTGTAGTTTTTCTTCTTGTAGACTGAGACTCTGTCATTTCCAATACTGACATATCGTGGTAAAAAGTGTTCCCTTGTTCTACGTTTTGCTTGAAAAATGATTGCCTGCTAACTATGTGAACTCTACCAAAGTTTTAAAAGAATGGATCTGATATTACAGTATTGCTAACATTTGACTATGACGTACGTAATCTGCCAGCTGGGTGAAGGTTACTGGAAATTGCTTGTGTTGTAACCAACCCTGTGTATTTGCCAGCAATAAAATGTCTTAGACATACACAGACAGAATGACCTTCCTCTGTTGCTAAAACTACAGGCAGAATACAACTCTAAAACAGCGCAAAAATCAGCATCATCATTCACAACACCTTCAGTTTGCTGATTGGTCCGGTTGAAAAATCAAGTTCAATGGGAGAAATCCCACTCAAAGCACTGAAGAGAGATTACAATCTAGCTGAGTTGCATAGGAAGGCAACAGCCAGAAGGTTAAGCCACTGTTGGGAAAGCATTAGGTAGTGATGACAGGTGAACGTGTTTTACTAGCACTAGAGAAGGCATTTGGTTGTACTGGAATCTTTTAGCGATATCAGAGGGTGTGAATACTTTGAGCATGTCCATGCAGTGGTGTGTTGTCAGGGCCAGCAGGGCCTTCTCTGCTAGCCCTAGAAAATTGAAAAGTGTAAAATGTTTTAATCATATTTAATTTGAACTATAATTACATTTTTACTGTACAAACAAGTTTCTTATTGGTATTATTGAGGTTTCACTTCACTTTCCTACTTTAAAAAGTGCCTTAGACGCCTCTGGCGAGCAGCTCCACCTCAGGACCTGCTGTATAAATTCATTTACCCTCCAGTCAAAAATGCCATGCAACAGGCCATGGTTGGCATCATAGACATATATAAAGAATAGAAGCCTCATGGACCTCTCTTGCCTATTGTCGCTGACAAGATTTAGGGCGGCCATCTTGGCCACCGTATTTCCTACGCCAGAGCAGCCAATGCCGGGTCTACTCTTTATATTATGTCTATGGTTGGCAAGACTGACAGAATTATCAGCCAATCAAAATTAACATACAATGACAGTACGTCCCACTGGCCTTGCCACTGTAGTGAACATTTTGGTATTTACAAAATGGTAGCCACTTCAACGCCGGTTGACTTATCAAAATCGCCTTTTTAAAAACACTCTTTCACGGATAATTAAAAAAAAAAACACTAAAAATGGAAAATCCACACCAAACCTCGATTCACTAACACAGAAAGTAAGAAAGTAAGAACTTTGTAAAACGCTTTAAAGTCTGTAACTATAAGCGCTACGAGTGGCTAACACAGCTAGCACTGAGCACAACAACCTGTGTTTAATTTAATTACAAGTAATGCGTGAGTGTTACTTTTCTATTACATTCTCATACAAACTTTACTTAATATTTTTACTTTAAATTCTTCACATATGCTATTTGACCAGTATGAATTGATGTTGAGCTGAACTGGGGAACATATAAAAGTTTTGCTAAATTGCTGGCTGTTCAATTATGTGCATTCTTTCCTGCACTGATAACAGTGCACATATACATAGTTATATGTGCACTGATATCATTGCATATCAGTGCAATGATATATGCATTGTTGGGCTCCATTGTTGCTTTTTTGGCATATTTTTATTTATTTGCATATTATTCAATACCTGTTGCTTGGTGTGTCGCATAATTTTTGCATTGCCCTGCACGTGTGTATTGTTCAGGTATAGTTGACATCTATTGAAGGCCCTGACTGAAACCTCATGGCACGCCACCGTGTCCATATGTACACTCATCAAGGAAAATACTAAAAGTGCATGTGTTTATCTGTGCATACAGCCATTAATGAAAGGACAGAATGCTTATGAAGCCTCAGAGAATGGATACAATTCAACATTTAACACCAGGTTACTCACATTTACCTAAAACAAATAAAATATCCATCCCAAGGAAAAACTCAGACAAATTTTCACAGAAACATTACTTTATGGATATCTCATGAATATTTCATGACATCAGTTCATTGTCAGCTTTGTTCCACCCAGACACTGTAATCTTGGCATTGTTGGGATGTATTCCACCTCATATTGTCCTATTATTAGCAATCTGGATGTTGAGTCTTCTGGTGTATCAGGATTCGGCTTTTGACGTTTTATCACAGCATGAGAGTTTGAGCTGTGCAGCTCAGAGTCAGGATGGTGTGGCATTGAAGTGTATTTTTGTTGTTGACCTTTTGCCCTCATAAAGAATGTATGTGCCCACAGGGATCAGTGATATATATTCCATCTTGTTCCTCTTATTCTTTGTATCCTTTTGATTACAAAGGATAAGAGCAAAGACTGTGACATGGAGTTCCCCGAAACAGAAAGAAAAAAGATTCACGATAAACTTTTTTTCTTACAACATGTGACAAGCCCGTCGTCCTATCAGCTCTCATGTTCCTCAAAGCTGCTAGATCATCCCAGCCAGCCAGGGAGGGAGGAAGAGTCCCACAGATCCCAGAATACACACCAGTACAAACATCCAGAGGAATATCCTGTCAATGACCATCGCCACGTATTTCCAGTCCTCCTTCACCTGGCAGAAAGGACAAAAAAAAACCTCAAAGGGATATTTCAAATTTCACACCACAACACTTTTCCGTTTAGCAGCTGGCAGTTTTCAACTTTGATTGATCTGTCTTGAACGGATGATGCTGTTTTTCAGCAAGAGGCCGCTTCCTTCTAAATGTCACTCAATCTTTGCCATGAAATATTCATGGTCAAATTATAGATGTCCTGCTGTTTTATGACTGGCGTCCTGTGGCTGTAGTTCATTGTAATGTAGTATTTCTGCTTTTTCCACTCTCAGGCATCTGTTCTTCCTGTGTCGGATTTCCAGTGCTACTGGATGGAAAGCAGCCTATCACTGCTACATCACCAGCTATATTTCCATTATAAATGTACACAAACAACACAACATCAAAAAAACACAACTTCGCAATTGCTGTTTTTCTATTACATAAGAAACGCAATTAAAATCACACGTCAATACGTTTGTTCACGCATTACGTCATTAATAAACACGCCTCCCGCCATCCTCCAACCACTTCCTGTCGTCTTCTTCGTGGTTTGCAAGTTGAATCTGTTGCATCATTTTATCCATTTAATTGATTAGTTTTATAATTAAGTTGATACTTTGATCATGAGACTTGAGTGATGCAAAAGAGTGTTTCCATTGCAGTTTTGCAAAATAAACCAATTTTGATACGGCCAAAAACACAGTTTTTTCAAAAATTGACAATTTCCATTAAGCGGATTTCTTTTTGAAATGTCAAACTGCGTGTACATACATTCTAATAAAAAGTTGTGTTTTAATTCTTCCATTTTCAATTCTTTACAAATTATATTACTAAATTTTTGCTTTTCTGGACACTTTAAAAATGTTACCCACAGTGCCGTGCAAACGTTTAGAGATTGTTGTTTATTTGAATTTTGAAATATTTTATAAAAAACAAATTCTAATAGACAAAGATAACCATAAAATACAAAAAAAAAACCTTTTAGCATGAAGGTTCCATTTTTGAAGAGAAAAAGCTTTTCAAACTAACCCATCTCTGTGTGAAGAAATACTTTAGCCCCTAAATCTGAAAACTAAAGTTGGCATCAAGCATTTATGATAACAGCAACTGGTTCATTTAAATCGTTGTGGTGAAGTTTAGACCCACTTTACTTTGGAGTTATGTTTTAACTCAGCATCCCTGTAGATGTTTTAAGTATGAGTCGCCAGTTCAATGCCATGACACTTCATCTTAATTGGATTAAAGTCTAGACTTTCTCCTAACTGACTTTAATCAGAGACTTCTCTACTTCAGGGATGGTATTGACTACTGATAACCAGAGTTGGATGGGAGCTTTCAACATTATAAGTAGACAATATTTCCCAGGAGAGTCTGTCTCTCTAAGAGCTTTGTAATTGCTGTCTTAATGTTACTTTGTTAGGTGATGTAAGTATATGTTACTCCTTCAAATATGAAGGCGAGGGATTCAAGCTCAACTCCTGTTGTGTCTGTCTGCTACTATAAAGGGAGTAATTCTTTAGTCGTCCTCTTCTGTTGATAATGTTAGCTAAAAAAACGCGGAAACCTCATCAAACTTCGTCATTGAAGAAACCTCCGTCACTTTCAGATAATTTATCTGGCAACATATTGAGCACTTAGTAGGAAAAAGAAAGAGTGACAAAGAGACAGATAAGATACATGACAGTGAGAACAATTTAATTTAGGTAACAGTCAGCTGTTAATGGCTCTAACATTAGCATCTGCTTCGTAGCTAGCTAAATTAAATATAAATATTTAAGGTTTTTTGGTCTGTTTTGCACCTGGCCATCTTATGTCAACATGTAAAAACATATAAAATGCTTTTTAATGCTTGTTATATTACGACTATGTCAGTATTAGACAAGCATAAAAGTTGTGATATATATACAGTATATACCAGAACATTGTACACTGATTACAGATTCTTCTGATGTATCGCCTTGTGTCATGAGCTGGATGTATATTTACAACCCAACTCCTCCATAAAACTCAAGCCAAAAAGGTAAACTAAAGGTACACTTTTAAGCAGCTATGAAATCTGAATGAAAGTCTAATCTTACCCTAAAAGGATCCTTATTTTTGTCATTACTGCTTCCAAATGAAGTTCTTCATTTTCTTTCATTTAGAAAATGAAAGTATTTACCAAAGTATCCAATATCCTTAATCTGGGGTCGGTTTTAATTAGTTTTTATGAGTTGTTCTTTCCTGTAATCTGAGTTTTGAGTTTGAATGTCTTCAAAATTAAGACCAAAGTTTTAATAGCTTCATAAATTATGAAGATTTCAACAGTGAGTGCGGGCTAATAAGACTTGGAAGTATATTATTTAGCATTCTTTCAAGAAAAACATGCTAGACAGCAAATGCTAAAATAAAACAACAAGTCTCAGTTAATTCTCGGCTAGAGGTCCTGATCATTCATTTCTTAAGAATCATAATGGGATAAAACTCAGTGCAGTATTTATGTTTATGTCAGCCACACACTCCACAAAGTTAATTTTATTATGTGCATCACAAAAACAGGTTTGGACATTGTCTTGTTGACTGAATCTGAGTCAATTAACGCTTTTTTCAAACTTTTTTATGTCTATAACATATGACTCGCTCTTCACTCAGCTGTCACATCCCACAATGCAGCAGGAACACCTTTTTAAGATGTTCAAAACAAAATACTTCCGAAGCTGGCAGCGTTTTTGTCCACTCACCACTGAAATGTTGAACTCTCTTACGAGCCGTATAATATGGCTTTTGTTTGCACTGCAGCCTATCCAGGAGCCTGATTCATTTTCCTTGTCGCTGATTGGCTGTAACCCCAAGATTGGAGATGAGGAAGAATGTGGATGTTAGCTTCTGTGATAAAGCTAAAGACTGTTTCCATTGTGTGTTAAGGTTTGTTTGTTGCTTGAACTAAATAAATGGGGAGTGATAAGTGTTCTTCGAGGAGGTCTTGAGTATATTCAGTTTATTGTATTATTGTATTCCTGACCCCTGCAGATACCTGCCATACTGAGGCTGACCTACAGAAACTGGTTGGGACGAATTCTCTGCTGCAGTAAGAAAGAACAGTTTTGGAGGAAAAATAGAAAGGATGCCCTATCCAGAATGTCATTGGTTATGAAATGAAACTGCACTTTAACACTGCCGTTTTCAAGCCAAAACATGACTTTGATTTTATTAACTTTAATAAAGTATCTCCTGACGCCTATGCATAAATGAAATGGATCCAGATGAGGAGAAAAGAAATCCTGAATGAGACATGCCTAGTTAAAATTAAATCTCTTCTTTATGCTTTGGTTCTTTATGCTTTGGTTCACTAGTTTTTTCTAATAGTGTGTTTATGAGGCACACAGCAGAAAAATGCACTATGGAAACTGCAGAGTTGTATTTCATATGATGAAGAAATGATTTTGAAGACGTGTATTATGGACATTTTTGTAGCATCAGAAACGAGACACACAGAAGTGATAATTCAGCAGCAAACACCGGCTTGTCTTTAAATTCTGTTGAAAATGTCTCAGTTGGTTTACAAGCAGATGGAGGCAGATGTCTTTCACTTTACATTGCAGAGAGGACATCCTTCTACCTTTCTCAGATCACAGTGTACTCAGCTATATCTCATCTCTAATGTGGAAGGCAGTGAGAATAACCTTTCACTGTAAACTTACATTTAGGATGTTTGAAGGAGAAAGAAACAGAAAGCTTGTCTTTAAAAGAGAACACTTAATGTCCTCAGTCTAATTTACTTACTGGAGTTCATAGTGTCCAACATTTTTCCATATATTTTGCTTCCAAAAAAGACAGATTTTGGTAATCTTTTGAAGTGCTCACTATAATAAGTTTCTAAAGGTTTCTTAAGGCCTTTCTTGCTCATTGGGTGTTGTTGGATCCGTTCCACATCCTGTGTGGGGAATATGAGCTCTTCCCCTTCAGTAGAAGGTACAAATCCCAAAAACTAAATTGGACTGTTTTAAATACTCTTTTGTACTCATCTCCATAAACATTTTGAATCAAAGTTTTAAACAGATGATAGGTTGCTGGGAGGTTAGCAGTACTTTGGGTTGTGTTGTCTTTAAACTGTGGTGTATGTTGTTCAGATTTCTAGCTATATATATGATGTGCACATGGATTTATTGTGTGTTTAGGCAGCTACTATTATGCAATATACACCCTGGAGTACATGACAAATTTCCTCTAGGGGACAAAAAGTCTGTTCTATTCTGTTCTATTCTATTCTATTCTATTCTATTCTATTCTATTCTATCCCATTTTCAGTCCACTGACCATTTCCAATTGAATGTTTATTTTGTTTGTTAAACCACTTAACTTTTGACATGTGAGCCTGTAGATATAAAATAAGTGTTAAGTTGACAAAAAACAGCATCTTGGACAAAGAGCCAATTTCTAATGGGATCTTTAACCATTTGTTCTTTAGCAGCTTGCCACAAGGACAAATTTTGTTCCCATTTCTTCAGTTAAATCTATAGAAAATTTAGCAACAAATGGATTTCTTAAGGGCAATCAGCTGAAAACTTGACATAGAGCAGATGCAGCTGAAGATAATGGATATCTCAGGCCCTGAGTTGTGGCTTTGCTGGATTTTTTTCCTCTGTTTTCTAATGAAAGACTTAAAGAGTTTGTCTGTGGAAGAGAATTTTGTTAGGCCTCACACGTTTTCATCTGTCCTTCGCCTTTCAGCTTTCACAAATTACTTTCCACAAATTACTTTCCACATGCCATGATCAGAATCACATTGAAAAGATTACAAACAAGCCTGGCTCTTTGGGATAAAAGGAAAAATGACCAATGGTTTAACACTTTTTGACAGAACTATTTCTATGTGAAATCTAGTCTGGTCACAGTTTGTTTACTGTTGGATACTGGAGTTTTTGGATCCGTAGGGAGCTGTTTTTGTGACCCCGTGCACCTGTGCGTTATCAGCTTAATTAACGCCAGCATAAGAGGAGCGGGCGGCCAGTTCTCCGGCGCCTGAGTGTTATAATTATTTTGGTTTCCTCTCGTGGAGTTTGCCTATTGTGTTGCCCGAGCTTTCAGATCCATAACCAAGAACCCCCGTTGTGAATTCATCTGGAAAATTCATCTAAAACTGGAGAGGATCCGCACCTCAGTCGACCTACTGTCCGACTACCTGCCCGCCCTCAGACGTGCCTTCCTTCGGCAATCGCGAACACCTCCAGCCATCGGAACCCGGACCGCACCTCCCTCTTACGCAAGAACCCAGACTCTAGCATCCCAACCTTTTCCCTCCCTGGCGGATCCATTTAATCCCACCCAGTAAGCCCGTTCCATTACTCCTTCCGCTTAATTCTTACTACCCACTTACCTCTCATCTCCCCAGCCCTCACATCACTGATGCTCCGGATCCAGTGGTGCTAGAAATTACTCACATTTCACCAACTGTTCTGTTCATCAATAAATTTCACTTATCTGATTCCTCCATCTCCTGTTTGTGTTCTGCATGTGGGTTAAGCGAGTAGCGTCCACTATGACATTTACTTGATGCATAACTATAAGGTGCTAAGGTCTCTACCTTAACTATAAGCTAAAGTTACCTGCTCTTTGTGCTTCTAACTGCTTATTTTATCACCAAGGTTTTTTGAGTTTCTATAAAAAAAGTAAATTCTTATAACTTACTGAAAAGTCTGCATCCTCTGCTTTGAGATGGTCTGCGATGTATTGAACTCCCTCTATGGCTCGTTGCATAGCTGGAGAAATTGCTGGAATAGGAGTATCTTGTTGGGTGCTTGCTTCTTTGGTTGGCACTCTTGTTGGGGATTTGGCCAAGTGCTCCTTAGAGACCATTTCTTTCAGCTGCCTTGGAAACCCCAGTAAGCCATCGTCATGCAGACAGCAGTACTGGAAGCTCTGTGAGCGGCAGAGATGTTCAGATGTTGGTGGAGCCTGATCATGCTGGTTGCACATTTGCTCCGCGCTTTGGGAATGGCCGTTGAGGGACAGAGAACTTGGCTGCTCACTGGACAAGTTGTGAAGTGAGTCCAGAGCCAAAGTCGGAGGCAAAGACAACTGAGAGGCGCACATGGTCGCAGAGTTGTGTCTGCGTAGGGAATGCTTCTCTGTGAGGGCCGAGTATTTGGCGGATGCTGATCTGTGGAAGATGTTGGTGCTGAGCGGATGGTCGTTACAGTGGTCTTCTCGGGAGGAAGAAGGTGGAGAAGGTGAGCAAACAAGGATTCTCGGACTGTCAGTGGGAGTTTTTGGGAGTGTGTTGTCTGTCTGCGTCATCTGTCTCAGCTCCATGTCCAGACCAATCCAAAAAGCCTGTGAGTTGTTTGTTGTGGAAATCATGGTCGGGCGGTGCATCATCTCAATGAGCTTCTTGCAGTGCTGTTTCGCTGTTCCCGGCGGACGTTTCATAAAGAGGACTCGAGGAACCAAGTCCAAGAAAACTCTGCGCACCCAATGAGGCATACCATGAGTTTTGGGCGACCGGTGATGCACATTCAACACAAAGACCGTGATTATGATGGAGAGTGTGACAAAGACCATGGTGAACAGCAGGTATTCACCAATCAGGGGGATCACCAGTGACGTGGACGGGATAATCTCTGTGATTAGCAAGAGAAACACGGTTAGGGACAGTAGAACCGAAATACATAAGGTGATCTTCTCTCCGCACTGGGATGGCAAATAAAAGACCAGAACAGTCAAACAGGAGATGAGCAGACAGGGGATGATCAAGTTGATGGTGTAGAACAAGGGAAGCCTCCGAATGATGAAGTAGTAAGTGATATCCGCATAGATCTCCGTACAACACTCGTACTTTTTCGTGTTGTACTTGCCCACTGCATTGACGATGACCCACTCGCCGCTCTCCCAGTAGTCCATCTGGTCCACATCGCTGGCCATGTTGATCAGGTCGATCTTGGCTCGGTCGTAGGTCCAGGAGCCAAACTTCATCTTGCAGCTCTGCTGGTCGAAGGGAAAAAATGTGACGTCTATGCTGCACGACGACTTGTAAATGGCTGGAGGCGTCCACTTTATTTGACCGTCATAGAACAGGTGGGCTTTGGTGAGGTGAGTCACAGCAAAGTCGCCGTCTGCACTGAAAAAGAGAGGGGCATAAAGGAAAGACGTTTACGTCTCTGTCATGATGATAAAACATTGTGTGTGTTGTGCTGACTGTTTCTCGAACATTGGTCAAAGTGCATTTTGGATTGGCTGAGGTTTTACCAATTCTCAACCACATCTCTACTGGATTAAAAAAAAATAAGTATAATGGAAATGGCTACATTGTTACATTTGAAATTTCATACAATAGGTCCAAATAATGGCAAAATTATTTCTTTGTTTTTATTAATTTAAATAGGATTTGGTGTGATTGTGAATACAAATTTATTAGTGTTGAAGAAACAACACAATATATTGATGTTTGTAATTAAATTATTAATGCATATGACAAAATATTATAAAACTACAAATTTAGATATTGGGTTTAAATTTGTGTTGTTTGATAAGTATGCACAAAAAAACTCGTCTAAAGAAAAAAAAAAAGTTGTAGGTAAATAATTCATAAATGTTGTTTTGATGCCAGTTTTGATGACAGAGCTTTGATCTGGCAGAGCAGCAGCTGCTCAACTCTCCTTTCTTTAATTATCTCCCTTTAGTTTATTTGGCTAATCTCTTTGTGGACACTAAAGCTTTCATTTCATTTCAGATTTGCCATCAAACACCTGAGCACCACACGCGCCCCATCATTTGAGTCATCTGAAGAGTACATCTGTCAAAGTTTGAAAGCAACAGCTTATCCTATATAAGAGCATTTTATAGTATGAAAAACAAAAAAAATATGTTGTTGGTCTCCTGGTATCTCAGCCACAGCAAGCTGTTCTCTGCATGATGGATTTTTTATCTTAATCTTCTTCTTTATCTGTATTTCCATTACAAATGGGAGCAAGATTTTGTCTATCTTCTGCTATAGTCAAAAGACATAATTTCGCAATCGCAGCATCTCCATTAAACAAGAAATGCAATTCAAATCAGAAAATGAATAAGTTTGTTCACGCAATAAGCCATTAAAAATGTGCTGCACCATCATCACCATCCTCCTCCAACCATTTCCTGTTATCTTGTTCTTGGTTTGTGCCAGAGGTAACATCTGGTTATTGATCATGTGACTAAGTGCAGCTAAATTACAGCACTCCTGACCAAAAGCAATCAAGCAGAGCCAGAGGGAGGGTCTTAACGCTGTCAATCATGCTCATGTACAAGCAACTTAATGTGTTAATGGCACAGAAATGACTTACTGTTGCAATAAAACGGTTTATTTGTTGTTATTTGTGGCCATGCTAACTAGCGTTAGACTTCAGTGCAAAGACCCGCCTCCTAGCTCTTATTGTTTGGTTCTGATTAGCACTGGGAGGAAGGCAGAAGATCTTGATATTTTTCACAAATTATCTGTATCACAACATATTGATAGTTCTAACAAATGTGTTAATATATTTTGTAGTTGAATAGGTGTTTGGTTTGTCCTCACTGAGAAACCCCTATTGCTTTTTAAAACTAAAATAAGGATTGAAATATTATGAAGAAAATCTTCAAAATGGTTGACCTGCTCAATTAAAACTGCAATTATGTGTAAACAACACTGTACAACAATGTGTTTTTTGTTCCTGGAGTAGTTTTTTAAAATTTAGTTAACTTCCCTGATTTTGAACCCGTTTCATTGCAGACACCATAACTGCTGCTGCCACCTTAGACACAGCCAATTACAGTTCATTCCTCACTCCTAACAGTGCGTATTACTTTCTAAGCTTTTTCATTAAAGTTGACCTGATTCGCATTCATTTCCACCAAATTACTTCATGAAACGGGCAAAAGACAAGGAAAGAGATCCATCACGTTTTCCTCCCTTCGCGCCATCTGTGTGGAGTTAAGTCGTCAAAATCCGGAAGTGGCTTGACGCATGATTTTGAAAATGGTGACAGAGAAGTGGTTCTAGATTATCTGCTGAAACTGATCCAAACTTGTTGTAGAGGACGATATCAGGTCTCCAGATGATCTCTGATGGGATGCGTATTGACGTGACGTTTTCGTATTCCTCCGGGTTCCAACGGAGTTTGTAGTCGTTCCATTCCTGCAGAAAAACATGTTATGTTCATGCATTGCAGTTTTATATCAGCATTTATCTGGTTCTCTCATAATCTCTTACTTGCTTAACCCACACGTTTGTCGTCATCATCTGGTTCTTCTCATCCTTTTAATAGAAAGAAAAGTAGTTATTGCAGCTTAAACTTCCTTCATAGATAAATACATCAGTATTTCCAGAGGTTCATTGTGTAACACACCAAGAAAATAAAAATATCAGCTTCCTGCAGAAGCGCCCTGCTACTTTTCTGGCAAGCTGCTTTCTCCAGCTCTTCTCCAGCAGCCTGTAAGACGTTGCAGTCAGTGAATACACTCCATAGGAAAAGACAACTTCAGCTGGAGTTGACACTCACAACCAGGCATTTGGAGCAAGCGCTGTCAGCTAACCGAATGTCAAAAAAAAGAGGACATTTTTCCCGAAAGTAAGGCAGGGTGCATAATGTATAAGGTCCTTTAAGCAGACTGTGTGGATATATACAACTGTGTTGCATGCATATATGAAAATAAAATACACATGGATGTGTTGGAAACTGTGAATGAAGATATTTTGGCAAGACGTAATGTGACTGGATATCTGTTTGAATGACAGCTGTGACTATTTACTGCGTGCATTAGCATTATCTGGCAACTGGATTTAATTTGGTGGAAACTAATAGAATCTCCTTTGTTGTGGTTTCATTTCCGCTGATAAGTGATCTGTCTCAAAATGTGTTTTACTTTCTCGATGACGGTTTGTGCTGGCTGTAATGAGTCTGGATAAACAGAAGGATTGCAACTGAAAAGACACATTAATGATGCAAAGGAACATAATGGCAAACCACAAGCCCCCCATGCAGTGTGATTTACTGTGGAAGCTAATCTGCTAATTAGCTATGGAGCTTTCAAATGTGTTACCAGTACAATTTAGCCAATATAGAAATATATGCCAAAAATAAAAAAGTTACTGCAGATGCTACAGTATACAATTGTTTATACATGCCAGCAGAGGTGGAAAGAGTAAATAATGTAGGCTACTCGTGTAAGTGTCAATAAAATAAGTTTATTCTTGAAAAAATGTATGTTTATTTCTAAAAGATAGAATAACGTATTTTAAGTTGTTTGGTTCACGTTTTAAGATTTGTGTTAAATGATTGTATTTTATTTCGTGTCAAATTATTTTTGTCGAAAGTTATCGCGAGATTTGTGTACATGTGTGAGGCTGCGAGACTTAAATAAACAGAAGAAGCAGAAGCCTGGAACAGAGCTATGTGTAGCAGCCTCGTGTCTTGTTGTTGTCAAGGTATTTTGTAGTTATGTTTGTAATGTTTTGTGAATTTATTGGTTATGGTGTTTTTATGGTGTTTTAATTGCTTAATATTTTTGGTTTAGAGTGAACAACGACAAATTAATCGTTAAAGACCTCCGAAGTGGCAGGCGGCCACGAGGTAACGTTTGTCAAAGCACGTGTCATCTGTCTGTTTGTAAATGTATCTATGTCTAAAGCTTTGTCTTTTATTTCTGTAGTTTTCACGGCATTTAATAAAGAGCCCGTCTTAAGGAAGCTGTGCCAGAGTTGTCACTTTGGAGCTACAACTCAAGTAAAACTACAGTTATTTTTGATTTTAAAAAATTCTGTAAATTTCATTACATTTTTACTTTAGTTGCTTTATGATGAGCAAAACAAAGTTCAGTTCATCACAAAGGAAATCAGAACATATTGGTCTCAAACTGTTTTTATTTAAATGAGCACATTTATAAATAAAAAGCAACACAAAATATTACGTGCATTTTTAATGGACATTTGGAGTCGGTAATTTAAAACTATTAAATAGGAGTAACAAACAGCAGCTGACATAAGATATTGGAAATTAGTTTTAAATAACCAACTCCAAACTATGCCTGATTTTCTGTTTTCAGTTTTAATCAATACAAATTATAATCACAAGTACCTGATAAAATTGAGTTACATTTGTTGTTAAAATATTAAAGTTTACAATGTATGATAAATCTGTTGCCTTTTTTTATACTTAGAGTTAAATTGATGCCTTATGTACAGTAAGATGTTTTCTTTTTGTCAGAAGTTAACGTGAAATGAACTTGCTGGGTTTTTGTTATTCTGTCTTCCCATCGATGCAACACCATGACATCTTATTGAAAAAAAAAAATTTAAATGTAACAGAGTAACTTTACTCAAAACAAATTCAAGTTAAAGTAAATGGTCTGGTTTTGTAAACAACTTAAAGGACAAATTAGACAAATTGTAATTACATCAATAAATGTAAATGTAACTTATTACTTTCCACCCTGTATGACAGAAAATATAATTTTTCCACATTGGGAAGTGCTTCTACTTTCTGCATTATCAATACAGGTAGCCCATAGGAAAGTAAAATATTAATGTTTTTATTTGTTTTGGTTCGCACAATGAGTCTCTGATGATTTTCGTCATAGTACCGACAAGAATTTAAAACTACTTTCTCCCCTGGTCTTTAGTAAAAAACCATAAGTTGTTTCTACTGCTAGCGCTAAACATGTGTGTTTGCTTTGTTTGAATTTACCCAGTATGCCATGTTCTGTGGGTGAAAGCCCAGTTGCTTGGAAACTTTAGCTTTGAGGAGGAGCATCATCCATGGAGATTGAAGAATTTCTCAAACATGCATGAGAGAATCAAATAATCGCTCTAGGTTTGTTTTTGATGATGGAATAACATTCTAAAATAATGGAAAGCTCAGAAAAGTTGATTTTATATAAACTGCCTCCTTAACTGTTTTGAAAATGTGGAGTCAGAAAGCAGTCCAGAAGAACTGTAACACAGCTGCTTGGTTTCACTCACCACATCAATTAGCTGAGCAATAGACAAGCCGAAGTGGACCAGCACCGTGTCTGAAGTGTTTTGCACAGGCCGAGAGAGCTTATTGTAATGCGCAAACAGATTCTGAAGAAGCCTCTCTTCAGCATGGGCACGAGGTCCAACTTGGGAGTACACTGAAGGAAAAGAAGACATTAAAAATCAATAGAGAAAGCTTTGACTTTCTGCTATGCATGTGCAAATTTCTTGCAAGGAGTTTCTGTTTTCATATTCATGCTTGAAATAGAGTAATCTCGCATTGATTCGAATGCATATTGCTTTTTTTTTTACAACACATTTATCCTCTGTGAATTTAGCTGATGCGGCTCCGCTGAAGAACACAGACTGTAATGTGGAGGGAGGGTGACCTCTATTATACAGGTGGCCTGTGGTTACATGAGACAGTATCTGGGAGAGGAGACAAAGGGAGGCAGGCAGGAAAAGCAAAAGTGGACAGATGAGTGTTTCAGTCAAAAAGCCTCTCTGCCTCCTCTATTCCATTTTCATTGGAAATTATTTGATTTTTTTTTTTCTAGTTTTTGATATTTCATTATGTTTGCCCAAATACATTTTTCATTGTCTCGTCTTTCCTTATTTGAACTCATTGTGCAAAAATATCAATTGTACCAGAGCTCAGGGAGATTTTTCTGTCTCTAACAGTTAGCTTAGTGACCTGAAGGAACAGGAAGGAAAACCTTCAGAAAGTATTCACACCCTTTAATTTTTCCTACATTTTCCTAAATTATGTATCACAGATAAATCAGAGTATTGTTTTTCTCAGAGAACTACACACTCTGTAACTCCCTTGCAAAAATAAACCTTTACAATTTTCTAAGTTAAAAGCTTGTGAATCCAGCGTTTTTAAACATTCAGGCATGACAGCTGTTTTTCAGTGTTTTGTTTTTAGTTTTTTACAATTTTATAGATAATGTAAATGCAACTAGTGTTTCTCTGTTAGCTATTCTTTGGAGCGTGGGACTGAGAAGTAGCTTGTATGATAAGCTCAGCTGTTCCACCAGGTGTTTGCTAACTGCACACAGGTTTGTTTTTGGTAACAATATAAGAAAAAGTTGATTTTACATAATTACACCCCAGCTCCTGTTAAAAAGAAATATACTTTGATCCATTTCAAACAAAACAGGAAGTGGAAAAAAACCAAACTTGAAACAGTTAGATTGTGTGAATACTTTCAGGATTTATTTTACCAGGTGTGTTTGAACATCATGAATGAAGATGTTTGTATTAACTCGTGTTTCCAGATTGGTGATACAGGTGTTGCCATCACTGTGCCTCGCTCACATCTGCTGCCCACTCAATCAAAACTGATGGACTGTCCTTTGGCTGGCTGAAGACTGGCTTCTGCCA
Source organism: Xiphophorus hellerii (assembly GCF_003331165.1). Lineage (NCBI taxonomy): Eukaryota > Metazoa > Chordata > Actinopteri > Cyprinodontiformes > Poeciliidae > Xiphophorus > Xiphophorus hellerii. The sequence continues at coordinate 1,728,441 of NC_045672.1, read as the reverse complement.
TTTTGAAAGGATTTGGATCAATACCTTATTAAACTGATATGTCTTTTTACCCACACCCCTCCACCATAACCCAACCCTTCGATTGCTGTTTGAACCTGAGTCTGTTTGACAAGTCCAGACGCATGATAACTTGAAATGTTTGTGCATGTTCTGATGGAAAAACTGATGTTTGTTGTTTTTTTTCTTATGCATGCCGGGTCGGAGACATGCGGGTTCATGTGTTTATTAAAGAAGTGATGTTTCAGATGACTACAAAGCTGCCTTGCAGCTAATGGAATTGGATGGGAGAGCTCCTGTCCTGACAGTGTGTGTGGGACTGATCAAGATTTGTTTACTGTGACATTCTGTAAATCTTGGCTCTTTCTGATCACCGTGGCACCAGCAGCAAAACAGGACATATTACTTCTAGGCTAGGCAAATGCATATATATATTATTTAATAAAGCTCCAGCAATAGTGGTTGACCTAATTTAATTAAAAACCAAAACTGTAGAAAACACATTTTGTGTTCTTAAGGTTGTGCTTTTGTCAGAGATTATGAATCATATTGGGAGTTTAGCCTTGAGTGCTAAAGTCCTTACTCTCTTAATGAATAGCTGGACTGTAGAAAGATGACTTGGATTAGAAGAAAATTGAAAGAAGGGTTGAATTAAATTTTTCAGAAAGACAAGTCCCTCTGCTGCCTTGTTGATACATATAAATATTTTTTCTACAGTTAACTAGGGACAAAAATACATAGAGAACATTGCTATTCACTGGGGTAATGCACAGATACATAAAAACCTTGAATACTTGAAAACCCCTCTAAAAACACTTTCACTTGTCTATTTTATTGGTTCAAACATCAAATATACCTAAATATACATTAGTACACAGTGGAAACCATCTTAGGGCTAACATCTACAATCTTCTTTACTTCCACTCTTAGCTCTACATCCAATCAGCACCAAGAAAACAAATGCTGGTCCTGGATTGGCTGCTTTGCAAATGCCAGCTAACAGCATCAAGTAACGCTATGTTCAGGTGTTTCACCTTCCCAAGTTACATTTTCTCTTGAATATTTTGATTTGAGCTACAAAAAAATTCACAAAAATGTGGGTTTTTGGAGAATTTTTGGGAGTCACATTCAGAGAAAAAATCTGCACACAGGTGAATTCATGAACACTGAATCATTTAATAGTCAGGGTACACTGTCAAGAAAAATTAAATGTAAGCAGTGTTTGGTGATTAATAGCAAGTCATTAAGAATCAGCAACTGGAGTGCTTTCTCTGTTGAGGCATTTCATTTTGAATATTGTCATCTAAACTAAATAAGTATATTTTGTCAGTAATAAGAGTATGATCCCAAGCACTGTCAGATAGTGATAAAGTAACAAAGTGATGTAATACGATTCAATGCTATTTAAAACACAGTGATATGATTAAACAATGCGATGTATGTTATGATCATTGATTGTTTTCATTTTGGTTTTCTATTTTTTGTATTTGGATCACTTCTGAATTCATTTAAAAGGAAGTGATGAAAAGGAACTGTGTTTTAGTTCATCCTCTGTCAGTGTATTTCCTTCTTGGTTTGTAGTTTCCTTTCTGCCTATCTCAGTATCATATAGTACTATGGTAATTAGTATCAGCATCTCCTCTCCCAGCTGTTCCACATTCCTCTGATTAGCTCACCTGGATCCAGGTAAAAGTCCACTACTTCCTCATTATGTAAGCTAAAAAACATGACAATATAATTCTGATACACTGTGATATAAAGATATCTAATGTGGTTATTTGAAGCAATACAATACAATACAATACAATACAGTATTTAATATGATACAATATAAATGCCTGTTATTACATGATACTATGACATACAATCTTGTTCAGTGTGATACACGATATGATACAAAGTGATATGTGATACATTACTGTATGATGTAACGCCCTGACACAATACGATATATGATTTGATACGATATATGTGATATGACTGTATATAATTTGACACAATAAAGCAATCTCATGTGATATAATACAAAAATAATGTAATGACATATATAATAATCCAATACAGTGATTTACATACATACAGAACAATATGCTAGTAAGTAATGTGATGTAATCTCATGTATGATATAATATAATGTGATATAATGCATAACTATGCATTGATATGATACAATTTGATACTCTGTGATGTGGCAATGAAATTTGATACAACGGGATATGATGCGATGTAATATGATATGGTGTGGTGTGATTATTATATGCAAGGAAACAGGATGTGATAACTGGGATGCAATAAAATACATGATGGCATATTCTGTACTATGTGATATAATTACAAAATAAAACAACAAAACAAAAAGCCATACTATTATATGTTATTACGTGATGCAATGCAAAGATTCATTGTTAAGTTCCTTTTTCTCTGCCTCTCTTTTTGTATGTTTGTTTTTCTGTCCCTTTAATATTTTTGGACAGTAATCTACATTACCAGAGGAAATCAGGGATGATACAGCTGAGGAAATGAAGTAGCTTACCTCTTGGAGTTGCAGTAATGAAAACCAAGCACAGGCAGGTGTGTATTTCCATTGTGGCTCCAGCAGTTTCCATCAGTGTCCCTGAACTTTCCTCTTAACTTCTTTTGGATTTCAGACCCGGCGGTCGCTCATCCTGGAGGCTTAAACAGCTTAAAACTCTGTCAGCTCTCCTCAGAGCAGCTTCAACAGCCGGAGGGACGGAGAGAAATCATAATCATGTCAGTGTGTGAGTGTCCAGTTATCCTCAGGGCTCCATCTGTCCATCGCTGCAGCTGCTTGTTGTTTTTTATATATATATTTACAGCTGATCAAATGACCAGAGTCATGGAAAGTAGCCTCTCTGAAGCTAACTCTGAAAAGTCTCTCCTCATTCTTCTGGAGTCCTTCATCCAAGTGTAGCTCATCCTTCTCCTCCCTTTCTACATCATTCCCTCCCTCACTTCTCATCTCTCCGCCTCCTCACCTTGTCCCCCTCCCCCTGTCGCTCTCTCTCTCAGAGAAAAATACACCTTCTCTGTCCATCCCTTGCCTTCTCTTTCCCTTCTCTTTTTTGCCTCTTCTTTGCTTTTTTTCTATCCAGTGGCTGTCTTATGACAGCCATGGATGGTGTGAAGGTGAGGAAAACCACATTGAGATCCCTAATGAGAATATACAGCATACATGAGCGCTGTGCAGTGTTTTCTGTATGTGAGGACTGTTACAGTATGTGTGCAGCTTACTACCTGTCAAGGTCCAGTGTGGTAAAAAAAACAAAGTGAAAGTGAGTCATAGCACATCTGTGCTCTTCAGGTTATTCTCTATTCTGATTCCCAGAAGTAAATCTCCTCCCAGTCCTCCTCCACCTTAACCCAACCTGACCCTCACCTGCTGCCAGTTTTACTACCATGCTGGTCTTAATGGGGGAGTATTATGTAAAATCAACTTTTTGAGTTTTACATCATATTATAATCTTATTCCCTCATCATAGCAAAACAAAATAAAAAAAATAATCTCCTATGGCAACCATTCAGCTGGTTGTTAAAGGGGCAGTATTATGTGTTTTCCAGACACATAGGGCCATTTATAGCATAATCGAGTAAATATATTACCTTCAGTTGTTCTAAATATAAGGATCCAATGAACTGATGGTGGGAGTCGCTGGGGAGGAGAGCTCTATGAGGCAGAGGCAGAAGCCTCTGCTTTTCTGAGCTGAAAACGGCTCAGAGGAGGAGCTTTGTTCTCGAAGGCAGTGCTAGGTCCAACCAGGCGTTTTAAACGACTGAATGGTTGCCATGGAGATTAAAGGATTTCTCAAACATGCATGAAAGAATCAAAGCAACACTCTGATGAGGGAATAACATTATAACACTATCAAAAGCTTTAAAAAGTTAATTTAACATAATATTGTCCCTTTAAAGGGTTAACAGAGGAAACATGTTGTGTTTCCTGTTGCTTTAAGAGCAGAAGCTTCTTAACGCAACAGAGGCCAAATTTCAAGGCATTAAATAAGTCAAATTTCTTTTCAAGTCATATTTGATATATATAGCATTTTTATAATAACTGCAGGTAACATAGTAACATATGATTGAGCTTTAAAATGTCACTATATGGCTGGAAAACACAAAGCACTGCCCCTTTAAAAAACAGATTTCTCTTTCTTTTTGCACGTCAGCAGAGTTCAGCACCAAGTCTGGCCGTCTCTTTTCTTTAGTATGTGTTTACTTTTATTGCACTTTTTCTTTCTAATGTTCCCTCAGGTATAGGAGCAGGACATGTTTTGATGTTGTAAAGGAAACAGGAAACCTTGACTCCTCAGTCATGAAGACGGCTTTTTGAGCAGACACAACTACATGATTGAAAGAAACAAAGGAGTTCTGGGAGGAGACTTTTCTTGCTGTCGTAAGTGGGGTTTTTTTGTCAGATCCGCTTCCTTTCAGTGTGCTGCATGCCCACGAAGTGAAGTGCACTCCACAGTGCAGTGCACACATTGGTTACTTAATTAAAGTCTTCTTTTCTCTGGGGATAACTAACTCTGACCAAACAAAATAGAGGCTTTTTTGTGTAGATATGTTTTCTCCATCTGTGATGATTTCTGTTTATTCGGCTGAGATTCTTGCAGGAATTTGTAAGTGGGACAGTAAGTGGGACTAGAGGAAATCTCACTCTAGCTGTAAGGCCAGGGTGCACAAATAGGCCAACCAGCCTGTTGGTTGACACGTTAGTTTATCTTCCACCCACATGTCGGCACACACATACAAAAGCTCAGATGAGAAGATCCATCTGTGCTGTGATTCTAAAAACGAGGATGCCACCGACAGCGGGTCACTTTGTTCAGCAGCCGCCTTAATAATTCAACCTGAACTGATATTGGAAAAACCTTTACTGATCCCACACTGATATATGTTTGACCTTTGCCACAACTGCTACACACTGGCTGACCTCTAGTGAAAAACATGCTGAGAATAGAATAGAAAAAGCCTTTATTGTCTCACAATGGGGAAGAATAAAGTACTTCTATTCTATTCTATTCTATTCTATTCTATTCAGCAGCATCAGCTGTTAAAAGTACTTTATGTTAAAGCAATATCTAAAAAACAAGAGTAACAACAACAATACTACTAGTAGTAATAATAACAAACTTTAGAAGCTATAATATGAAAAATACAGTGCAGTCATAAGAAATTGGAGTATTGGATTCACAATTAAAGGGATGTGCAACTGAGTCAAATCACTTTTTCAAAAAATGTTCATACTGTGCATGTGTGTGTTGAACTTCTTTAAACTCTTCCGAGTTCTGAGTCATCATGTTATAATATTATTACCTCATCAGAAACAGACCTGCAGTGCTGCCTTGATTCTTTCAAGCATGTTTGAGAAATCCTTCAATCACGACGGCAACCATTCAGCTGTACAGAAAGCAATTTGATCTTTCAAAAATAAATGAAAAATGTCAATTTAAAAAATAAAAACTTTTGTTTTTTGATAAGTTTTGAATGAAGTGAGTTTTTTTTTTTTTTTTTTTTTTGGCAGCATCAAAATGTGTTTTTTTTTTATCAAAACTGCAATGGAAACATTTTCACGTCACAGGAGTCACATGATCAACAACTGGATGTTGCCGCTGACGCAAACCACGAAGAAAAAGATGACAGGAAGTAGTTTGCAGATCATGATGCAGTATGTTTTCACTAAGTTATTCATGTGTGATTTTAACTGTTTCCTATTTAATGGAAACACCGCAATTGCAGAATTGTGTTTTTTTTATATAAGATGAACATTGATAAAGTTTTTGAAACGCAGTTAGTGACATGGGTCAGCACCTGCAGACATTCCGTGGTCCTAGCAGAGTGGATCACAAAAAAATAACGGAAAATGACAGTTTTCTCAACTGCATGTTAAAAATTGCAAATATGTTCCACACAGAACATAGAGCAAATATGCTCCATGAGTTCCACCAAACATTCAATAACGGATCAGCTAAATCAAGCAGAAAGTGGATCAACTTTAAGAATTCAGTAACAGCCTTGTCACTCAGTTGGATCATACTTCCAAAAGTTAGTAAAGTTTAGTAAAATTAGTTTTCATCGAACTCATGTGGAGAATCAATTAAATCATATTTAATTGTCATATACGGTGGCCCTGAGGTGCAAACCACTTCATCAAATTGAAAGCACAATTACAAATTACAAAAGTACTACAACATTAACAAAACGGAAGAGGTATGTCCCAGTGGGAGACCTAAGAAACAGCTGATTGGACTACAGCTCTTTTTAATTTTGAACAGGAAGTTATTCTGGTGTGCTTTGTTTTAATGAGAAGCAAAGCAAGCGGGAATACGGTCATGTCGCCATGTATTGCCCAAACTGTGGAAAAGAGCTGATTGAGCCATCACCAAACTTTTCTAGCAGTTGTGGCAAGAGGCTTTGGATCACTGAGAACATTCATGTTTTTAAAAAACACGTTAATGCCAGAATAACTTCCGGTTCAAAAGTAAAAACGAGCTGTAGTCCAATCAGCGATTTCTTAGGTCTCTCACTGGGACATACCTCTTCTGTTTCGTTAATGTTGTAGTGATTTTGTAATTTGTAATTGTGCTTTCAATTTGCTGAAGTGGTTTGCACCAAGTGTGTAAATCTTCATTGGTGCTGAAGGAGCTTCTGCAGTGTGTAATATGAAATTTAGTAGAACTTTACAATAAATCAATAACCATATATATCATGATAGACGTGATCAATATCAATAGAAAATACATCTGATAGAATATTCAATAATTTCACTGATCCACAACTGCACGTGTTGCACCCTTAAAAAGAACTAAAAAACTCAAAGGTCTTCGCTTTTGTGCAACTTTATTAAACAAAATCCACGGTTCGAACATACAGCGTGTGTAGTTTTCTCTCTTTTTTGTATCTATTCACAGGTCATGAACTTTTAACTCCCATCATGCATTGCGTCTTTCTTAAAGGGGTATTATCATGACAGAAATCTATGAAATAAAAAATAATAAAGTAGTTTGAGAACATATTTAGTCATAAACCAGATGAATTGTTCTAACTAAATACTAAATCAAATGAATGCTTGCCCAATAAGATAATTATACCTATGAATTTAACATTATCACGTTCTTAACATATTTCCAGGGCTCTACACCCGGCATTCTGGGGGATGTATGCAGAGAAAAGGTTTAGCTGCACAACCTCTCATGGGTAGCTAAGCTAGGTTGGTGGCATTAACTAACTCACTCAGGCTTTGGTTGCCTAGCAACAAGCAGCAACAGTTTAAAACTGTTTAAAATTGTGCTTCATAACCACTTAAAAATAAAAGACAGATATGTGGAATGAAAAATGGATAAAACAGGAGAGATTATGTCATAGTTTGGCAGTATTTCAGATATTCAAAACAAAAAACAAAACAGTAATTATCAATGTCTACTGATATAAAATCAGAGTGATCGTCAGCCATATCTCCCAGCCCTAAGATTACATGTTTATATCTAAAATAACACATTTTTGTTTGTTAATGAAATGCGATGAGTCCATCTACAGTTCACACATTGAAGTTTGTGATTGACAAAAATTCAAGGAATGTGAATATCTTTTACATTAAGCTCAAACTTCTTTAGGTCGTGTGTAGAAAAAAAAGATTAACAAATATTTTAAATCTAAAATGAGATTCAGTTGAATAATATACATTGCAACAATCTCAGTAGGAGGTGAAAACAGACATAATCATCCAGTCAGGAGTCACTGGGGGATTGAATCATATGTGAGAAAGGCAACGTTTCTGAAGTGTGTGAAGTACCTGGTGTATTGATCGGATCAGAGTGATTCAGCTGCAGCCACTCTGGAGAGGAGAACTCCCTGAAACAGCCCTGGGTTCTGGGTTCACCTGTCCAGCTCTCACTCTGCAACCTCAAGTTTTACAATGATTCACACACACATACACACACACCTGGATTCATCCAATGCATACGTAAACACATTGCCCACCGGGTTGCCGAGATCAGCTGTCAGTCATAGCAGCTGAAAACATGAGTCCTGCTCCGCTGTTCCTGTGCTGTTTGCCTAGAATAGACTTTACAGTCTGCCTTAAAGTGATACCAACTGAAGTTTTAAATATTAACCACACAATTCTTAGATTTTTTTCTGCCATGTTTACTTGAAGACCAGAGTCGGTTTTTACACAACGTTTCCCTGCAGCAGAGCGTGGATGCTGCAGCCACCAGAGGTAGATCTGCTTGGAGGTGGACCATGAGGCTGCAGGGCTGAGGAGAGCAGGCTAGTGCAGCATCCGGGGGGCAAAGGCCATCTGCTCACCAGGTAAACACACTTTGTTTTGGATCCAATGTCCAACATTCAGGGTTTTTCTGAAAAATACAGCCATTTTAAAAACAGGGAGTATTTCAACAACTAGAAATGAATACTCTGTTGAAGGACATTTTGATTTAATTTAGTATTACATCTTCACTCTCTGTTTCCTAAAGTTCTTCAAATCTATCAGATTCTAAAGATATCAGACTCTGGGATGTTTTAATAGAGGCAGGCGATATGGATTAAATTTCATCAAAATATTTTGTGTTAATATTGTGATAACGATAAACATGATATAACTTTTTATTGCTTTTTTATGAACCTGTTTGGCAGTGACTCTGTGTTGGAGATTCAGTGCTGCTGTCAGCCTCCTGCCAGCCTTCCTGATTCGTTTCAGTCTTATCTTTTCATCAGTTTTGGAGAAATGTTCAATTTTTGCCTCGTCGCCCTAGCAACATATCCCACCAGTTATTGGTGACTGACTGCATTCTGCCATGATGTATATACACTGCTCAAAAAAATAAAGGGAACACTCAAATAACACATCCTAGATCTGAATGAAAGAAATATTCTCATTGAATACTTTGTTCTGTACAAAGTTGAATGTGCTGACAACAAAATCACACAAAAATCATCAATGGAAATCAAATTTATTAACCAATGGAGGCCTGGATTTGGAGCCACACACAAAATTAAAGTGAAATAACACTACACGCTGATCCAACTTTAATGTAATGTCCTTAAAACAAGTCAAAATGAGGCTCAGTATTGTGTGTGGCCTCCACGTGCCTGTATGACCTCCCTACAACGCCTGGGCATGCTCCTGATGAGGTGGCGGATGGTCTCCTGAGGGACCTCCTCCCAGACCTGGACTAAAGCATCCGCCAACTCCTGGACAGTCTGTGGTGCAACGTGACGTTGGTGGATGGAGCGAGACATGATGTCCCAGATGTGCTCAATCGGATTCAGGTCTGGGGAACGGGCTGGCCAGTCCATAGCTTCAATGCCTTCATCTTGCAGGAACTGCTGACACACTCCAGCCACATGAGGTCTAGCATTGTCCTGCATTAGGAGGAACCCACGGCCAACCGCACCAGCATATGGTCTCACAAGGGGTCTGAGGATCTCATCTCGGTACCTAATGGCAGTCAGGCTACCTCTGGTGAGCACATGGAGGGCTGTGCGGCCCTCCAAAGAAATGCCACCCCACACCATTACTGACCCACTGCCAAACCGGTCATGCTGAAGGATGTTGCAGGCAGCAGACCGCTCTCCACGGCGTCTCCAGACTCTGTCACGTCTGTCACATGTGCTCAGTGTGAACCTGCTTTCATCTGTGAAGAGCACAAGGCGCCAGTGGCGAATTTGCCAATCCTGGTGTTCTCTGGCAAATGCCAAGCATCCTGCACGGTGTTGGGCTGTGAGCATAACCCCCATCTGTGGACGTCGGGCCCTCATACCATCCTCATGGAGTCGGTTTCTAACCGTTTGTGCAGACACATGCACATCTGTGGCCTGCTGGAGGTCATTTTGCAGGGCTCTGGCAGTGCTCCTCCTGTTCCTTCTTGCACAAAGGCGGAGGTAGCGGTCCTGCTGCTGGGTTGTTGCCCTCCTACGGCCTCCTCCACGTCTCCCGGTGTACTGGCCTGTCTCCTGGTAGCGCCTCCAGCCTCTGGACACTACGCTGACAGACACAGCAAACCTTCTTGCCACAGCTCGCATTGATGTGCCATCCTGGATGAGCTGCACTACCTGAGCCACTTGTGTGGGTTGTGGAGTCCGTCTCATGCTACCACGAGTGTGAAAGCACCACCAACATTCAAAACTGACCAAAACATCAGCCAGACAGCATAGGTACTGAGAAGTGGTCTGTGGTCCCAACTGCAGAACCACTCCTTTATTGAGTGTGTCTTGCTAATTGCCAATAATTTCCACCTGTTGTCTATTCCATTTGCACAACAGCAGATGAAATTGATTGTCAATCAGTGTTGCTTCCTAAGTGGACAGTTTGATTTCACAGAAGTTTGATTTACTTTGACTTACTTGTGTTGTTTAAGTGTTCCCTTTATTTTTTTGAGCAGTGTATAATAAAGGTGTTTGGATTCAGTTTTGTGTTCAGAGTGAGTGTTCTTCCTATAGAGGATATTCGTGGGAGAGTCCAGCAAAAGGAGCAATCGGTCATCGCTCAAGTTGATGGTCCCATTTGTTGGTCAGAATCAAGCCTCAAGTTCGCTGGTAATTACTTTTCCACAGAGGAGCAGATTAGTTAGAAAAAGTCTTTCTTCCTTAATCACTTGAAAATTGTTTTTTGTGTTTATGTAGGTTATCGTTGTCTGATATTAAAACATGTTGGATGTTTTCAGTGAACTTAAAAAGGCAAGTACAAAAAATATTTGTAAAGCTGCAAAATATGTAATTACAGCGCTTTGTAAGAGAAACTGCTGGGTGAACATTCATATTGTCCTTTTCTGCTATCAGTGTTTGTCAATTAAAATGTATTTGGAGACTCATTTTATTTGACTCGTGGTGAGGAGCAGTACTAAAAAAAAAAGCTTTTTAATAAAACTGAAAAGTTTGAACTTTCAAACTGACACTATGAAAAAAGTTTTTAATCTTTAAAAAATTAAAAATGAGTCTGACTGACATTCAGATTATTTGAATAGAAACTGGGAAACACAGAAAACCCAAAGTCCTACTTACACAGTAGTTTAACATAATTTCAGTCTGGTTCTGTAGAGACATTATGAGCAGAGTGTCAGGACTCTGGGTTTTTGGGTTGGTTTTGCTTCTCATTTTATTTAGCTTCATTAATGTAGTTCACTTTATTTTACTCCTTCCTGGTCCTTTTGATATTATTATTATAATTTGAGGTATTTAGTGAAATAAGAATTCTCTTATTGCTTTCCTTATTTCCAGTCCTTTATAGTGTTTCTAGCTTTATTCTTTAGTTATCTCAAGTTCTGTCCTTGTTTGTCTGAGTCCATGTCAAGCTTTCTTTTATGACTATAGTTTAATTCAATTTTATCCTTCTAGTTATTTTTTATTTTCAGCCTCCCTGCAGTGTTTCTAGTAATGTTTATTTCTTAATTTTGTCACCTTAGGTTCAGTTATTCTTCCATGTCCGAGTCTATGTATATCTTCCTTTAGTAATTTTAGTTAGGTTATTTCTTTAGTCCGTCTAGCTTTCCCCATAGTGTTACTAATTCTTATTTGGTCTCTTTAGGTTTGGTTAGTCTTTCTTTAGTAATTCTAGTTAGGTTATTTCTTTGTTTAGATCTCCTACTTTCTTTAGCTCTATGTTCCTTAGTTCTTATTGTTGTTAGGTCAGCCTTGTTTCTATTTAGGTTTGGTTATGATTTCCCTCATATCTTTCTCTCCTTGTTCATCAGGTTTTCCTTACTCTTAGTGTCTTTCGTATTGGTGGTATTTTTTCAGTTCCCCGTTTCCTCCCTTTTGTGTTCCTTGCAGATCTCCTTAGTTTCCCTGTGCCATCTTCTCCCCGCCCCTCAGTCAGCTCCTGTGCCAATTACTCACACCTGCAATCACTCCTCTCATCTAGCTAGGCCATTGTTCCATTTACTACCTCCCAGTATTTAAGTTCCTCTATCCCAGTCACAACTTGCCAGTCTGTCTTGTCACCCTGATTGTCACTGCCCATGCTTCCCTTCCTGGATTACCTGTGGTTCCCTCCTGTTTCCAGTTTGTTTGGTTTTTGGATTTTCTTGTACCCTTGGGTTTTGGATTTTTTGTTGTCTAATTTTCTTCATTAAAACATCTGTTTATTTCTATGACTACTGCCTGCTGCGTTTGGGTCCACTTCCACACCACATCATGACACAGAGAGCGTCTAAGTTAACCGATTGACTTTCATTTTGGATACAGAGAGAACAGTTTGAACTTCAACAACAGTAAAATCACAGCCAAATGAAGGTTTACAGTTTAATACAACATTTCTGAGATTAGAGTTTTCAGGAAGAAAATCTTTTAAAATAACACATTTCAAAAACTTCTGTTCCTCTGAAGTCATCTTTAAAAGAAATCCTCGCTTTTACTTATAATTAAATACTTTTAAACTACATACAAGCATAAATAGTATGTTAAGAAGCTATCAAAAGCATTCATAAGATTTAAAAACAATAATTTAACGTAAGCTAGAAATAACAGAAGTGAACCTGCTGTAAAAATGGTGGCCTGAAAACACTACAAGACTTTAATTGGTTTTCCTGTGATTAAGCCGTGTCCATGTAAGGCTGAGTAAACTCCACAGCCACCCGAGGTTTTAGCTAACGCAGCCGCAGACATTTACACTGTGGTGTTTAATTAGCTTTTAATTAATCTACACAACAGAATCCTCTTATGCATGCAACATTATGTGGTAAATCGCTTGATTTCACACTCTGCACAAAGAGACTCGTCGTAATGTAAAACAAAGCAGTCATTTAAACGTGCAGACTGACAGCCAGAGTTTTCATGTGTTCAGGTTTTATTGTGGCCCAGAGGGAGGAAGAATGAATCTGCCAGAAATGTAATACTGCTCTTCCTGACTTCCATCTGCATCACAGTGAATATGTAAACACATGGGACACGCCATATTTACAAGTGGGAAATAAGAAGCAGCCGTAAACATGGGGCTGCTTCTTCTCAGGCCGCCCCATGAGGAGACTATTTGGAGTCACAGGGTCCACGTCTGCCACGTCAGCTGATACATATCCCAAAGGCTTTGAGTTCAGTATCGATTCCACCTCCAGAAGAACTGTAAGAAGTACCTCCTCCTGTAGAGGTTGGGAACCCACACAGCTTCGGAGAGCTGCCTTCACTGAACGAACCTCTCGCTCCCACACTCCGCCAAAATGTGGAGCTGCTGGGGGATTAAACTGAAATTTAATCTTCTGGGAGGCTAGCTGCCCCTGCAGTGTCTCTGACATGTTGGCAAAGGCTTCTCTGAGTTCCCGATCTCCTCCCTTAAAATTGGTCCCACAATCAGACCATAGCTCTGCAGGCTTTCCCCTTCGGGCGATAAATCGTCTCAGGGCCATAAGGAAAGCATCTGCATCCAGGCTACTTAGGAGATCCAAGTGTACTGCCCTCGTTGTCAGACACTTGAAAATGATACCCCAGCGTTTCTCCTGCCGTCTTCCTATTTTCACAATCATGGGCCCAAAGCAGTCAACACCAGTGGAGTAAAAGGCGGGCTTGTACAACCTAAGCCGAGCGGCAGGAAGGTCAGCCATCCTCGGAATTGAGGGTTGCGCCCTCCAACGCTGGCACTCAGGACAGGTGCGCTGGTATTTGCGTATTGCTTCTCTTCCGCGCAGTATCCAGTAAGATCTCCGTAACTCTGCAAAAACCCATTCAGGGCCTGGATGATGGAGATCAATGTCGTATTTCTGGATGAGAAGACGTGTGAAGGGGTGAGTAGGATCGAGGACAATAGGATGCACTGTCGATCCGTCAAGACCTCCTAGACGTCGTAGTCGACCTCCTACTCTGATAAGGCCTGCTGAGGTATCCAGTTCAGGTGCCAAGGTGAGTAAGCGACTTCTGGATGAAACAGATTTCGCTTCGGCAAGTAAACGACATTCCTCTGGAAATGACTCCTGTTGAGCTCGCCTAAGGAGAGCCTGTTCTGCAGCCTGATATTCCTCAGCACGAGGTGAAGTTGAGAGCGTTTGTCCTTGAAGTTTCTTAACAGAAGCATCCAAGAGCTCCTGCCATGTCTTGTACTCCATTTCATCCCGACAGATAGATGCGGAGGTGGTTACTGTTCCACAGAAGACAGCCTTTTGGAGCTCTGATTCCTCATTAAAGGGCTCAGAGTTAGGCTTTTCTGGCCATGTGTCGGGACTGTGGAGCAGAAAGGGGGGTCCATCTGACCACCTGTTTGGCACTTTGAGTTCTGCCAGAGCCTTTCCCCTTGTCAGGTCATCCACTGGATTACTTTCGGAGTCTACATAGCGCCAGGTACAGTTTTCTGTCAACTCCTGTATCTCAGCTATCCTGGCTCCTACAAAGATTTTATAGCGACAGGACTGCGAGCTCAACCAGTTGAGGACAGTTGTCGAGTCCTGATAGTCGAGGTGAGTTCTTTCCTCAGGATACTGCCCAACTGTGCTGCCACCAAGGCTCCACAGAGCTCTAGGCGAGGGATAGAGAGGGTGCGTTTTGGAGCTACACGGGAACGAGCTAGGATGAAGGTGAGATGAACCTGACCGCCGCACTCTTCAGTCCTCATATAAGCTACAGCTCCATAGGCTTTCTCAGATGCATCTGCGAAGATGTGCACTTCACGGACGTCCTCTTCTAAGTTGGTTTGGGTAGGAGCATAAGCGCGTGGGAAAGTAAGCTGAGGTAGAAACTTAAGCTCTGCCTCCCAGTCATTCCAAGCTTGAAGGAGTGTGGATGGAAGGTTTGAGTCATCCCAACCATGCTTCTTATCCCACAACTGCCTAAGGAGGAGCTTGGCCCGAGTAGTGAAAGGTAACAGATAGCCTAAAGGGTCATACTGTGTCGCTAGAACTCTATAGATGTTTCGAAGAGTTGGCATGTCATAGGTCACAGGTCTGTGCTTATAGCCCAAAGAGTCTGTATTCCAGTCCCAACTGAGCCCAAGTGTCGTCTCTGAAGAGTTGGATTTGTCTTCTGCTAACCACAGATCCAGGCTTTGAGATCTCGCTTCAGGGGGCAAATGACTCACAACACTGGGGTCGTTGCAAGCCCACTGACGTAACTCAAAGCCTACAAGGATTTTGGCTTCTTCAGGTGAACTAACACTTTGTAGACAGTTGTCTACGTAGAAACACTTCTCAATGGAGAATCTTAGGTAGTCATCGGGCTGGGTGTGTTCTGTCACATGACGCTGTAGAGCGAATGTTGCACAGCAGGGGCTTGAGGTTGTCCCAAAGGGCAGGACCTGCCACTCAAAGATTTTAGGAGGTTCATCCACCTTCAAATCCCGCCAAAGGAACTTCAACAGGGGGCGATCCTCCTGGAGAAGTACTTGATGGAACATCCCCTTGATATCACCACTCACAGCTATGGGATATTCACGGAACCTAATTAGGACTCCCAGTAAAGGGGCTCCAAGTGTGGGACCAGGCAGCAGAAACTGATTCAGGGACTGTCCAAGGTATTTACGAGAGCAGTTGAAAACCAGGCGATTCTTCCCATTATGACTGACGAGATGATGGGGAATGTACCAGCTCCCCTTTGATGAGGTGTTTTGTGTTACTTCTTTTACGGCCCCAGAATGAATCAGCTTCTGTATTTCTGCTCTGTAAGCATCAGTCTGGTGGGAATCCTTTAGTAGGCGTTTCTCTGTGCTTCGAAGCATGGCCATGACAGATTCCTTTGGTGCGTTCAGTTGTGGCATCTGTGCATGACGGAGGAGAGGTGTGGCATACCTCAGCACGCCATCCACCATTATGCGAATCGTTTTAGCTTCAAGTAGAGCCACAGCTTGAAGATCCTGCTTTGACCGGGTCACTTCCTTTTCAGATGTGTAAGGCACTGCATCCATCTGCCAGAGCCGCTCTACATGCTTAAATAACTCATCCGATTGGGAGGACGTGTATAAGCTTAGGGCAGGCTGGGTTGGCCGCCCCATCTTGGTCCCTGAAGGGTCCACCCCAGCCGTGTATGGACAGCTGCTGGACTGCCAGGTGGGCCAAGCCGAACCGGTTCTATGGGGGTTATCAGGTGCGGCTGGTCTGAACCAATAAGGAGCAGTGGTTCGACTCGCTTCAACGCCGGCACTGGGATCCCTTGCAGGTGTTTATACTTCCTCCGCAGCTGATCAACAGGATATGTATGATGAGCTAAGTTGAGGCTGTCAGCTGTAAATGCTCCCTCAATCTTGTGTTGCAACCCAGGATTAGTAGCTGCAGAGACACTGAAAGATACATTACGTCCATGTAACATCTGAATATCGTAACGGACGGTGCGTAAAGGAAGATCCTCGGGGATGCCCACCAGACCAAGGATTTTTGCAGCAGCTGGGAGCAACATGGTTCGCTCGGAACCGTCATCCAGGATTGCAAAGGTATCTAGAGTGTGTTGCCCATAACTTAGAACCACAGGTACAATCTTGAGCAAAACACGATGGCCGACCCCATGTCGATCTAAGTAGAGGGAACCTGACGCTGAATTGGTAAGGCAACTTTCTTCCTTTGCAGAGACACCCGTGTCGTATCTTTCAGTTCTGACATTTACCTCATGAAGAGCCAGCAGGTGTTTTCCTTGGCAAAGACTGCAGGGCTTCTTCAGTGTGCATTGAGCCGCTAGATGATTTCGGGCACAACGCCAGCATCGTTTGTTGACTTGAATCCAATTCTTTATTTCTTCTTTGGAGAGCTTAGCCACACCATCACATTGACTGAAATAATGTTCTGTGCTCTCGCAGTAAGCACAATAGGCTTATTCTTCCCTCTAACTCGACTCTCCTTTGGTAACAGGGAAGTGTGTTCGGAGGGTCCTTTTACATTATGTAGGACTGTTACAGTCTGTTTGAAGGGATGGGCATCCGCCTTTCTGCAGGTCCGTTCTCTGCTACCCGTCCCACCAGCTTGGCTATCGAACCCTTGACACCATGACTCCTGGCGTAGCCATTCAGATAAGTCATGAAGGGTGTAGGTGGTGCCAGGCTGTTTGAACTGATGTCGACGAAAGTCAGCTCTTTGCTCTGGAGGGAGCTTGCTTATCAGACGGGCAACGTGAGAGCCACAATTCAGTTCCACTTCTCCCTCAAGTCCTAGTGTTTGCAACAGACCAACTAGTGACTGCACCTGGAGAGAGAACCTTTGGAAAGCTACTATATCACCTCTCCTTATTTCTGGGCCATCTAGGACACTTGCGATTTTCCTTAAAGCAAGCTGATGAGGTTGTCCAAATTTATCATGGAGGGCAGCCATGGTATCAGTATAAGGCTTTGGTGAATTCAGGTAAGCATCAGCTATTAGTCGAGCTTCATCAAACTTAAGATGGTCCACAAGTATTTGATACTTAAAGAGCTCGGTTGCGTTACGAGGGAGTAGGTTCTCCAGGGCCATTCGGAGCCTGGCAAACTCAGTAGGATCTGAATGAAGGAACTTCGGGATTGTTGGTTTGGGCCCCCTATATACCGCCTCAGATGAAAGAGGTGGGGCTGAATTATGCCAATTCGACATCTCACACGCTGCCCCCGTCACTGAAGTATGGGGTTCAACCTGAACAGGGTTTGGTTGCAGCAGGCCTGCATTTATTGATGCCCACTTTGAGGATGGCTCAACATGTTGCGAAGAAGCGTGGAACACATTTCCTCTGTGCTCCTGAGGGATGCGTGTTGGCAGAAAGGATTTACGGGGCAAAGATGCTGTATTAGGCGGGGGGTAGTACTGTAAGCCATAATCTGAATACTGTTCTTCAACCTTTAGTTTGGAGAATCCTGTGTGCAGCTCCTCTCCCGGTTCAGGCCACGGAGGTGGATCAGGCCACTCCTCCTCATCTTCATCTTTAATCGGCCTTGTGTTAGTGGTGTACACCCTTTCTGAGCTGCTCATAGGGGGCTGATAAATGGGATATTTTGAGGCAGTCAGCTGAGCCATATCCTTTCTCAGTGAGTGAGCAACTTCAATCAGTGCTTTGATATCACTCCTTGCTTCATTAAGTTCTCTCAGGCCCTCCTGTAGAACTTCCTGTGATTGAAGTAGCTTCTCTCTTTCCACCTGCAAAGCTCTGAATCCTGTATGAGAGGGTTGGATGGGCGTCTCTAGCAGGTTGTAGGGGAAAACTTCAGGCGTGAGATCCCTAAAGTTCCTCCCTTGTTCACTTCTCTCCAGCTGAGGAGAAGTAGGAGAGCAGGTTACATCACTATCACCGTAGCGAGGTGGTGCAGTGCTATACTGAGGTTGGTGTTCCACATGTCTTGGGATAGGTGGTGGGATTTCCCAATGTGGCATTTCTCTAATGGAATGATGTGTGTACTCAACTTCAAAGTCATCAAATCGACTTGGTCGGCGTGACTGCCGTTTAGGTCTCACATCAGGGAATGACGCTCTGTCTGGCTCCATCCTGATAGCTTCTATCCGGCTCGAAGGACCAGTGTTAATTAGGTTAGGTTCTTAGGTTATTTGCAGCAAACAGGATGGTGTATCGGTCAGGATACAGGAAGGAGGACATGAGATCAAACTTGACTTAGATGCGATCTGGTTTATTCGTGGTGATGCTCAGTGTTGCCAGTAGTCTGTAATAACAAATAAATGCCCATTAGGCTAATGTATTACAGGAATAGAGGTTCCACTAATACAAACTCAAACAAAATATCTAATAAGAAATAAACTCAACCATCCACATTTGCATGTAAATCCACAACATACACAAATAACTCAATTCACGTAAAGGTTACATCATTAGGCGCAACTTCGGTGAAAAAAGACAGGAGCGCAGACAGCCCTTTGGCTCGATTTAACATAAGAGGCCCTTTGGCGCCATCATGTGGCCAGATAAAATCCCTACACAACGGCGGCAACTGGCAGCGCATGCCTTTAATTACTATATCTGCCGCAATAACTCAATTGAAAGCAATAACAGTTGCTGGCCGAAATGCAATTACAAATAATAAGATTTAAGGTAAACCTATGAATGCTGAGCAGGCTCAACTGAGTTCCCAGCGCTCAGAACGCCCCACAACATCGCATACCTGTTCTCCCGTAGTTTAAACATATATATTTAAACATATAACAAACTGAATCTAGCGTAAACAAACAGCACGCTAAATGCGGTAACTTACTTTCCGTCATCAACTTAACACTCGGAGCATCACTTCTCAAGACTACAACATGAATGCGGTCTCACATGCTGAGAACGCAGCAAACTGACCCGGAAGTATATTAAATTGCTCCCATGAGCAGAGCACAGCACTAAACTCCGACTTACGTCACTTCCTAGGATACTCTCTAAACCAACATTACAAAATAAAATACAGAAATGTCAGCGCCTTTTATACAAGGATATTCAGACATTTTCATCATTAAACTCCGTTTTTTCACTTCTACCTGGATCCTCAGCATCTGCCTCTCCATCTCACACCACACCTCATGACACAATCAGTTTATTTATAAAGCACCCTTCATATTAAAAGCAGCTCAAAGTGGTGTACAGATCAATAAAAACAAACCCACAAAAACACAGTTACCCACTCCAACCCCACATGGAAAACACACAACTGCATGGAAAATGCACAGACTAAGCAGAAATGATTCAGTTAAGGAAATACGGTGTTACTCTGAGCAGCAGCTCCTATAATGAGATCAGCAGTTCCACCAGGTGTTTGCTAATTGCTGCTGGCTAGTCTGAAGGAAACTCATTAGCTTGGAAATTGCAGCTCAAAGGAGGAGCTTTGTCCTTGAAGGCAAGGCTATGTCCAACCAGGAGTTTTGCACAGCTGAATGGTTGCCATGGAGATTAAAGGACTTCTCAAACATGCATGAAAGAATCAAAGCAACACTCCAGGTTTGTTTCTGATTATGAAATATCATTATAACATGATGTAAAGCTCAAAAAAGTTAATTTTGCATGATAATGCCCCTTTAAGCTTTTATTTTGGTTGTCAGTCATCGTCACCAAAAAGAGACAGTAATATACAAAGGAAACTCATTTGAATATGTTTCCCCCACAGATTTACACCAAGAAAAGGGTTACATGTTTATGAATCATTGAAAGTGAATATTTCCTATAAATAAAAGGCTTCAAAAATGGTTTTTGTCTGATCATTTGTATTTGGTGAATAAATTGTTTTCATGCAGATGCAGGTTGTGTATTACAATTCCCAGGATGCCTCCATACAGATCAAAAGCTCAGCCAGTTTTAGTTCCATTAGTGACAGGTCCGTCACAAAAATCTGTAAACAACAAGTCCTAATGCGCTAACCAACCCTCACCTCCACTTTGATTATAAATGGAAACTGGATCTATGTTCCTCTTTTCTAATGTTTTCTTTTATGGTTCATAGAATTCGTGTTCAGGAAGCTGGACTCTTAAATCTCTCTTTTATGATGTTACACAAACCAAAACTACACGTTTAGTTCTGTTCACACAAGAAATGATAAATATTTGCTTCATGTGTCACCTCAGTGGTTTAACTGAAAGATGTGAATTGTCCGGGGGAAGTGTTGCTTGGAGAATATTGTTGTGTGTGGGGGAGTGTTGTGTGAAGTCCCAGGAAATGTTTCAGGTCCATCAGTTTGAAAAAACTTGAGGATCCTGAGAAACAAATGTGCTAATGACAGAGAAACAACTTATTGCTACAAGAAAAGCATTTATCCACCGTCATTGGCTGCTATGCTAACTAGCCTTAACATTCAGCAGTATACACAATGGTAATTGACAGTCCTGAGACCCTCCTCCTGGACCTTATTGCCTGGTTCTGACTGAGGTTTATTTCTGTAGAATGGGACACAGAGAGAAGGAGAACGAATTTTATCACAGATTATCTGTCTCAAACTACAACAGGATGGTTTTAAATGATACATAAGAAACCTTTCTTATTTTTATTTTCTAATACAAAACTTACATACCCCAGCTTTAAAACCGCATAATTTTCCACTGTATTATCCGGGGTTGAGGGTTAAGGGGTTTTAAGGAAGTAAATGGCAAATCCATCCATCCATCCATCCATCCACCAGGACTGAACCACTGCAGACAAATAACTGATCTTACTTTGGCTGATATCTATTACATTTATTACTTTCCCATTCCAGTTGATTATTGGGATGACTCTGAAAACGTTACTTCCAGCTCCAGTCAAACTGTATCTCCTCTCTGTCATAATTTTTCTGTTGAGCATAAATTAAAAGTTCAGAAGGATTGCTGCAAACGGTCGACAGCCGAATTAACGAGACGCCTACGAAATGTCAAGAGAGTAAGAGGAAATCTCCGAGGCGCATTGTGGTGGTGATGTCTGTGTCTGTGGGTGTGTATGCGTGTGTGTGGGAGGTGGGATGGGGTCATTTGTCTTGGACCATGTTAGTCCCAGGCGTCCAACATGGTGACACCAGGATCTTGAGCGTCTTTGAAAGCCTTGAGCTCGTAGCAAGATGCTCACTCATTCATCACCAGCTGACGTGACGGCCTGACGCCGTTTGCCCTGCCGGGTGAATTTCACTGACCTTTGGCCCCCTGGACTCCGGGGCCCTCTTTTATGTCCGGCGGCGTTTTCTGGATGACATGCGTGTTTCTCTGCTTTGAATTCCTGAAGCTGTGATCTGAATCGACAATGTTTTCATGTCAGGTAATATTTAATGTTGACATCCTCTCAGCTCAGCCTTATTTATTAGCAAAGCTGCTTTAAAACCTGAACCGTGGCTGCGCTTTTATTAACCCCTAAACCGTCTGACAACCTAAAAAAAAACATTCTGCTGAGTTGCAGATTTGAAAAACTAAGTAATCCTATGCAGTGTTGTATAAAGTACTGAAATCTCAGTCAAGTAAAAGTATAGGTACCTCTCCAAAATATGACTTTGGTAAAAGTCCAAGTCACTGACTGAAATGTTACTTGAGTTAAAGTCTTAAAGTATCTGAAACTTCTTGTACTTAAGTATGGAAATTGCTGTAAAAATGGATGTACTCAAGTAATGTAATGAAAAGTACAAGTAAAAAGTAAAACAAGGCAAATGCAGTTTGAATGACATTTTTTATATTTTGGTAAACTTGTCAAATACACTTAAAATAATGTACACAACCAAGTGCAGGCAAAATTAAACCTGCTAATAGATATACCTGCAGGCATCATTTAGTTAAGAAAATTAGGTGCTTTACCTATAGCACAAGGTTAACTTAACCTGCTTTACAACTGAACCAGCTTCTTAGTATACCCTCCAGGACAGAAAATACAAAGTTTTTGTAAGCCTTAAGTTTTCCCTTCAAGTAAGGTCAGTGCTGAAAATGAGAAAAATAAATAGCACAGAAAATGCGGCCAACATGAAGAAAAAGAGCTGTTACGATTACTCTACTTCACAAATCAATGAATCAGTCAATCCTACAGTCAGTAGGTGGTGCACACAACTGGTCATTATGCAAAAGAAAAAAAGAATTGGGAGGGAAATGCAGCTTATTGGCATCTGTAAACCTGGTTTTGAACTTGCATGCCTTTCCTATATTCGTTAAATTTAGTCTAAATTGCTATCGCTATGGCTTCTGTCCCCCCTTGAACAGAGGAATCTTGTCATGAAGTGCGGGTGGTGAGAGTGGTGAGGCAGAGGCAGCGGACCCAGGTATGATGAATTATGATGGTTTAATGAAGAAAACTAGTCCAAACAACGAGCAGCAGGCACATCGAACACACTGACCACGAATAGACTGAACATTGACGAGGACCCGACGAGAAACAAGGAACACAGGTGGAGTTAAATACACGGGAGGGTAATCACAGAACGAGACACACCTGGGAACAATCAAGGGGAGGACAGGACAACGAAGAGACTCAAGGACACAAAACACTCTAAATGAACACAGAAAACACAGATCCTGACAGTACCCCCCCCCTCAAGGGCGGCTACCAGACACCCACAAAACAAAAACACAACAAGGGTGGGTGGAGGGGCGCCGGACGGCGGGCCAGAGTCCAAAATAACACAAAACAACCCACCGTTGTGGGCGGAAACACAGGGAGGGCCAAGAGTCCAAAAACAACAAAAAACTACCCACAGGGTGGGCGGAGGCAAAGGAGGCGGGAACCACGGAGGTGGTCTGGCGGTGGTCTGGCGGTCGTCTGCGGCGGCGGGAACCACGGAGGCGGTCCGGCGGTCGACCGCGGCGCTGGAGGCGGGAACCACAGAGGCGGTCCGGCGGCCGTCCGCGGCGCTGGAGGCGGGAACCACAGAGGCGGGAACCACGGAGGCGGTCTGGTGGCCGTCCGCGGCGCTGGAGGCGGGAACCACGGAGGCGGTCCGGCGGCCGTCCGCGGCGCTGGAGGCGGGAACCACGGAGGAGGTCCGGCGGCCGTCCGCGGCGCTGGAGGCGGGAACCCCGGAGGCGGGACCCCAGGAGGCGGTCCAGTGGCCGTCCGCGGCCCTGGAGGTGGTGATGATGAGCCCCGGGGGCCGCCCACAGACGGCGACGACGAGCCCCCCGAGGCAGGGTCTCTGGTGGAGAACATGGGGTCTCGGTCGGAGCACAGGGGGTCTCGGTCGGAGCACAGGGGGTCTCGGTCGGAGCACAGGGGGTCTCGGTCTCGGACGGAACACTGGGGTTCTCGGTCTCGGACGGAACACTGGGGGTCTCGGTCTCGGACGGAACACTGGGGGTCTCGGTCTCGGATGGAACGCAGAGGGTCAGGGTCTCGGGTGGAACGCAGGGGGTCTGGGTCTCGGTAGGAATGCAGGGAGTCTCTGGAGGAACACAGGGAGTCGGGGTCTCAGGAGGAACACAGAGGGTCTGGGTCTCAGGAGGAACACAAAGGGTCAGGGTCTCAGGAGGAACGCAGAGGGTCAGAGTCGGAATGCAGGGAGTCTCTGGAGGAACGCTGGGGGTCTGGGTCTCGGAAGGAACACTGGGAGTCTCGGAAGGAACACTGGGAGTCTCGGAAGGAACACTGGGAGTCTCGGAAGGAACACTGGGAGTCTTGGAAGGTGCGCCGGCTGGAACGCCGGCTGATTCGGCCTCGGGTGCGCCGGCTGGAACGCCGGCTGATTCGGCTTCGGGTGCGCCGGCTGGAACGCCGGCTGATTCGGCCTCGGGTGCGCCGGCTGGAACGCTGGCTGATTCGGCCTCGGGTGCGCCGGCTGGAGGTGAGCCGGAGCGGAGCCTCGGGGCCGGCTGCGGGGGCGAGCCGGAGCGGAGCCCGGGAACCGGCTGCGGGGGCGAGCCGCAGCGAAGCCTTGGAAACGGCTGCGGGGGCGAGCCGCAGCGAAGCCTTGGAAACGGCTGCGGGGGCGAGCCGCAGCGAAGCCTTGGAAACGGCTGCGGGGGCGTGCCGCAGCGAAGCCTTGGAAACGGCTGCGGGGGCGAGCTGCAGCGGAGCCTGGGAACCGGCAGCGGAGGTGACAGCTCCGGAAGGCGACGAGGGGCCGGGTCCACCGGCGGCTCACGTCGCTGTCTCCGGGCTGACAGCGCAGGTGACGGATCCGGAAGGCGACGAGGGGCCGGGTCTGCCGGCGGCTCACGTCGCCGTCTCCGGGCTGACAGCAGAGGTGACGGATCCGGAAGGCGACGAGGGGCCGGGTCCGCCGGCGGCTCACGTCGCTGTCTCCGGGCTGACCGTGGAGGTGGCGGCTCCGGAAAGCGACGAGGGGCCGGGTCTGCCGGCGGCTCACGTCGCTGTCTCCGGGCAGACAGCGGAGGTGGCGGCTCCGGAAAGCGACGAGGGGCCGGCTCCACCGGCGGCTCAGGTCGCTGGCTTCCTGGACGGAGGTATCGACGGGGGCCATATCCGGGGGGTGCTAACACCAGCCTTGTTCCCCGGAAAAGCTCCCGCTGCAGGTCGGCGAGAGCCTCCGCCAGCTCCCTGTCCTCCCTGCCGGACCTCCGCCACGGGCCGCTCTGCCCTTTAGGCGGTAACCTCACTCCCGCTGGGTCCATCATAGCAGCCTCACCTTTCGGTCTGGTCGGGTCCTTCTGTCATGAAGTGCGGGTGGTGAGAGTGGTGAGGCAGAGGCAGCGGACCCAGGTATGATGAATTATGATGGTTTAATGAAGAAAACTAGTCCAAACAACGAGCAGCAGGCACATCGAACACACTGACCACGAATAGACTGAACATTGACGAGGACCCGACGAGGAACAAGGAACACAGGTGGAGTTAAATACACGGGAGGGTAATCACAGAACGAGACACACCTGGGAACAATCAAGGGGAGGACAGGACAACGAAGAGACTCAAGGACACAAAACACTCTAAATGAACACAGAAAACACAGATCCTGACAAATCTAGGTAGCCTGCTACAGTCAACATTAGGCCTAAGCTAAATACACCACTTGTGGAACTGAAACAATGCCAAACAAAGTTCATTTATGGTCAAGATTTCACAATACAGTAGTGCCTAGTGACCAAGCTATAGTTACTGAAACAGGAGGATTATAACCATTTCATAAGACGTTACCTCGATGTGTTTCTTCAAGTTGGACGGGGAGTTTTTGTAAGATAGAATTTCCACATCTTCGGGCAGGAATAACATACACTGCATGCGGTACGACGAATCTTTAACACCCACGAAAGAGTATATTGTGTTTAAATAAGGCCATGGGCTCTCATCACCAGCTGGTGGTTCCCCTGGAGCCGCGTCCGACGTAGTTGCAGTCATTGTGGTCTCCGTCTCCTCCTCTATGTGGCTGCTGCTGATTGCGAGACTTGCTTTGTGTTTAATGGGAGAAGCGAAACAGGTGTATCCTATTGGTGGTGATGAACAAGACCAGGCAAGCAGGCTACCGACTTTGTTCGGTAGCCTACTTGCTACTTGCTAATCAGTAGGTGGGGTCAAAACACTTGCGTTTCTCTCTCTCGCTTTTTTGTAACGAGTAACTAAACCACACATTGAAAATGTATCGGAGTAAAAGTATGCAATTAAGTTCGGAAATATAGTGAAGTAAAAGTGAAAGTTATCAAAAATTTTCATACTCGAGGAAAGTATGAAGTACTCCAAAATATACTTAAGTAAAGTAGTGAAGTGTTTTTACTTCGTTACTATACAACACTGATCCTATGATTTAACTAGTCAGTAGCTAATACTTGAACTCAAGAAGTTAATAGATTCAATTTTAGCAGCAATAATTCTCCGTATAATTTTATTAGCCTCATCTTTGTGGATGTGAAGCATATCTTCATAACATTACTTCATTTCTTCAGACGTTGATTTATCCGCAGCTCTCTTAAAGCCGCAGTATTTCATAACAGCTTGATGGCTGGACTTTCACTAGGCCATTCCAACACCCTGATTCATCTCTTCTTCAGCCATTATGTTGTAAATTTGCTGCTGTGTGTCAGATTGTTATACAGCTGATGATCCTGTACAGGCCAGTTTCGCCTATTGGACAGATGGACTCACGTTTTACTGTTAGATGCTTTGATATAAATAGGAGTTCATTAGTGATTCAGTAACTGTGAGGCGTAAAAATCCTGCAGAACCAGAAGCATCATCCGGCCACCATCTGTATCTGTGTTTTGGTTTTTTCTATGCGACCCATTCTCAGGAGGAATTTCCAAGAATGCTCACTGCTGTGAAGGTTGGCAGCCGTCCTAAATGTTAGACACTAAATGATAATCAGTCTGACTGCAGAATAAGAGAAAACAGTCTTATGGCTCTTCGCAGAATGGCAGAAACTATTCAAGTCAAGTTTATTTATACAGCACATTACAGCAACAAGTATGAAAACATACAGCAACCAATTATGAAACAATCATGAAACATGAAACAAACATTAAACATTACATTTTGTCAAATGCCATCACCAAACTCATCAAGGACATACACACAAAATATATTCATTATGTTCCATTTATTATCCATCAAAATCAGCTCTAACCAGATTGGCTTTTAGTCTGGAGTTAAAGGAACTCAGTGTTTTGGCTGTTTTGCAGTTTTCTTTAAGTTTGTTCCAGATTTGTGGTGCATAGAAGCTGATTGCTACCTCTCCATGTCTGGTTCTGGTTCTGCTGCAGTAATCAATATGTCTAAAGATAAACATGGATGAGTTACTCTGACGCTGATACATTAGTCCTCTGATCCTGGAAATGTTCTTCAGATGATAGAAGGCTGGCTTTGGAACCATCTTTACGAGATTCTGAAGGTCCAGATTTTGGGCCTGGTGAGTAGATTCTAGCTGTAGTTCTGTGCTGACTCTACATCGTTCCTTTTTAGGTCCAAATATGATAACTTCAGATTTGTTGCTGTTCAACTGGAGAAGCAGTTATTTCTCTAAAGTCATTGTTTTTCCTCCTCAGCATTGCAGTTCTGCTTCCATAGACGTGTCCACTGCCACATGATCAACACATGACAGCTGCTGCTCTCCATCTGTAGCCCTGTCTCAGCAGTAGGGTGTACTTTGTTTTTCTACATGATTGCATTGGCAGCATTTGGAACCGTTTTTTTCCTAGAACTATAAATGAGGTTGTTATTTGAGTATATAGTAAACTTCTGTTTGCATGGATTATTCAGTACCTGCTGTGTTCAGCCTCACAGCTCATCCTGAAACTAAAGACAGATCAGCTGCTCTGTGTTCACTGCTTTGGGTTTTTTTGTGTATTGTCCTGTCTGTTGGTGCAGACACCAACAAACTGTGTTCCTGTCTGTTGGTGCAGACACCAACAGACAGGAACACAGTTTCAAATCATGTCAGGAAGTCGCCACAGAAGAAAAAAGGTGAAAAAGTCTCCATCAGGGCTGTGTGACAGGAATGTTACCCAAATGTCTTGCTGCCCCCAAATCCAAATCCATTCAGTTTGACCAGAACCATCAGAATAACGAGGCTGCTGTGTGTCATCTGCTGCATTTTGCTTTTTTTCTGAGTTCCTGCAGCCTGGTGTCAAGAGACCATGTAGCTATGCAATGCTGAGATATGTCATATAATAAGAACGTTGCTTTGAAAGTGCCTAACCTGTTTTTTCTTTTTATTATGACTTTAACACACAAGATTTAGGGAGGGTCAGGAACAAAATACAGGGGTCTCATGGATGGGAACTGACAAGGAGCAGCTGTGAGGAAACACACCTGCTCTGAATACACACTCTGAAATCAGGCAACACACGCACACACGCACCCCCCCGCCCACACACACACACACGCACACCCACATGCCAACCTGCACACAACTCTATGGATATGACAGTTGTCCTGGGTTTAACACTAAAATGTTAAAGTTGTTTTGTTCAGCAATTTACGCTTCATTTCTTCTACTAAGAATGTGAGCTGCTTTTAAAAAACACAAACTTATGTAATAATAGGGTCTTAATCATTTAAAAGCTAAAGTGATGTTTTATTAAATAATTTGTGAAAACTTTATACTAATAAAATGTTGTTTGAATCCAAGTGTAAATGTGATTCAATGATTTTACATGTAAATCTGAAGATAGAACTGGTTTCTGTCAGATTTTTCTGTGTAGGAAAAGATTCAGTGAAACTTAGATTTTTTTATTTTTTTATCTGCCGGCAATTTCAAAACTGAAAATGTAAACTCATAACCTGCTGATGGTCAGATTATGAGCTCAGCCTGAGTTCTGCCTCCTTCTGGTCTCTGGCTAAGTACAATTAAATCCACGTTCAGATTGTCGTCTCTGTGTTGGACATAAACTCTGCTTCACAGCAGCCCTAACTGTACGACGAGGAAACACGGCTCGTTCACGTCAGGAGACTTTATAAAATCTCACTATGTCTGAAATGTTTTTTGTTTTAGTTTGCTGAGTTGGTTTCTTATTATCTGCACGAATAAGGCATGCTGAGGAAGCACATGTCAAACCTCCCACCCAGAGAGACAGAAGCACATGATCACCCAGGAATGGAGTCTAAATGAAGGCTTGTTTGTTTTTTCACCTTCTGTGTCATTTTGTGTGATACTCGGCCCCCTGGGGGACATGGAGGAAATGTTTTCTTTTGTTTTTTTATGTATTTAGTAGTCAGTTCATGCAACATCTTGAATACTGAAAGTCTTTCTCCTACAATACAATGTTTTTGTAAAGATTCTCCATGTAGGAATTTTGTGTTATCACGTTATAACTTATCTAAAGTTTTATATCTTTGCATTTTGGATAAACACACCAAAATTATGAGTAAAATGCTGGAGCAAAACAGATCAAACATTGGCTTCCCATCCTTACCCTAAAACAGAAACATGACAGAAACTTTCTATAAGAAGGAAAGAAAGAAGCAATGCATCCAAACTATTTGCATTACTTTTTACTAGTTATGTAATATCAATATCAGACAGTTTGGTTTGTGTGTAAATGGTTATGTGCAATATCATATTACATAAAGAAACATTAACACACAGTTAGAGCTGCAGTATGTAACTTTTACAAAAATATGTTTTTCCATATTTGTTAAAACAGCATAATATGAAACAGATAATCTGTGAAAGAATCAAGCTCCTCCTCTCTGAGTTACTATTACAGTCTGTAAAAATGCTCCACTCCCAGTGTTCAGTTTATCTGTGCTACCCATCAATCCATCCTTGTGATAATGCCCACATCGATGCTACATCACATTCTGCTTACTCTGCAGATTTCTTATAAATACATACCTGGTGAAGTCTTGTGTCATGTGTTTTTTTTTCATCAAAGATTACAGTAAGCTTTATTTCATTTATTTTATGCCTGGCTTTCATTAAGCTGCTGTATTGCTTCATGTTTTTAGTTTACATGACAGGCAAATTGTAAATATATTTATGAATGGCTTTAGTTTGCTATGTCGTTACTACTGTAAACAAGTTATTGTTTGGCGGTTAATCAGGACAAAATACGTTGTTTTGTGGGCTATTTTGTCCCTATATTTTAACACTTTTTAGTTTAATAACACTCTTTTATTAAACTATGCTAAATAGAACATGTTGGTGGGATTGAAGCTGTGTAATATATATTAAGCATATCCTGTCATTTCAGGGGCACAGTGACCTGCGCAGTTTGGTGGACACATTGTGCTGCATTTGATAAAGTCTGTCATACAACAGATTAATACACAAAAGAGAATTGCGGTGATCTGTATTTGTAGATGACTGTGTTTAATTTAATTCCAATAAAACAATGTTTCCCCTGTCTGATACTGTTTTATTCTTACATACACCTCTGTATTTAAAATGTTTTTTTAAAAAGGTAGTATATTCTAATAAAAGGATTAGTACATAGATCTATTCAGCTGAAGGAAGTGATCTTGTAGTTTTGTCATGTATATAAATTGTTCCAATGCTAAGCTTAGCATAATTCCTAAGCTTACACTTTGGTCCCGTCACTCAAATAATGTTATCCAATATATATAACATCAACACAACACAAGCTTTCAGTTTGTAAACATGAAGGTAGCAGTTTTGGACGCGTAGCACCGATACAGAGATACAGTACGAAAATCTGACAAGGTAGCACTAATAGTCAGAACACCGGTCACAAATAACCAATTAGAACCTGGAGCGTTTCTTTACGCTGTCAATCATCCCCCTGTATGCTGCTCAATGTGGCAATGGTGGATAAACAACTTTATGTGACAGGAAAAACATTTATCAGCCGTTATTGGTGACTGTGCTTTCTAGCTTTGGCATTTGTGGCAGGCTATGTGGTTGTGAGCCAGCTGTAGATTAGCAAAGACTAGCGCTGTCAGTCACAGTGACTGACAGCGCTAAGACCCTCCTCCTAGCTCTTATTGGTTGTTTCTGACTCAGTGATGATTCAGTTAACTGGGAGAAGGCAGATCAGCTCAGGTTTTTCACAGATTATCTGTCTTATATTGTACTGACATACTGATCATTTTATATATTTTTTAAATAAAAGCTACATACTGCAGCTTTAATATATTTATTTTAAACCAGTTTTCTGCACCAAACAGTTAAGAATGTAGAAACACGTTTTTCACTGAGGCTCTTTAAATCGACATTTGTTACTAACCATGTACAGAATAGACCGGAGTGTAGTCTCAAATTTATAACGTAAAGTAAAACAATCCCCCATGTTTCCTGGAGGGTTCTGTATAGTTCTTGACAGTATAAGGAAATATTTCAGTGGTAAAAAGTTTAGTTCATGTGAACATGTCACTCTTTCTTCTTGTAATTTCAGGATCTGTGTTTTCTGTGTTCATTTAGAGTTTCTTGTGTCCTTGAGTCTCTTCGTTGTCCTGTCCTCCCCTTGATTGTTCCCAGGTGTGTCTCGTTCTGTCATTACCCTCCCATGTATTGAACTCCACCTGTGTTCCTTGTTCCTCGTTGGGTCCTCGTCAATGTCTAGTCCGTTCGTTATCAGTGTGTCCATGTGCCTGCTGCTCGTTGTTTTAGACTGTGAGTTTCTTCATTAAATCATTATTCATCTTACCTGGGTCCGCTGCGTCTGCCTCACCACCAACACCGCACCGCAATTCATGACAGAAGGACCCGACCAGAACTAACGGTGAGGCTGCTCAAACATGGACCCAGCTGGAGTGAGGTTCCCTCCTAAAAAGCAGAGCGGACCGAGGCGGAGATCCGGCAGGGAGGAGAGGGAGCTAGCTGAAGCCCTCGCCGACTTGCAGCGGGAGCTTTTCCGGGGGACAAGACTGGTGTTGGCAACCCCGGATACGGCCCCCGTCGATTCCTCCGTCCGGGAAGTCAGCGACGTGAGCCGCCGGTGGAGCCGGCCCCTTGTCGCTTTCCGGGAACACCTCCTCCGCTGTCTGCCCGGAGACAGCGACGTGAGCCGCCGGTGGACCCGGCCCCTCGTCGCTTTCCGGAGCTACCACCTCCGCAGCCGGTTCCGAGGCTTCGCTCCGGCTCACCTCCGCTGCCGGTCCCGAGGCTTCGCTCCGGCTCACCTCCGCTGCCGGTCCCGAGGCTTCGCTCTGGCTCGCCTCCGCAGCCGGCCCCGAGGCTTCGCTCCGGCTCCCCTCCGCAGCCGGCCCCGAGGCTTCGCTCCAGTTCGCCTCCGCTGCCAGCTCCAAGGGTCCGCTCCAGACCACTTCTGACTCTCTGAGTTCCTCCCGAGATTGCCAGTGTTCCTCCCGAGACTCTCAGCGTTCCTCCCGAGACCCAGACTCCCGAGACCCAGACCCTCTGCGTTCCTCCCGAGACCCAGACCCTCTGCGTTCCTCCCGAGACCCAGACCCTCTGCGTTCCTCCCGAGACCCAGACCCTTTGCGTTCCTCCCGAGACCCAGACCCTCTGCATTCCTCCCGAGACCCAGACCCTCTGCGTTCCCCCCGAGACCCAGACCCCCTGCGTTCTGACTGAGACCCCCTGTGCTCCGACCGAGACCCCGACTCTCTGTGCTCCACCAGAGACCCTGCCTCGGGGGGCTCGTCGTCGCCGTCTGTGGGCGGCCCCCGGGACTCCTCATCGCCACCTCCAGCGCCGCGGACGGCCGCTGGACCGCCTCCGGGGTTCCCGCCTCCAGCGCCGGGGACGGCCGCCGGACCGCCTCTGGGGGTCCCGCCTCCGTGGTTCCCGCCTCCAGCGCCGCGGACGACCGCCGGACCACCTCCGTGGTTCCCGCCTCCAGCGCCGCGGACGACCGCCGGACCACCTCCGTGGTCCCCACCTCTTTTGCCTCCGCCCACCCTGTGGGTAGTTTTTTGTTTATTTTTGGACTCTTGGCCCTTCCTGTGTTTCCGCCCACGTTGGTGGGTTGTTTTTTGTTTTTCTGGACTCTGGCCCCCCGTCCAGCGCCCCTCCGCCCACCCTTGTTGTGTTTTTTTTTTTTGTGGGCGTCTGGTAGCCGCCCTTGAGGGGGGGGTACTGTCAGGATCTGTGTTTTCTGTGTTCATTTAGAGTTTCTTGTGTCCTTGAGTCTCTTCGTTGTCCTGTCCTCCCCTTGATTGTTCCCAGGTGTGTCTCGTTCTGTCATTACCCTCCCATGTATTTAACTCCACCTGTGTTCCTTGTTCCTCGTTGGGTCCTCGTCAATGTCTAGTCCGTTCGTTATCAGTGTGTCCATGTGCCTGCTGCTCGTTGTTTTAGACTGTGAGTTTCTTCATTAAATCATTATTCATCTTACCTGGGTCCGCTGCGTCTGCCTCACCACCAACACCGCACCGCAATTCATGACATGTAAAGTTTTTATTAGACATCATTTCATCTGCTCAGACGGATGACCTAATGCAAGTAAATTTATGGTTTGCTTAAAACTTCATCCACAGTCTTGTCTACAGAAACATCAGTTCCAACCCTGCCAACAATAAATTCATAATCAAACTTGTAATTAGACAATTACAAGTTTGAAACTGTCTACAATTACTAGTTGGAGCAACAATAAACATAATGAAGCCAGGCTAGTGTTCTCCATAAAAGTAGAATGGAAAGGCGACTGACTGCAGGCAGCAGCAACTCCTCACTGACTGGGAGGAAGATATTTTTATTGCCCAGATAAATTTTTCAGTGTCAACAGAATGGAGGCTTTTGTGCTCGTCCATATCCACTTCATTCATCGGTTGATTAAAGTGATACAAGAACAACAAAGCAGGCACTCTAATCATTGGCAGTATAACTCTGCAACACAGTCTCACCCCATAACATTACATTACAGAAAGATGTAAGTCGCCCATCAAAGTGAGATGTTTGTCTAAAAATACTTTGAAGAAGAAACACAGATGGCAAACTGTACTGGTGACTCATTCAGGAACAATGTTTGTTGGATCTCTGCCTTTCTCACAAATAACTTTCTCAGATATAATCGAGGTGACACTTGGGTACATAGAGTGTGTGCTGAGCTTAGCCAGTCTGTGTACTCATTATGTTGCCTTTCTGCCTCCTGTGTCAACTTGATGTTTTCATTCCTTTTTTATTGTTTATCTTTTTTCTGGAAAACAAACAGTCTCATTATGTTGCTCAAAATCCACCTAATGTCATCTTAAAGGTAACCAAGGGAGGAAGAAAATTAGTGTGAATGTGTGCGTGTGTGTGTGTGGGCGTGCGGGCGTGCGTGGGGGTGTAGGTGTGTGGGGGTGTGTGAGTCCATCTGTGTCGTCTTGATCTGCTTTTCAGCTGTATCGATGGTGCAGCAGCTGACAGGATCACTCACTTTCAAGGCTGCTAATGGTAAAGCCTCCACAGAGCTGTTTCTGCTGAACATAGATCTCTAGAAATTGAGCATATAGAAAAAATATTCACATTATTTGTAAGTTTCCTGACAATTAATGAACTTCAATGTATTTTTATGGAGGGTATTGTGTAAAATCGATTTTTTTCTGCTTTACATCATGTTATATCATTTTACCCTCATCAGAAAATAAAGTGTTGCTTTGATTATTTCATGCTTGTTTGAGAAATCCTGTTATCTCCATGGCAATCATTCGAGGTACCTAAACGCTTGGTCTCACTGAATGTCGCCTTTTCCACGAAGCTCCTCCTTGGAGCTGCAGTTTCCAGGCTCCTGCCTCACAGATCATCCCCATTCAGCTCCTTCAGACTAGCCAGCAGCAATTAGCAAACACCTGGTGAAACTGCTGAGCGCATTATAGGAGCTGCTTCTCATAGCAATGCTGGTAAAAATGTGGCTGTAATGATGAGGTGCTGAAGGAGGAGGGTAAGAAAGAGCAGGTGTTTCTTAAAGATACAGAGGCCCCATTTCAAGGGGTTAAATTTCAAAGCCAAATTTCCTTTGAGTCATATTTGATATATATAATAGCCTTCAATAGCATTTATATAGTTAACTGAAGGTAACTTAGTTACTTGATTGTGCTACATGCTGGAAAACACAAGGTTCTGCCCCTTTAAGCAGTAAATGACATAAAGTAGGGCAGAATTGTGAAATATAAAGATGAATGGTTTAAATTTTGTAGAAGCATTTTGTCTCCAGTTACAACTGTGACTCTATGTACTTGGTGACTTCCTAAGGCAACTAGATGCACTGTATTTTATTTTTATTTATTAATCGCTTCCATTTTTATTTTATTTTTCTACAATATATTGAAGTTTGTGTTTGTGGCATCCAAGTTCAAAGAGTAGAAATTCTTTTAGGAGATGCTGCACCTGCTAATGCAGCAACTGCAAAGCTGACTGAACTATTAATTTGGAAAATGGTATTTCACCACGACTCTTAATTCCCTCAATTGGTTCAGTTGGTAATGAATACATATATACAGAAAAGTTTAAGTTTCTGAAAAGTAAGAAGAGAGAGGCAAGTTGGAAAGTTCAACAGTAGCAGCTTGAGTAGACCAGAATATGGTGCACAATACTCAAAAGATGTTTTTCCTTCTGTTTTCTGTTGAGTTGCTTGCGATTGCTTTTTTCACCCAGGCATGACAGCTGCACACTGACTCATACGTGCAGTTTTGACAGGGAGGATTTGGGGAAAAGAAGACTTTGTGTAATGAAGAAGTTTCTAAACACAAGGCAGAATAATAGAAGGTGAAAATTATCTCAGAGAGACTTCCCTGCAGACTCAAGCACATGGAGCCAAAACGGAGCTGAGATTCGCAAGTAAATCCCTACGTGCTTACACAGGCAGAAATTTGCATGTGCATTTTTTTTGTTTGGAACAGAATGGGTATCCACAGTTCTCTTTTATTAATCTTTTTCTTTGTGAAAGAATTCACATGATCATGAGTAAGCCTGAGAAATCTTAATTCCTCTGGCTTAGTTGTCATTAAAATATATTGTGTGGTCCACAAGTTGTCAGATGTGGTCATGAAAACAGCAGCAAAGATGTCCCGATACCAATACTTATAGCAGTTAAATATAAGTTATTTGATGATCTGGAATAAAAAAAGAAGAAAAAGAATAAACAGAAGAAGATGGGAGATGGTGTGAGGGAAAGAAATTATCTGCAGTTTAGAGATATTTGGAGGTGAATAACAGACTCTCTGCTGCAACCAGCACCAAGGTTATATTTATTAAACAGTATCAAAAAAGTTATGATAAACATTCATTTCAATGAGACAAATTCAAGACATTTTCATATTAACATTAAAGGCAGTATTATAGAAAACAATGTTTTTTACATTTACTACTCCTCCATGATTTCCCCACTCAGCTCCTCCAGACTAGTGGGATCAGCAATTAGCAAAGAATTAGCAAACACATTATACAAACTACTTCTCAGCTCAGTGTTCCAAACAGTTAACAGCATAATGAGAAGCATTGTGATGACTTGCTGAAGAGTCGCAGCTTCTCAAAGAGACAGAGTCCCAATTCAAGGCAGCAACATATAAAATTTACTTCAGGTTTCATATACACATTTTTATAAAAACTGAAGGTAACATGGTAACTTGATAAAATGGCCCTGAGTAGCTGGAAATTATATGATACTGTCCCTTTAAGATATGAGACCTGGTAGAAGAGTTGTTATTTTTATTTTACATTTAAAATGACTCTAACCTATTGAATCTGGTTAATAATTTAGAAGTAGATGAAACATTTTAAAATGCCTTGATCGGGATAATGTAACGCTTGGGTTGTGTTTAAGGGAGGAGAGGAGGCGGCAGACTCGTTAAGACGTCAAAAACTCACAACCACACTGGTACTGGGAATTCCACAGTGTTGTCCTTTAATAAACAAATTCTTCACCAACCTTACAAAGCTCGGTTGAACGGCTGCTATATTATCAAACATGAAAATGAGCAGAGTCCAAACAACCCATAATGTTACTAAAAGTTAGGGAGCTAACATGTCCGTCTCGGTTCATCTGTCCATCTGTAGCACGTTTCTCCCACGCTCTCTACAGAGAAGCAGTGGCGCATACTTGTGACATCATTAGCGATACTAGAGTATCTTACAGAGACACTACACAAATACGACTGTTACAGTAAGAAGCTAGAAACTTAGAAACTCCAGTTAGAAGCAGCTTTATGAGGTAATTAGGCTCATCTGTCTCTGAATGAATGAATGTAAACTATTAAGAAGAGATGAACCTTCCACTGCTTTACTGGAATATTATGCAGATGTCCCTGAACAAAGCTGCAGCTCTGCCTTTAGAAAGCAAGATTCAAATTATTTCTTTGTTTTTGTCAGATATTTGCTCACACAACTCTTTGTTGCTCTGTAGTTCTGGAAACATCTCAGCTATGTTTTTTCTGTTTTCGACTTCTAAGATTTCAGATTTGTGTAAAGAATTTATATTGTTGTGTAGATTGGTCCAATAGAAAAAGAAGAGCAGGTAACTCTCTGTGAAGGTTTGGTTCATAGATAAAATCTTCCTGCTGCTCAGCGATCAGCCTGAACGTCTGTCCTTTAGTCAAGGAACTCAGAGTTAGAGCGCATTCATCAACGAGTCATCTTCAGTCCAGCATATGATTTATTCGGCCTCAGTTATAAATAACTAAATAGCGTCCAGAATAACTTAGTCATCTGGGACCGTGTCACAAAAACAGAACCAAAACAGCTTCGCAAGCATGATTTATGCAGATGAGATCATTCTGCTTGTTCATGCTCAGGCTGGAGATGGTAAGTTAGTTAAGATTAGAAAATGAAGCTTCAACCATTAAACTCATTCTTTCTCCTTCATCCACTAACTGTGACACAGCTGTTACACTTCAATACATGTTTTCTGTCAGTAAACATGGGACACAAGGTGAGACCTTTGTAACCTTTTTGGTCCAAATCAGAGTTCTTAAATGCATTCACACCTTCCTAAACGAATGGTGTTCAAACCAGAATTTGATTAGATTGGACTAAACAGGGCTGGTCCACGAGAGTGTAAAATGTCAAACTGGCCTCAGAGGAGGGACAGACTTAAAGTTATTAATGATCTCCATGCTATGAACCACAATGACAGGCTAACCTGACCTGGATCTGAGAAAAGCCTCAACAGCCCAACCTTTCCACTGAACCATGTGGAAAACCAAAAGGAAACCATGACAACCCACCACATGCAGGAAGATGTGAAGTAGTTCATTCCCAGTTCAGGGACTGTAATCACATTTACTAAACTTTAGGAACAAAATCCACATCACTACCTGCAGTCATGAGATTTCTTTCTATCTTATTTAAATAAAATTGTGAAAAACTGTTTGAGTTTTTCAGTTGAAATGGTGGAAAGCAGGAGCAGAGTGGTTTTTCTGACTCTGAGCTGGATGTCCCTGGTGGAACCAGAACTACCAGTGGATCCAGCCTCCAGGAAACCGCCAGAGACTTTCTGCTGCTCTCACAAAACGGAGGGAATCCTTTTGTTTTCCTCTGTGTACTTCTGCTACTTTCGTCTTTTCTGTTTGTTTGCAAACTGTTAGCATTGGTATGGTTCATGTTGATATCTGTTTTTTGATTATGAAGTTTTCCTTGGGGTTGACCTTGTGGAACTAAACCTGTAATAATGACAGTCACTGTGGATCTTAATTCACACAGACTTTTTTATTACTGTACTCTTGTGTTTTACTTTACATACTTTATGCTTTATAGTTTTGGTGGTAGGATGAAGTGACTTTTTTGGCCATATCGAAATTGGTTCATTTCACAAAACTGAAAAGGAGAGAATTTTTTTGCATCTGGTTACTGAGGACAGAATAGTAACGGTACATCGGAGACACATGTTGATAGGTATTTTTCCTTTCGAACCTAAATAAAAGAAAGAACCACAGACAACGTATATGAACTTTACGTTTAGCTTTTGCAAAAGGAGAACGCTCTGCCAATTCTTCCTCCGAACAATCCACAGAGCATTCTGATCTGCTCTCACATGAGCTCCTGTTTTTATTGTCAAAGGAGAACAGGCAAGGGGGCAGTCAGGAAAAACAACAGAGGTCGTAAAGCTTCTAACCCAAACATCTAACAACCCAGTTCCAGATGTGATATCTGGTCAAAGGTCTGAGCCCGGTTCAAATCTCAGTCAGTACTGTCAATAAAACAAAATACGACTGCTCACAGGTAGTTACTAAATTAGGAGGTGTTCTTGCAAAAGGATTTAAGGTCTGAGAAACTTAGTTTTATCTATTTCTCGTAAAGTTGAACAGACAGTAGTGACCTCCATAAGAGAACACTTTAAACAGAAAATCACAATGATCTATAGGCTGAATGTGAACTAAAGTAAGAATAAAATGATAATACCAAAAAATCTCTAACACATGTCACAATTGAATTGAACAAACAATCAACTTTGTTTTGTAATGTGGAGGAGATTTGAAAATTTTTTAAGACACCATTTACAAACCAACTTTCAGTTTTGGAAATCCGACAAACTAAACTTTAACATTCCTCGTTGCATCCCTTGTAAAAATGATCAAATGAAATAGAAAAGATAAGATTTCCAGCAAATTAAATAAATGAAAACATCACCTACACCAAATCCTGCATGGGGAAAAAGGCATCACCTTTTGAATTCCGTCCTTTGATGAACCTATAAGTCTTTCATAATGCATGTGGATTACCCAGTTTAAAGAGCTTTAATTAAATGGGGAATAGCATAGTGTTAAGTGGCTAATCCTGCTCCCCTGGTGTTAAGGTTATCACCTTCGGTCTGGTGGCCGTCTGCGCTGCACCTCCACCTTCCTTTAACACCAAAACGATCACATAATAAGTTTGTGCAATGCTTTCTGACAAAGTTTTTCCATTTTTTTTCTGATCGGTCTATTTTTAGCCGTGCTGATGGAGACTGTGAGTGCTGCCCAACCACAACTCCAGGTCTTTACAATCCTAATTCATTTGATGAGTCTTGGGCACTCATGCTGTCAGGCTCTTATCCAGTAGCACTTTTAATTTAATGGAAGTAGTTTCAGCAGTGTTCATATTAAAGGGACAGCTGTTTTTTTTTTTTTAACAATCTCTATGAGGTACCAAATTCTTGCTTAAAGTATTATTTTGCATTTGAGTGCAAAAATTATTATTTAGTACTAAAGGTTGGAGAATATTGTGAGAAATTATTTTTAAAAATTAAGCCTATAAGGGAAGAAAATTATGTCCAAAATCATGAAAATTGAGAGTTAAGCACAAAAACATGAACTTTACTATAATTACAGATTAAAGTGCAGCTAAATGTCTACATAAACACTGTCTGATATTTGACAAACAACCAACAGACATACCAACCTGCAGACAGCAGAGAGTTGTGTCCTTGTTGCTGCATTAGAACCAGAAGCTTCTCATAAACTGGATTTATGATCCATCATCAAAGCTTTAGCAGCCAAAATGTAATCATTTCACTATTGGATTTATAGATCTCACAGCAATCGACTTGTGAGACGTAGATCCGCAACACCAGATATTCCCAACAGGAACGGAAGTCAGGACAGGAGTCTGTTGATGAGGAAGTCACATGACTGCTAACAGCTTGTTTTCACAATATTTGTTTCAATATTTCAGAAATATTGGTAAGAAATAGATGGAAATAATCTAAAATGAAGATAAAAATTTTAAGATATGAAGATGTTGCACATTTTCATGTCAGGTTGGTGGATCACAACCAGTTTCTAAATGTAAAGAGAAGAAACAGAACGGAATAGGCACATTTTAAAAACTATATTTTAATATCAGACAGTTTAGCAGTTAATTCAAAGAAGGCCTGGGCGAAAATATTGCAACAGTTATTACAACATTTTTTTATTATTTTGATAACGATAAATATGATGATAAGAACTATTTATTACATCTGTCTCAGGAAACTGTCTGTCTGTTTGACCTGCACAAACCTCTCAGGGCTGCAGTGTCAGATACCATAAGACAGTCACACTTGTTTAAAAGGAGTTAGCATAGCCACCAGTGATGGTGGATAAACAGCTCTCCTGGAAAAGTTGAGTTGTTTCTCTGCTACTAGCACATTTAGCAGCGTGTACATGATGTTGATTGACAGCACTAAGACTCTGCCTCCTGCCCCTGATTACAGATGAAGGAAATCAATCTTTTCCCAGATTATCTGTTTCCCAGATTACTGTGACTACATGTTGACATTTTATATAAAAGTTACTGCAGCTTTAAGAACGGCGTGGCAACAGAGGAAGAGGAATCTGCCCAGGAAGTTTGTGTTGGAGCAGAATCCACTCAAGGACATTTTGTTTTCACTCTTAACTTTGTTGGGCGTTAAATATTCTGCTGTTTCAGAGGTCTTGCCACTCATTTATTTTGTGAGGAACTGGTCTCATTTCTAAATCTACAGTAATGGATGTACATAGATTACATACTAATCTATCTTACACGCTGTCTAAACAAGGTGAATTAATCATTCAGCATCATTTAACACTAGAATAAACAGAACTGCACTGGCTTGTTTTTCAACATCATGTCCCTCAACTGTTCAAGGTCTGAACTGATTATAGTGGAGCAGATCCAAGAGGTTGGCTCACAATCAGCAAATACTTACCTAATAAACACAAACTGTCCTAAAGACTTAAGGTAGTCATAAAGGACATAAATTGTAAACAAACAGTTCACAATTTATGTAAACTGTTTTACATAAACTGTCCTATAAATGAGAAATTTATAGAGTTATTGTAAAAACTGAAAATATTAATATTTGAAAGAAACTTGCCCTTCTGGTATTTTAAAAATATGTTCTTATCATGTGCACCTGATGTGTTAATGTGTCATTTTAGCCATTTTGGCAATGATCCACTGTGTTTTCAATTGTAAGTTTTGGAATAGTTACATATATGATAGAAAAGTAATAAGTTTGATTATGGTTTATTTATAATATACTGTATAGTTTTCTGGTGCTAAATATAATGGTTGCTCTTAAGTAACTTCGAGTCAGTTTAGATGTAATAAACTTCAAGTTAAAGATTGCTGGAAGGTTAAGTAACGTAACTTTAGTCCTAACAAAAATCTCATATATTAAATAAATTCATAAAGTATATTTCTGAGTAGAATCCAGCGGTGCTGCTGTGGGTGTTGGGGAAGAACATGATGGGGATTCAGAGGAAGCCTTGTAAGAACAATTA
Source organism: Xiphophorus hellerii (assembly GCF_003331165.1). Lineage (NCBI taxonomy): Eukaryota > Metazoa > Chordata > Actinopteri > Cyprinodontiformes > Poeciliidae > Xiphophorus > Xiphophorus hellerii. Next base: position 1,686,699 of record NC_045672.1, on the reverse strand, counting down.
TAGCTCATCTATCTTTAATATCCTATCATTTTCTCCCTCTCCTCCTACAGAGAGGTAATATTATCCCAGCTGGTGTCTGCTTCAGAGAAATCAGACCTCCTGCCTTTCAAAAATGATTGATGTGGACAAAAAATGCCAAGAAAACAAAAAGTATTTAGATTGTTTATCTAAAAGTATTTAGATTGTTTATCTAAATACTTTTTGTGGGGGGAATCCCCTGTGGGGGAATACACGCTTCTTTGTTAAAATATTGCTGCATTATATGATAGTTTATAAGATAATTTTTTTGATTATGCTATGCATTAATTCTGGTTTCATTTCAAATACAGTGTCTTTCCTTTCCGCAGATCCTCAGTGGTTTGGCTCAGTGAGACTCCATCTGCAGTTTGTCGTCTAGAAATATGAATCTTTTTCTGTTTCTCCTTCAGGGAGAAAAAAAATCAATTAAAAAAAAAGATAATTTACTATATTCATATAGTGAAGTGACTTCATTATTTATTCACATATTGTTCTGAAAGTTGTCACTGAATTGCACATTTGGGAGAGCGCTTACGCTTACCTTTAATTAACACAACTACCGAAAGTCTGAAATAAAATGTCATTAAACATTTAAGACCTTTGCTTTTTAAAAACTTTTCTTGAAGTTAATGGTTTTCAAATAACTTTCAAAGTTTTAATTATAACTTTAAGAAGTTTTAGAAATTTCTGCTGACTCACTTTTTGTTTTCTTGATGCCAACAGATAAAAAAACTTACATTTTTATTTTTTGAACAAGAACTGTTTATTTCTTGTATTCATTTTATGTTGCACATTTTATTTTAGTCAACTTATAACAAATTCTCAATACTGTGTTTTTCCCATACTATATTAAATTACAGTATAACATGTTCGTTGTGTATTTGTCTGGCTAGAGATCTTCAGATCAGAAAGCACATCAAAGTTAAGCAGATTTCATCTGTCCATCTGTCCATCCACCTGTTAACATCTGTTTATGTTTCTGGAGCACTAGTTTAGTTCAGGTGATGCGTTTGTTTTTGTTCTAACTAGTCTTAGTGTTCAGTCAGGCGCTGCTGATAGGGAGATGCTATAGCCTATCAGAGAGCAAGAGGCGCTAAGACCCGCCTCCTGGCTCTGATTGGTTCTTTCTGGTTTACACTGGGAGAAGGTTCAGGAACTTGATTTTTTTCACAGATTATTTGATTCATACTGTCACAACATGGTTTCAACAAATAGGCAAACAAATATTTTTCATAAGACTTACAGGGATGCTCAAGCAAAATGTTTGGGGCTCTGGTTTAGGAGTTCTTGCAGCTGAATTCATAATCTGAGCAGAAATTTTTTCTGTGGGTTTTCTGCAGCAGCAGCTCTACAGAGACACCAGTAGCTCTGAAATATTCTGCACAGAAAGAACTCGATTCCTGTTTTGGTAGAGTTGTGTAGAAATCTCAGTTCAGTGCTGTGTCACTGTTTGTTTAAATGTTCAGTTTTTGTTTTTTATTACAGCGTTGGGATTTTTAATGACTTCTTGTTTGTTAAAGTTTGCTCAGTGCATTTCCTGAACTCTTTTTATGATTTTTTTTTCATCTTGTTTATGAAATGTGCCTGCCATAATGTTTTACAGGAGATCTCTCAGACTTTCCTGCAGATGTTCTGGTTTTTCCTGACAGCAGCTGCCTCTCTACATCAGATCGACTCTCTGGAAGCTTCCTGACTGAAAGCAGAGAATTTGACCCGGCTGCAACCTCTAAATGCAATCTTACCGATGTCACAGTCACACTTTAACACATGTCGGGTTGGAAAAGTTTTATTACTTAAATTTGTTCATATCTTTTTTCCTTGAGCTTCATCTCTTATGCCCTGTGTTGCACCCCTTCACAGCTTCTTTATTTGCTTTTCCTCATTTTTTCTTGGAAACTGCTAACTTGTTCTTTGACCTTCATCTTCCCGTTTTTACATGGGACAGAGGCATTAAACCTCTTCGCCCTCCATAAAGCCTTTATTTTTTTCTTTGAGGCCACAATGTCTGAACCTAAACCACAGATACTGTTTCGTTTTGAAAGCGCAGCAGCTTAGATTAAGTTTGTGGAATATGCTAATTATGCTTTTTTCCATAATCTCTTCCTTTTCACAATCTCTGTCCAGGTCACCAAAGACCTTTTAGTTTCAGCCAAGCTGTTAACGTAAGATGGCAAATTGCTGAGGTAATAATTAGGGAATTATTTTCTACCTGAAGTGAAAAAAGAATGAAATCAAGAGCCACATTCACACTTAAACATTTCTGGTTGCCTTTTCTGCATGAGTTTTTATTGCCCCCCTGTCAAAAACAACAAAGAGCAAAGCAGTCAGTCTCCTGATGCCTCTTCACTCATCCTTTTCAAAAAGACTCTAGTTCAGTCAGACTGGACGGAAAACATCTGTGAACATCACTTTTAAAGTTTTACCACAGATTCTCCACTGGGTTCAAGATTTGACAGGGCCATTCTGATTGAGCAATATGTTTAGATTTAAATCATTCTATTTAACCTCCAGCTGAATTTATACTGAGATTACTTATCTTCTTCCATCTTCTTCCGCTTATCCGGGGTCGGGTGGCGGGGGTAGCAGCTTCAGAAGGGAGGCCCAGACTTCCCTCTCCCCGGTCACTTCTTCCAGCTCTTCTGGGGGAATCCCAAGGCGTTCCCAGGCCAGCCGAGAGACATAATTCCTCCAGCATGTCCTGGGTCTTCCCCGGGGCCTCCTCCCGGTGGGACGTGCCCGGAACACCTCACCAGAGAGGCGTCCAGGCATCCTGACCAGATGCCTGAGCCACCTCAACTGGCTCCTCTCGATGTGAAGGAGCAGCAGCTCTACTCTGAGTCCCTCCCGGATGACTGAGCTTCTCACCCTATCTCTAAGGGAGAGCCCAGACACCCTACGGAGAAAACCCATTTCGGCTGCTTGTATCCGTGATCTCGTTCTTTCGGTCATGACCCAAAGCTCATGACCATAGATGAGGGTAGGAACATAGATCGACCGGTAAATCGAGAGCTTGGCTTTTTGGCTCAGCTCTCTCTTCACCACGACGGACCGGTACAGCGCCCGCTTGACGGCAGACGCTGCGCCAATCCGCCTGTCGATCTCCCGCTCCCTTCTTCCCCCATTCTTGAACAAGATCCTGAGATACTTGAACTCCTCCACTTGGGGCAGGACACAGCCCCCGACCCAGAGAAGGCACTCTACCCTTTTCTGACTCAAGACCATGGCCTCGGATTTGGAGGCACTGATCCTCATCCCGGCCGCTTCACACTCGACTGCGAACCGCTCCAGCGAGAGCTGCAGATCACAACCTAATGAAGCCAAAAGGACCACATCGTCCGCAAAAAGCAGAGATGAGATCCTAAGGCCACCAAAACTGATCTTGGCTGTGCCTAGAAATTCTGTCCATAAAAGAAATGAACAGAATCGGTGACAAAGGGCAGCCCTGGCAGAGTCCAACTCTCACCGGAAACGAGCCCGACTTACTGCCGGCAATGCGGACCAAACTCTGACACCGGTCATACAGGGACCTGACAGCCTGTATCAAAGGTCCCGGTACACCATACTCCCGGAGAACCCCCCATAGAGCTCCCCGAGGGACACGGTCGAACACCTTCTCCAAGTCCACAAAACACATGTAGACTGGTTGGGTGAACTCCCATGCACCCTCCAGGACCCTGCCGAGGGTGTAGAGCTGGTCCAGTGTTCCAGGACCAGGACGAAAACCACACTGCTCTTCCTGAATCCGAGGTTCGACTTTCCAACGGACCCTCCTCTCCATGACCCCTGAATAGACCTTACCAGGGAGGCTTAAGAATGTGATCCCTCTATAATTGGAGCACACCCCTTTTTGAACAGGGGGACCACCACCCCAGTCTGCCATTCCAGGGGAACTGCCCCCGATGTCCATGCAATATTGCAGAGTTGCGTCAGCCAACACAACCCTACAACATCCAGAGTCTTAAGGAACTCCGGGCGGATCTCATCCACCCCTGGGGCCTTGCCACCGAGGAGCTTTTTAACCACCTCGGTGACCTTGTCCCCAAAGATTGGAGAGGAGAGCCCAACTCAGAGTCCCCAGGCTCAGCTTCCTCAATGGAAGGCATATTGGTGGGATTGAGGAGGTCTTCAAAGTACTCTGCCCACCGGCCCACAACGTCCCGAGTAGAGGTTAGCAGCACACCATCCCCACTATAAACAGTGTTGGTGCCGTACTGCCCCCCCCCCCCCCCGAAATGCCAGATGGTGGACCAGAATCGCCTCGAAGCCGTACGGAAGTCTTTCTCCATGGCCTCTCAAACTCCTCCCACACCCGAGTTTTTGCCTCAGCAACCACCCGAGCCACATGCCACTTCACCCGCAGGTACCCGTCAGCTGCTTCCGGAGTCCCACAGGCCAAGAAGGCCCGATAGGACTCCTTCTTCAGCCTGACGGCATCCCTCACCAAAGGTGTCCACCAACGGGTTCGAGGGTTGCCGCCGCGACAGGCACCGACAACCTTGTGGCCACAGCTCCGATCGGCCGCCTCGACAATGGAGGCACGGAACATGGTCCACTCAGACTCCATGTCCCCCACCTCCCCCGGGACGTGTACGAAGTTTTCATGTGTGTTCGAACACATGAAAAAATTCATGTGTTCATGTATGTCATGTATAAAACAAGATCGGACAGTAATAACAACACTGATTTAAGGTCCATTGTTTGCATCTTGTATCAGAATCTTCTGCATATTTGCAGTTGCAGAGAGCTCAGAGCACAAAAGGTATAAAAGCTCTTCTGTGCTTTGGGTACGACTCGTACTTGCTGACGTAGAGGTCGTGACAAAACTGTCCAGCCAGTGCCTGGTTGAAGAGCACGTGAAGCTCCGTCTCACAGGGGATTCCGCCAGACGTTCCCAGCAGACCCTCACAACACGTTTGGGCCTGCCATGTCTGACCGGCTTCCTCCCTCACCACCGGAGCCAACTTACCATCAGGTAGTGGTCAGTGGACAGCTCCGCACCTCCACACCCCAGTGTCCAAGACATAAGGCCGCAGATCCGATGAAACGATGACAAAGTCGATCATCGAACTGTGGCCTAGGGTGTCCTGGTGCCAAGTGCACATATGGACACCCTTATGCTTGAACATGGTGTTCGTTATGGACAATCCATGATGAACACAGAAGTCCAACAACAGAACACCGCTTGAGTTCAGATCGGGGGGGCCGTTTCTCCCAACCACGCCCCTCGAGGTCTCACTGTCATTGCCCACGTGAGCGTTGAAGTCCCCCAGCAGAACAAGTGAGTCCCCAGGAGGAGCACTCTCCAGTACCCCCTCTAAGGACTCCAAAAAGGGTGGGTAATCTGAACTGTCGTTTGGCCCGTAAGCACAAACGACAGTCAGGACCCGTCCCCCCACCCGTAGGCGGAGGGAGGCTACCCTCTCGTTCACCGGGGTAAACCCCAATGTACAAGTGCAGAGATGTGGAGCAACAAGTATGCCCACTCCTGCCAGACGCCTCTCACCTTGGGCAACTCCAGAGTGGAAGTATGTCCAGCCCCTCTCAAGGAGACTGGTTCCAGAACCAGAGCCATGCGTCGAGGTGAGACCGACTATTTCTAGCCAGAACCTCTCGACCTCACACACTAGCTCCGGCTCCTTCCCCACCAGAGAGGTGACATTCCACGTCCCAAGAGCCAGCTTCTGCAACCGAGGATCGGACCGCCAGGGTCCCCTCCCTCAGCCGCCACCCATCACACAATGCACCCGACCCCTTTGGCCCCTCTCACGGGTGGTGGGCCCGTGGGAGGGGGGCCCATGTTTCCTCTTCGGGCTAAGCCCGGCCAGGCTCCATGAGAAAAAGCCCGGCCACCAGACGCTCACTGTCGTGCCCCCCTCTCCAGGCCTGGCTCCAGAGTGGGGCCCCGGTGACCCGCGTCCGGGAGAGGGAACACGAAATTCAATGGTGCCGTTCATCATTGGGGTCTTCGGGCTGTGCTTTGTCTGGTCCCTCACCTAGGACCTGTCTGCCTTGGGTGACCCTACCAGGGACATGAAGCCCCAGACAGCATAGCTCCTACGATCATTGGGGCACTCAAACCCCTCCACCACGATAAGGTGGCAGCCCAAGGAGAGATTACTTATAAAAACTAAATTAAAACTATGCATGCTTTTCCTTCTACATCAGTTATACACTTCTAAATAGGAGATCATAAAATATATTATAGTTGTTATTGGTGGGGGAAACATTAGACATTTGAAATGTCACCTTCAGGAAATAGCTGAAAAATCTTTGTCAGAATTTGTTGGAAATAGCCCCTCTCATATTTTATTGAGCCGTTTTATCTTTTATTGCTCACCTTCTCTGTGGCCTTTCAACAAGCTTCCTGAATGTCACAATGTTCATTTTCTGTTGAGAGTTGCATTGTTTCATTGCTGGGATTTTTGAATTATTCAAAGGAGAGTCAGACTCTGTTTAAAGTAATCCCATTGTTTCTCAATGACATTATTTTGTGACATAATCCCTGTTTAAAAATAAAGTATCTCTCTTTTTAATCCACTGCTTCCCAGTTTCAAGCAGTTTTCCTTCCATTGTCCTCTTGGGGCAGCCAGCCATGTTTTGTCTGTGCCATCTATCTTCACTCCAGCAGTCATCGTGTGAAAAACTCACTAATCATTGATCATAAAATTTACACAATCTGACATTTCAAAAATAAATTTGATAATGGACACACACCAACTTTGAAAAAACGTTTCAGTTCTATGATGAGGTGGTTTATTGGTTTATTTTTGCATAACTGCAATGCAAACACTTTTTTTTTGTTGATTCGTTTGATCACTGAAGACCTGTATGAAACTAACTACATGGAGTGTGTTATTTCACTTTCCACTGTGAAGCATCAGCAAGGTTGCACACCTCGTTGCCTATGGAAACAGAGTTTGAGGTGGATATCATCACTTCACCTTAAAGCTGCTGGTTAAACTGGATAAGAGGTTCAGTTAAAATTGTCTCAACAGAACAAGAGTCTAAATTGTTCATAGAATATAGCAGGTAAGCAACTCTTTGGTCCATCAGGTGGCCAAGAAAATCATCATAGTATGTGAGACTTGTTGTAAATAACCAAGATCATTTTTACTACCGTAAAATGAATTCAGTTTAGCTTGACTTGGTTTTCTCAAATGGGAAGTTTTGGATTCATAGTTTAGGTTCTGTATGTAATGTTCAATTATACTGTTTCTTACCAGTGTTCACACATGTTGAAACAAACAAAAAAACATTTAGGCTGCGTTCATACTGCAGTCCCAATTCAGATTTTTTTGGCGTAATGCGACCTGCATCTGATATTTTCATGACAGTCTGAATAGCACAAGTCGAGTTCTTTTCAAATGAGACCCAGGCCACTTGGATAAATGATACGTATCCGATGAGAGACGGCAGGCTCAAATCCCACTATATCTGACTGAAATGTGACCTAACGTCCAGGTCGCATTCATCCGACCTGAGTGCCCCTGATACTCGACTAATGTCACTATTCTGTGTCCTGATATGCACAAGCGGGAAGAAAAACAACCATTTCGGACTATAATGAGGATTAAGTTGTTAATATGCTGCTCTGGTCGACAACAACTTTAAATGCAAGCTAGCCACCGTTAGCCTCCCTGTTTACTTCTGCAAAACTGAGCACTTCTTTTTATGGCAGTTGGGATAACACTGAGAACGCTGACATTATTGCGCCCTCTCCTGCGCATGCGGGACACTTTCAGTTCATTTGCCCTTTCACACTGCAGAACACATACAGGTCGCAAATGGAAATGTGAACGGCCACGGCAAAAAAATCCGATTTGACAAAAAATCGTAATTGGGTCACCTCAAGCTGCAGTGTGAATGCAGCCTAATTCTCCTCATGCGTCTCTTTCTGAGAAACATAAGAAACATCTTGACTGGACGTCTTTGCTTTGAGTTGAATTATTTTGCGTTCTCCTTGCAGAAGGAATGTAGTGAGTTAGATCAGTGTGAGCTGAACGACCCTAATGGACTCAACATCTCTGCTCATTCTTTAACTGACTTCCTGTAACACTTCATTAATGTGAAAGACCTTTATGCAGAAACACACCTTATAGATAATGTACAGTCCAAACCCCAGGATGCATTCAGGTGCTGCTATGTGTTCAAGTCATTCTTGGTTTCGAATCAAATTTGTTCCCTGCAAAACATCTTCAGTTTGTATAACATGTTTCTACATGAACGCCACTAAAACTTTGCAGAACGTCTCCTGCATGGCCCTCTAATTAATATAGAGGATTCTGGAAGTGTCACAGTTGTTCAAGACCACACACGCACACATACACCACACACACGCATGCGCACCCCCACACACATATCTTCAGTTTTTGTTAGTTTCATAAATTTTACAATGAAACAATTGATTTGGAAAACTGTCATGAACGGTGCGGTGAGGGGTGGTGAGGCAGACGCAGCAGACCCAGGATGCAGTGAATAATGATGATTTAATGAACAAAATAAATCCAAAACAGTCCAAAAACACAGGCAGCCAGAAATCCCACAACAAGCGACGAGGACCCTACAAAGAACAGACACACAGGTGACACTAAATACACTGGGGGTAATCAGGGAACAAGAAACACCTGGGAACTAATCAAGGGGAGAACAGGACAACACGGAGACACCGAAAACTCGAAATTAACACACAGAAAACACAGAACACGACAAAAACAGATTTTTTGCCTGATTTTGCTATTTTGCAATTTAAGTTACTTATAACAATTATTTCCCTTTTGATAATTAAAATAACAAAAGTTGTATGTAACTTTATTTTTGGTCCATCTGATGATGTAATTTTTAGATGTCAAATGGTTGATGTATTTGATCAGTAGTACTTCAGTCGCCTTTTTACCAAATACTTTTTGTCTTTCTTGGATGGCTATATCTAGAAGTAGTGCTATTCTTAGTTGAATTTAATTTTTGGCTGTACTTCCTCTGTGGACATCTGAGGTGAAGCTGCTTGTTAACCTTTGAATGTAGACCTGGGAATGACAGAACATTCAACTAGACTGTTCCTGTTCCACTATGTAAAATTACTGGAGATGCTAACTGATTTTCTCAATGACAAGTTAGCTACACTTGTTAGTGAGCAAAGAAATTAGCATGCTAGACAAGCTAGCAAGCAGTTAGTTAGAAGAAAGCAGTGGTGTTTATTTGCCTTTTCTCTGTCCAAACAAAAAAACATGCTCACTTGTAGAGGCAGCAATTTAATCTACCCTCAGTTATGACTTCTAAGGTTGACTTTACGTTTCAACATTATCAAGCTGTGATGAAAACATGTTTACTTTACAAGACACACATGTAAGAGTCCATCTAAAATCAATTTTACACATAGCGCCTGTAACTGAACAAATTATTTCCCAGGTGTCTGAAATGCAGCATAAGTAGCAAGTCATATACAGTTGAAACATGAAGCTAAATCGTGTGTTCATTCTGAATAGCTAACATTGCATAAGTCTGCAAATAACATGCAAAGATCTAACAGACACTGAGAGGCAGAGTCAAAGTAAAGAACATCAAGAAACAGAGATTCCGTTCCAAAGAGATGATTTGAATCCCAAAGGACAACAGCTGATTTCAGCAAGCAGGAACAGTTACTGCTGTCATTTATACACTGGAGCTAATTCAAGTAACAGGGGCAGGTGTGATAAGAGGAGCTGGGTCAGCTCACTGGCAAAGGGCAGAACAGTCTGTTTGGGGTAGATCCTTACTGAAGATTAGAAAATAAAAAGCAACTATAGACAAGAGAGAAGACTGAGGAGGGAAATGTTAGTAACAGCTAACAGTTTTTTCTGTTGGACATTGGGCCACATGATAGCTAAAACTGAAAATAAAAGCAGTGAAGATCAGAGACTAAAAGACTTAGAAATGTGAAATGTCTTGATTTGTGTGGCATAGCTGTAGAGACAGTGCTTGAAAGGAAGAAAAAAATACATTTGTCTTTACTGCTGTCAAAGCAGTTGTTACTCTGCCTGCTCTGTTTATATGTAATGTGTGCTGATGTTACATGTAAAGGGATAAACCTGAAAGTGATTTTCATGAAAATAATTTAAACTGTTGTATGGTTTGTCATTGCTGATGTGTAAAAGGTGCTAAAAAAAAAAACCCTAAACGATCATAAATCACAGTAATAATGAACGTAAACAGGCAACCTACATGACTCTTTAGTTTTCCTTACAAACTGCCAGTCAGTGACTCTGCAGTCCAAACTAATGAATGAAGCTGATTTTTCCAGTCTCTCTATGCGTCAATAAAATAGTGGTGTTTTCTCTCTGACCCGATAAGCGGCTAGGCCGCACTGGTTCTGGTAAAAGCTTTGAAGATCAGCCAGCATGAGTGTTTTTTAAATACTGTTGATGCACGACTGGAATATTTTTATTCTTCCAGAATCTTTTACTCTTTTAGTTTTACACCTGAGGAGAAACATTTATAGTAGTATAAATCCCTTCATAAAAGCTGTGTTTCCTACAGTATATGTCACAGTGTAATTCTATGTGCATGAATTCATGTTTATTATTTACAGCTTCATATACAGAGTCCTATTCCTCTGTAGTCACATATCAGTAAAGCATTACAGATTGCTTCTTGTCTCCTCCAAAGGCTTTTTTTCTGAAATGCAGCCACTGTGTAATGGCTGTAATTGAGATTTATGCTGGCCGATATTATTTCCAGCACTAATGACCGTGCCCGCCCTGATGCTGAGCGGGAAGAAAGGTCAGTTGTCTGGGTTTGTCCTCCATGGACACTGAAGACTTATTGGTGATTTTTACCCAACACCATTCAGAAATTCAGAAAGAAAGTGTTTACATGGAAACCAGCAGAGCTGAGAACAAACACCAGTGAAATCAAGGACATCCAGTTATTTCCTCCACTCGTCTGGAAAAGCAGATTGGTTTTTAATATTAAAGCTCTCGGTTTGATCTGAGCTAATTTGGTTTTGCAGTCTTTTTGTCTCTGAAGTGAAAGACTAAAAGGTGGTAATGGAAGAACAAATTGGCTTTTTTTAAAAACAGCAGGAAAAAACATAGAGTTTGTATCAACATGCATCCTGTCAGTCTGTTTCCACTGGATATTTATCAGATCTCTGTTGGTCCTGACAGACTTCTCTCAGGACTGTAACGGTTTCATTGATTGCTTACCCTTCACATCCATCAGAAAGGCCTCAGTCTTCTGTCGCTGCATAACAACACTGATTAAACACATGTGTGCGCACCCCCACATGCCGACACGCTGACACACACATATGTTGCACAAACATGTACAGGTAGCTGAAGGTTTACCTATGCAGGAATTGGATGTAAAATTCTCTTGCATATGATAACCATGTAGGTTATCATAAACAAATCTATTTTCAGTCAGAGGCCTGGTATTGTGCAGCAATAGGCGGAGGTAGGGCATTGTTATGTTATTTAGTACAGTCACAGATCACTCTGGTCAACTTTCTGTGACGTCTCATCATTAAAAACCTTTTGAACCACATATTTATGACAGGGATCATTTGTCATTTTTAAATGGCATCTTTGTTGATTCCTGAGCCTGTCCCTGTCAGGATTGTTAAAAAGAAAAACCCCTTCCTGGTGTTGTTTTGTTTTTCAGTAAGATATTAATATTAATGTTTATATGCACAGTTTGTCCTTTAGTGGACGGTGGCATAAAACATAATGTTTCCTCCAAGGAACCAGACTCTTCAGGCCTTCTGTGGATTAATCAGCTATTCTTAGAAATTATTATTTTAAATCTTATTTTCAACCGAGAGTGTGGTCATTTGAAAGGCATGTTTTGTCTGTTTGTTAAGCTACAAAAATGATCCTGGTCTTGAATCTTTTAACATTTTTACCTACAACAGTAATAGAAATCAAAAAATCTTTAAGGCTTTTATGTAATATGGAAGGAAAAGGATGCAGCGTATTCAAAACTTTAACAAATAAAGTGTTAAAATGGTGGGCACGCCTTCAAGCTCAACACATCTAGAGACTGACTCAGCTGTCTTCTTTAATTGCTCAAACTTGTTCAGATTAGATGGAGATCATTTGTGAACATCAGTTTATAAAACAAATTTGCAATTACTTTGAGGTCTTGACTTGAACTAGGCCATTCTAACATTTCAATATGCATTGATGTAACGGTTCCATTGCAACCTCTGGTTGTATGTCTAGGGCTGGAAGGTCAACCTCCACATCAGTCTCAGCTCCTCCACCGACTCCTGACAGGTTTTGGTCCAGATTTAAAGGAACAGATTTTCACTACTGAGCTGTGAATCTCTGCAGCTGATTCAGAGCTCTGCTTGCTGCTTCGATTAATGAAGTTTATGTTTGCAGTTTGTGCCAAACTGTGTCAGTTTTTGGAAGATGGACTGAACGGTTTGTGGGATTTTAAGTTGAGCATAATTTTCCTTCCACTTCATAGTTAATGCGTGTCACAAAAATATCTATTAATCGATTAATCTGATTTTAAAAACACATTTTAATCTATTGACAGCACTACATAAAATATACTGAAGTTTGTAATGTGACTAAATGTGGAAAAAGTTCAAGTATGAATGCTTTTGGAAAACATTGCATTCTAACTAACGAACCAGTCAAGCAGAAAAAAAGAACGACTCCTGAACTGAGAAGAGATTATTATTTTTGTCTCCACCAGAGCATTACTGTATCTTTAATTAAATCGGTGAAAATACAGAGGAAAATTTAATTTTAGTTCCAGCAAGCTGATTCCCAAAGAGTTGCGTATCGTAGGCAATGAACGGAAGAACTGTTCCAGACTACTAAGGTTTCATATTCTGTTCATCTGCAGTCTGCAGAATGACTCAACGTGAGGTTTTAAAATACTGCAAAATACAGTATGTTATTCGCAGTTTTACTTTTTGCTCTGCAGATACCGTTCGAAGTTATGTTCTCTGTCGCCATCTAGTGAAACATTTCCGCTATTGCACCATGGAGACGTCTTTGTGAACAGGCATTTATCGTTCAAATATTTAAAGCAGAAGCAATAAAACTCAAACTTTTCAGTAATGTACAAAGTTTTATTCTTGAAGAAGATGATGGTGTAGCAGTTACATCGTGTTGAACTTGAACCCGTTCTCTGGCCTCCAAAACCTTTTAGATTTAATCCATTTGCTATTAAAAAACATGCCTGCAGGTTTCTGTCTTTATTTTTCTTTTGGTAAAATGTGGATTTTGTACTAACAGTCTCTAATAAATGATATTTCTTGATATGATTTTTATGTTAGAGTATTAATGTTAAAATGTTGGGGGTTGGTTCTAACGAATAGGAGCTGTTATTAAATGCTGCATGTTAGAACTGAATTGAAATGAAAATGTTTAATCTGTTTTTTAAATCAGACTGACTGAAGATCAACTGTCACCTCTTTTACAAAACATAAAAAAATGAAATAATTGATTTATTTATAAAATGGAGCCGGTTGAAAATAAGGCTTTGAGTGTTTAAAGATGGTTCTCATTTGCACTGTGTGCTTCTTTATTGCATTTCCTTTTTTGTTGCAGAACCAAAGTAGCAAAAGAAAATTTACTGGAAAAATCAATGCAGTTCAGGATAACCACCATCATGTCTGAGTAAAGTTACACAATCCAACTCCAAGGATGTATTTGGTGTAAAACCCAGAAAAATCTACAAGCTGCATCAAACTCAGCCCCTTTTTTGGTTATATGTAACATTGCACTCAAGTATGCCCAAAAATGTTGTGTTGGTTTTTGAATTTTGCAAGCTCAAGCAGCATTTGCATGATTGGAAATCAAGCAAAGCCTTTTAGGAGCATTAAAAACTCTAGCTTGAAACCACTCGTGCATGCATATCATGTTTTACTTCATGTTTTATGCACCCCTTTGTCTCTGCAGAACAGGAAATAATGTAGTTGAAGTGACTTTTTTGCTGCTGCTGCTGCTTTGGTTTATAGTCTATCTAACAGTCCTAAAATCAACCGTTTAACATGCCATGCAGGAGGTACTCTGTTTTATCACTTGGTATTACTTTAAGGGGAGTTGCTTCTTTGTCTTTTTCTATTTACTGCAGGCTGAATTAACCATGTTGTAAGCAAGCATATTTGTTTTTACTCTGCAAGAATCTAACCATTTACCATAGCAACAGGTTTGGCATCATAATACCTCAAGTCATTCAAAGATATAGAGGTTTACAGGACGTTATGCTAACAACTTTGCATTACACAAACTCTCAGTATTTTTTTTCAAATGCAAAATGTTTTTAACATAAAAAGTGGTATTATGAACTTTTAAAAATCTTTGACAATCTAAATCATATTCAGATATCAGCAGAATGCAAACGGTATATATTTCACTCTTTACCTAATAAAATGTTCATCAATCTTATGTCTGGTCTTCACTTTTCCACGTAATTTTATAAACTAATGGGGAAAAAAATCAGCATTTGTGATCTGTGATTCCGGTCAAAAACGCTGTAGTACCTCAGTTGTGCCAGTAGGGGGCAATAATATCAACATTAACACATCCAAATTCAAACCTTGACACTGGCTACCATTTGCTCTCAGTCTTACAACGTTTAGAATTCCACTTGAAGTTTATAAGGAAAAAATATTAGAGAGGATAGAGGAAGATGTTGGAATAATCTCCAACTATCGAGTTAAAGCACTAATGGAAATTTCAAATTTTAAATTTGTGGCAGTTCTGGATTTGTACTGCCAGCACAGTTGAACATTATCTTTTTACCAAAAATCGGTGTTGGTATTGATGGGGCCTCAACGTTAATCCAATATTTTAAATTCCACAAAATATATGAAGCAACTGTCAGTAATCAGTGCTAGTGAAATGTTTGATTATTAACAGAAAAAGTGAGAAAACATGACCTCTGATTTTTCGAAGGTTATCTGAAACCTTCTGAAAACTTGTAGCAATATAACCTTTGTCATAAAGTGCGGCCGCTCATGTGAATCCACTCAGAATTGTCTAAAACATCATCATAGTGGATGGTAAGCCTGTTGGACAGGAGGTCTGATGATCTCGTCTTGGCACTGATGTGTCATCTCCAGCCTGAGCAGAGTATTCCTCTGGCCTACTTCAATCCAAGCCAGCCCCTCTCACCACAGGACGTCTCTCCGGTGAAGGACAGCGGAGACGGAGCGTACAGGTCTGAGTCAGTATCCGACTCCCCTTCGGCTATGAACGGTCGGACCCTGGCGCAGATTGAGCGTCCGCCTACAGCTTCAGCCGCTGCACCGCCTCCTCCTCCTCCTGAACCCGCAAAGAAAGATGGCCCAAAGAAATCCTCTTTCGCCTGAGAGATGCTGAACCCGCTGAAGGAGCGCTCCAGCTCCTCATGGTCAACAGACGGGATGGAGAGGGAGGTGTCACTCTCCACGACCGTGGTGTCGTGCTGACACCTGTGCCTCCTGTGGCGTCGCCTGCCCTGAGAGCTGCTCTCCCTGCCGCTCCCACATGCACCCGAGGATGACCTGTCATGTGTCGGTGCGGGCGGCGGAGGCAGGCGGAAGACGGTGGGTGACTGGTCGCCGGCGGCTAAGATGGGCGAAGGGGTGTTGGCCATGCTGCTGCCCCAGGCAGGCTGGCTGAGGGGGTGCTGCAGCTGGTGCTGCCAGGAAGTGGAGGGGCGGCTGTTGCTGCCGGATGGAGTGCCAACCGACCGTGCCACGGACTGACCAAGTAAAGGATCTTTCTTTTCCAGAGACCTATCAGAAAGGGAGACGTCTGCCACGGCGGAACACGTGTTGGCTTTCTTTTCCACCTTGGTCGCATCATCTTCATCCTTCTCTTCCTTGGTCTCCTCCGGGCTGTGGTAAGGCGGTGCTGGGTACGGCTCCTTGGAGTTAAAAAAGGCCTCTGTTTCTGAATGAGTGATGCCCATACGCTGAACATACACATTGACCAGGAAATCAAGTTTCCTGTCCATGCAGAAAACCTACAGGAAGAAGAAAAAAAAACAACACAAATATTACAACTCAGAATTGGAACAAGGTAACCAACAAATACCTTCTTAAAGGGGCAATGTGCCATACTCTAAAATGGCACTTTGTCAAGTACAAAAATGCTGTATATATCAAAAATTACTTATATTTGACTTCGTAATTTCACACCTAGAAATTGGGCCTCTGTCTCTTTAAGAGACAGAGGCTCTTTCTGACACTTCGCCTTCACCACGTCACAGCAACATTCCTCCATAAAGTGTTAACATTTTTACCAGTGCTTCATGGAGAACTAGCTCGTGTGATGAGATCAGCAGAGCAGTTCCACCAGGTGTCTGCTGATTGCTGCTGTCGCTAGTCTGGAGGAGCCGAGTGGGGCAAGAGGAAGCTTGGGTGAAGCTCCAAGGAGGAGAAGCTTTTTGTAAATGGGCGGTGCTTTGTAGGAGCTAGCGTTTAGGCAACCCTGAATGGTTGCCATGGGAGAGTCAAGCATTTCTCAAACATGGACTCCAGGTATGTTTTTAATGAGGGAATAAAATTATGATGTATGATGAAGAGTCAACTTTACATAATGCTGCCTCTTTAAATTTATAAATACTGAAAATTTTTTTAGCCATGTCACACAATCCGCTGGACTTAGCGATGTTTATCGGCATTATATAACAGAATATGGGGAAGTTTAAACGGTATGAATACTTTCACAATGAACTGTGTAGACGGTCTCTGTACTGGTGGACAGTTGGGACACGCCCACCTGTTTCTCCACTTTGACAAGTCGTCCCATCATGCTCTGGTCCTCCACTCCCTCTCCATCCACTTTGGAGCCTTTGCCAACGATCTGGTCAACTCTAGGGTTTTAAAAAAAACTTTTAGTCAGATGGGATAAAACAAACATTTCCATGTCAGCCAGAAAACTTCAGAAGTTTACCATTAAAAATGTTAAAAATGCAAAGATGTGCATGAGTCTGACATGAGAAAATGAGAAAGGAATTTCGTCTTCAAGCTCCACGTAAATAACGGCGTTTTAAAAAGCTTTCAATGAAATGTGTGGATCCATGCATTATGAGACAAAGTATGAATAAAGCCTGCAAGACATATTCAGTCTGAGGCCAAAATGCATCACTGGGCATGCCTCTGCGGTGCTGGTCATGCTTCATTTCCATTGCATCCTATGGGGGGAATCTCTTCATCTGTCTCTCCGGGAGAACAAGCATCTAGCACTTCAAACCCCTGTTGAGTGAGGCCATTGGCTGTGGCTCATTAAGATATGTAAGTATTAGTTTAAACTAATTGGTTTGTATCTCCTCCTCTTATTGGTGGCAGGTTGTAAAATATAACAAAGAAAACTGTATATTTGACCTTATACAGCTGCAAATTTGTTATTCTGGTAATGTAATGAGACAAATCACGAGGCTGAAGCTCAAAAGGGGTTCATCAATCAAAATAATAATGCAGCACGTAACTGCTCCAATATTTGAGCTATGGTACACAGAGAGTAAATGCTGATAAATGGTCTAAAGGTGCAGTCTATTAACCTAACCTAGGACCTTCAGTGGACTTCTTATGGCGCGGTGTTGTTGGGGGAGGGGGCCCCACAATCATATCTATCCTGGCAAGGCACACAGAGACGATATGAGTGCAATGCAAAGTGAAGCAACGTGTGAATCACATTAGCTATGAAGAACAAGTTTTAATATATTCCTCTCACACACACACACACACCCCCCCACACACCCCCACACACACACACGCCCATGCACACAGGCACACGGTGAGTCTGACTTGCTGCATGGATGAAGTGTATGCATTTCACTGCTGGAATATATTTTTTGTGGATGTTAGACCTTCGGGGCATCAGGATTTTGAGGAGGCTGATAAAATTGATACAAAACAAAAAGACGACAATGTTACACTGGATACTTTTGTGAAGGAGTGAACTGTACTGTGGTGCTGGATAAAAGCTGCAGATACAGATCTGAATACAGCACATGTAGCTGGACAAATGAAACAGGCAGGTCAATGGCGAGTGTTTATCACAACATGTGTGTATCTGCTGTGAAGTCCAGATTTCAACCATGTTCACACAAGCATCCCACAGAGTAAAACATGTACTTGCCTGGACTGCAGATTCTTAATGCGACACAGCATGTCCAGGTGACCTGCAGAGTACTGCTCAATCACATCCATCACATCATAAGGCCGCAGACTCTCCTTGAACCTCCTCTTTGACACCAGGAACTTCATGACGCTGTGGGGGATGACACCTTGTTTTCACAAACCACGTGAATTTATTTGCTATTCAAAATATCAATGTATTTAAAGTGACCAGCTTTAAAGGTGTGATTGAACTTTTGTTTGTGTTTGGACTGAAAGAAGTCATTTATTTCAAACATGAGAAAAACTAATCAGAGCAGAGACCACCAGGTTCAGACTGGGTTTTAATGGACAGGGGTGAACCGGAAGGGACATCAGGCTGGTGATAGGAATCTACCAATGTCTAATGTTTAAGGCCAGGACTCTAATGTGTTAATATGTATCAATTAATCACATACATCTTAACACGTAAACATTTTAAATTAAATTAATCACATTTATTTTTATGTACAAAAGTGAAGAGGCAGAACCCTTGTATTCGCTTGTTTCTAGTATGCCCGTAAATCTGTCGTACAAGACATCCGCAGACAACATAGATGGAAAACAAAGCCGCTTTGCTTGCCTCACTGAGGTTCATTTTTGCTTGAAAAGACAATCTGATGGAACGCTGAAGAAGACTGTGTACAAGTTCTACTAAAAGGAGCTGGCCTACAAAACTATTCAAGCATAAAATACTCAATGATAAACATGTTGAAGCAGCACAAACGTCCCCAGCACTAATGTCAGCATCGACAGCACACATTTTTAAAGAAGTACTTTTTCAAAGAAGTTACATGAATGATCACACTTCCTGAAATCTGAATGGGTATAACAGAACTAATTTGATGGCTAAATAACCTAAATATAACAGATTAAAAACAATAAACATCTTTGTTGTTTTATTCATATGTCTGTTTATTCAATAAAGTGAAAACATTGCTTACTTTGTCAATATATGGTTTTTGATTAAAATGCAATTAATTGCTGATTAATGAATTACAGATCCTGCTATTAACTCAATAAAAATTTTTTTGATCTAATCCCACCACAACTATTATTAGCCTGTTTTGTTAGCATTTGTTAGCAGTTAAAAGTCTAGATAAAATGCTAAGGAAAGAGATCCTTACCAAATAGCC
This sequence comes from Xiphophorus hellerii, assembly GCF_003331165.1. Taxonomy (NCBI): domain Eukaryota; kingdom Metazoa; phylum Chordata; class Actinopteri; order Cyprinodontiformes; family Poeciliidae; genus Xiphophorus; species Xiphophorus hellerii. Next base: position 1,667,460 of record NC_045672.1, on the reverse strand, counting down.
CTAATAGTAACTTTGAGTCCTGGAGGTAATTCCTGGGTGAAAAACTCACAGTGGCAGCTCTTATCATCACCGATTTCCTCTCCGGGGAGGCTCGCCTCTGGAAAGCAAAGACAAACAGAGGGAATATTTTTACCTTTTCTCGCATGTGGACTACGAGCAACAGAAGCAAAGCGTGGCTCTTGCTTTTATCCTTACAGGTTACACTTTGGTGTTAAGCCAGTTAGCCTGCTGTAAATGCAATGAGCGAGCTTTGAGGAGAACCACAGAGTAAATGATCATGTGGAGCAGAATTGAAGGATAGAGCTGGAGTGATAAAGGAAGCTACTGAGACCTTTAATGACATGTACTCTCTTCCCACCACCAATTATTGGATTAGCATAGTCAGCATTGGATTTCACATGTTTAGCTTAGGCACTGGGATAAGCTAAACATGCTAAAGGTGTCATAAAGGTGTCAAGACCTAACTGCAGAAATAAGCTGAAACTTTTGTGGTGAAAATGGGGCCTTTTTCATGCAAAATAAAGCTGGATTTTTGACTACAAATCTGTGTGAGTTTGTCTTAATGCTTGACTTGAACCCTCTGTTAGCCTATCCTCCGTTTGCTTGGGCGGGGTCGGGGGGAGAACAAGTTTCATAAATGTGTGTTTTTCAGTATTGAGTAGAGGTATTAAAATCATACCATGCTCTCAGATATACTCATGCTTTACAACCTACAGTAAAAACAAGGAGAAAATAAACATAATAGAAAATTATAGAGGGGTTCATGTCAAGTCAACAAATTTCAGCATGCAGTTTTCTCAGAAACAGGTAAAGCCAAATTTTTTCTTGTTGTTTTTATATATATATATATATATATAGTTTCTCTGTAAAAGCCAACCAATAAAAAATACTTCCAATATCTTACTTATTAAACCTTCAATTGCTGCAAAGAGAAAAAGAGGAGAGACATGAGGGGAAAAGATTTGTTATGGATTCTGTAGTTGGATGACAATGGTAGACAAATCTGTTGTAAACATGGATGCATGTGGATCCACTAAATAGTTTCTGCTTCAGGTTTAAATTGCCTCTTCTGTCTTATGGCGACCAACTGGTTGGTATAAATTTACAAAACATTGCATACTAAAGAAACTTACAGATTAAATCAGGTAAAAACTCAAGCCATTTTCATGGTGACTTGTCTAACCTGGAGAACTCTTCAGTCCAAAGTCTTCATCCTGCATTTCAATCAGCACTTTAACAAGTCATGAGGTGAAAGAAGAAAACATACAGCTGATGAGAGTTGGTTCAAACTGTTCAACAGAAAACGTAAAGAGATGATGAAGAAACTTTCTAGATTTGTGTCCTTAATGATTCATGGATGTAAAGTGTAGCAAACAGCCATTTTAGTCTTTAACCTGGAAAACATTTTTCTGAAGCTGTGAATTTTGAAAAATTATAAACCATCATAATATAATTAATATTTTATGTCTAATTTAAAGGAAGATTACTTTTTCTAATGGGGTTTCAGATCTAAACAGACAGAATAACATAATCCATTAGCCGTGTCCACAGCTTCCTGGTTTGAGCTGGTAAAACAATGAACTGTTGTTAACTCTGATATGGCTGAACTCTCAGGGCGGAAAGGCCAGTGGGGTGGCATGAGTGCTCAAGTGAAAAAATTAAATACATTAAAATGACAAATTTTCTCAATAGTTTTTCTGCATGTCCATTCAATAGTTTCGTGAGTTTTACAATGTAACATATACTAGTAGTGATGTAAAAAAACCATAAGTATTCATGTTTTAACATGCCAGTTTAGTACGACTTTGGTATACTTCAATCAAGAAAAATGAATCCAAATGTATGAGTTTTTATTATTATTATTCAGTCATTAATAAACAATAAACTTTTTATTTTAAAAATAATAATATAGTTCTATTATGTTCAAGAAAAGACAAAAAGTAGAATTTTTTTCCAGCTAGATCAACAAATGATGCAACAATAGAACCACGTGAAAAAGGTCAATGTTAATGTTTAGAAAGTTTTTAATAACAATGTGCCCATTTCTCAAGAATAAACTAATTTAGATCAGTTTGGAGTTGATATTTAGACAGCAGGCTCCTCTGGGCGCGGTGCCCTGCATGTTTTAGACATTTCTCTGCTCCTGATTCAGCCTGTTAATCTGCCATCAGTAGATTCAGGTGAGCTGAAGCAGAGAAACATGTCAAATAGAGGAGGTCAGGTCCAGTGGACCCACTGCCATGCTGCTACTTTTAGAAACATTTCTTCTCCAACACACCTGAATCAAATGAATGGCTCGTTACCACGCCTCTGTCTTTGGCCTTATTAAGGTAATAATAACTTAATAATGTTTCACACATAACTGTTTTTGTTGTTACTGTATGCCATTGGTTATAAGAAAATGACAGAAAAAAATTAGTTGGTAAGAAAACAAATGCATTTTATTGAATGTTGCATTCAATATTTACTGAAAATGAAGACAAGGATGTAGTTTGCAGATTTATGACAAAATAATATTTGTTCCATTGGTGCCCTTCTGTTATGGATTTTCAAAGCAGATATTTCACCAAAACCAAGATAACTGTTAAAACTGAGCTTTTCATTAAATTTATAGTTATTTTTATGTAATATTTGTCCAAAGCTGTGGAAGCGCCAAAGAGCCACATGAGGTGTGGAGCCGGCGTTGTCAACCATTGAGAACGATGAGATGAACCCACAACAATAACAGGAAGACTTTCATTACGTTCCTTGGTTTCCTTCACGGCTTTGGAGAGCAGAACAAGTCACCGTCCAGGAATATTCTCTTTCTTATCTGACATACCTCACTTTTTGAAAAGGACTAAAAAAACGAATCTTACTCAGTTATGAAAACACTGAAACAGTGACTGCCACAGCATTGAACCAGAAGTTCAGTTTAGTTGGTGTTTTTGATTTGAACTCTGAACTTGAGCCATTTTAGAAGATCTTTCATCTGGATAAGAAGGACTTTTATCTTTTATCTCACTCATATGCTTGGCTAGACTGAAATAGATTCTTATTAGACTGAACGGCATAAAACGGTCATGCTATGCCTTTATTTTCCTCAATGAAATAGATTATATTTTATTTTTCAATGATTGGATACAACCCTCTAAGTTTTGAACAACACATGGAGTCAGAGTGACCTGTTCTTTGTATTTGCTTTGCTAATTCTCACAGGTTTGCCAATCTGCTGTAGACGTTTTGATCTCTTTGGCCAGACGTTGTTTCCAGCCACTGCATTTTGTTCTGTCTGCCTCTGTGTGCTAAGATGCACAATACCCCCAGAAGCATTAGACACCGCTCCAAATAATTTAATTGAAATGGTCTTAATACAATTCCAAGGGTATGCATTTAAAATAAAGCACCCAGGCATTGCTTCTACAAACATTTGGTTAAGAATGGCTCATGATCAGGAGTTCAGTGGACTTCAGCGTGGTTCCAGCATCCAGACGTTTCATCACTAACTACAATCCAAAGGGCAGTGATATTTTAGAGTGCACACTCCAGCTGCACTATAAAACAATGAAAGGTGACCTGTGAAGTGACAAATCACACCTCTCTCTCCTTAGTAATTTTGAGCCTGGGTGAACCAGTTGTCAGGTAAATGTAACAACTTTAGAAAATGTGCTTTTATTTTTTATTATTATAATGTTTGAAATTTCACCAAATCCTGATTAACACTGAAGAATCCTATTTCTTTCTTATATTTTAAGAATATTATTATTTTACTTATTTTGATAAGCACTAGTACCTGTACTGTCACTTTAAGAGATTGTCTTATGACATCAGCACTGTATTATCTTCAGTTGGCGCTAGGCTGCCTGAGAAGAGGTAGGAAATTTTCTTTGCTTGTGTTTACTCTCGCGTTTTATGAAATATATAAAATAATTGTAAGTGCATGCAGCTGTGAATGTTAATTTGTTTTAACACATACAGAGGAGTATTCTTTTTGACAAGTTAAGAATTTTTTTCTTAAATGTTAGAGCAGATATTGTTGTTAGTTAGTCACAGGGTTTCTCCATGTGTTTGTCTGCTAGGGGAATTCCGACTCCTGTGAATGGAAGAGCTGCATCTTAAAGGGCATTTTTATTTCTGTTTGTGCAGGTATGTGTATTTGGTTCTGTTCTACAATGTTTAAGCTGGTTGTATTTAGGGAACAAAACATCTGATTCAGAGTTTTTTATTTTTATTTTACAAGAAATCTACCTTTTTTATTATTGTGGATTTATTTATGAGAACAATAGTACTGTACTAGCTTGAGTTGGCGCTAGGCTGCCTGAGAAGAGGGGAATTCCAACTCCTGTGAATGGAAGAGCTGCATGTTGTTAAAGGGCATTTTTTTTCTATTTGTGCAGGCCTCTGCCAGCAACCTGCATTAAAGAACAACCAACAACTCCTGTGGTCTGACTCCCTTCTCCATCTGAACACAACGCAGAACACATCAAGGTTAACCGACTGTATAAGACTAGGATATCAGAAAAGAACACTAATAGTATACACCGGTTACATAAACAACATAACCCTGAATGCAATGTGTCAAGTGCAACATTAGGTGCAGAGAGGAGCGTAATGAGGGGCTGTTTTCAGAGGTTGGTTTTACTGCTTGGTTCCATTACAAGGAGCAATTTTAATATTTCATCACAGTCATTTTAGACAGTTTCATGACTCTTAAGACAGGGCCAGGATGGACTTTCCTGTTTCAATATGACTCATTGCACCAAAGGAGCATCTGAATGGGTTTGTTCATTGTTCATGTTGTCTGGCCTCCACATGTTCTTCACCTGAACCAGTTCCTCCAACATCAGTAGCTGCGTTTCCATTGACCATGAAACTGGGCAAACTGAAATTCTGAAAATATATTTGCTTTGTGGGAACACGGCAATTAAATTTTTTTGATAAAACGTTTTTCAGTAAGATCAGAACACTTTCTTCGTATCACAATGCACGTGATCAACAGCTGGATGTACTACTGGGGAAAACCATGAAGAAGAAGACAACAGGAAGTGGCCATTTGTTTTTGTTTTTCAGACAGCGTGCAGCCGGCTCCACCAGCTCTCACAGCAGCTGCATGGTTCATAAAATGTTGTGTGTCTGGAAAATCACCAGTTTCTGCAAATTCAAATTCTATTGAAGCAGAATTACCATTTCAACCAAACAGACCATATATTTTGTAAACCTACAGTTTATTGTCTCATAATGACATGAGATCGGTCACACTTAAAAGATAAAAAGTACCAATAACTTTTTGTCCCCTGATCTAAATAAAAATCACTGAAAATCATGCACGCTATCTTCATCTCAGCTGCACTCTTTGTTATTCAGTTTTACTGAATTTTGTTTTCTTACCATCTGAGTTTTGGCGAGAGGCGCCACCCCGGACTCTGCTCCAGCTTTTGGTGCCTTTGCTCGGGCTGGCTTCAGCGCCATCTTCTGCCCCCGGAGAGGGGGCTTTCCCCTTAATCACGGGGGCTTTGGAAGGACTGGGAAACACCTTGTCCTTCAGACTGGCCTTCCGACTACACAGAGCAAGTAACAAGAAGGAATATTCAATGAATGTGACTGATTTATTGCTGTACATCATGCCCAAATAAAATCATATAAAATGTATTTATCTTTGTTGTTTTTTGCAAAACCTTTGATAAATTAGCACTTGCGATAATTTTTCTTACCTCAGAAGAAACTCAAAAAGGCCAAAGTCCTACAGCAGAAGGAGCCATGTCCACATACGAGCATAGTGGAGCATTGAGTGGGTCAGGCAAGAAAGCTACAAGCGGGCATGCATGTGAAGCAAAGTTGCAGCTGTGGTCTCACTCTACGCAAAAAAAAATAATTAACACTAATCATGCAAAAAATAAATCACCCTGATACTGTATGCTCTGTCAGATACTCTGGAGCTGTTAGGCACTCAGCAGTGTGCAGCTGCCTGCTGAACAGAGTTTCACAAGGGCTGATCTGGCAAAAAAAAGGCAGCAAGCAAATTAACTGCATAAAGACATTACTAAACAAAACCATAAATCAACAGTGGTAGGGACCTAAACAGGGTGAATATCTGCATGTCCTCTGAGGGGGAAGAAACACGTGAAAGGTTGAGGGAGAGTAGCTTTTGGTTCTTATGTACAGATCGCTGACAGAACTTCTACCTCCTTATAATCATCTAGTCCAGTCTTAACCTAAAAACACGTGTACTCATCATTGAGCCATCTCGGTTTAGCTTTAGTTCAAAGAAAGAAGGAAACAAGGTGGGGAATGAAGGAAACACAAGAACTTGCAGTGCAGCTTGTTAGTATCTGTGCAGCAACTATACCTAAGAGTTCTTGGGCAGCACCCACAAAGTCTGTCTTTGTGTGCATTTTCACTACTGGAGTGGTGGGCAGTAGAGGAGACACAAAAAGATACAACAGCAGTGGAGACAGTCACAAAAACACCAGAGTGTGCCATAATATGATGCCAGTAACACTTTACTATAACCACAGTGTAAAATTCAATTTAATTTACTATCCCTTTTGAAATGATTTTCATTATGTTTTTTTTTTTAAATTACGTTCCAGTATTCAACAAAATTGGAATTATGTAACTAAGGGGTTAGCTATGATAAAGTGTTACTACATCGTCAATTATTTCACATGTTTTCTTGACCAAAAACAGTGATGTACAGTTCAAGCGCAGCTCTTAAAGTGATCCAAAGAAATAGTGCTGAGGCAATGCTGGAAGCTGGAGGGGTGGGGTCAAAGAGCAGCTTCTTTGTGAATATTTAGGGTGGCCAGGTGCCCCTCTTATGTGAGACTGAAAAACAGTTTAATACCTTCTCATACAATTTCAGAAATGATCAACATTTTCCACCTATCAGAAGCAACGCAGCAGGACGACACTTACAAAAGGAAATTTATTGAGGGGTGTCAGATTGTAGAGGACTGCATACATATACTGTACATGCCACACGTTCTGGTTTTTGTTTGCTAATGTTTTTTTTTTAAATAAAGTGTTTTGCACCCACTCATAAAGGGAGATGATGAACTGTATTCACATGAAGAAGATGAGATTTTAGCGATGTTATTAAATTCCCATGTTTGATCAGAGATTTCAGAAACCAACCAACTCTATTTTACATTATCTGTAATCACTGTGGAATATTTTGTCCTCAGGTTCTGACTATATAAAAATTGAAGTTACTGGGAAGTTACCATTGGATTAAGAATCTCTTTTTCAAGGCTGAGCATAGCAAAGTAGGTTTTTAGTTTAGCTTTAAGTTAAAAATCAAATGCTAATTGCAGTGTTGCTAGCAGCTAGTCTGTAACCATATTCTAATAGGGATCAAAAATCATTTGTAGCTTGTTTTTTGCTGGTTTTATTTTATCAAGATCAAAAAGTTTGAAGTGGTGGGAACTTCTTCTGTGTTTTGGTAACAAACTCTTGTGAACTAGCTAAGAAGCTAGCTGACAACAACCAGAGGTCTTTACTAGTCAACTCTTCCTAAAAACAGAGACATCTGCTTCCTCTCTTCAAAATAAGTCGTAAATATGTAGATTCAACAAGGTGCCAAGCAGACAGAAGTGACAGCCGTATCCGCAGCCCAATAAAAGGAGCTCAGTATTATTTTCAAACTACAGATAAAAATGTATTACCAGTGATGCCATTTGTCTGTAACTGACAACACAACTGCTACTTCAGCGTAGCAGCTGAAGTCATTGCCAAACTGCAACACACTATGGCACTATTATACAAATTTTTCTCAGACTTTCCTTGCCTTGCCTTGCTTACGCATCCTCCATACACAAAGTCTCACAGAGATTTCCTCGGGGTCTGGTCACCCTGTGAATATCTCATAAAGCTGTGAGAGGCCAGAGTGAGCTGATCTTTGAGCGAGAGAGCAAATGCAGCAAGACCATTCTTGAAGGAGGCACTTTTATCGCTCAGCCACGATCATGTCTGACACACACACACACACGCACACACCCTACACACACCCACATACACCAAGATATACTTCGCACACTCTCCCCCAAGAAGAGTGCCTCAGCAGCATCTAAGAGCCAAGTTGAAGTGAAGCCAAAGGAAGGTGAAAGATGAGAATAAAAAGAAATCATTTCACAGACCTGGGTGAGGTTTCTGCCTGAGAATCTTTCCTGTAAGGAGAAAAAAGGCACAAACTATCAGTTGCAGCTTCTCTGTGTTAGTAAATGATTGATCAGCATCGCTCCATGATGTTAGGGTGGAGATTCTTTAGAACTACAAATGAAAAAACAAATGAAGAGGACATAAATTATTGGACCAGGAAAATTTTATCTTCTGCAGTAACAGCACAACATGTGGATCTGCAAGAATTTTTTTAAATGAAAAAACATCTTTGTTTACAAATATAAAGAAAAAACAAAACGTGAAATAAAGTGTGCCAGAAGTACAACATTCATATCTGCTTACAGCATTTTGGTTTGTATTCTTGGAAAAAGTGAATAAGTATAGTCTGATGTAGTTAACCAAAACTATAAAAAAAAATGGGTGATGATGACAGAAATTTACATTTGTAAACATGAAATTCACCAAATATCATAATTAGATTAATTGCCAGTCATCCAGCTGCATTCATATTCTTTCCATGAAAACCAAAGATAATATGCCCATACCTTAGTGAAAATTTTATATCAGTATTACAAATAATAAAGTAGTTATTTTCAAAATGTTCCAGAGTAAATGATGTCTCCTATGAAACACATGCCAACCAGCAGGGGGCAGCAGTAGCTGCATGAGTTTTACCAGTTACACATTCACTGACAGACACACAGGTGAAATGCTTAAACACATTCACATACTGTGGCACAGCTGGTAGCACTGTTGCCTAGCAACAAGAAGGTTGTGAGTTTGAATCCCAGCCTGCGTTTACCGCATGGAGTTAACATGTTGTGTCATGCATGTTCACAGTCCAGAAACATGACTGGCAGGTTAACATATATTATACATAAATCATATTCCTACCTGAATGACTTTCCCTTCAGATTCCTCAGCAGGTCCAGTTGATTTAGCGGTGGGATGATTCTAGGAACACAGAAATAGGATTGCATCTGTGAGGATGGTTTAACCAATTTAAAATGGTTAAAACTTGCCTTCAGGGTCCTTTCAAGCTTATCACATCAAATCTGCCGTCTAACCGTCACCCTTTCACCTCAAATTCCGATTTAAGGTGAGAAACAGCACAAGATATTTCCAACACACCTTGAAAGTCATAAATCTGTTGTGTGAAAGTGAAGCTAAATGCTTTTTCTTTTTTTTTTTGCTGAGTCATTGCAGCACTGGACATCGAATTAATTTCTCAAAGTGGCTGTAGGGAGAATCGTCTTTTAAAATGTCTTTCAGGCAGATATCTCTGCCAAGGCTCCGCTGGGAGAACAGGCAGCCACACCTGATCCCACAGAAAGACTCTGGATGGGAAAAGGATAGTCTCCGTTCTACCGTGCTTACAACACCAATAATTGTAGCAGAATGTGATACAGTAAAACAATAGGATTTTCAGAAAACGCTGAGTAAGCAAGCTGCGCTTGTAAGCCATCTCTTACCTGTACATGGGAACAGCGACAGTCTGCTCGTAAAAATCCCAAGTGCACAGCAGATCTGTACGGGAGAGGTTAGTGGCATAAAACCTCCAGGTAGCCTGCAGTGAAACAGTTTTACTTTAGGGTTCAACCAAAAGCAGAAAACACCGAATTTGGTCTGAATATGTTGTGATGAAATTTTTCTTTGACAGATACTTGGATGAGGCCCGCTGCAGGGTTACGTCGCTTCTCAAAGTGTTTCTGCCTGTGCTGCTCCTGAACTTTGAGGGCGAAGCCAGAGCCCAGGATCCCCTAATCAGAAAAAGATAGAGTTTAATCTGAAAGAGGAAGAACGTTACACCCTGAAATAATCAGCTATACTCCTCAAAAACATGTCCGACCTTCAGTACCTAGTAAATTTAGTCACACAGTCTGTTTCAGTGTAATGAATCTAAATGAATTGGTTCTTTAAAGGTCAGAAGGTTTGAGAAGGAACACTAGTCAAGAAAAAGGGTCTATGTTGATAAAAAAAAACAAATAGAATGTAACTGAATACTAAAAATGTTGAAGTACTGGACTGAAATGAGTGAAACTGTAGGTGATTTATTCTGGGAAGAAATTTAACCTTCATGAAAGCACATTCAGAGAAATGCCCTTGACAGAACTTGATCTACGGTCTTTAATGAAGACATAAAGCAGCAGCATCACATCAACAGGAACTCAGTCAGCGTTTGGGTTTAAAGCTTTCCCCACAAACCAACACACTCACAGCAGGAAGGGCAAAGAAAGCCACGCCTATCATGCTGAATGCAGCTCCCAGCAAGCGTCCATTCCACGTTTTGGGAACTTTATCACCGTAACCGATGGTGGTGAGTGTGACCTAAGAAAAAAGTAGACATAAATTAGGAAAATACAAAAATATCAATCTAATTCAAGTATATTGATCAAGACATCTCTTTGTAAAACATCATTCACATTTTTCTGTTTCAAAACATTTCTTTTCAGTTCCAATTTCTTTGTTTCAAACTTTTTTCAGTTTCAATTTCTTTTTTCTATTGAACAAACGTCATGGCCCCATTTAGCTCTATGTTAACAACACAGTTATTCTGCCTTACCAGTCCCCACCACAGAGCATCAGCATACGTCTCAAACTCCTCATTGGACTCTTTTTCCACAGAATAGACCAAGAAGGAAGCCAGGATGAGGCACAGGAAACCAATATACCAGGCTGTGATGAGCTCCTGCAGGGGAAAACAGTACGGTGAGCATCAGGGGACATAAAGCAATAAAGTGGCATCAAGACAGGAGGCTATTGTCGACTGGTAAAACAATCAGCACATAATAATATTGGACACAATGATGTGAGCCCAAAGCCTTAAGTGGTGTTTAATAAATGTATTTATTTCCCTTGGTCACACACATCCTGTTTCAACTTGTTGCCTCCCGTAGGAACAGCAGCAGCGCCTGTTAGTGCAAGCCAACCATCTGGTTTGAAAGCACATAAATTACGTTTCCTCTCCACAGCAGAACTTTGTGTGTCAGAGTGAACACAAATGAATGCAGCGGCTTTTTGCTGTAAGAAAAGTTAAAAACTCAAAAGAAGTTCCAGTTACCAAGAGAAAAAGATTGTAAGTTTAATTCCAGATTTCTTCACCAGATGTAAATGCTCACACACAAGCTGGGCGTTTTCTTGCTGGAAGTCGGAAAACCAGATGGATTTATTATTTCCCAAATACAAGCTGATTAAATTATGTTTATTTCCATCTTATGTGTTTAAAAAGACTAAAAGAACATCACTACAAAACCAAATCTGCTGTTTTAAAATGATGAGATAATTTAACTGATAAACAATGTGAGCAAAAATATTTCACTAATGAAATATTTCAATAATTCTCAGTAAAACAAGGTGTTATCCCAATATAGTGGACTGCCGCCACTGTTTCACAGTTCTGTATTTGGAAATTCACCAACAAGTTTCTGTAAAACGTGACTCCAAATTGTTTGGAGAAAACTTGCATATTCATAGTTGTTTTTGTAAAGTTTAAGAAAATACAGTTTAGGAAACTAAAATATCTTGGTGCAGTGCTGCTATCGGCTGGTGTTTACCAAGCAGCCAATCTATTCATTGGAGACTGATTGGCTGAACCTCAAAGAGAGGAGAAAAGGAAGACAGCAGGTATTAGCGTCTGTGCTAGCGCTAATGTATGTTACGGTATTTTGGTGTTTGAACCATTAAAATAGACAGTTGTAAGTATTTTTTGAAGGTATCTCAAGTAATCATGGGTTAGCTATTCACAGGTGTTTAGTTTAGTCCATAACTCCTCTGAATACCAGCTGCCCTCTTTATGTTGAGAAAATAAAATCAGTATTACTGTAAAATCAGACAAAAATCCCAATACGACAGGGTTCAAAGGAAACAGACTCCAGCAAAGGTCTAGTTACCTGAGCCACTATTTCCAGACAATGTGTTCATTTAACAAACTTTTTCTCAACATGATGACATAAATAAGTTGATGAGTATCTGGAGAAATGACGTCTTATCTTCAAACACCCAAAACTACATTTGAAGAACATTCTTTGCTCAGCTTCTTTTGACTTCAATACAAAGTACATAAAAACAAACCCTGTCACTTACACTTACAGCTGCAGTATGTAACATCTGTAAAAAACATTTTTTCTACATATTTGTTGAAACTGTCACCATGTCGTGACAGTTTGTTACTCTGTAAGAAAAAGAAAAAAGAATAAAATAAAATCAAGCTCCTCAGCCTTCTCAAAGTGCTCACTGATCATACAACCAATCAGAGCCAGGAGGCAGGTCTTAGCACTGTTAATCGCAATCTCATGTGGCTGCTCATCTCCCCTCCCCTTTGTCATGAGTTGCGGGAGTTGTGGTGGAGGCAGACTCTGAGACCCAAGTAGGATGAATGATGGTGAATTTAATAAAGAAACAATAATCCAGGGAATCCAAAACACAAAGTCCAGACAGCACAAAGGAGAGGATGCAGAAGCTTACAAACAGTGACAACCGGTACTGGACAAACACGACGAGGACCCGACGAGGAACAAAGAACACAGGTGGGGTTAAATACACAGAGGGTAATCAAGGAGACAAGAAACACCTGGGAACAATCAAGGGGAGACAGGACAACACGGAGACTCAGAGACACAGAAACTCAAAATAAACACAGATAAGGAACAGATCCTGACACCCTTAGCCTCTTGCTCTCTGCTAAGCTGCAGCTAGCATAGTCTGTTGTGAATGCTAAGGGTAGTTAGCATGGCCAGTGATAACAGTGGATAAAGAGTTGTTTCTCCAACTTTAGGACATTGAGCAGCAAGTGCATGAGCTTGATTGACAGTGCTAAGACCCTCCACCTGGATCTGATTGGTTGTTTTTGGTGCATTCCTTTAGATTGCAATAGCAGCTCAGGGAGGATGTGGAGGAGATTGATGTTTTCACAGATTACCTGTCTCATAACAAACTGTCAGGACATGGTGACAGTTTTAACAAATACATAAAAAACATTTTATAAAGGTACGTACTGCAGCTGTAACATCTAGCTCACCTTACTGTGGGCATAAACAACAGATCCGAGGAGCTTCCAGGTGCCTCCACGGCGGTCCATCCGAAGCATACGCAGGATCTGCAGGAATCTCAAACTCCTGATGGCCGAGGTGGCAAAGACATTCCCCTGAGATCCGGCTGCCAGCACCGACACGGAGGCAATCAGCACCATTATGTCTGAGGAGACAACCACAAGATGATATCTGTGTATAATAATTAATACTCTTCTATAAAACAAAAGTCTATTGTGATCATTCTTCAAGGATTCATTGCGAGGAACATTGAAATAAAAAACCAAAAAGTCTGAGTTATGTTCAGGGTAAAATAATTGGCAAAACAAACTTGTTTCCTCACCTATGACACAGAAAGGCTTTCTGGCAAATTTGAACCTCCCCCTCCATCCTCTGTAGCGACAGCAACATCCAGCGGCCCATATCCGCACAATGTACTCAACTCCAAAAACCACAATGGTCACAATCTCCTGCAAAGCAAATGAAAACCAGGGAACAGCAGGAAGTGAATATGTGAATATGAAGATGACAAGAGAAATGAGCTTGTCTACCACACTGCTGTAGAGTTTAATGCTGAATCAGTTATTAAGTAATTATCAAAAGATTAGGAACAGTCTGAGTTTATTTGCAATTTCTTAAAAAGTGTTAAGGAGGCCAGTTTCCCAGGCTCATAAAATACAGAAATGTTTCATTTAAAAAAGAATTTATAGAGGATTTATTAAGCAAAATTCACATTTTGCATGTTTTTATATTTCAATTTTGGTCTCAACTGCTTCTAAAAACAGACCAAGAGCATTAAAAAAAAACATTAAGTCTTTTTTTTAGCAATAAGTTAATGTTTTTAATATCTGGAAAATGAGCAATTTCAAAAATCTCCCAATTGTTGAGCCACTCTGTGCTGTTACCTAGCAACCCCAGCCGAGCCCTGCCTGTAACCTAACAACCCAAGCTGAGCTTCAGCATGTTTGGTCAGCTGGTTTTACTGTTGTGTTCAGTGGCTGCTGGAAAAGACAAATGTTCTGTTGTAGGTTTACCATTCACAAACCACTTGCTGCTCTTGTTGGTTTGTGCAGGACGCTCCACTTATGTTTTTCAAAGATGTACAATTGAGCTCAAAATAGGCAGAACTGAGCAGAGTAACATCTCCATATCTAACAATGATTTTGTGTAAAAAAAAAAAAAAAAAATGAAATGAACATGTTTTATATAACTTATAGATATGTACATATATGTATACCTGTTCAATGGAAGCATAATAGGTCACCTTTAACTAGTTTTTATGGTAAGACTTTACATCCATGATAAAGGTCATATTCTTATTTAGGTTTCCTGCTGAGTGTCCATGAGATCAGATGACATAAGTTTTCATTCTATAATAGAGAACAGACTCAGAAGTGAGGGAGGGAGCAGCTTTTTACAGTATTTACAGCAGTTAGACTTTGAAAGTTTCTGTAGCTAAGGGTCAAAACACAAAGTGGCACATACCAAGATGTACAAAGCGTTTTCTGAGTTGTCTTTATATTCTCTGATGGTGGCAAACACTGACAGGATAAGGCAGGAGAAGACCAAGAAGAAGCTGCAAAAGATGACAGAGAGAGGACTTTGTTAATTAGTTAGTTAAACCACAGGAAGCACAGTTTGCTTCAACAAGGTGGCTAAAGGAATTTTCTACAAAACCTCACCAGAAACTCGTCAAATTAGCATGTACAAGAAAATATTAGCAATTTTTAAAAAAAACTTTCCACCAAGAGATACAACACAAATTTCTAGAAAAAATTCCAGCATCAAAACCTTCACTGTTTTCAGTGAATGGTTTCTATTTTATAAATTAAACTCTAGGAGAGGGTGTGATGATCATGCTTGAAAGGTTTGTTGAAAATCCAGTAAGTCACTAGTGTAAAATGAGACACCACTGCTGCTTTTGAGTTATGTAGTTAGCATGGCTCCAAAAGTAGTGGTTTCCTCATAAGGCTCTGTGACTGGATTGTTGTGCCATTAGTGTGGAAGAGTTTATTTTTGTCTTACACTTTCTGATATGAAATCTTTAGCTTTGTTCTCTGACTCTGCAAATATCTCCACTGATCAAATCAACTTAAAATGTTGCCTGATAGCCTGATAGTTTTTGAGATGGTATCATATTCATGTGAACAGTTCTAATAGCAACAATGTAGTTAGATATGCTGTCACTATTAGTCTGTAGGTAAAGAGTTAGTAAACCTCTAAGCTTTTGATGGTAATAAAGGTTGTTATGACAGTTCATTAAAACATTAAGGTTAAAATAGGCACCATGCATCTTCTGTAACATTAAAGGCAGAATATACAAAAATATAAAGGTACATTTAATTTATCAAACTTTATTCAATCTATTTTAAGCTTTTCTTTCAACTTTAGCTGTTTTCTCAATTTTTTCAGTGCGTTCCATGACATATCAACCAGGGTGAGCTTAAAAAATACAAAATAAATAAACATTTATCTACATTAGATGAACAGAATCTGAAATATATGAAACAGGGGAAAGCTTCAGCTAAGATATAAGACTGGACCTGTGAGGTGAAATCTTCTGATTATCTACTGTACATGAAGCTTTTATTTCCTTATTTTTGCTAAAATAATAATAATAAAATAAGGAAATATACTACTACTATAGTATGTCTGTCAAACTGTGTCATTCAAGGTATTCTTATAAATTCAGCTAAGGAAATAGGCACAGTAAGCTTGGAAAGAAACATGGTTTGCGGTGTTAAATTGACTGAATTTGCTGCTGTGTATTCTCTGAATCCCTTGAGTTGCCTGCTGGTCCTGACTTTTTGTGTTGCAGTCTGGAAATATAGCCTTCCATTTCCAGTACTCAGACTTGTCACTATGACTTCCCTAAACACAAACACTGCTTTGTAGAGTGATATCACTGCTTCAGACTGTTCAGCCTTGCACTTTGTGATACTGTAAATACATATGATACTCATTATCTGAGTATCTATGATGTCACCAGGCAGACATTTCACAAAGTCAGCAGAAAAATCAACATTCAGTTTGTGAAACACATAAATTGCAACTGGTCACAGGAAGTAAGGCATTATGAAATGCAGCAGAAGACGCGGCTGGCTGCAGGATGAAAATCGTTCCTACCTCGACTTTGCCAAGTTAATCAGCAGCTGCTAAAGAGGAGAGCGGAGAGGGACAGAACCTGCCTCCAGCTCCTCCACACACCCCAACTATCCATCCAGCTACCGTCAGCTGAGCACAGCTCCAAAAGATTGGAGTCATCATTAACTGGAAAGCAGAGTCAAATCAAAGTCCTGAAAAATGATTTGAAGTGAACTAAAAAGATACACTTTGATAAATCCCTGTTGGGTTTGTAGCTACAGCTAGCTCTGCTTCACATAGCACTAGTACCAGGGAAAAAGATAGCCTGGCTTTTAGCACATAAAAAGCTTTTAATGTGTTAAAGATTATACACTTTATGTTTTTCCGTTACTTAAGTTACTCATTTATTTAGCTTCGATTGCATCTTTATGGAAGCTCGTTTCCGCCACTCTGTTAAAAAAAAAAAAAAAATTATCTCATAATAATGAGATAGTATCTCAAAATAATGAGATCATTTATTTTATTTTTTATCTCATTATAATTGTATAATTTATCTCATTATTATGAGATAATTTTTATTTTTTTTAACAGAGTGGCGGAAACGAGCTTCCATACCATCTTCAAATGTGAGTATTAGCATTAGCACAGGATGCTAGCTGATCTGGCGGATTTAGCATTTCAGCTCCATGGTAGCTTGAGCAAGCAAGACCAAAAAATATTACAATAATGTATCTTAAGTAATCAATTTTGTTTCCAAAACATGTTATTTAAGAACACGTTTTTGGAAATGTGTCATCAGTATAGTAAGAATAATATAGTAAAGGTTTTTATCAGTACAGAAAATTCCAACTTTTTATGGATTTTTAAAGTTTCTGAATTATCAAGGTGGGTGAAGCAAGATGAGCTGGTGTTGAAAATGGATTGATGAATAAAAATCTCATTAACATTAATGTCATTACAAGTTCAGTTTAGCTTAAGACACAGTAAATCCTAAGCCAACATTTCACATCGTGTTTCAAACAAAAATGAACTTAAACATAAAAACACCTCATTCCTCCGTCCAGCTAAAAAATGCTGCAACAAATATGAATGTCCACTTGTTGTCCAGACCTCAGGAATGTGACGGCAGACCGGTTAGGATGAAGGGTTGCTGTTGTTGCTGAACAGTTTGCTTTTCCTTCTGGGCAGCACATGGAGAAACATCGATCTGTGGCGCTCAGCACAATGATGCCAAACAGCCTTATCACTACATTTAGACTGCAACAAACCCAGCAGGACTACATGGAGAAGGTTTCCACTGACCATGGAAACGTACAACAGTAGCGTGTGGTCAACTCATGACTCTCTCAGGGATTATTTCTGCATAAATGACACAGCAGTGATAACACAGAAATGATTTAATAAAACCAGCCACTGACTGGTTTTATCTGTTAAAGAAAATGAATTCCTTTTAAAGTATGGGTGGAAATCCCATGAGGGTCAGGGGGGTTTGTACCCCCCCAATCTTAGAAAAGAATTGTCTCCTCCTCCCCCCCAAAATATCAAAAACATAAGGATATATCAGTTTTAATCCTCAACTTTTGCATTGAGAAAATGCTAATTTTGTGGAATTTTTTTAAATAAAATGACTAGATAATATAATAATCATTATTTTATTAGGACCAGCAGAGCACCAGGACTTCATCCCAGTCAGGGCTAGAGCTCCTCACAGCCGACCTCTGTCCTGTGAAACATACACTAAGTCAAATCCTCGGCCTTTGGCAGCCAACATCTGTCTCATGTTTGCCCTCGCCTTTATTTCTTTCCTCAGTTCTTCAGATCGCCAGCTCAGCAAAACGCAGAACTGGATCATGTCCTCAATCTGCCTCTCAGATTCATTAAACACAACGTGACTCTGCTGCCACTGATTAATCACAAACTGCAGTCTCAGTTCGCCTCCTCCTTACCGTCTGTTTCCATAATGTTCTTCCACTGAGCTCTGATGAAGACCTGAGATAATTTGGTTTTGCTGAAGCTTTTCTCCCACTCAGCAATCAGGAAGGATATCAGAGCAGGAAACTGAACTGGAGAGATTTCAGATGCAAATATAGTCTTCAGATTTTTATGAATGGAATTTTTTTCAGTAAAAAAAGAAAATATTAAGGACAGGATTTAGATTCAGATTAAACTTTCTGACGGTGGATAAGTTTGTTTTCTCTTAAATAGGTTCTAATGAAGGGAAAATATGCATAAAAAGACATTTCCAGAGGAGATTCTGAGGAGAATTAGAATCCAGATTCTACTAAACTATAACTTTATGAACTTTAATGCATCAGCGTTAACAGCCATGACCTCTAACCTCTAACACAACCCATAGCTTTCTTTACAAATAAATTCAGACAATTTCAGTAAATGAATCTTAACAGAGCGAACAGTCATGGAGTTCAAAACAAACCGGCCAAGACAGAATCAGAGATGGCTGAAAATGTATAAACGCACAACAACAGATTTATTTACACATAGACACCCCCCCCACACACACACACACACACACAAAGCAACACAGATGATCTCATAACCCTCCATGTGGTGTCTGACAGCTCTGAGAGGGATCCAGACCCACATCTTTGGAATCAACAACACCAAAGATTTAATGGATTCTCTACTCCAGTGTGCAAACAAGTTCTATACAACCAAATTTCTAATTAGTTGATCAAATTTAGTTTTTTGCACAGAAATGTACAAAAAAAAGAGCTAAGTACACTCACTGGACCAATAATCTGACATCCATCCATCCATTTTCTGTTCACCCTTTGTCCCTAATGGGGTCGGGAGGGTTGCTGGTGCCCATCTCCAGCTACGTTCCAGGCGAGAGGCGGGGTACACCCTGGACAGGTCGCCAGTCTGTCACAGGGCAACACAGAGACATACAGGACAAACAACCATGCACACACACACTCACACCTAGGGAGAATTTAAAGAGACCAATTAGCCTGACAGTCATGTTTTTTGGACTGTGGGAGGAAGCCGGAGTACCCGGAGAGAACCCACGCATGCACAGGGAGAACATGCAAACTCCATGCAGAAAGACCCCAGCCGGGAATCGAACCCAGGACCTTCTTGCTGCAAGGCAACAGTGCTACCAACTGTGCCACTGTGCAGCCTAATAATCTGACAATCAAAGTTTAAAGGGAAACACGTCTACCCATTAGGTATAGTGTTTATTTGTCTTGTCTTTGGTTGGGCTACTGAAACGAACTTCATTGAGCTTCTGTATGATGACAATAAAACCTGATTCTGATTCTGACATAGAGGACGCCTCTGTGTAATACACATCATCACCAGCAGGAGATGAGGCTTGACTGAGGAATGAGAAATATCCACCAAAATGGTTCCTGCATAACCAAAAAACACAAACACACTAACTTATCCATAACTCTTGAAGCAGTTAGGTTTTAAAATGTTTTTTTTTCACAGACCCAGATTTATAGATTTTTCCAACAGTTTTTAGAACATTCTGGAGATTTTAGGTTTTATCCTGTTTATGTTGAAGAAGTTTGGTTTCAGGTTAGAAAAAGCTTTTTCAGTGATTTTTCTTTTAGCAACGGATCTAAAATACATCAGTTCCGTTTCAGATTATGTGACACTATAAAAGCATTCTAAGATTAACTAGTTTACAAAAATAAAATACAACATAAATTTGAAAAACTTTTGTTAAACTGTTGTTTAAAAACCACATTTGATTTCAGTTTCAGAGCTGCCTAAGCAACTGAGTTCTAGAAACAAATTTGTACATTTCAGAGGGGGAAAGTCACTAGATATCTCAGGAAACACAAGTATTTTTCAGTATCTACTGTAGAAATGAATAAAAACAAATTCCACTTTTTCCAGACTGTGTTAGAATATTCTTAAAAAACTCCTGTTCTAACTTCCCATGGCAGCTAACTTGCTGCAGTGCTACCATTAGTTTGTACATAAGATGACAACATGAGTTATTATTAACAGTGCTACTCCTCTGCTTATTAAACAAAACCTCATATTTGCTGCTGCTGCTTGAAAGGTCAGTGTTACATCCTGGCAGAAAAAAGAGACTGGCTCTCAGAAAAGAAGACAAAACACAGCAAAAAAAAAAAAGTACAGACACAAACAACAAGAATGGAGTTTGTACCAAACTAATGCGCCACATACTGGGACGTCACAGACTTTAAAATGAGAAAACAGATGCCATCCAAAGCTGTCATTTAGTTTGGCAAAAGCTTTTTCTTTTACATCTGAGGGAAACGAAGGAAGAAGGCTTGAAAAGACGTGACTTCAGCCCTGATGATTTATAACTATCGTGGACACACGATAGCTTTATAAATCATCAGGGCTGAAGCAACGAGTCGGAAGATTAAATGAAATGTGACGGATATGAATAATTCATAAAACAAATGCACAAAGTTCTGGTTTGCTGCAGAAATCCTTTGCAATAAGATTGAGATTGAATGTTTTCTGTGTGAAGCTTCACTTTGTGACAGCACTGCTTTCTTCAGTTACATTTACCAGTAAAATCAGATTTAATCACCTGAATCCCATTAGAAATAGTAACATTCAAACAAAGAACAACACTGGTCAGCGCAGGTCTGTCAGAGAGCAAAGCGGCTGTTAAAAAACTGCTTGCTGCTACTGGAGCAGAAAACCGTTAATATTTCAAAAGTCCCCTAGTACTGTGTGTGCGCACGTGTGCATGCGCACGTGGGGGTGTGTGTGCGGGTGTGTGTGTGTGTGTGCGTGTGTGCGTGTGTGTGTGTGTGCTGGGTCTCCAGGATCCCAGTGGAGCCTGATTGCTGCTATGGCCATTTTCTCTGCTGGTTGGCGATCACAGTTCAATATCTGACCAAAGCAAAAAGCGATGGACGCTTTGAAACAAATCCAAACCCGTTTTCATCTGAGTACTGTACAAACCACAGGAGGTCTAAACTACATGAAGACACTCAGGAGCCTTTTATATTTCCTTACATCAGAAACGAACTTCGATGTATTTTATGAAGAAACTTTGTGATTGGCCACATAAAGTTTGTGCATGTTTGTGAACTGGAAGAAAGTATGCAATATGCAAATAATAAAGTTGCTTTTTTGCAGAAAATAAAAAAAGAGAGAACAGATAAGATGCAGCATCATGAGGACAGATTAATACAGGAGACAATAAAGCAAAACAATATATGACATAAATCTCATAGGTCTGTTCAGTCAGTCACCTGAAAGTGAAGTTTTAGTTTCTGTCTTTCCCAGAAAATAAAAAATAAAGAAAATGTTCAGAGTTAGGCTGAACTAGATGTCAGTGTGTGTAAATCTGGGAGACAGCGCTGTGATGGCAGCAGGGCAGGAGTACTTAATGAATTTGAATTTTTGTATTTTTCAGCTCTTAATTTGGAAAAAACAAGTTTATAAATTCATTAAAAGTAAATTGAGTGCTGAAGATCCGAGATGCAAAATATCAGGAGGTGTTTAAACTTTTTCAAGGTTCTACATTAGGCATCTATAAATTGAAAAGAGTTCAGACATATTTATTTTTAATTATGAAAAGTATTAGGGGAACCTTGTGCTATAATTCTTCTGACTATTTTAACAGATTTAATCTTAAATTATTGTGCTACATCTTTAGCAAAACATCCATCTGTTGTTTACTCGCTCATTTTGTTTCAGAAAATGAAATAGCAAAATAAATTTATTTAAATAGAAAGAACAGATCACAGATTACAATTAAAGGCTTTGAATAAGTATGACATTGTTCTCTTACAGAGATTATTTTAATGTAATTGTAAACTTTGAACTTATTACGGTTTATTAAACCCTGACAGTGATACATGAAAAGATTCAGTGTTGATTTTACTGGATCTCAGTTCTGAACTGAATGAATGTGATGCTGAACAGAACATGAAATCCATTCTGAGGTTTTACTGTAAATATGTTCAAATTTCACTTGACAGAGTTTTTGTTTTACTTGGTATTTAGAAATCAGGGAATTAAACATCATGGTTTTAATGTGGGGTTCCTCATGGCACTCTTGTCCAGTCAGGCTCTAATTACACCGTTATTACATCATCACTGATGATGCACAACTTCCTGTTGCTTCTTCATTAAGCTTCCTTCAGTTTAATGCAGGAAAGACAAAACTTTTTTTGATCCAAGAACCAAGAACTCAGCTTGACTTAATGATGCAGAACTAAAATGCCAGAAAACTAGATGCCACTAATCAAACCTAAACCTTAACAGC
Organism: Xiphophorus hellerii; assembly: GCF_003331165.1. NCBI lineage: Eukaryota > Metazoa > Chordata > Actinopteri > Cyprinodontiformes > Poeciliidae > Xiphophorus > Xiphophorus hellerii. The sequence continues at coordinate 1,645,017 of NC_045672.1, read as the reverse complement.
CTCTTAAAGTCTATTAGTGCGTCTGCCAAGTACAAACTTGCAAAAATCTGACAAAAGAAAAAATATGTGGATGATTTCACTTTCAGTAGGTGAGATTACTGTGTAATGGCTCAGTCAAAGTCTATCAACTAGCTGCAGCTCTAATCTGGGGTCTCAACCTGGAAAAAAGACAACATCATATAGAATCTCTTCTGACTCTGCATGTCAAAGTACAAATTTTTACATCGCATTACTGTTTTCTTGTTGTTGTTGTTGTTGTTGTTCTTCTAATATTTAGTCACCTCAGATCATCAGGAATCTGGTAGCTAATAAATGTTCTCAGTAGCAGATCTAAACTATGAGGAGAAAGATTTAGTTTCTTTGCTCCTTGGGCCCAGATCCAACCTAGGAACCTAAAATGTGCAGAATTTTACCGTTTAATGGTTTTTTCCAACTGTTTGCTTAATCAGTTATTTTTTTTGTTCAAAATAACATTTTACTGATTCTTTACCTGCAGTGCAAAAACCATTTTGTTAATTTGTTCTTTTTACTGCAATCCCTTATACTTAGAAGCCACTAATATAAAACCTGTCTTCTTCATGATCAGAACAAACCATAAAAAGGAAATAAGAACCCAGGCCACCTTTACCTTGAGTCGCAAAGACAAAAACCAAAGTTCTTGTAGTCGTTTAAACCCCATAAAGCTTCAGTTTGACTGCAGAAAGCGGTCGCTGGATAAGTGTGGAGTCATGCCGGAGCAGAACCTCTCTGCGATGTTCGGACAGAAGTACCGAGGCGGCCCGGAGCTGTCCGCACAGAGCGGTGCTGAAAGCTGCCGCATCATGACAACACGTGCTAGAATCAGCTTGAAGGAGCAGAACTGGAGGCTGAAACAGCGGACAGACAGACAGACAGACAGACAGACTGGCTGACTGGCTGACTGACTGACTGCAGGTGATCAGACCACAGCTGGAGTTAACCTGACATGCGCCATAGACTCCCCAAACTCCACCAAGCTTCCCCCACCCCGAATCAGTCAGAAAGGCCACGATAACCGACACAAAAAATCATTTTAAAAAGCCAAGTAAAACTGGAACAGCACTTACACGTAAGCGTGGTAGACGAACGCCCATCCCCGCGGTCTCTCCAGCGCGTTGTAGAGGAAACTCTGTAGTTTCCGGTAGCTGGCATTTTTCTTCGACGGTCTGGGTCTCCCGCAGGAGATACTGGACCTGGGTCTGCTGAGGATGCCACCCCGCTTGGTGCTGTCCGAGCCCGCAATGAGCAGCGCCCCGTCTCTGGTGGATTCCGGAGCGCCGGGGTCCAAGCCGACGAAGCCGACTTTGTGCTTTTTCTCTCCGGCTTCAGCTGGGTAAACCCCGCCGTTGAGGGATTTCTGCATCATCCTAAAGTCAAGACGACTCTGAGGAGTTGTCAGTGTCCTTGCCGCGGGGATGCATCACTGGCTGAGGGGTGTGTGCTGCTGCTGTTGCTGGTGCTGCTGCTGCTGGATGAGGTCCTTGTTGGTCCCTGCAGAAACCCAATGTGTGTCCTGTCTACTTCTCTTCCCTTCCGGCAGCCTGACTGGCACAGCAGGAGGCATGCACATGAAATACAGTCATGATCAAACTAGAAGTAATGGCTTTAATGACTAAGACATGCATTAGGATGTAAATTCAAACCCAACATGCAGATCAGGCTTTCTGTTCTGGTTGCTGATGCAGAAAATTGTCCAAAATAATAAAATAAAATAAAATAAAAAAATCATTACAAGTTGTCAATATGAAGGAAATAACGGGTATCAGTCTACTTTAGTGAAAAGCATCTGCTCTGGTCTTAAAACACAGCCTGATGTAACCCCGGTTTCTCTCCACTCAACTTCAGCCCAGGAGAGCCGCTACAATGAAAGCTTTCATTGGATGATGCAGGACTATGCAATATTCATATGTGCAGCTTTCTACACTATGAGAAATGGATACCAGAAGGTATATGTCAGGATGAATTAGGACTGGATTTCACTGGAAACAATAATGAAACAAAAGTTTCATTATTAAAATTATGTCCTCTTCAAACAGAAATACATTTATCCAATTTTCGTAATATTGTCACCAAAAAATGTATTTTATCAGCTTTATTGGGATTCTGTGCAACTGCCCCGTTCATGAAGATATTAAGACGTTATTAAGGCTTACATATAGTTTACTGGTGTGCTGTCTAATTATGCAATCTTGGTAAATGAAACCAAACATTATCGGACTGCCGTAAATAATTTTTATATTACGGAGTTTCCAGCGTAGGTAAACATAGAAAATAATGCAAATAGAACATCCAACCCTCCTTTGGGGGTTGGATCTTTACACGCCCTGGACGTGTAAAGATCCAGGGCAGTATCTTAGTATCGTGTAAAGATACTAAATATGTAAAGAAACATATTTAACATGTTTTTTTTTCTTCATTTGTATTCTCTATTAAATAATTATTCGTTTACCATTAATGCTGCCTCTGCCTCATACCTTCTGATTTTACTTGACCGTGTTATGCTAACTTCAGGTGCAACGCAGCTTGAAAAATTTGACTGGCAGCCAATTAGGAAGATGAGCATGTAAAATAACATTTACATTTTTTGTTTTAGCTAGCTAATATTTCTAGTTCTTCCGTTTCCACTGCAGAAACCAGAACCAATGGTTCCTGCTATTTTAGCCTTAACGGTCTCTAGTCACAAAACAATGAAGTGACTGAAATGTTTTACAGAAATGTTCCACAAGAAAAAATAGACTACATAGAACACAATGTTAAATAACCCCACCACCAAACGTGATTAACACATTTAAGGGCAGTTTACCTTTTCAATGGAGATTTCAAGGCGCTAGCTTTAGATGTGTGAATTTTTAAGTACATGCTACCCTGTGATGAGATTAATCTATTTTTTAGTAATGTTGTGGCTTTCAGGAGGCAAATGGATGCTGTGTATGGGAATTAGAGTAAAGGAAAATGATCGTAAATGCATGATATACTTTTCAGATTTGTAAAAAAAAACAAGCTAACTGAAAAGCATATCAGTTTTTTCTAATCTTTGTAATATGTGCTACTTTGTGTTGGTCTACAGCATGAAATCCCAATCAGACCCATTGAATCTGTGGTATTAAAACCACAAATAACTGAATGGAAAGAGTGCTATTTAACAAGGAAAACAAAAGTCAGTCTTACAAACACATCCCAGGTTTATGGCACTGATAAACAATCTGCTGCTAACCTACTTTAAACATATAACGTAAAATATAGACAGAAGAGGTGAAAGAAGAAACCTCATCACAGTCCGGCAGCATTCACTCACCATCATATAGTAAGTGCAGAGATGTAACGATCCTGATTCCCTTCAGAGTTCAGTAATGGGTATTAGTTTAAAGGCAACATATTAATGGGTGGGACACACTGAAGAAAAACGGAGACAGAGTTCCACTAGAAAAAAACAAACTGTCATGACGAGAACATTTTATTTATTAACTTGTTAAGATTCCATTTACAATAATTTTAGAAAGATTCAACAAAAAGAATATCTTTGTACAGTTATTTTCAACAAACACAAAATTGCAGAAGTATATATACAAAAAACCCCATCAGAATTAGACAATAGTTTGTCCAGATATACCAACATGCTGCACTCATTAGCAACCTGCAGTGCTAACAGAGACTGCTTCAAGATCACTGAATGGTTTTGCCTCAGGTACAGAACTGAGATCATGCAGGAAAATATGTTGATACAAATATCTGCACGTCTGATCATGTAAAATGATGGATGAGTCAAGCTCCAGGTAAAAAGGTGAGATTATAACAACATGTCAATATGGAACCAGGCTGTAAACAGAAACCAGCGTAAAGAATGCAGCAAATCATAGAAGTTTCTGGGTGAAGAACATTTTTAACAACCAAAAAACAGAAGGTGCAGATCCGGTGATGCTGGAAACAGGCAGGCAGCGTCTCTTCAAATGCACAGTCACCAATACAAAATATGTTTCATATACTATATTACTTCCATAAAAATAATCCAATATAATTTATAGAATTATTCTGTAACGACTGCACAATCTTCTGCTCTGACAATGTTACGTATTTATTTACAAGAAAATAAAATCTCCAGTAAACTAATGTTACTGTGTTTCAATCCTCAATACAATCCCTTTTGTTTGTTTTTGTCATCCTAAAACTGATTACAGTACTTTGTGTAACACTGAATGGACCAATCACTGTGCTTCTTTCAGAACACCTACAGCAAACAAACATAAGAGCCAATTTAAAAGTCAGATTTCAGAAAACACAAGGCAAACTTTCAACAATTGGATTAATTAATATATTAATATTTTAAGTGATTCAGTACTTAACGTTTTGACTTGGTTTCTTTGTTTTACATTTTGACCTGATTTGCATTGGCTAGCTCCATCCCTTGCCCTGATTATTAATGAAGCAATTACTGACATAATTGAATTCCACACAATTAAATAAAATGAAACACAAGCAGGTACATCTAAAGAAAACAAGTGAAATGGCATGCCATTGGTCTTTAAATACTGATCAATACATAGGCTGGAATGCTTTTAGACTCTTTAATACCTGATATCGAGTAAGTAAGCGATAAAAACGCTCCTTCTGGACACAATAAATAGCTATCCTTCATTTTGTGCAGCAATACAGTACTTAAACTAAACCTACAGTAATTGCACAGTCACCACATGCAACAGGCTGGGAAAAAAATTCAAAACAGCTCCCTCCTCCCCCTCTGCCATCTTTTTTATCATCAGGCCCCTCAGTCCCTACTTCCATCTCTCTGTCTGCCTTTTGGACTTTCTGCGTCTACCAGCATAGCTAAAATGTTCTTCTTGACTTGTGGTCAGAACTGTGAGCCCTGGGGAACACTGCAGCATGGGGACAGAGCGAGAGGCAGTTCTCCGGATTTTGCAGTCCAAGGCAAAGTGGGTAAAAATTGTCATTTAAGACGTTGGTCAAATACAGGTAGTTTGGTTAATCCAGTTAACAACACAAGCTGATCCATGAGAACATCGTCTTCTAAATAAGTAAGGTAAGATTCACGTCAGAAGACGGCAGACGTAGTAATACTGTCCAGGATAATCTCAAAGCATTTGTGACCAGTTTGCTTTGGCCGCAGGAGTCTGGCTTTAGTTGGTCCGTTGTCCCTTGTATCGTTTGTCTGAACCGTCTTTCTTAGCTTGTACTGCAGACACCGGGTTGGTCCTTGTTTTACTGGCAGCGTCAAACTGAGAGGAAGAGATGAGAATTAAACTCATCCTCTCCTAATGTCCTCCACTTCTGCATTCGCCTCCCTATGAGAAGATTCTCTGAAGTGCTCTCACAGTTCTCCATCTGAGGGTGGCAAACACAACTTGAAGAGCCTGTAAAAAGAGGAAAGAGCTTTCAGATGACCATATATGGGTATTGTGGGCTGATGATTGCATAACGCGGAGCTGTGCGGTGTAGGCATACCTTGGAGCTGATGGCGGCATCTGGTCCATCACCTTCAGGTTTTTAGCAGACAGCTCCACTCTTGCTCCCTGATAGAACCAAAGAAATAACACATGAAAAACCTCAGGGTACAGCATTTTATATTTCCTAATATCACTCTGTACCGGATGTAAAATGTACCTCAACAGTACAATTTATTCGATATTTAAATAATATTAACCTAAAATATTAAAAGTAACCTCTAAGTTCAGGGAAACTACCTTAATGTTGTCCATTAAAGGTCAGTGTAAGTTCTAGAAAAATAAATAGTACGTTTCATTAAAGTTAATAAAAGAAAATGGAAACGTTTTGGGAAAGTAGATTTTAAATTCCATGAAAGGACTTTGGAAGTTCTGGAAAAAGTTTGGGAAAAGTAACTTTTGTTAATTTCTTAAAGGTCCAAATAAAAAAATTTAAAAAACCTGCTTAATGACTTGTGGACGGTAGAGTGCAGGGTAAGTTGTGGGAAAACAAGAGTTGTGTTCAGAAAGCTTGAAATGACCCTTGAGTTGTTGGAGAGAGTAGCTCCTAAGTTCAGGAAAGTAACCAGAAAAGTAAAACATTTTCATTCATTTATTCCAAGGAAAGTAGTTGACAAGTTCTAGAAAGTAACAACTGAACATGAGCAAAGTTCCTGGTTTGTTTGGGAAACATAATCAGTTTATTGTCAGTTCCAAAGGAAAGTTCCAGAAACATTCACTAATATAAGTCATTAAAATAAGTGACAGGACATTATTCCTGTTAAAGTTTCACTTTAACAGGAAAGTTTCACTTTCTGAAAATCCAGACTTAAGTGAAAATCCAGACTTAAGAATTATTCATTATAGCAAGCACATTTATCTTGGTGAAAATTTACTTTTAAGTTAGTTTTGTCTTATTTCAAGTGTACTAAAATATTTGAAGTAGAAACTAGAAAAAAAGACTTGGCAAGATTTTATGTTTTGCAGTGTGCTATCTAGGAAAGAAGCAAATCTAAAGGTTTCATAAAGCTTTTGTAGCTTTATTCCTAATTATAATTAGAAATCTTATTGGAGGGGGTGCATAATAACTTCTTAAATCCTGTCTGAGGTTCACCTGCTTCCTCATTATGTCCATGGTCTGCATGAGGCAGCGCGGCAGGAGGCCGTGGTTCCTGGCCAAGATCATCGCTTTCTCCAGGGTCACATTCAGGGTACATCTGAAAGCAACATGAGGTCAGACTTTAACTGCCGTAATCTGAGGATGGATTCAGAAAGATTCAGACAGAGCAGCTGATGCTCAGGGATTCTCTACATATCACCGTCTGAAGGCTGTTGTAAAAATATTAGAACTATGCAGAATGAGAAACACAGCAGCAGCAGCCTGACCTCTGCATGCCGGTGCCACACATGGTGATGTGGCAGGCTCCCAGCCGGTTACACAGTTCGGAGGACACACACAGCACGCTGACGCCCGATGGGTGGCCCTGCGCACTCGGACGCACGTTGACGTACGACTGCATCAGCCGACAGAGGTCATCCAGGGTGTTTAGGGGTCTGAGCAGCTATGAAAGAGAAACCAGGGTCAAAGAATGACACAGTAACGTCTCACCTGGAGGCCATCTTGGCAAGTCATTTACCTACAATTCAATGTCGGAACTGCTTTCTTTAAAGATATCGTTCTGTGCAAAAGCTCTGACACATCCATACTTTACCCTTTACTACCTAAGAACCACTTCTTTGTTGATCAAACGTTCTTCAAGCTCTCTGGAGGTCAAACATTTCTCTTGACTGTTTGTTTTTTCTTTTTCTTGTCAGTGACTTATTGGTGAAGTCTCCAAAATGGACATTTACCAAAAAATTAAATGTTCAAACAAAAATCCCAGATATGTAAAACTGTCAATCCAACCAACCAAATCCAACCACTGTTCTTTAAAACAAATTAATTTCTGATCGCTTGAGAATGAATTTTGTCATGCCAAATATCTTCCTGGACTGGTTTTGCTCTCAGACTCCAGCTGCTGCCATGTTGCGTGTTCTAGCAGCTTTTCCTACAGTTCTTGTCAGTGAAAACCCTTTCTGTGACAGTTTGAAGTGCAGACAGACGTAAATATATATGGATCGATTTCTGGCCAACTGACAGGCCCATGTGGTGCTACTGCTGCAAAATAATATTTAAGCAGACTAAAATATTTATTGTGTCATTAATATTTCACCATACAATGCTTCTAACAATGTTTTTAGACAGAAATAATGCAACTGCTTCATTTGAAATCCCTGTGCTTATGAATATTACACACACTTTTATGATGAGTTGGACCAAATTGTGTTTATTTCTTTTACATTCCTATAAGAAGATTTGTTCTAGATTTGGTCCAGAACACAAGCAGCTGGTTTGACTGGCTTTAAACTGGTGTTCAGAGGATTGCCTGAATCTATCCTTCAAGGTTTAATTGAGGTGTTTAATTCATTTTACCATGACAGTAACTGCTGGTTTAGATGTATTGAAATGATCCAAAAAGTAGTCAAAGTCTTGATCAAAAACTTTCCAAGATCTTCAGAAATCTTAAGGAAAGATTAATTATGTAAAAGATTACAACATTGATTCTGTCCTTAAAAGTAAAAATAAACTCTAAATTCCTCTGATTGTTACTAGATTAATGAGATAAAAACAACAATATCACCAATATCACACAAAAAAGAGCAAAATGGCAGTGGAGCCAATCAAAGCTAATGAATAACAAAAATCAGAAATCATTGTAACGAAAACCCAAACTTACAGATTTCCATACAGACTGCTGTGCAGTAACTGGCTTGTAAGACGGAGCACCAATAAATATCTGGATTGTTAACAAAAATCATCCTATTTAGCAAACAGAGGTTTATTCCTGAGGTTTCTTAAAGAATAAAAATAAAAACGTGTAAATACAAAATGCTCTAGATTAAATCAAGACTATCCTCTACAGATTTGATTTCAGCTACAGTCAGTGTGGGACATTAGAGGTCAGGCTGGAATTAAATTGGAGCAGGATGCTGATGCGTTCAGGTTAGTCGGAGTTAATTAGGAGGTCTTGATAAGCTAGTGGGGGTGGGGATGGTTTCCATGGGGACAGGAAGACAAATCGTTCCTCTTACTTTGGAAATGCTTGGCTGAAGGTCTCTAACTTCAAGGCCCAGTATCTGTGCTTGCATTTATATTCAGTCACAACATGATATAAAAGTTGACTGTGATGACAGATTGCAGAGGATTGTACTGTACAGCAGTGAATGTGTAGATTTACCTGGTCTATTTTCATCGCAGTGGAGTTGGAGTCAGTAGGGAGGTTGGACTTCTCCAGATAGAAAGCCCTGTGGAAACACACACACTGGAGTTAGAAAATGACTCTTGTTTGTCTGAGTCAGGCAGAAAACAGAGAGAGACGATCCACTTCATGTTCATCTAATTCTGATGCTGCGTTATGAGTCAGGTTCTGGGAATTCATGTCATGTTTTATTCAGAGTTAGGAATGTTAAAAAGAAAAGCACGCAACACTCATTGGCACCCCTAGTGAAGATGATTAAAAGCCTTAAAAGAAATGTATATTTTAGCTGCATTCTAATCTTACAAAAAATTGCTTAAATTTAGAAGAGACATGTTGGCAAAATTAAAAGATTACGTAAGACTTTATTTGAAGGGGTGCACATAAGACTGACATGACACTGTCATAAATATGACATAACACCTGTTATAAACATGAAGGAGTCTTTATGAATGTTTATGACTGTTGTCATGAAGTGTCATTTGGTAAATATTGACATAAAATTTTAAAATTTAATGCATTTAATGCAAAGTTGCTCTAAAAGTTTTATAAAAAGTCCATTAAAAGTGCCAACTTTGCATTATTTAGTAAATAATGACACTTTAAGTCTTATTGAAGTTATTTGAAGAAGTAAAGAAATATGCTGCGTTTAATTTGTGTTTGTGAAATAAAAGCATGAGAACGCCATCACAGTGAGCTCCATCAGAGTGAGCAGAGTGATCTGAGCTGAGTGTACCTGAGTCTGCGGTAGTAGGCCTTGACCTTCTCTAGGGACACGGCATTGATGCGCTGCTGGAACTCCTCCATGTCCACGCTGTCCTGCGGGGAAGCGCCATCTGGACGCTCCAGCGCTGAGAAACAAAGCATCCAGGTTTTTAACAATGCTGCTTCAGGGACACCGATAATTAAAAAAGCCACATAAAGGCTAGAAATAAGCCATAATTTTTTTTTTAAGCAGAAAAACCAAAAATAGAAAAATCTGCTGTTGTAACCCCAAGGTGCTCTGGACTTCCCCCTAACTTGCAGTGAGGTCTGTTTTCCAGCAGGTGGCGATGTTTACCCACTGGGGTGTCCAGCTCAGAGACTCTGGGCTGTTTTGCACTTTGAAGCTCTTGGAAGAATCAGAGCTGTTTGATTGGATTAGCGCTGCAGCTAGCACTTCCATATGGAAAATGAACGGCTGTTTGGCAGACTGAATGTCTTCTGACCGACACTGATGGAGAACTAAAAGGAGAGTTGGGAGGTGGAATCGTCCAATAAAGAGCTTCAATCTAAACCCATAAAACGACTGAAGACATCAGTAGATGAACGTGTGACAGGAAGATGTTTTTTAAATGATTTAAACTCGAACTGTAATGTATATGAATGGTTTCCATTTCAGATGGCTTCTTCATGTGAAGTTTGTTTTAGGGTTTTCTAACTTATAGTTACTAAAAATATAAATGTTTCTTCAGGTTGAAAGAGATTAAATACGCTTTGTTTTTACTAGTAAATGTGTGTAAAAAATCTCCTCATGGGCGTGCCGTGGTGGCGTAGTGGTTAGCGCGACCCGTATTTGGAGGCCTTGAGTCCTTGACACGGCCGTAGCGGGTTCGACTCCTGGACCCGACGACATTTGCCGCATGTCTTCCCCCCTCTCCTTCCCCGTTTCCTGTCAGCCTACTATCATATAAGGGACACTAGAGCCCATAAAAGACCCCCTGGAGGGGTAAAAAAAAAACAAAAAAAACAACAACAAAAAAAATCTGCTCATAAATACAGATTCACCGATATGATATCAATATCTGCACTAGACCTGATATTGAAAACAATTCTAGATCAGTATCAGTAACAATGCTCCAGATTTATTTAGTCTAGTTCTATGCTTTATGCTCTGAGTGATGTCATGCTTTATTATTTATTTACTTTACATTATATTTAGAATTCCTAATTGCTCTTTCTGAAACATTTGAAAGGAAGTTTGTTGTTGTTTATTTTTACATGTTCGACCAATGTACTCAACCTTTTGTTTTAGTCAGTTTCAGTTTTTTTATTTATTTTCCATTGGCTGTTATTCTGCTAACTGCACTGAACAAACTCAACTTGTTTTCCATGTTAGCTTGTGAAAGTATTGGTGTATTTAAATGTGCTGTACTGGTGCAGAGTAATCACATATATTAGTAATTCATTACATTTATGTCTGTGTTTAAAAAAGAACATTTTAAGTAAATTCAGCTGATTTTCTGTATAGGATTGATATCAGCTGATACTAAACCTCAGATATTGGTATCAGAAGTGAAATTGGTGCGTCTCTAATCATAAATACATCTTTTGTTGCACAAATTGCTTTTATTCAATCTTTGCCAATTTGGGTTTATCTGGAGAAATGTAGGTGGGGAAAAACACAAACGCACATGTTTATTTAGTGAAGGTTTGGGAACGAAGATGACTAAGGATGAAGGTTGATTTTGTGTATTTCTATGTCTAGTCATTCACTTTGGAAGCTGTAAAACCTCAAAAGGAGAAAGAGAAATGACAGTTTTCCAATGTGTTTTTTGATTTTTTAATCTATAATTTGTTTAACTTATTTTCTCTATGTTGTAGTTCTTCAGCTGTGAGCTTTGGGATTACTATGAGCTAAGTCAGAGGAAATTGGATAATATTACCAGCTAGAAGTCACAGAAACTTAAAAATGTGAAGTACAAATTCAAAAATTTGAAGAAAAAAAAAAATGTTATGTTTATTTTAAAAGGAATTATTGGGAGTGCTGATTTTTTTTATTTTGAAAACATGAATTAAAACGGAATTTCCTCCTCAATTGAGTAATGTAATTAAAACAGCGTTTTGTTTTGTTGTTTTTTTTTACATTTTTCAGTGTAAAATTTATGCCAGTATAATAAAATGTTACATTTATTATAAAGTGGTAAAATCAGATTTAGAATGGAAATATTTCTGCTGCTCTTGTCAGCGATGTGTCATTTTAAATCTAAAAAATGTCCCTTTAATCTGGCCCACCCGGCCCACCTTACCTCTGGAGAACAGGACCGTGTGGAGCTTCAGGCTGCCTCCATTCTGAAGCCGACTGGGCAGCTCGCTGAAATGACAGCTGTCCAGGAACATGGTGACCCTCAGGGCCTGCCGGCTGCCCTCCACCTGGTAGCACACAGGTGTGTCTGAAACACATGGGGGAAGGTAATGAGACGCCATCGTTACAGGCCATGATATTCACAAGGTTTTAATTCCCAGATGAAACAATGGATGAAACAAAGATGTTAACATATTTCATGTAAACACTGCTGTGGAGAATCTGTTTTTTGTAGCATACATTTTCATTTATATCTCCTTAATAGTCACATTAATTCAGTGTGTGTGGGCGTGCATGTGTCTGTGTGATGTGAATCTTTAATTCTAATTTTGCTGTCTTAAAAAAAGGTTCAACCCAGAACAGGTTTGAATTAGCCTGATTAGAAAACCTTTGTTTTGTTTGAATCATGTAATGTTTACTGTTAATGGAATAAGACTGAATTGAATGTGCAGTAGAATCCAAAGCAACAGCTGCATTTCCATAAAATTCACCACAAAACTGCACAATTTGACATTTCAAAAGTAAATTTCCTTAATGGAAACATGCCAATTATGAAAAAAAAATTGATAAAAGTTTTGGCACTAAGAGGAGGTGTGTATGTTTCTTTTGGCCTTTTTGAAATTGATTTATTTCACAAAACTGCGATGGAAAGACTTTCGATTCACATGAGTCACATGATCAACAACCGGATGTTACTGCTGGCCTTAGTCACATGATTTTAATTGTGTTTTATTGTGAAACTGTGTTTCTTCAACATTAGCAGAACATCGACATTGTGATAGAAATGAAGCTACTAAAATCTGGAGACTTGTGCTGATCCTCTAAAATGTTAACATGAGTGACTCTGTGACCTCTGTGACAATTAAAAGGTGACCTTTACCGAGTCAGAACCAGAAACCCAGCAGGTTAAAGTCATTGGAATCGCTGCTGCAGACTGAACACAGTACCTCATGTTACTGTGGCTGACATGTCAGTAGCAATGGCTCCCAGTTTTCTGTTTGAGCTATTAAGAAAAAAATCAATACAGCACAGAAAACCATCTACCTGCAGTGCAGCAGTCAAGAAACTTCTTCAGAAACACGTTTTTATATTAAAGCAGCATGGAGGATCATGATGCAGGAGACTGCACCTATAATGCAGTTATCCATGCCTGTGATGTCTAGGGTTTGATGCCAGAACAGTTTTAGTTTCTCCCTGCAGCTCAGAGTATAGAGAGCAAATTTATGCTTAATCTGCAACTTTGCCGGCTAAAATGGGAAGCGCCTGAAGTGCTTTTCCTTTTCCACTGCAATCTCCGCTGACCACGCCTAGGCCGTTCAAAAGACGAGTGATGCAAGCCGAGTCGGCTTGCATCACTCGTCTTTTGAACCAACCTGCTGTTGGTTTCCGGCAAGCTGGGCGCCTTCAGTAAACGCCGAGGCTGGATTTATTAAAAGGCAAAACTCAGCCCAGATTCCCAGCTTTACTCAGGCGGTTCGTAAAGATCAGAACAATAGTTAGTTAAACAACCAGGAAGCAGAACTGTGCAGTGAAATAAATGCTTTCACCTTAAGCTATTTACCAACACACAAACTACTACTTAACCTCATAATGCTGCAAAATGAATATTTATTAAACAAGGCACTTAAAGTCTTTGGATGCTGGAGGTGTTTATGAGTATTTAAAATGACATTTTTGAATAAATATGTAAGAAAGTGTAAATATTGCATTGTGTCTCGGAGCATCCTGTCAGGATGAATCAGTTTGGATTCTTTATTCAGTGAAATCTGGAGATCAATACCTCTGATCCAATCTAAAAGCACATCTTTACCTAAAGTAAGGATGGGCGACGTGGACTTCGAGTTTTATCACGATATTCTCAAGTACCACTGTGATAACAATAAAGATTATGGAAAAAAACATTGATTATGATAAGAATTTTTCCACAATAAATGCCCATCTCTAACATAAATCTGGTCAAACTGGACAGCTGCTTGTTCCAGGTAAATTTTGCTTCAAAAAGCCAGTTTCTATCAATCAAGTCTCTTACTTGCGACCAGACACTCGTCTTCCAGAGGCCTAAAGAACACACTGACTTTGTCCAAGTCCAGCAGAGCCGCCTTGGTGTCCTCCAGCATGGTGCGCTCCGCTTTCTGCCACAGGACAAACAGAATGAAAGCTCTTAAGTCCAATAGGACTAGTCAAAACCCGACCCATCCAGAACATCTGAGTCAAAAAGAAAACTGAAGGCCTTTTGAAAGTATTCACATAGGCAGATTTGATAAATAATTTGAGGATTTGTATCATTTTAATTTCTCTTTTCAATAATGCATCACTTTCTGTTAATCTAGAAAAAATCATTGGGTTTGTGCAGGGCCATATTTAGAAGAATAAGACCTTTCTAACATCTGGCCCAGAGTTGGTGGTTTCTGGCACAAAAATATGAACATTTGAACTCACTAGGTATGGAGCCAGTGTAGACTGGAAGTGCAGCAGAATGCCGATGACGGATATCTGCTCCAGCCACTTGCGGCTGGTCTCCTTACTGTCCTCCTGGTACTCTCCAGCATTGTTGAAGCGCGAGCGTAACGCCGTCAGCAGCTGCTCTGCCAGCGTGCAGAGGGCGCCGGCCGCTGCCTGGCAGAAGATCACATCCCGCCGCAGCTGCAGAGACGTGTCTTGACATGGAAGCAACAATAAGGTGAAGCTGGACTGTAACCTTTAATGCCACATGGTGTGTGCGCTCTAATTTTCCTGATCTATAGAAGTGTGGTCCTGAACATGTTTTTGCTCTAACCTGTGCATTTGAGCAGAGCCAGGAGAAGCTGGTTTTTCCCATCTGTGGGAGCAGAATGAAAGTGAGATGAAGCAGCTGACAGTCTGAGGGAACATGAGAGCAGCTCGTCTTCTGCTCACCATCCACGAATCTCTGCAGGCTCTCCACCAGGTTCTTGATGGAGTGGGGCAGATTCCAGGGATCCTCCTGGATGTTCTTGTGGATGACATAACGACTGCGGGCGGTCCAGTCTTCAGTCTGGCGGAACTCTGTTCAAAGGAAAAAATGCATTAAAGGAAGAAGCAGCATGTGATTTCCTCTGTCACAGGGTGGATACCTACCTGGCTGACTGTGGTCTGAGTAAAAGTGTTTGATCTCCTCACAGGCCTTCGTCATCACAGATCCTTTGAGGAGACAGTTGATCGATTCAACCTGCAAAAAGTTCAACGGATCAGGGGTTGCATCAACTACTCAACCAGTACACTAGTTGATTCTTTACTCTGCAATGACTTTTATGGGGCCAGTCGACAAGTCACGATCATGTGACAAAACAGATTTTCCCAAGAAAGTGAAAGAAAGTAAACTTGATGAGTTAGTCAGACAGCTCAAATTGTATAAAAATGTAAATAATTTACCAAAGAGAAACCAAAAATTTCAGCAAGGGCTACTGGAATAAAGACGCTGCGTGGTGCAGTGGTTAGCGTGGCGCCCTGCATAGAGACTGTAGACCACAGTAGTCTGGAGACCGACTCCCGTCCTTGGTTTGCTGGGCCCATGCCTCTCTCCCTCGCTGCTCTCTCCCTGTCCCCCTCCTGTCGGATTTGTCGTGATCTGTGTTTTTCTGTGTGTTCTTTCCTGTGTATCTGTGTCTCCGTGTTGTCCTGTCTCCCTTTGATTAGTTCCCAGGTGTTTCTCATTCCCTGATTACCTCCTGTGTATTTAGTGTCACCTGTGTGTCTGTGTCTTGGTCGGGTCCTCATCTCATTTGACTTCCAGTCTGTCGTCTGTTTACCCAGTCCTTCGTCTCATCCGTTTGTGTAACGGTTGCTACCGGCGTCGAGCCCTGGCTTCCGCTCGGCCTTGCTGCCCGTTGTTTGGACCACGTTGGACTGTGTTATTCTGGACATTCATTATTAAAATCATTTACCTATCGCATCCTGGGTCTACAGCGTCTGCCTCACCACCTCTACACCACAGTTCATGACAGAAGGACCCGACCAGAACATACGGTGAGGCACGCTATTTTACATCATGGACCCAGAGGAGTTACAAGAACTCATGGAAACCATTAGGGAGTATAAGGAGGCGATGGCCAAACCCTACGCTGCCGGCAGAAGGCTCGGTTTCACCATCCGCATGGGACTGTTGCTGGACTTCTGGGTACCACGCTTTCCGCACCCGGGGTTGGTGGAATTGCAGAGGGAGGCAGAGTGGGAGCGTGAGGCAGCTCTAGCCGTCATGGCTGGCGACCCTCTGCCTCCCAAGCCGAACATTCCCTCCATCCGCTCCACCACCCCAGCTCCGTCAACTCCAGGTCCAGCACCTCCAGAGCCCGCAGAAGTGGATCTTCAGCCTCTCACCGCAGCAGCGGATATTCTGCCTCTCGCTGCAGCAGTGGATCTTCCGCCTCTCGTCGCTGCTCCGGATTTTCCGCCTCTCGTCGCTGCTCCCGCTGCTGAGACTGCTCCAGCCGTTGTTCCCATGGTGATGGGATTCCAGGCGGCTCACCTGGCTCCGGGCCGACAGGCGGCGCGGTTAGTGGTCTTTCCCGCCCCAGTTAGTGGGTTCTCGGCCAAAGTTAGTGGGTTCTCGGCCCCAGTTAGTGGGTTCTCGGCCAAAGTTAGTGGGTTCTCGGCCCCAGTTAGTGGGTCTTTTGTTCCCTCGTTGTTTCCCAGTGTTTCAGAGTTTTCCAGTGCTTCTTCCGAGCTTCCCAGTGTTCCCTCAGAGCTTCCCAGTGTTCCTCCAGAGCTTCCCAGTGTTCCTCCAGAGCTTCCCAGTGTTCCTCCAGAGCTTCCCAGTGCTCCTCCCGAGACACCGCCTCTTAGTGCTCCTCCCGAGACAAAGCCTCTTAGTGCTCCTCCCGAGACCCCGCCTCTTAGTGCTCCTCCTGAGTCTCATCATTGCCGCCTCCGTGCGGCCCCCGGGACTCCTCGTCGCCGCCTCCGGACGGTCCCAGAGACTCCTCGTCGCCGCCTCCGTGGGGCTGCAGAGACTCTTTGTTGCCGCTTTCAGGCGGCCCCCGAGACTCTTCGTCGCCACCTCCTGCGCCGCGGACGGCTGCCGGATCACCTCCGTGGCTCCTGCCTCCAGCATCACAGTCGTCCGCCGGACCTTCCCCGTGGGTTCCGCCTCCTGTGCTTCCGTCCACCCTGGTGGGTTGTTTTTTGTTTTTTTTGTTTTGGACTCTTAGCCCCTTTTCCCTGTGTTTCCGCCCACCCTGATGGGTTGTTTTTTGTTTTGGACTCTGGCCCCCCGTCCGGCTCCCCTCCGCCCACCCTTGTTTGGTTTTTTCTTGTTTTTGGGCATCTTGGAGCCGCCCTTGAGGGGGGGGGTACTGTCGTGATCTGTGTTTTTTGCTGTGTGTTTATTTTGAGTTTCCTGTGTATCTGTGTCTCCGTGTTGTCCTGTCTCCCTTTGATTAGTTCCCAGGTGTTTCTCGTTCCCTGATTACCTCCTGTGTATTTAGTGTCACCTGTGTGTCTGTGTCTTGGTCGGGTCCTCGTCTCATTTGACTTCTAGTCTGTCATCTGTTTACCCAGTCCTTCGTCTCGTCCATTTGTGTAACGGTTGCTACTGGCGTCGAGCCCAGGCTTCCGCTCGGCCGTGCTGCCCATTGTTTGGACCATGTTGGACTGTGTTATTCTGGACATTCATTATTAAAATCATTTACCTATCGCATCCTGGGTCTACAGTGTCTGCCTCACCACCTCTACACCGCAGTTCATGACAGGATTGCTGTCAAATAAAGGCAACTAGTGCCGAAAATATTCTTTAAAAAAGACTACAGGAGTGGGTGTGCCCTAGTGGCGTAGGGGATAGCGCGACCCATGTTTGGAGGCCTTGAGTTCTCGACGCGGCCGTCGCGGGTTCCACTCCCAGACCCGACGATATTTGCCGCATGTCTTCCCTCCTTCTCCTCCTCCTTTAAAAAAAAAAGACTACCGGAGTAATGTGAGACAATGCGGCATAATCCGGGCTATTTCATTCATCCAACTGATCAGCGCCACCCTGCGTATTGAAGCTTCTAACCTGGAAGCTTTATGCTCTTATAAAAGCTTCACTCTGAGGATCTGATAGAGGCGATCTCTGCCGCCGTCTGCATGTTGATTCATCCAGTCAGAGAGCCGCTGCCGAGTTAGCGGAGCTTCTTGCTGTGCATCGGGGCGGAGGAGCAGGTGGCAGCGCTGAATTCAACTGTAACCAAACGGGATCCGTTCATAATAAGTTTGGTTTGTGATGTTTCAAAAGCACCATTGTGGTCAGTGTAATAATTTGACTCCTATATGTGCAGCTATTCAGAGATCATCAGTATCAGCCGGTGTTTTGAAAAAAAAAAGTCAGACCCGACATTGTGCAACTTTTCGGATTTTTCTCCGCTGCTCGCGAAGAAGTCCGAGATAATGTTCTGTTTCTTGTTCTTCTAATTCTGCATAATAGACTTAAATGTTAACACCATTTAAACATTCCAATGAAGAGCAGCTGCTCAATCTCAATGCCACTCGAAATATTATTATTATCATGAATAGTAGAAGAAATAAGTAAGTAAATGAGTTGGTTTGATTCCAAAAGTCCAACTGAAAAGATGTAAAACTATTAAAAATTGAATTATTTTTAGATTGTCACATGTTGATTGGATACTGTTTTGAATGTCAACGTAAATCTATGAAATATAATGCACAGACTGGAACTCACCTGGTTAAACAGGTGCTCCAGGCAGCCATGTAGCTTGTCCTGCTTGTCAGAGGGAATCCTCATGTCACAGGGCAGTTCGTCTCCTTTTGGACCCAACAAAATGTTAAAGAAAAGGTTCAGAACGGGAAAGAAGAAACAAAGGCTAAGCATTTTTTATGTTGCATTCTTCAATGAAAGCACACATTTAGAACGCAGAATCAAGGAAACAAATAAAAAGTTTCTGATGAATCTGATTATTCACCCTTAGCATCTGAAGTTTGTATAAACAGGAAACAAGAAACAAATCTGAGGAATTTCCATAAAATATTGACTTTCTCCAGAATGTGAAAGTCGTGTGTTTTGTTCTGTCATCCAATTAACATCATGATAAAAATTACGTAACCAGAAATCCAAACACAGCAGAATATTTGTGACTGATTCGATCCTTGTCCGTTACCTGATCCCATCTCATCACTCCCCAGGTAAGAACTGTTGCTTCGCACACTGGTGTAGGACAGAACTGAGTCCCGGTTGCTGTTGCATTCACTTCAAATATGCAAAAAAGCACAAGATGACCGAGAAAGTGTGTGTTATAAAGTAGCGCTCTTAAATTACAGAGGATTTATACGGCAGCGTTTCATAATTATGCATCCCTCTGATTGTATGTGACTGTTTTTGATTTACAGAGGCATAATTAAATGCTAAAAAAAAATTTGATTCACACATAGAAGCACCCATAAAAGTTTTACTAAGAATACATTCCTGCTTTTACAGTTTACATAAACTTGTTTCTTTAAAGCTACCTCATACAGGTTTCAGCAAGTCAAATTTAAGACTTTTTAAGAGCTTTTTAATGCCAGGTTGAATGAAATTTAAGACTGAAAAAATCCTGTAAATACAGGGAATGACTAGGGGATCTTGATAGCTCGCACTGGTTGGCAACAGAAGTGGGCTAGTGGTAAAAACAACCAGCTGGTGATACGTTCGCACCATGATAGATGCAAAAAAAGCTAAGTAGCTACCTAAGGTATATTAGCAGCTAGTTTCAGACCACCTGGAGTCACAGAACGTTCTACAAGAAAAAAAACTATAAGACTGAACAGTCCTTTGATTAGCATATCAAAGACCAACTTTTATTTGTTTTAAATGAATTTAAGACAGCTTAAGGCCTTGAGTTTAGATGCATGAACTCAAGACTTTTTAATAATGTGTGGACACCCTGTGCTCTGCTCACACAATTCTTACCTTCCCAAGACAGTTCTGTAAAATAAGGCATTTATGGTCGTACATTACATGATTCAACATGATGTCTGGGAGTCTGTGGAGAATTTATGCGGCTCAAATTATGCACAGAGTTAAGCGAATGCTCCTGAAATCCCTTTAGAGGAGCTCTGAGTGATTCACAGCCTGTGTTACAAAGGACAAAAAGCCGACCAGCAATTATGAGGTCCAAAAATGACAACTGTGGCTTTGTCTTCCTCTGGCATCAGGCTGGGTTGGATGAAAAAAGAAAATGGGGGAGCTGGGTCTGGAATTCACCTGCCTTGTTAGTCTGAGGTTTCCAGTGTGAATTTATGTGTGTCTGAGAGTGTGTATTTGTGCTGGTTGCCTAGTGGAACCGCAGAGGCAATAAAACTCAGGGGAGAGTTAATATAAGTTGGTTGAGTCCCCCATCTGGATATGTGGATGTGCACTTGGAGTGTATTGGGGTGGCACGCACACATACACTTCCTGTGTGTGACTGTCTGAAACACACACAAAGCAATTTTCCTAATTTAGCCTCAGAAAGCTGCAGCCAAATGTGTGAGCGCCGCTGAGATAATTACAGTTTCTAGTAGCAGGTTTGCCTGGAACGTAAACCCAAAACAAATAGAACTGCTCACAGCTCAGATAGACTATACACAGATTAATTTATCTGCAGATCCAAAACTGTTAGGAGAATACAACACAAAGTGAGAAACAGCTTCATTTTGACATTACTCCTCTGTTTATCTTACAGACTGGATTTGTTGCATCATGCGTTGTTTTCTTCCAAAACAAAATGCTCATAAAATGCCACAAACTCACTGCAGTCAATTACATTTCCAAGGCTGACGCATCATCAATAAATGCATTTCAACAACCTGAAGAAGGATATGCAGTAAATTCTAACTGAATTACATCCTGCTGGCATTTAAAGTATTTAAGGAGAATTAATCACCTCAGACACTCTGAACTGTAGTCTGTCACAACTGGATGCAGAGTTTAGAATAAAAATACTTTCTCCTGCTCGCATGAATCGGGATTTCTCAACTCTTCTGTGTCACCGAAGCGCATCACCATCACACTACTCTTAGCTATGACTGCACATCCAGACAGACTTCTCTACAGAAAGGCCATCAAAAAAGACTGTCACTAGTAGCTCTAAGTTACATCTTTTATTTTTTTAAGATTCTGCAGAAAACGTCACATAAATTTGGCCTGTCACAATAAAATTTTTCTGGACAATAAATTGCCCCAGACGTAAGTGCGATAAACGATAATATTGTTCCTTTATGACCACTTTCAAGTAATATAATGGTGGGATAATAATGCAAGATCACATTATCAAATATAAATAAACTTTAGTATATAATAAACATTTAACACTGAATCTGGAAGATGTTTTAAATACCTAAAATAAATAAAAAAACTATTAATTATGAAGTCTGTGTAAACAAAATTGTGCTTCAAAAAATGTCTAGTTGAGACAAAAGCAGCAGACTGAAAACTTTCATCATCCAGTTTTTGGTAGAAAGAGAGAAAAAAGAAAATCATTTTATTCTGTGATCAATTGAGTTATTGCTTATTACGACAGGCCTAATCTACATGTCACTTTCTTTGCCCATCTCTTTGTAAAAAGTGTGTATAATTAAATGTCTGCCACAAAGTCCTGCTACTGGAAGCAGTGATTTTGGAAAGGGACAGCAGCATCAAACCTGAGAGTCTCTAGTTTGCATTTGAGTATTTTGTGGTCTGCCACTAATCGCCTCTTCTGAACACAGCAGCACATTTATGTGCATTTCATTTAATTAATTCCCTTTTACTGAGCCTTAATTTACTGCTACCTTTCTGTCCTTACACACCTTCTGTGTGCATGTGTGTGTGTATGTGAGTTCGTGCATGTCGCGCTCCCCAGAGCAGCTACGTTTTCCTTTGCATTTTATTACGATGAGGTGGCTGCGTTTCACGTGGCGGGCCTGGCTCTAATGACAGAGCTGGCGAGGGGGCCGCACCCTAAACAGTTTGGCTGTATTACACAGCGGCCACCACACCAACAACCAATAACTGCATCTTAGTGGGTGGTGTGGAAGGTGGGGCTTGGTGGAGCCCGGCCCAGAACACTACGCACGCACACAGAACGCTGAATTAACTCACAACAAGCAAAATGACATAAGCAGCCCTGACCAAATCATTTTGAAGTCATTTTTAGCTCCCAGTCAGAATGCCAACATCTGGGACTAATTGTAGCCTGCAAGAGGGAGAAATGAGAAGCATTAAAACTCAGAAAAAAGGGAGTCTGAATGTTGTTTATGTTTTATGGATGTAGTAGCTCCACAAAAAAAGAGGTGTCAACAATATAAACTCAATTTTTCATCAACAGGCTATCATTTCTAGGATTTATGGTGACCTAGTTGAAAGCATTGGTGAGTTTTAGGTGGGAACAGAGGAAGCTCACCTGTAGGAGTCCCTGTAGCTCATGGTGTCGTGCCCAGAGTCCTCCTGGTCCTCCTCGTTCACCTTGAAGCAAACCTTTTTAATGCCACCTGGCTCTGCTTTGTCCTGCTCACAGCCGTCTTCGCAGGGGGCCAAGGGCTGACCCGACTCGTCAGCAGGGGGCTCCCCGCCCTCTCCCTCCAGCTGGGTGGGTTCAGTGATCGACGACAGGAGGCTGCGGAACCAAGAACAATGAGAAACGTTTTGTTTTTTGTAACATGATTACCATTTAGCCTAAGGTATTCTTAGTATCAAACCAGAGCAATGTGCTGATATTTATGTTTAAATAAACACTCCAAAGTGAAACAGACACACGCCATTCATTCACGCTTTCACACCCCTTCCTCGGCATAAATACACAATGTGCGTCTCTTTCTCTGGATGTTATCCTGGACTCACTCCCTGTTCCTGTTCTGGGTCTGCTCCAGAAATGTTTTAGGGCTGAAGAATGTCCCTTCTGTAAACCGAGGGCAAAGGCAACAAGGCAAAGGGCAGACAGAAACATGGGCCGGCCGCCAAACGGCCCTGAGAGGGCGTGGCCTGGGATAACAGAATGGGTTAGTTTCTTTGCAGACAGACGGTAAACTCTGACCCAACAGATGATAATGATGATGATGCACAGCTCACAACTAGAACAGAGGAATGGAAATATTCTATCAATCTTCAAGATGATAGAAGATTTTATGACGAAATACAACAAAAATTATTTTACACTCGATTTCTTTTCTTTACGTTCCAGACAGAAGCGTACATACACTTATTGTGTGCATAAAAGTAATTCGTTTTGGAATTTTAAGTATGTTCCTTTTTCAGAGTGGAATGATCGTACAATAAACAACTTTAATGATTTCCAAAAAACATGAAATTAGTGTAAAGTTTAAAATTTATTGTGAATATAAATAAACTTAATTTGGCTCAACATTTCAGCTGACAGAATGTGTTGAGGTTGAGTCTGACGTTACCCTGCTTTATCTATTTATTATGTTTATGATTATTTTGATGTTGGGACACCCATTTGTAGAGAAATTGCCTACATTTCATCAGCTAAACATGGAAGACTTCCTCCATCCTCATTGTGCCACTCACTTTGTAAATTGTGTTCTAACTTTGAGCCTCTTTTAAACACACGTCTAACCACTAAAGCCAAACAGCTAAATCTTTGGTCAGACCTTTGGATAAGGTACATTTATTTATACAGCACATTTTCAGCAACAAGGCAATAGAAAGTGCTCTACATGAATGAAAAGAAAATACAAACAAAATAACAAAAAAAGGAAAAGAGCAAAAGAAGAAAAAGAATCTAATAATGTTGATCCAAAGTATATAAACTAGACAGAATATGGCAGCTACCCCTAAAGGTGTGGTTTAAGAGCAGTGCTTGGTTCCTGGTGTTAAACTTCTCTAAACTGAGATGCAGCAGCTTCCACTTAATGACAAGCTGGGGCCTTTGTGGGATTTCAGCTGTTTTAGTCATTTCTAAACATCTGAACCAATTTCCTTTCATCTCAGTAAGGCACTTTTGGTCAAACGGTGGAAACTGGAATCTGCTGTTCCTCCAAGATAAAGATCCCAAAACTGGTTTGGGAAGGTTAAGCTTGTAGAACAGTCTTAAACCATATAAATGAAATTATTTAAATCTACAAAGAATAGTCTTCAATTTTCCAGCAGAAATTCTCCCAGAAGTTTGTTGGTGGCTAGAAAATGTGAGTGATTTCCCAACAACTGGCTAATGGACATTTATCCAAATATTATATGAGAATTTATTGATCAATTCCATCTTTATTTCCAGAAAGCTAGAAAACAGGAAAAAGGAAAGGACAGGGTAGAAAAGAAAAAGAAAGGAACTGAAAGGAAAGGAAAAAATGTAGGACATGAGGGTGCAAGGCCTGAAGGGCACCTTGAGGTAGGATGACACAAGAAGGAAACAAACACAGGAGGAGGAAGGAAAGACAGAGATCAGGAAACATAGATAAACACAACACAGAGAAGAAGAAAGAAAACAACCAAGAAAGGAAAAAACAAGGAAAGGAAGAAAGGCAGAAAGGATAAACACAAGAAGGCAAGAACTGAAAGAAGGACGCAACAAAGTACACAAGGAAGACAGGAAGGAGTTGAGGAAGGACACAAGGAAAAGAGCAAGAACAAAACGAAGCACAAACAATTTTCAGACAATGGGAGAGATGATAAAGTCTGGAAAATTGCAACATTTTTCCTCTTTTATTTGCTTTCCTTATACTTTTCCAGAGTCCTAGGAATGCTGCTGGATGAAAGCATCTGACCAAAACAATGCTGAAGAGATTTTTTCAGAACTATTTCAGGTCTTATACTTACACGTCTATTTGAGCAACATATTGCTTCATCTCCCTCACTGCAAAGTCCAAGCGGCTGTACAGGTGGATGTAGGCGTCCTGCGTCTCTGTGTCTTCCTGTTTGAGCAGGAAGCTCAGCCCGCCTTCTCCCTGGATGCCCTCGCCTCCGTCCGGGGTCTCCTCCGCGCTGCCGTCGGCCTCGCTGCCCTCCAGGCCGGAGCAGCTCCAGGAAGGAGAGCCCATGCTGGTCACACAGTGCTGGGTGTGTGACATGGGGTTGAGCTGAGCTGAAGGACAGGTGAAAAGACGGTCACACACGGACACCCCTGTGCATGAAGCGGCTGCTGAAATGAAGAGCAGTTTCCATCTCTGTCTGTTATATGGAAGCCAGATGTTGGAAACGTACAAAGTGACACCGCTGTCTGGGCTCCATTTCCTCTTAATGGAAAACAACTTACAAAGCACAACTGTTATGGAGGAAAAATAGCAGGATGCAAAACTGTTTACTTGTGCTAAATGTCAAACTAAGCAGCAAGCTGAAAAATGTCAGAACTGCAGACGGAGTTGATTCGTGTAACAAACCTTAAGAGGGTTTGAACAAAAAACAATCTGTCTTTTATCGTGTGGGGTTAGTTTGTTTAAAATGTTGAAGAAATGGGTGTTTTCCTCCTGCAAATATATTAATTTACTTTTTTTTTTTTTTTTTTTTTCAAAAAACAACAGATTTGTCCTTGAACTTTTTTTTGGATGTTGTTGCATTATAAACACAAACCTCAATGACCAAAACAAAGCAGTGCATATCTGCAAAGGAAATGTATCATATTTTCTATAACCAAAATCTGTAAAATATTTTTATTTATACTCCATCAATATTTAGTTTTAATTATAGCATTAAATATTTTGGTATATGTCTTCACACAATAAGTGACTGAAATATTCACCCATTGTTCTTGGAAAAATAGTGAAAGCTCAGGTCATCTCCATAATAAATTATTAATTTTGAAGTCTTGCCATAGATTCTTAATTAGATTTAGTTGATTTAATTAATTAGATTTAGATTTAGTCAAATGTTAGTCTTTCTAACATGCTTAGTGATAAAGGAATATATTGTTGTTTTGAGACCATTGTTCAATAATATAATGGTAATGGTATAATAATGCAAAAACACTCCTTCAGAAATCAATAAACTTTAATTTCTAATGAACATTTAGCAAGGTAACTTTAAGACATTTTAAATATCCAAAATAAATAAACAAAGCAACAAATAAAATGAAATATGAAGTCTCTGTGGACAAATTGTCCTAAAAAACCAGCCTAGTTGAGACAAAAACATAAAATTGAAGACTTTAATCAACCAGTTTCTGGTAGAAAGAGAGAAAAGAGAAAAACAAATAATCATGCAAATGAAAATTATTGAGCATGTTTTAATTTATCATGCCATTGATTTATTAATTGATATATTGCGACAGGCTTAATGTCCATGTTTGGTTAGGTTTGCATTCATAGCAAACCATTTCCACTAGTGGATGATGGGTTGATGAGTGTCAAAGGTCAACGGATATTGTTTTATAACTTAAACCTGTGTAAAGTTTCTTAATGTTCTCTAACAAACAGAGAACAGCTGCATTTATGCTGAGAGGAAATTAGACACAGTTGGATTATTTACTTATTGGCTGAGCTCTGAACACAATTGACTACTCTGGGGTTTATTTCAGGGCATCACTGGGATTCAAACTCCAACAAAATACATTAAAGTTTGAGGTTTTAATGTGAAAAGATGTGGAAATATTTTTTTTAAAAACACTGCAAAACTAAGGACCATCGTTCTGCTTCAGAAAGCAGATCATCTGACGATGGTGACTGCTGGACAGATATCTGCTTCGCAGCTGGGGATTGAAAGAGAAATGAAGACAAGCCATCCTCTAAAAAGCCAGTGCTGCTGCACAGTCTGCTGTCTAGACAGCTGTGTTGCATTTTCATCTTTGCTGAGAACAGACATAGCTCAGCAGTTCAACTTAAAAACTCCTAATTAATACCAAGTTCTGTCGTGACAAAGCTGATCAGTGTAGCTAGCTGAAAGACAGATGCTTTGCTTCCAGACATGCAGGATTTCTAAGATCCTTGTTATTTTTTATGGTTAGGTACCAGGTTTTGTCTGTCCTCTCATTTTTACCCTTCCAGCAATGAGAGAACTTCAAACATCCTAAACTTTCTTTGCTGACATCATTCATTCTTTCGTAATGTTCATACTCTGGGAATAGTAGGAGGCTAATGGAGATCTAATAGCAAACCACTCATCCAATTTGCAATGAGAATCCTTCTTGTGGTCATACTATGTTACAGTGAGAAGCTGTAGTTGGTGTTCGCTTCTCCATAACCCAGGAATTAAAGAGAAACAGATGGTAATAGGTAACCCCAACCCTGGAGTTGAACTCCATCGTCACAGATCATTGACACCGGTGTACTAGGGTTAAAAATCTTCTTTTTATTTAATCTATGTCAGGGTTTCTGCAGGTTTCACCAACTCAAATTGAAGACTTTTTAATACCAGTAAGAATGAAATTCGGGACAGAAATCTACAAAAGGAAATCAAATAGATAGAAAAAAGCTAAGTATAAAAACTATTCAGGAAGAAATATGAAATTAACTACTGATCTAGTCACATTCATGCTTTAGTTAAAGACATTAATTAACGTACGAAGACAAAGATGAATGCCAGGCAGCCAAATGATGATAGATTTGCCCTTACCAAGGTAGATGCAAACAAAGGTAGCTAGCTTTTGTTTTGAAAAGCTAGTGTGGTTGTACTAAGGTTAAAGTCTTGTTAGATTAATGAGCTATATCTCTTTGCTAACTAGTTAGAGATACAGCTATGTAGCTAGCAACTACCTGCTATATTAGCAGATAGCTACCAGTAGCCCCAACTGCCTCACGTCAGAATGTAACGCAGATGTCTGCATGTGACTCCAATAGAAAACAGACTCCGACAGAAAAGTCCCATAAGAAAAGAAAAAGATACATAGAAAATACAAGATTAAATAGTCGTGTCACATCAAAATCTAAGACCTGAGATTAACGTATTTAAGGTCAGCTTACAGTTTTTTAATAAATTTAAGATATTGCAAGGGCTTTTTTATATACATGAATGTGAGTATATTTCAGACTTTTTAAGTCTGCATGTGTGTGTGTTAGCAGTACCTTGGTCTGGGTCCATGCCATAAAGGGAGTTTTTGCGACCAAAGCGGATGCTGAAAGTCCTGCCTGCAGACGTGGCGCTTTTGGGATATGACACCTGCATCAGGTTGACATGGCAGTTTGTGGGAACAAAGTCCATGCAGCCCAGCGGGTGAGGGCGAATGCCAGCCTGCCTGAAGGATGGCCACACCTTGTTCCTCAGCTCCTTAGCAAACTGTAGCAAACAGTGAGAGAAAACATGAAAAGAGAAGC
Organism: Xiphophorus hellerii; assembly: GCF_003331165.1. Classification (NCBI taxonomy): domain Eukaryota; kingdom Metazoa; phylum Chordata; class Actinopteri; order Cyprinodontiformes; family Poeciliidae; genus Xiphophorus; species Xiphophorus hellerii. Next base: position 1,617,067 of record NC_045672.1, on the reverse strand, counting down.
TGGAGGTGAATCAATCTGGTAAATGGGTAAAGCGTTAATTGATCAAAAGGCAACATTTATGCGACTGTAGGAGTGTTGTCTCTGGTCTTAAAAGATTAGATACATGTGTTGTTGGACAGCCTGTGTGTATTTGAAGTGCAGCAGATCATTTGGAAGAAGCAAAAATAACTCATAGTGGATTTTATTTATCTTTTTGAAAGGTTCAGGGACGTTTCAGGTTTTAAATACATCTTCCCAACCTAACAAAAGCGTGACTCAGTACCTCCTGATAGCTGCTGATACGACGTTTGACGCTCTCCAACTTGGTGTCACAGATTTGTCTGAACTCGTACTGTGGCATAGTAACGACTCGGTCGCTCTGGGAGATGAGCTGGCTGCAATTGCGTACAAAGAGGCTGTCATCACCAGAAAACGCCTCGAGGATCTGTGGAGATAACATCCACAAGACACGGAAGGGTAACAAACGAAAGTTTAGAATATTTGATGCTGTCAGTTCCAATCTGATTTTTCACTAGAAAATAGAACCAATAAAACCAATAAAATGGCAGCACAAATATCAAACTCTTTTGGTTTCAGTTACATCACTTAGTAAAACAGCAAACATGACAGACAAAACGATGGAAAAAGTATCTACATCGTTTCACATTCTGTTAGGACCAGAACCCTCGATCCATATGAACTGGATTTTATGTGAGTCACCAACACAAAGTAGTGCCTAATTGTAAAGTTGAAGAAAAATTAATGGTTCCTAAATTTATTTAAATAAAGTGCAGAGAACATAAACTGTATACTGATAGGTGGAGAAAAACATAAGCCTGAAATAATCTTCTGTTAGCTACCTTAGCAGTCAGGCCGAAGCAGCCTTTGGGCTCCACCACCTTCTCCAGGACGTGGCTCTTGATTCCAGCGGTGCTCACGTATTCGTAAACCACTCCGTGCTCCAAGTGGACATTATCCACCGTCAGGCTGACCAGGGGCAGATCAGCGGACAAGGAAAGTCTGAAGAGCCTGTGGTCTGAGGATTGATGTTATACCGGTTAACTTTGCACATTCAGAGACATCCTATTTATTTAAAAATTATCTAACATAAAAAAATACAATTATACTTGAATATCTAAGATTAAAAATTATTGTAATACAGGAATCCCCTAATTCTAGACAAACACAACTTTGAGTTCCTTACAGAGTAACACAGTGTGCTTTGGATAGGCATTAAGATCCAAAACTGAGTTCAAATAAACAGTCATACATTAAAATAATAAAACGCCTTTTAACGAGGGCAAAACTAAAACTTTAACACATTAAAAAATTAAAAAGCAATTAATTTAACATATTAAAATCTACGTGATTGATTGTTTGAAATTAATGTGTTAAAGCAAAACTTCTGAGCGGAACCTTTGTATTTGCATGTTTCTCGTATGTCCATAAATCTGACACACAAGCCACATCCACAAACAACAGTGATGGATGACAAAGCTGCTTCTCTTGGCTCACTGGGGATTCATTTATGCTTTGAAAAAACGATCTGATGGAAAATTCCATTGCTGTGTTCAAGTTGAGCTAAAAGGAGTTAGCATATTAGCGAGGATATTCAAGGCTAAAGCAGCATCTCTCTATGCTAAACATGTAGCTGGAGAATGCTGAAGTATGAATGGGTCTAATAGCACTTTGCACCAAACTGATGGTTGAATATGTTAAATAACATATTAAAAACAATAAATATTTTGTTGAACTCCTATGTCTCTTTCTTCCATAATAAAGCAGCAAAAGGGGTTTTTGAATTGAGAATGTTGCTTATTTTATCAATAGTATTTGATTAAAATGAAATTATTTAATTACAGACACCAGAATTAACTCCATTAAAAATTTTAATCAAGTCCCACCACTAGACAACAGATTTGCATATATGATCAAGATTGCAGACTGTGTTTATAATTAAACTGAGCTAGCTGCATGCTTTAGGAAAAATCTGTGATAAAGGTGGAAATGTTTCACCTGTTCCATTAGTGGTGGTACCCTGCTCATGGTTGGAGCCGTTCTCCACTGGGTAAGGCCTGAATGGACTCTCCTCCTTCTCACCAGCACTGCTTGGTCTCTGGAGCTCCTCGACATCCTCAAAGGCGCGATAAACCCACTGACACTAGGATGAAAAATAGATTTTAAAAGATTAAAGCTGTCTGGGGAGAATGGGATTTGTCTGAGTCCAGAAGTTAAAATCAATCCACTCCATGAAAACTGGAGCAAATTACCAACGGTGATGCAATGGGATGCAATAAGAATAATGCCGATTTTTCTTTATTTAAAAGATTGGATTAAAAAAATTATACTGAAGACATTTTTTCAACTGATCCATATAGAGTGATGCCTACTACACAACATTGGAGGGAGAGAATCTGGTTTTTGTGCCCTGCGGGGACATTTTCACTCCAACAGAAGAGCCAGAAATGAATGAAAGAAAGTATTTGATAACATCTGATCATTTATCCTGCTGTTGGCTGATCCAAACAGACCAGATCAGGCTGTTTGGCCAATACTATGCTGAAGCAGAAGGGAATAGTCAGAAAAAACAAGAAAAAACCCTAAACAAAGCAGCGTTTTACAGCATATGGAGGACATTCAGTGCTGTCTGCAGCCTTGTGAAATACCGCCTGGAGACACAAAGTGCTGCAACTGGAATGTCAAAACAGGCAGGGAAGAGCAGCTTGAGTGTGTGATAGCAGCCACGCAGTGTGGAGTTTAAGAAAGAGTTTAATGGTGAGTCAGCGTGCAGGAATCTAAACCAAACACTTGGCAAAGTCAATGGAATAGACAAGTTCCTACAATGCCTTTTGAATCCAGGCAAGACGGCATCTTCAAGTAAAAAATTGTAATTACACTGATAATTTATGTAAGAGATAGTTAAGCAGATGAAGTTTAAAAAAACAACGGATCTTTTGCTCTTAGGCTAATATTGTATAGAGAAATGTTTGTGTCGCTGTGTTTACACTGCTGTCCAAAACAAGAGCAACACATGAAGATTCCTCACTCTGATGGAAAAAGAAAAGCTGTTTCCTTTTATAGTTCCAGAGCTGGGCAGGTCTCTATGTTTCTGTACCTGATGGTTTTAACTGGTTGAACGTCTTTGTGTCAACAAGTAACTTCAGAAGTCACATGTGGGGAACCCTAAGGTTCAGTCCTGGGACCCCTCATATTTAATATGTACATCCAGTTGGCTCAGAAAAGTTTTTCTCTTATTACCACAATAAACTATGACATAACTAGGGATAGTAAAGGGTGGGTCAGAATTTAGTTCTTCTCAATGAAAGTACAAGTTCTGCAAAACAAAAATAAAAACAATCCAAAAAGCATGTGCATGTGAAGAACAGACTGGTGTTGTGTGTGTCCTCACTGCCTGGGGGGACTCCTGGTGTGTGTGCTGTGCGCTGAAGTGCTCCAGGACCTCCTGGTGATAGCTGCGGTTCATGTTGTTGCCGTTGACCTTCAGGATGACCTGGCCAGGCTGAAGCCCTGCTGCGGCCGCCTCCCAACCTGCAGGAGGTCAAAGCAAAAGCAGAATGTAAAATGCACTGCGGCAAAGCCAGAGTTACAGCAGACATACAAATAAAGTGTTTTAATGCCATCTCTGCCAGAGTATTCATAACTAATTAACTTTTTCACATTTTGAAAAGTTATTTCTACAAACCTCAACATATTTCATTTTATGTGAAACACAAAAAGTCATCTGTATTTGTAAACTAGAAGGAAAACAATTTTTAACAAGTTTGCAAATAAATATTTGAAAATTGTGGCATCCATTTGCAATTATTGCCCCATTAAAAAAGGCACTTCCACAGCATGATGCCACCACCATGTTTTTACTATAATCATTCTAAAGGTCAGATTTGTGGAGTGAACAACTAATATTTGCTGCACCAATAGATAAACTGTGGATTTCTGCAGGGTTGCAAAGCTTGCAGAACAGCTGAAGTTATACTGGGATTAAATTCCAGACAAACTAACAATTTTTATTAGGTGACCTTTCAAAGTACATGTTTTAGGCCTAAAAGAAGGGTGAAGGAAAAAAAATGCATATTCCACTTCACATTAACGCCTTGTTTTATCTTGGTCTATCACAAAAATCTATCTGAACTACACAGAAGTGTCTGGTTATAATGTGACAAGATGTAACAAAATTGCTTGAATAAATCCAAATATCTTTTCTAAATCTGTGATGTGGCACTTAGAAGAAAGCAGCAAATGAAAGTGTTCCGTGACATCACGTGAGGTTTCACAGCCTGGAAGTCCAATCAACACCTCTATCATTTCTCCTCACTGATCTAAAAATACTAGTGATGCCTTCGCTTCCAGCAATAGATAAGCGGTTTCATGAAGCACGTGCGTGTGCAGGGTGGATTACATAAAAGACCAACGACAGAAGAGTTAAAACGCAGAGAAAGTCATCTGGTCAACAGACGCCCATAAAATTAAAAACAGAGGGTAACAGATGGTTAGACACAACAGTTATCTCACTTATCATCCATGGTTTCTCTGATTTATTTATCATTTTGCCAACATGAACATATTGATATCACAAAAGAAAAGTAAATTCATGCATAAATCCTGAGTTTATGCATGAATACGGATCAAAGTCTTAGGCCTTGTGCTCTTTATAAAAACAAATATCTCTAACATGTCGTTTGACAAAAGTAATATCGTAAAAAATGAATCGGTTTCAGAAAAGATTTTATCCACATGAATCTGCACAAATCTGCCCAAGTCTTGTTTTAAACATGCCAGACCCACAGGGGCAGCGTAATGCAATCAGATTGCTTTGAAACAACCTCCACCTCCTGTTAGGGAATTAAACATGGCGCCAGGAGAATCATTTGTATGGACAGATAAACAAGTTGAACTATTTTTAAAGAGCATATTAGAATATAAAGTTAATAAAACAAATGATGAAGTCAATATTGCCACATTATTTGTCTCAGACTATAATGCTTAGGAATCTCTGTCTTCCCATTTACACTTGCAAACAAAAATACAAAGTTTACTCAAATCTCCACTTTGGTCTGAGTTTTTATAAATAATTGTTTTTAGTGGTATAAAACACAGTATTTATATGGATGAAAGGCCAAACTACATAAAAATCTATTCATTTTCCTAGATATCCGACTATATGTGGATGACTGTTTGTTGGAAATAAAGGCCGCACCTTCAGAGCTTTCGAAATAAATCCCATAAGGTCTTTCTAAAGTTTTCTTAGTCCTTCATATTTTTTTACATTTTGTCTCGTTTCCACCACCAACATCTGCATCACTCTGACATTTTGTCCCAACATCTCAAAAACAGGTCAGTCTGGTTTCTCTTAGTCTCCTCCAGCTAGTCTCACCTTTCCTCACAGCGTGGACATGTGGTGGTTCTGACCCAGACAGCCTGAAGGAGAGGCTTTCTGGGTTGTCAGGGATCTTCACGATCCTAGACAAGGAAAAAAGATGAGTCAGAACAGCTTGTGCTTGGTGTCTGCTGAACACGTTCACCTGATTGATTCATGGCACTCACTCCTTGGCTTTGGTGGCGACCAGCAGCCGCAGAGAGCGTCGTATGCAGAAGGCCTGGTTGATCATGGCCTCCACCTCGGAGAAGGGCCGGAGGAACAGCAGGTCCTCGTTGATGGTGTAAATCTTCCTGCCCACCTGCAGGCCGGCCATCTGGAAAGACAGACGGACAGACAGGAGACAGAAGGCTCTTATTTATAGCTTGAATCTTTCCTCTGTGTCTTCCAAAGCGTTGTTCAGAAGAGATACAGATGAACCACACTTAGTTAACAAATGGCCTGCCACAGCAAGACCTCAGCTGATTTTCCTCCATGTGAGGCAAGTTTTTGCCTGACTAGAGTCAAAAACACAAAAAGTATTTTTGTCTAGTTTCTAGTGAAAATCTCTGTCTAAATTTAAAATTAAAATTACAACAAAACTAGCTTACTAGGAAAATATGAGAGTTTGTTTTGATCCTCTGGCAGATTTTTTCACTTATAGTAAAACATTTTTTCCACATTATAAGCTAAAAGTAATCCATCAGGGGAACTAAAACTTTTCCTTATCAATTTTCAAGAGTTCTTGACTAAAAACAAGCTCTTTCATCTTGCAGAAAAGTTTGCTGTAAGCTAGTTTTGTCTTATTTCAAGTGCATGAAAATATTTGCACTACAAATTAGCTAAAAATACTTGGTTATGACTTTGTGTTTTTGCAGTGCAGTATGTTTTGCAGTGTTCAGCATGTTGGGCATCAAAAGAGCGGAGTAGAACCAAACAGAAAGCAAGAGACAAAAATAAAAGTATGCAGGACTATGCAGGTACAGAAAGTTGTGTTTTCATACAATAAGTGCATGTCAAGAATAATAGATATGATTGTGCTGCACACCTGGTTACTGCTGGATGGATTTGCACACATTTCCACACCAAACTCGCAGCTCACAGTTTTAAAAAATCAGAATAAATAGGAGTGGCAATATGGACTAAGAATGCTATCGCAATATTTTATGGTACTGTTGTGATAATGATAAGTATTATGGTTTTTAAAAAACTACTTATCACTCATTTTTTTGGTAACTGTATGGCACCATAAACAGATTTGAAAAAATATTCCCATTTGCAACAGGCCTCTTCAAGATGCCACTTACTTTAAAAAGTGTTTTTCTATTTACCTTCAATAACTGAAATGTATCATGACAGTAATAAATCAAAAGTCTTTTCATGATGAGAAAGTTTTCATGATAACTGATAAATGTTGGGCCCTACCCTACAGGTTTTTAGTGTGATCGTCTTCTTTGAGTCTACGACCTTCGCCGGGTCAAGTTAACCTTTACACAGATTGGAAACATGCGACAACGCAGTAACAGTTTCACATTTTGCTCTTCCAGGCTGTTGTTCGTTCAGATGGCTGCATGTCATCCAACGCTCTCGTCTCTCACATCTTCAGTCACGTTGTCAGAATAATGCCTCCTCTGTTCACGGCGCTGAGGGAGCCCAATGTCCCAAGAACGGATCCGGTCGGGGCCGAGCCACAAACTCCGACTCTGGACCGCAGCCCGGCATGGCGATTGGGAGGAGCCGCAGCCCCTTAGACGAGGAGAGGATGTATGTGATTACGCAGCATGGGAGCCGGATTACACGTGACTTTCTATTATAGCATCGTATATGAAAGACCTCAGTGTGTGTGCGGGGGTGTGGGTGTGGGGGTGCTCATGTGTGTGTGTGTGTGTGTGTCTCAGCCCCTTTCAGAGCCCCATGGGAATCAGCAGAGCTTCATTCTCTCCTCTGGCACACAGGCCGAGTCACAATCAGCGATCCTGTTACTGTGGGGGGATGGAGGGCTAAAAGCAGATCAGCAGGAGGAGGAAAAAGAAGGAAGGAGGAAGAAGGAGGAGGAAGGAGAAGGAAGGACCTGGAGGAGCCTGGAGGCTTCATGGTGTTAAATAAGGGAGAGAACAGCTGAAAGGATAGAGAGAATGCAAAACTGGATTATAGGAGATAAACAGTATGCAGTACCTTGTAAGGATCTTCATCAAACTCTTAAACTTTTGCCCCATTGTGTCTCAAACATAACCACAAACTTCAGATTTGGTCTCATCTGACCTCTTTCCACATGTTTTTGGTCTCCTCTTCATGACTCTGCAAAGTTTTTGCTTTCTTCGCCCCTCTCTTTCACAAATTCCATGTTTGCGATTTACGCATCTAATAGCTGTCATGACAACGGATTCTCCCAACTGAGCCGAGGATCTCTGCAACTTCACCATCGGCCTCTCGACTGGTCTTTGACTAGACTTCATAACCGGTTACTTATGTTGTGTTTATAATCTAAAACACGGAACTGCCTTGTGGCTGAAACGTGCTCGACAAATAAACTTCACCTCTCGTTTCCTAGTTAGCTGCTGTTCAATTGGTCAGATTGAATAGCAGCCTCAGAGTAGAGGAGATAAACACAAATACACAATACATCAGATATTATTTTTAAGAGATTTTGAAAACTGTTTCCTTATGTGTCTTCCAGGTACTTTGGGCCATTTTGCAGCACAATTCAGTAACTGTTAAATACTGTATATATCAAAGAGAACTTAAAAGAAACTTAACTGCGTAAGTAAACCCCTTAAAATTAAGTCTCTGTCTCTTTACACCGTGTTTAAAATTATTATGCAAGTGATATTTTCTCAGATTTTCTTAAATGGTCAATGCAAATGACGGTCAGTATAATTTTCAAGTCATGAACTATTACAGTATAAATCAAATTTTACTGAACAAAGCTCCCCGTGAGAGCAATATTTTTTTCAAAAATAAAAAACTCAAAATGCACTGTTCCAAATTATTATGCACAGCAGATTTTCTAAACATTTATGGATTATAAAGAACTGCAAATGGTCATTCTTTGAATGTGCAGCATTAAGTGGCCACATGTACTAAAATCAAAAGCTATTTCAATCAAAAACATCTTAACAGACGGAGTTCCATGATAACATAGGACCCCTTCTTTGATATCACCTGCACAATTCTTGCATCCATTGAACTTGTGAGTTTGTGGATAGTTTCTGCTTGAATTCCTTTGCAGGATGTCAGAATACCTTCCCAGAGCTGCTGGTTTGATATGAACTGCATTCCACCCTCAGATCTTCTGCTTGAGGAAACTCCAAAGGTTCTCAATAGGTCAGAGGAGGATGGTGACCACACCATGAGTTTCTCTTCTTTAATGGCCATAGCAGCCAATGACACAGTGGTATTCCTTGCAGCATGAGATGGTGCATTGTCATGCATGAAGATGATTTTGCTACGGAAGGTACGGCTCTTCTTTTTGAACCATGAAAGAAAGTGATCAGTCAGAAAGTCCATATATGGGTGTGCCATGGTGTCGTAGGGGATAGCACAACCCATATTTGGAGTCCTTTAGTCCTCGACGCGGCCGTCGCGGGTTCGACTCCTGGACCCGACAATATTTACCGCATGTCTTCCCCTCTCTCCTTCCCCCTTTCCTGTCAGCCTATTTTCATATAAGGGACACTAGAACCCACAAAAGACCCCCTGGAGGGGTGAAAAAAAAGAAAATAAAAGAAAGTCCATATACTTTGCTGAGGTCATTGTCACAACATCGGGGACTCTGAAGTGGCCGACCAGATCTCTCCCAATGATTTTGGCCCAAAAAATGACTCCACCACCTCCTTGCTGACGTCACAGCTGTGTTGGGACGTGGTGACCATCCACCACCAATCCACTACTGCGTCCAGCTGGACCATCCAGGGTTGCACAGCAGTCATCAGTGAACAAGCCTGTTTGAAAATTAATCTTCATGTACAGCTGGGCCCACTGCCACCGTTTCTGCTTGTGAGTACTGGTTGGGGTGGCCGAATAGTAGGTTCATGCACCACAAGCCTCTGGAGGATCCTCCACCTTGAGGTTCCAGAAGCACCAGCAGCTTCAAATAACTGTTGCTGCTTTGTAAGGGCATTTTAACAGCTGCTCTCTTAATCCGATGAATTTGTCTAACAAAAACCTTCCTCATTATGCCTTTATCTGTACAAACCCATCTTTGTTCTGAATCAGCCACAAATCTCTTCACAGTACAATAACGCTTCAGTTTTAGTTAAATATCTAATGTTTTCATACCTTGTCATACGGCCCTACACTATCTGATGATTTTTGTCAGCAGAGATATCCTTTCTCTTTCCCATATTGCTTGAAGCCTGTGGCCTGCTTAATAATGTGGAACATCCTTCTTAAGTAGATTTCCTTTAACTGAGCTCACCAGACAAACTAATCAACCCAGCTCCCTGAAATTAATTATAGTGATTCAAAGAGCCCTGACACACAATAGCATCTATAAATTTAATAGCACAACAAAAAATTTAATCTTTATGACACTTAAATCCAATTTGCATAATAATTTGGAACACGGTGTAAGAAGCTCCTGTTCTTTCCAACACTCGGCCTCATAACAACAACAATTCTGTGTTAAGCCATTTACAAACATTCTTCGGAGCAGATACAGTTCCGCCAGGGGTTTGCTAATTGCTGCTGGCTAGTCTGGACGAGTTGAGTGGGGGAGGAGCTGCTCTGTGAGGCTGAAGCTTCAAGGAGGAGCTGTAGGGAAGGTGATGTTTGGTGACAGCAAGCGTTTAGGCACCCAGCTGAATGGTTGCCATGGGTATTAAAGGATTTCTCAAACAGGCATGAAAGAATCAAAGCAACACTCAAGATTTGCTTATGATGAAAGAATAACTTTGTAACATGGTGTAAAGCTCAAAGAACTCAATTTTACAAAACACTGCCTCTTTAACAATTAGATATTATTTAATAGGTGTTTTTGGCATTACTGAGACAAAATGTGAGAACCTCTTAGGCCAAGTGGAAACAGAAACTGATTACCAATTATAAATAAAATATTTCAGACAGGACAAAAGTTTGTTTTTTCAGATTGATCCATTCAGACAGCAAATATTAAAAGAAAGCAAGTATGCTTCATCAATTTCAAAGATAAGTGGCTCTTTTTTATTTTAAAGTGTGTCATACAGTAATACACAAATGTGTGTTTTGTTATCTGGGAAATCATTCTGCAGCCAATTAGAGGAGAGCAGGAGACTGACAGCCGCCATCAGAACAGAGGACGGCCATAACTAAGTGGAATGAACGCCCTGTGGCAGGAAGAGCGCCGTCTGAGTGTGCGTGTTACCTCCGCGTGTGTATGTGTTACCTCTGCGTGTGTGTGTTACCTCTGTGTGTCTGCGCGTTTGTTTGTAATAACTTGTGGGGACCATTTTCCTGACACATACAGGAAAATGGGACCCACTGCTCCTGGTGTGGACCGAAGCCCTCAAGGGGAAACACTGTTTTTGGGTCAGGGCTCAGATTTAGGACTAAGGTGTGAATTGAATTTTGGTTAGGATAAGGATAAGGTTTAGGCTGTAGAATTGAATGGAAATCAATCGAAAGTCCCCACAAAGGTAGCCACTCAAACATGTGTGCGTGTCTGTGTGCATGTCTTTGTTACCTCTGCATGTGTGTGTGTTACCTCTGCATGTGAGCCCCTGGTGACAGATTTCACCACAATGGCTTTGTTTTTCTCCTCGATCTCGAAGCCATAGTCTTCCTCCTCAGGGTGAATCTGGCACACAGACAGATTTACGCTGCTACATTGCGTGACAAATATGTTTTCTACACTTTTGCTAAAGTTACCCCCCTTTTTCCAAAAAGTGTCACATATGCATAAATCCGCATGTAAACATAAAATCCTTTGAGATTTTTGGGATTTTCTCCTCCCATGTCAGGAGTCTCACATCCGATGATGTTCTTGGCTCCCCTCATCATACACGCCCCCACCATGAATTGAGTATGTCATCGTCAAAACCCATTAGCGTCTGCTGCTGCTGGGCTGTCTTCCTGCTGCACGGCCCTGATAAGATGGTGATCTCCTTTGTTGTATCAGAGGACATGACTGCAGTAAATAAAGAGTTCCTGCACTCCGCCTCAGTAACGGGGCAAGAGCAGAGGGGGGATCGGTTCAGCTAATCAAGTCAACGCCATTTCCACTTCTCATGGAAGGCCAGATAAGCACGACTGCTTCCCACATTGGATGTGGAAAGAGACGCTGGCCATGCCTGTAGGCTTCCGCTGGACAAACAAGTCCCTTTCTCTTGCACCTTCTAGAATAAAAGCACTCTGCTAGAGCTGCTGGCTGACCTCATTTCACCTGGTAAATTAATACTTGGTTGGACTCGTCTCTGTCCACCTCAGATTTATGGTTTTCTCAGAGTCAAAGGAACAGAGGATTCATCCAGGCTAATGCAACTGATGATAATGTGATTACACACATATACACTTTTATCTGAGGAGTGTAGCCGAATATTTGCAGAAAGAAACTGTGGCCTGTTTTTACCTCAGATACATGAAACCTCATTGTTTCCAACTAAAACGATGTTATATGTGTTGATATGGGAGAAGATAAACGCAGGGAAGTGGAACATCTGCCTGCCAGGTTTATTGTTCTTGAGATGTGTTCACAGTCATTTTATTATTAGCATATATATCTACATATGTTCCAGATGGTGCAGATAGCACAGTGTGAAGCAGCTATTCTGAGCGAAGAAAGAGAATTTCTATAATTTGTGTGTAAATGTAAAATCCTGAAGGCTCACCACCAGGGACTTGGCCAGGATGTTTTCTATGAGTTTGAAGTCATTTCGCTGCAGCTGCTTGCTCTTAGTGCCGGTTCCCTCCATTTCTTCATCAGCATAGAAACGGAAGAACTGCGAGTCATCTTTAAACTCGCTCTTCTCCAAAACTGAGGGATGAAAAGGAAGAAGAGCGCACATGAATATAAAAAAAGCAGTAAGCAGTATGCACATCTCTCAGTTTCTATTGGCTGAATCTACAGCAAAACCAAAAGCTCTAAAATGTGATGTACTATAAAAACAGGAAGACTTCAAAACAGAGAGGGTATTTGGTCAATTAGGTCATAAAACCATGATGCTCATCTGAAACATCTGGAGTTAAAACACATCTGGGTAACAGCCTGGGGAACGCTCCAGAGAGCACAAACAGATATCTGCTCTGAGTGTGTGTGCATGTGCGTGTATGTGTGTGTTAGAGCGCACTTGGGTAGAGAGTTGCTTTAACACATGGGGCACCTCAGACAGGTGAGCGCACATGGCTAATGCAAATTCAAGCCCAGAATTTTTAGGAGCCTGAACTCAACAAAAACATTCAAAATCCTGCCAAAAATATCTAAATGAAATTTTATTGTTGTTTAATGTACAAAATGCTTTACATTAATTTCACCTCATAATTTAATTGCTCTTCAGTGACATGTTTTGTTACGTCCTGAGGAATACTGCAGAATGTACTGAATTACTACTGATCTGAACTTGTTAAAAGTCCCACCAGGTTTTCTGAAGTAAGTGTATAAATTAACACTATTTTAGTTTTTCTCAGCAATTAAAAACTATATTTCGATAATCTTCCTAACAAAATAAAGTTAAAACTTGGAAGACTCCAAGTTTAAGTATCACAGCAGATGCTATAGTTTCAGAGAAAATGAAGATAGAACATGAAATAACTTGGATTTGTTTGTCCCTTGCCAAATTTCTTTGCATTATAAAATATATAAACCTTTTATAAATATCATAAACAAGGCTACAGACTTTTGCAAACAATAGATCCACATGTGCAATGATTTATGCAGCTGAAGTAAATTAAATCAAATTTAAGGAAGTTTTAGTAAGAAAAACCCCCCAAAAAACCAAGATGTTTTTCCTTTGGCACCATCTAAAAAATGGGGAGTTTCTGTGTTTTAAAACTTAAAATTTATATGTGCAAAGTGGCTTGTTTTTTATTTTGTTTTGCTTTGAAATATCCACATTTATTTTTTCATTCAATTATAAGAAAACAATAAAAAATTGTTATATTTTACTCCAATTCAGATGTATTTTTTTGGAAGTAAGACATAAGAAAAATTACAACAAATTTAGACCCATTTTACTGAAGAAAAAAAAACACTACCAAAAACTATGTTTTTTGGCACTTGCAGAGCTCCATGCAGTGCCTGGTCACTGGGCCATAAACTCAGACATTCAGATTCTTTTTATGAGCTTTGAGCCAAGAGCCTGACGTTTCCATGGGCACCAATTTATACTGAACAGCAGCATTAGATGTATTACACAACAACACACCTCTAGAAAACTAAACTACTTTCTCTGGTTCACGTGTGAAATGTATTTTGTTGAGTGTAACTGAATTTTTTTCCAGGCTTCTGGCCCTTTAAGGCGTCTAAATCAAGCAAATCTGAGCACTTAGCTGTTCAGAGATTTGAAGAACATCTTCCACCCAAAGACAAACTACACACACCTTCACACCACACCCTGTCAGAATGGCCGCACTCCAACACAAACCATTTATGAATATGAGTTATTTCCTGTGATTCATAAAGGCAGGGGGCCTTTAATACCTTTACACCACCTACTTAACTGAAAGGAGCGCTGGTCCGGAAACTGCTAGAAACAAGCGAGATACACACACACACACACGCGCGCGCACGCGCGCGCGCAACCCCCTGCGCACCCCCCACACACACCTACAACACACACATTTGTACACATTTGGAAATCATGTGCAAGTGTGAAAACAACCTCACTTAAGCTTATTTTGGAATGTGAAGCGATACGCTAAATTTTAAATTATTTTATCCAGGTATTTGATGCATCATTTAGTTTTTAATACTGAAAGTCTTACCAAAGTCGGACAGTCACCATTCATCATTAGTTTAGACAGTGACTGGAGTTTTGAATTAATTTACATTTCAGTTTAAAACTGCTGATCGGGTTGTGCTGGAGGGAAATCTGTGTTCGCAAAACATAATACTTACATTTTCAAATGTCATTTACATGCTGGATCCATTTAACCTGTCACAACATGGGGCTGCTGCAGTCAATTTAATCGGTATTTCGGTTTTTTCACATTGCATGCTAAGCTGTCTGAAAGGCCAACAGGCTTCAGGCTTTTATTACAGAAAAGGACAGGAAAAGAAAAACAAGAACAAAAGAAGAGTTTCAACAGACCTGCAAAAAGCAGCAGATGTGCTGACTAAGGTCTTGAGAAAGTGAATTGATTGGAGGTTAGAAGTAGCAACCGATTGGGAGGAAATGGGTCTAGGCCTTTCAGAAGGGCAGTGAAAGGTCAGAACAGGTGACACCTTCAAACAGATGGCAACGGTAGGAACCACAGAGGATCTGAGATTATATCATATTTAGCTAATGCTGCCTCCACTCTGCACTGTCACATTTTCAACAGTTTACATTTAAGTCAAAACTTTTCATTTTGATCTCATTTGACCAGAGCGTCTTCTTTCACACGTTTGCCCTGTTCCTTGTGGAAAACTGTCATGTCTACAGATTATCAACCAGTTCGCCAGCTGATTCTCTGTTTAATACTTTCCTGACCTTGTTTGTTAATTTTGGTGGAAGGTAATGTCTTAGTAGGCTTACAGTTGTTGCAAACATTTCTATTTTTAATTTATGGATTGAACAGATCTGAATGAGATAACCCTGCTTTAAACTTGTCCAAAACTTCCTGCTGTGTTTCTGTTTTTGTTCTTTGTGATAATGTTTGTCTCCTACAAACCTCTGGGGTCTTCATCATCCAGCTGTGTGTTTGCTCACATTATGGGTACTTTAAACCCAGATAGACTAAGGATTCAGATGGATGATGAATGAGAAAAAATTCACAGCTTCATCTGGTTTTCACATCGTTATATATAAAGGTGCACCAAACAACATGGACGATGTGAAACAGTTACGACAGCAGCAAGCCGGGAGGCAAGGAGACCAAGATGTACCGCTGTGGTAATTAACATCAACGTAGAGCAAGGCACGTTGGTGCCTTGCTCTACGTTGGAGGGATTCAAAAGTTTTCATGTAGCATAGATGACTGTAAATCCTACATTCTGTCTGTTTACTTTCCCACTGCCAGTGAACTCCACTAAGTCAACAAGACCTACGTTTTCCTACAAAGCAGAGATTGCTTGTTTAATCAGCACTAGAGTCCAGATAATCCCTGACACTGACACAAATAAAGCACAGTAGCACTAAACATCTTCCAAACAATTACAACCACAATCAGAGAAGTCTTAAAACTAGAATGAGAGAGAAACTTAAACTAGAGTGCAGTGAAATATGATGAGATGACAGATGACTAAAGACTTTTTTCCCAGTCATATGAATAAGCAACACTGACCTTGTTTTAAATTGCCCAATTTGAGTTAGGAAATGAGGAATTACTCTCATCATATCCCATCCTTATTCTGACACTTCATGCTTTAGAGCAGTGGTCCCCAACCACCGGGCCGCGGACCGGTACCGGTCTGCGGACCAATTGGTACCGGGCCGCGCAAGAAATAATGAACTACTTCCGGATCTTTTATTTTGAAAATCCTAAACCGGATTTTACCGGTTACGTCTTGCGCGTCAAAATTGAGCCAACTTGCAGCAGAATGAGTAACAAAACAACATCAGAGTACAGTGAACCCTCGCTATTTCGCGGTTCACCTTTCGCTGTCTCGCTGCTTTGCGGATTTCCACCTGCATTGTGTTCTGCATTCTGATTGGCTAAACAGTCTCTCCGCTTCTTCTCTACTTGTGTGTCAACAACGTTGCGGTATAATATGTACACATACGTAAAACAGCTTGCCAAATTTAACATAATCGATGGTGGCATGTCGGTTTATAAGAATCTTTTTGCCCAGAAGAAAAAAGAGCGACAACAACTACAGATAAAACACACCTGCACCGCGGGCTTTAGAAGAAAAAAAAAACCGCTACAGAGCGGAGTCACAATGCAGCAGCTCAGTCAGAAGAGCAGTGAAATACACGTGAGTCACTATTTGTCCTACTGTACTTTGTTTTGTTTTTTTTCATAATCATTTTTTATTTTCTCCCGTTCTAATCCAATGACTCAGGTCGCGGTGGGGCGGCGCTGATCTCCGCAATTCGGGCACGGGAATCTGGCTTCAGTTCATATTAAAATTATTATTTTACAGTACAGTAGGTATTTGTAAAAAAAAAAAAATTGTTTATACAGTACTTTTTATTTGTTAAACAAATGTTTGGGCCTGTAAAAAGGGTTTGTTCTTTGGTTTCAATGTATTATGGAGTATTTTATTGTATAATAATTGTAAAAAAATAAAGGTTCCTACTTCGCGGATTTCGCCTATCGCGGGTTCTTTTTGGAAAGTAACCGCCGCGAAAAACGAGGGGGTTAGCCCTAACCCCGACTCGATACTTACGACGACCCCCCACCCCCCGGTCCGCAGCAAAATTGCGAAGGGCTGACCGGTCCGCGCGACTAAAAAGGTTGGGGACCGCTGCTTTAGAGCATCTCAATTTATGCTTCTTTGCGCCGTTCCAAGAATACGATAGCTGTCAGTTAGAGGTCCAAGCAGCCGTCATGGTTCAGGAGTCTGACCCAGACGGCTCTGGTTAGGGTACACTACTGAGGCCTGTTTACGTTCAACATTCTGGGCTGGAACCAAACCCACTGCAGTGCATTGTGGTCAGCTAGGCTGTGAGAAATCAGACGGGCCATGCAAATTTATGCACCCTGTTTCTTCAAACAAATGCGGCATATAAAAGGCAGGCGAAGATGAAATTGTTTTAGGTTGACAGCAGAACAGACTGAGGGCAAATACGGGACCAGGTAATGAAGAGCAGCACCAGGGATGAGATTATTGAAACATAAACACTTCTGAATGAATTTCAAGTGCTTGTGTAAGAGAAGGAAGCACAGCGGACAAGAGATGATCTGTAATAGTAAAATGATTCACTGTGTTAAACAAGAGGCAGCAATGGTCTGCAAGTGTGTGTAGAGGAGTGAACTGACCGTGGTGCATGTAGCCACTGTTGCAGAGGCCCACACCCAGTGTCACAGCGTCCTCTCTGTTGGAGCAGTCTCCCTGGAAAACCAAACCAATGACGCAGTCAGTGGGTCAGTCAA
This sequence comes from Xiphophorus hellerii, assembly GCF_003331165.1. Classification (NCBI taxonomy): domain Eukaryota; kingdom Metazoa; phylum Chordata; class Actinopteri; order Cyprinodontiformes; family Poeciliidae; genus Xiphophorus; species Xiphophorus hellerii. Next base: position 1,599,564 of record NC_045672.1, on the reverse strand, counting down.
AAGGCCTGGCTGCAGCTGCAACACCTGGGCTAAGCATGTCTCAAAACTGCCGTATGCATTCACAGCAGAAAGACGTTAAGATAACTGATCAATGAGCTTATTGATCAGTTTCTGCTGCAAGAAACTCCTTCATTGTTCCACAAAACTATACTGTACTCTTTGTCATTTGTCCAAAAAAAAAAAGCCATACTGACTGAATCTTTCCAGTGATTTTATAAAAATAAAACTCAGCTGGAAAAATGACAACATTTCAACTGAATTTAAACAGGACCATTAGTTTAAGAACAAGAACAAACAAATGAAAAAGCCTAAAACAAATACTGAATTAACCTCAACTTAGGTCCATTACCTTCTTGTTGCTTTGTTGAAGTGTAAGACGCTTACCTGTGAGATTAACCAGTCCACCAGTTTGCAAGCAGGCAAAACAGATTTAAAGGTTTTCAGATGGTGGTCTCTGTCCCTGAAGGAGCAACAAAAGGAAAAAAAGCAGGTGGAGTAAAATCTCACATTCATTTTTATCTTGACTGTTATGACTAAGTTTACTAACAGATGTACAATGAACCTCAACCTCCGTCCTGAATCGACGGTGAACCTCCTATACACTGCAGTGTTTCAGTGTGTATAGCAACAGACCTTTAATGTCCTTTAATGCCTTTAAGATCCATTAAAGGCATTAAAGACACAAAGTTCTTCACACCTGCATAATGCTATTATAATGGTGATATAAAGTGTAGACAGTTTGCAATCATCATTTGTAGCTCAGAATAGATTTTTTAACTTGTTTAAACAACCAAAACAATAAAACAAACAAAAATAGACAATAATAATGCACCTAAAAATCAGCTGTTCACATAAATTGGATATAGTCAGGTTGGCCGACTGTAAACAGTGACTGGGTGGGCTGGAACTCAGAAATGCTATCTTTTTTTACTATCTTTTTTTGACCAATGAACACACCAGAGACCAGATCAGGTTGTGTTAATGAACACTGAAAGTGAAACTACTGAGGCGCTAAAAAAGGCAGCAGTGATGTAAGAAACTATTTAAAAGGTAACTGTATCTTCTGCTACGTTTTGGTTCGTCTGACTTTTGTTCAGGTGCATTCAGACTTTCAGCTGATATAGTTTCTCTATTCTGTCCATAAGAGCTTTCAAAATCTGCCCATCATAAAATGATTTAAATTAAGAAACATTTTTGTAATCTTAACAATGAGCCTACAACTTTAGCTAGCTAGCTATGCTAACCACGCTAATTGCTGGAAACTGGTCATTTTTGTCTCACTTCATTTGTAAGCTGCTAAAATGAAAATTAACATTAAATGCAATATCTAAGAAGTGCATATTTGAACAAAGGAGTCTTTAATGCGGGGGGAGGGAACATGAGTAATTATTTTATAAGTGAAGACTTCATTATTAGACAAATTAAATCAGAAGCAGCTTTATCACTCTGAAAGCTTAATAAAGAAGGAGGCTTCATAATTATTAATATTCATTAATCAATAAATCACCTAAACCTTTTAATTAATTGCTGCTACAGTACCAATATAGTGCAGATTAAAAACAGAAAGACCCTGTTACATAACCGCAGCCTGGCAGAGGAACTGCCTTTGTGTGTTAATAGGATTTGTCCTCTTTGTTTGCAGCCTGAGCTTTTCAATCAGACGGTGAGCGATGGAGCCAACGATAGCAGACAAGATGGCGGCGGTTTGTGTGGAGAGACTTTCACATTACTAATTTTAAGTCTACAGTGCCTTTCAAGGTATCTCATTTAATATTTATTTGAAGTTTTAATATTAAAATAATTCAGATCAGAACCAGATATTCTTTAGAAATAAACAAGAATTAATTAATACAAATTAATTAATTTATGTAGCTTAATTAATCTAGTATTAACGCATTTGAAAGCAAGAAAATAAACCAAAAGAATGAAATTTGTTTTTGCACTTCAAATTAGAAATGAACTGAAGTAATTCATCTACCTTTATTCAGTAAAAATTAAAAGTCCTTATCTTACAGTATATGCTTCCTTTAAGCACCTTCTTTAATTTAAAGTCTTAAAAAATCTCTCACATATTCCAACATGAACAGCATAAACCTGGAGAGGTCACATTAGAGGTCATGCACCCTGTCATTTCTGGCAGGGAAGCAGTTTGTTCAATGGTTACAGGAAAAGTGTTGAACTGGGTTAATGTGAGTCCTGACTATGAATATGCATCTGTGCACCTGGAGGGCAGAAATATTAGCATATAGGAGGGGGAGGGCATTAGGGAGGCAGGTACTTACTTGATGACGGGTGTGTGGAGGCTGTGGAGGCGGCAGTATAGCCTGACACCCTGTAAGAGAGGAGCATAGTGCTGCTGAGTCACAGGTCGCACATGAGTTGGATGAACATGTACCATCATTAACACAAGGCGAGATCTGAAGAGTGCAGCAACTTTCCCTCAGGTTATTGATTCAGAGTCTACAACACACATTTGTTCCTAACGTTTAGATTAGCTCACAGTGAGGAAGAAGCTCTTTCTCAAAAGCATTTTTGGTGCCATGCTATAATCATTACCTTCTGCAGCTACAAGCAAAAGCTACCTTCTGCAAATAAATTTTGGTAAATTTCACACCCCATGAAATTTACCAAATGATTTCACGTAGCGATCACAAACCTTAATGTAATTGAAATCAGATTTTATGTGATAGAAGGGGTGGCATTTATATTGTTTATCATTTATTGCGATAAATTTAGATAAGAATTTTGATTAAACATTGTCTCAATAAACTCCAATTAATTAAGTTGATAAAACAAAACATGTCTGTATGGTCGGAAGTGTTATTTTTACTCTTTTCTCCATTGCTTGATCAATTACAGTATCAATAAATATTAACAAGTCTGAAAATATGATTAAATGCAGTTACTATGTGCAGTTTCCTTATACAAATCACACTTCTTTATGTGACTGGTTTTATAAATAGTTTTGTTTTTCATTATTCGTGTTTGTGGAGTTAAGATTGCTGCATCATGCAGTCACAGCCGTACAGTTACCTAAAACATTAAATAGTTTCTATCAGCACATTTATCGTTATGACAACTGCACCACAAAATATCATGATTAAACTGTAAGTCCATAATGCCCACTCCTATTTGATGAATGATATTAAGGTAATAAATAACAAAAGAAAAAGAATACATTGCTTCCTGTGAGTGTGGCGTGCCACTGTACTGTAGAATTTATTCCTCTGCTAGTGGTAAATTAAATCCAATAAAACCAGCTGCCTTTATACGTTTTCTCATTAGAAATTACTTTAATCCCAGAGTCAATCCAGAGATTTCATAAAAACCTCAGAGGTTTTCCTGAGGTCACACCATTCTATGTCATGACATCACTGCAAACCTGCCAAGACCTGAAACAATTCATGCACAATCGGTCTTCATTCGAAAGCCAGAGATCATATCATCTACTACAAATTTTTTTTTAAAAAACTTAAATTTTGGTTTTAACAAGACAAAATAAAGTCTGAAATCAGAACTTATACTCTACTTGATAATTCCCTCATTGAATCACTGTAAAAGGTATTTGTCAAGTTTCATGTTGTAACTATAAAGTAACTGTAGACATCTTTAGTCTTACTCCATGTATTTATATTTTGCTTCCATGGAGAAAAACATGTTTTCATGACTTTGTGTTTTGACTTTGGCTCTGGATGATTTTTATCTCATTTTAAGTTCAAGACATTAATCTTTTTACAAGAGTTTTTACTGTTTGATTATTAAAAAATGTAACTCTAATGTGATGAGTATAACCAAATATAATCTATTTTGTTTCTTAAAGAACTTTAAACTTTACTTGGTGAAAATTACTTGTTGTTTATTTACAATTTCTTCAGGTAAATCTTTTAAAGACAGTATAAATGTGTGACTCTGATAAAGTCGTAATCTGATACCAATGTTTAGCACAAAGAAGAAAGTTAATTGTGTCATGTTTCAGATCTTTTTACCTTTCAGATATATGCTGTAAGTTACTATTTGGGTCTGCCACTTCTACTTTTGTTTTCTAGTTTCCTTACAGTTTAACACAAACATGGCACAATATGCTGACATGCTCAGGTACAAAAACTGAAGAGAAACTACAACCATCAGAATCCTGCAGAATTACTGATGAATTATTTATTTGCAAAAAAGTCCAAGTGCAAGGAGGAAAAAAAGGATAGAAAGGGCTGCAGGTATATTATCACCATTCTGACAATTGTATGCAATTGATGACAATTGTAATTGCAATTAATCAAAAAATTTTACACTCCTAATTATCCCATTATCACAATGTTTTTAATCAGTTGTGGGGATTAAGACAGTGTTTAATTGGCCAAGTACATTATTGGCAAAGTTTGGAGGCATCTAAAATGTGATGGTTTACCAAATTACATTACTGAAATAATTGTATAATTGTAATAGTAATTGTGATGTTGCTCACACGGTGACCACTGCAGCTGAACGTATTAGGCAGCTCTGTCAGGCAGAAACCATCTTCAGTTTGAAATGTAAACAGAGTTTAAACTGTTTTTAATAGCTTCATATTCACGTTGTGATGTCACACATATCCACAGCTAGGAAATCAGGCTGCAGCCAAAGAGGCTGCAGCCTGATTTCAGTTTCAACTGTTTTCATCAGACAGAGGAGAGAATCGGTTTACCTTTGACATGATATCTTCCAGTTCGCTGCGGGCCTTGTAGGTGCCGTCATCATAGCGGAAGCGGTACAAGACCTGTTCGTTCTTGAACTGGTGTTTGTCTGACACTGAAAGATCAGCCAAATAGAAAAATGGATTGGACTGTAGTTAATCAGAATCCACCGCGTAAGGTTCCTGTGTCATGTATTTGTTTTGACTTGTAAATATGAAATGATGGCTGTTAGAGGTCTCTGATTTTAATCAGTAGTTTGCCTGAAAGTCAGTCTTATGTCCTTTTTCCAGATGCATTATGGATGCGACTATAAATCTGAGTACTGCATACAAAAATGGGACATCGACTCTAGTTTGTGAGGAAACTGCAAAGTAAGACAAAAACATTATTAGTAATGCAAAAATAGAATAATTTATTTGTATTTTCTACTATTTTAGATTTTAGATCCAGATGTAGGCTGTTTCTGTATTCTGTTTAAAATCATTTTACATATCTAACTTCCTCAGGGTACAAACTAGGTCAAACATTAGAAGGAAATCTGCAGTTGTAAAATCTGTATCTGAAGAAGAAACAATAATGTTGAAATATTCAACAAAGCAAACAGCTGCCAATTCTCATAAAGCCACTACACGCCCAAAACAAGTTGCTTTTCACGAAGCCTCCGCCGCAGTGAGATGGGAAAACGATCGGCGAGGACACGACAGAAACAGAGGCAGATCGGTTCCACCACAACAAGCTGGCATTGACTCAAACAAGCTGCTGGTTTTGCCTCAGTCTAGACTTGAAATGCCCCCAAAAAACCAAAGGAATGCACCAGGAAATGGGCTTTTGGAACGTGTTAAACATGGGAGTTATCGAGGACATGAAACCATCGTTGGGTTGCCCCTGGTCCAGAGCAGATGTCAGAAGTGGGAACGTTGGCATTCAAACGTGTGTTTCAACGAGTCCAATGTGTAACTGAATGCAGAGATCAATGAGGCTGATTGTCTTTTATTGATATTACAACATGTAGGGAAAGGTTCCTTTTAAAGAGACTAACATGACGGTTTGATTTTGCCTGCAAGGCATGCATCGCTTGGCTATGAGGGGCCGTCAGTGAAAGTCTCTGGGGGTTTCCACAGGTTTTAGGGAACATGAATGTTGGCTTTCAGCAAATTTTCCATAGAGCGCCTTGTCTAAACTGTGACAGTGGATTGCACTTAGAATGTGCCGCTCCAGCAACATTCTGGACAAATACATTCATGCATTATTTATGCGGTAATTTAGTCTGGAGAACCCAAGAGTGTCAATAGTAGAAATAATGAGACAAAAAAAAACAGAGCAATTCAAAGGAAATTAAAATCCTGACTCAGGGAAACAATAAAAACTGAGTCTAACTAAAACAAACAAATCTCACACACACACACACACGCACCCCCCCACACACACACAAAGAGAACCACAAGTGACAAAGAATAGTCAGAAGTAAAAAAGATTTTATGTAGCAAGTGGGAAAGAAAGAAAGAAGTAAAGGGGAAAAAAGAAAATTAGAAAGAAAGTGAGGGAGAGAAAGAAAGAAAGAAAGAAAGAAAGAAAGAAAGAAAGAAAGAAAGAAAGAAAGAAAGAAAGAAAGAAAGAAAGAAAGAAAGAAAGAAAGAAAGAAAGAAAGAAAGAAAGAAAGAAAGAAAGAAAGAAAGAAAGAAAGAAAGAAAGAAAGAAAGAAAGAGAAATAAAAACAAAGAGAAGAGAAGAATAGATCTACGTTACCGTGGTGAATGATGCCATTTTCCAGTAAGGCCTGTCCCAGGTTCACTCCCTCATCGGCGTTGCTGATCTCTCCGCTTTCAATCAGCCACGACACAAACTCACTGAGGGAGGAGAAGAGGAACCGATGATGACAGCCGTCTTTAAACTGATCCTCCGCTTATCGTTTAATCACCAAAACGGCAAGGCTTCAAAGCCATGAAGTGGAGAAATTACTGGTTTGAGTCTTTCAATACTAGAGATGTCAGTTCAATGTCTGTCATGTGAAACGAACAGGAGAGAGTCGGCCTGGTTTGCCTACAGCATCCCAATATGTGACTTAAAACATTCAGCTAATCAAGGGCCAAACAATGGGGGCCAAACGATAGGGCCAAATGATGGGGGCTAAAAGATGAAGGGAGGTGTTTCTGTTCAGTTTGTGCTGTTTTTAGCTCTCCTGTCCCCTGACTCCTCAGCTGGCCCACCTGTCCCCTGGGAAGCTTCGTGTTGACACGGCGGTGGAAGGTTATTTATACCCAGGGCCGTTTTTCTCTTCCAAGAAGAGCAAATGATTTCAGTGTTTTTACTGAGACCACAGGTACAGGTGTAAAGCGTATTCTACAGATGAGCTCCTTGACAAAAATCTATCATTTCTGCCTAGATGCACTCTGGCCATCCGTGTTGAAGCTCTCGTCTCGTTTCTGAGGCAGTGTTGCCTAACAAATGTTTGAGGGAGAAAATGAGTTTGTTCCTCCTTCGCCTCTCCTCATCTTCCTCAGATAATCAATCAGAGGGAATCTGAGAGACGATTTGTATTTATGGCTGCCATCAATAATCCTGACAAAGAAACAACATTAGCCAAAAGGTGTCTGGGTGTTTGGATCTGCAGTTCAGACTGTACATGTGTTTTCTGATATGTTTTGATTTTAATGTTTGTATGAATGTGTTTTTCACCTTTTTAAAATGGTAATTGTTTTTGGTTTGTTTATTTTATCTCTTAATCTCTTTTCATGCTCATTTCTAACTCAGGGAGTTTAACTGATGTTGAGAGGAGGAATAACAACACCAGGGGTTTGGGGGGCGTGTGCATGTGCGTGTTATGTAAGAGTCAGGTTAATTTTGCACCCAGATGTAAAGGGAGAAGATTTTATGAGCATGATGAGCCGAATGAAGGAATGTGATGGGAGACGGAAGGATGAAGGCAGGGATAAAGTAACAGTTGATTATTCATCTTGTGTTAATTCATTCTGCTGAACCTGCAAGAAAAAACAGGAAGACATATTTCCCTGGTACTGCTTAAAAATAAGAAAAAGTGAAAAATGGTGAACAAATGATATATTAGACATTAAATATCTATTTAAAGCTGTCACACAGTATCTAAAAGTCTGTAGGATTCATATTGTTGGTGGTAAAGTCTCTTTGTCTGCTAGAAAGGTTTCTCAGCTGCATTTTACACCATTCATCAGATGGTGATAAATGGACAAAATTTACGCAAGTTATTCTGAAACGTTAAGGTTTTTTCCTGTCTTTAGCAACACTAAAATAAAAATTTAATCTGCATATGTATCATGAAGCAAAATTGTTCTTAAGTTTTTTTTGTCAGTTTTCTAATCATATAAAGATTAGCACGTTATGCACTGGAAGTATAAATAGAGATAATCCTGTAATCCCTTAATTCTGTTAAATTCAAAACTGCTAGCTCTACCAAAAACATGCAATGATTTTTTTGCCCTTTATGGTTATGGGGTTGTTGCTTTGTTTTTTTACATTTGACAAATTATGCCCAGTGAAAGTTGTATTTGTAGAGAAAACTAGGAATCAGTATTGGTCTTTAACTTTGATTGTTGCTCTAGATTAATCTAAAAATATATATTTTATAACAGTTTTGCAATTAAAGTCCCGAAACATTCAATTGTTTTTCTAAAGTTTTCTGTTCTGTGTCGGAACACCACCAGTTTTTGTTTGGATTTTCTGCTTTTTAATGTTTCCATGAGTCATAACTCAGAGTTGGTTCCTCATCAACCCTAAAAAAGCAATAAACTGTCAACTGCAAGGGGAATCAAAGTTTGGGGAAAGCATTCAAAACATAAAGAAAAACTTCAAAAGTCATCTGCAAAGACTGAAGAGAATTATCAAGAAGGCTTTAACACTGGAAGTATAATGAAACCGGGCAAGATTTAAGACTTATAATAACTAATTGTGTTTTTTCTGTAAATTGGACAATAAGCATGTTTTCAACTTTCTGAGCCATTTCTCCACGTTTTCACACTAAATTGCCCAAGCTCCATTTGCTGTGTGCATCCGGCCGGGACCAGAGCTTTTCTTTTTGGAGCTAATTTATCGACTAGAACAGGGGTCGGCAACCTTTTCTATTCAGAGCCATTTGGGACCGCCTCCCAATAAAAAGAAAGCACTTGGAGCCACAACCCATTTTGACGTCATATATATAAAACCTATATGCTATGTACAAAAATCGATACTATGTTGCGTTTATGAAATCAACGAACTGCTGCAGAGAACACAACATTTTATTTCTGCATGTAACAAAACGCATTTTACACTTTGTTGATGCTCAATTTCAAACAAAATACCCTCTGTCTATTTGGGTCTTTGTATTTAAGAAATAAAAATCGAAACTTACTCAACCCGCACTGAAGGAAAAATAGAAACAGAATGCAGTCACCTGTCCTCCTCTTATTCAGGAGATAAAAATCAGAACTTATCCAAATATTATCCACCGGCACTGAACGAACCAAGCAAACCAAAAAATGCGCAGTCTGCTTCTGTGTCCCATAGTACGGTACGGAGCCCTCTGGGGGATATGGGGAATTTTTTTCTTTTGCGTTCCCTCGCAAAACTTTTGCATTACCTCGCAATACTGTACTGGTCAGTTATGCAGCATAATTGAATACTGTAAGCCTTTCTTACGGTGGGCGCCGTACTTTCTGCTTTAATGGTTATGTGAGGTTTTTCCATAAATGTTAGTATCCTATCTTTTTGTGAAATATCTGAAGTTTTATATCTTTCTTTAGGATAGAAAGGCACCACAAACCTACGATATAAACAGAAACCTTCCGTAAGAAAGAAATAAAAATACATCCTAATTTGGACTATTTCTGAGTTATTATCGCGGGTAATAAATCATCTGACAGTTTTGATTGTGTCTCTGTTGTGTTTGTAGTCTGAATGGTTTAAAGAGCTGCTTTCAGTGCCGCTCCATCTTCGCCTTAACAGACATAAACATACAGTAAAAAATAAATCGATTTTCAATCAGTGTTTTGCACCAAACAGTTTTTACTATTAACAACTTTTTATTATTAAAAACACAACAAACTAATGATGGTAAAGGGCCGCACTGGGTTAACTCGGGGAATCTCATCTGTCCGTGTATCAATCAACTCCAAACCTCTTCTTTATTCTGTCACAATTATCGATTTATTCCATTTTGATGATTATGCTCCAAACTTTGCAAGGACTGACCGCCCCGCTCACCGCTTCCTAATACACACAAAGCCAGTATCATTCCCATTCATACCTGGTGACGTCACTCCCACATCGACACACCTAAGTGTCAAAGTCGCCTGCTCCTGTCATATCAATAATTACTTATTTCATTCATATGGCTCTTACAGAGCCTCAGTGAAAACTTGTTTATTATTATTAACTGTTTGGTGCAAAATACTGATTGAAAATCGATTTATTTTTTTACTGCATGTTTATGTCTGATAAGGTTAAGATGGAGCGGCACTGAAAGCAGCTCTTTAAACCATTCAGACTACGAACACAACAGAGACACAATCAAAACTGTCAGATGACTTATTACCCGCGATAATAACTCAGAAATAGTCCAAATTAGGATGTATTTTTATTTCTTTCCTACTTACGGAAGGTTTCTGTTTATATCGTAGGTTTGTGGTGCCTTTCTATCCTAAAGAAAGATATAAAACTTCAGATATTTCACAAAAAGATACTAACATTCATGGAAAAACCTCACATAACCTTATATTAAAGCATAAAGTACGGCGCCCACCGTAAGAAAGGCTTACAGTATTCAATTATGCTGCATAACTGACCAGTACAGTATTGCGAGGTAATGCAAAAGTTTTGCGAGGGAACGCAAAAGAAAAAAAATTCCCCATGTCCCCTAGGGGACTCCGTACGCTTCAGCCTTTCGCATCAGCTCCGAAACGGCCTTTTTTCTCTCCTCTCCCTCGGGATATTTTTTAGCAAAGACAGAGTGTTTGCTCTTGAAATGTCTTTCAACATTTGACTTCTTGTTGTTTGCCAGTCTTTCGCCACATATTAAGCAGACTGGTGAACCAGTTTCATCAGCGGTGAAAGCAAAATGATCTGTCCACGTAGCATTAAATGTTCTGCCATCTTCAGAATGTTTCCTTTTCTTGGATTTATTCATGATGTATCTTCCAGGCAAGGATCAAAAAGTCAATAAATCAGTGCGCTAAAAAAATGCGGTCTGCCAGACATGTGGGGTTCGCCAGGAATGCCTGTCGCACATCGGCGGACATGACGTATATTTTGGGTGCTAAAAATGTTCAAAACTTTTGTTTTAATGTTACAAGTTTACCATAATCTTCAGATTTAGAAATGTATTTTAAAATGATTTTAATTTATAATTTTTTAATGATTTAATTTTAATAAAATATTCTATTTCCCAAAGTCACTGGGAGCCACAACAGAAGGATGAAAGAGCCACACGTGGCTCCGGAGCCATTGGTTGCCGACCCCTGGACTAGAACTCACAGCCTTCACATTTAGCAAGGAAGAGGAACAGACAAGACAACATTTCTCCTCACTGGAGGCAAAAACAAACCTGCAGCCAAAAGATGACGGGACACAAGCTAACCCCATCATGAACCCAAATACCTGAAGACTTACCTGTTTTTAGCTGGAAGACATCTCATGGCATGAAAAAACAGGGGCAAGATGAAAAGGTAAGCTACAGCTTTAAACCCCACAAAGTAGTTTAAGTCACGAAATTATTTTAAAATCAGCCATTTGTAAGTTTGGACAGCAAATAGTTGATGGGATCAGGCTACAAAGACAACCAGTGGCTATCCAACTGGCAGTCAGCCTCTCATAATGAAATAAGGACTGAAGCTGCACTTATAATTTCATCACAAAGACAAATGCAGAGATAATGAAGAGAGCACTCATCCACAGGACATGACAGCTGGAGACATGTGGGAGGTGCTTGATTGATAAGAAACACTGAGCCAGGTAAAATAAGGTGGATCAGACTCATAAGGAGGAGGAGGAAAGACAGAAATTACACTGATGAGGGTCATCTGTAATTTAATGCTGTTCCGAGATGAGCTGAGAGGTTTGGTACAAAACATTACAGAGTAAAGAGCATGATGCAGCCTGGGAACAGGTCAGAGGTAAAGGTGAAGTCAACCCAAAGCTGATATTTTTTTTTTTACCCATATCTGACTTTTCCACTGCAGTCTGAACGGCACAATGCTGACCTGTTCCCCCAAAACAACAATCAGTTTGGGGCCATGTTCATATGTGAGACTAAACCAGACATATTTAGTATGAATCTGATTGTTTTCAAGGCGACTGCAGTCAGTATGATACTGTCACTGTTTATCCGATGTTGAGGTTACCGAGGCGTTGTTACTAGTTTTGGTTTCTTTTTCTTAGCTCTCTTCATCTCGTTATGATTTGTGAACAGAGTTCTTCTTCTGCACATATGGCTTGTTTTGGGGTCATAAACCGTTCACATAGAAGTCTGAAAATTAGTGACAATGAGTTTAAACCAAGTAAGAGAAAGTTGAGTAAACCTCTTCTCATCTGTATGGCCTCTTGAAAAAGCTCAACTAAACATCCTCCTCCAATAAAAGTTTCCATGTGTCACTGCTTGCCAGATAATATGAGGATGCAGGGACCAAGTTAGCCCTTTTATAACTCGAGGCAGGGGGGCCTCATTACGGACAAGGAGATGTTGGAATAAAGCGCTGCAGGAGTTCTGCCAGGACTCTGGGGGAGAGACTATTGAAAGCTAGCTGATCTTACGTAACGTTTTGTAAAGATCCCCATGTGAACATGCCCGTGTTCCAGTCACATTCCTGGAACGCAAAGAAACCAGACAGGAACGCCGACACTCACTTTCCCATGAAGCACTTGGGCACAATGCTGAGCTTCTTGCGGCGGTCCTTGATCAGGTGCCTGTTCTTGGTCATCATCATGTGGTAGAGTTTCTCTCCTTTCTCAGCAATCATCACGTAGGCGTCCCGCTCCATTCCCAACTTCAGACCTGGAAAACAGGCGAGAGGTGAGCCAGACCCAACAGGTTTTTCACATTTCACCCTCAGCCAGGGCCGAGGGGGTGGGAAAGATAACTCTGTATGGAGTGGAGTCGGTGTAAATGTGGGTGAAAGATATGAACGAGCCAAGAACAACATCCAGGAGATCCAGATATCCAAACTTGATTTAAATGTATTAAAGGGCAAAGGCAAACACACGTCATGGTGCTGTTAGAGGACAATCAGGCCTTTTCCTCAGCAATCTGCCAGGGCCAGCAGAAACAAAGCAGGGTGTAAACCCCACAGACTTCAGAGTGAGTGAGGTTTAGGAGATCATGGGGCAGATTCTGATCCAGCTTCCAGGTTTTTACTTGTTAGCCATTGTTCCTGCACTGTGCAGTGGAGTCCACTGTGGTCCCTGTGAAACACTGCAGCATCTGAAAGGCTTAGATAGTGATGAACTTCTGAACTAGACTCAGTGACTTTGTGATTCAAGCAATTGAACTCCATGTCAATAGGACTTCATAATCTGCTTAACTCCTTCTAGCGGCATATCAAGCTTCTCAACTCCAGACTACAGAACTGTTGCTTACAACCCAGGAACGGTTGGATACAGTTCATTAAATTATAACTTTATGCTATGAAAGTTTACCAATGCTAACTGATATAAAATGTTAATGCTGTATTTGTGTCACAGTGACCCTTCTCCATGGCATACACACACTTCTGCACTTCACTTGATATAATTATAATTAATGAATGTTCACAAAGCTTGTTAAGCTACTGAAAATGAATTAATGCTTCAACAATAAAACAATAACTCAGATCTTCTCTCTTTAAGTTTAATTCAGTTGTATTTTATATTAAATTGAAGAGCTGAAAGCAAAAAATAAATGTGTGTTTTAGTACGCGGGAAAAAGCTGAAACGCTGACCAATACTCTTTTTTATAAAAGTTACATTTGATATTTGTTTTTCAATAGGAAATAATTTCTACAGAGAAAAGGCTGCAACTTGGGGAAAGTTTGGAGAAATATACATAAATCTTTTTTAATTGTGAACTTTCCAGACAGTCAAATTTCCAACTCAACCAAAAGTCAGAAAAATATTTCTAATCAGGAAGAAATGGAAATCATGTTTTGGCAAGAAAAAGTAAAGATTGGAGCAGACTACAAGCCTGTGATCAGAGGACCTGTAATAGGTGATGTGGAAACTAAAAAGCTGTGAACTTAAAAGTCTACTTGGGTCTGAAAGTTAAGGTAGGAGTCTGAAAGAAAATCCAATAAGTTACGGAGCCTATTACCAACCTCCGCTGATGGAAGCGGGGTTATATTACATTTGGCGGCAGCTGGAGCGGACTTAAACAATAAGTGTCACTGAACAACGGGGCCTCTCCTGCTGCTCCAGCTGCCACAGCTCGTCTTAAGGTGCCCTCATCTTCCTGTGGGTGCAGGATAAAACCAGAAACACTTTCACTGAGCTGATGTCCCTTACACTGACACACACACACACCTATGCTGATAAGACACAACACTCCCAGCTGGCAACACTAAAGACTTTCAGATGAGCTCCATGTGTCAGGAGCTCATCTGAAAGCTCCTGACACATGAAGCTTTCAGTTGAGCTCCAAAAAAGCTTCCGGTTTATCCTAAAAGGTAACAGCGCATATAAAATTAAAGGTGAAAAGACTCAGCACTAGGACTAAAAACTTATATTTTTACCATCCATATAGGAGTAAAGAGTTGGGTACACTGAAACTAAAGTATGAGGTAGAAAGTGTAAGAGAGGAGCAGCAAGTGGAGAAACTGGGCAGTGTGACTGATCTGGCATCTGTTAGCCTCAGGTCGATTTCCGCGGTGAAACTCAACACCATGAGCTGCAGCAGTCTTCAGACTTTATGAACTCCTTTCACTGGGATCAAACACTGCTATCGCCAACTAAATGGAAATTTAGCTTAAAAATTTTAAAGTTAAAAAAAATGCTAATTTCATTGATGCCAACATTGGTATTAATGTTAGCATGAAGCTAGTTTATTCCCAACTAAACTGGAAGCAGAACAGAACCCTTTGACTTCATTGGTTTTGATGATCCAGTTTTGATCAATGCTATCAAGTAGCCAAAAGTTCTGGCACTGGCCGACACCCAGAACATAATCAAGACCGATGGCAGGACCAGAGCAGGTGGGAACTTAGTCTGAGGTAAAAGATGGAAGATAAAACAAGTAAAGGAGAAACAACGATATCAGCTTACACCACTGATCTCAAACCTGTAAAAATGGCTTACAATCATGAAGATAAAGAATATTCTTGGGGATTTTCTTCTTTCTTCTAATCTGTTTACAACTGGGAGCACAAGTTTAAATTTCATACAGAAACAAAACTGAGCAGGTTCAAATCATATATACATTTATTCAGTTGTTATCAAACTCCAGCTCATGTCATTTCTGGTAGACATGACCAACATCCTTGCATAATTTTGCCTCAATATCTGACCACTCTTTTTAATAAAAATGGCAGAATAAATTATTTTGTTTGGTTTCTCAGTATCAACCCAACAGTTTTTAATGAGACTTTAAGAAGGCCATGCCAGTTTTCATGTGTGTTTGGGATCAGTGTCGTGTTGGAACACCAAACTATGTTCATTGCTCAACTGATTTACCTGGTTACAAGAAATCACCACAATTTAAGCATATCGTAAACTGGGAACTGTCTGAACACCAGCCTCAATAAAGCCAGTTTAACATCAGCTTTAACTGAGGAGCTGGTTCTGACCAGGAGATGTACTATTCACAAATCAAAATCTTTAATCTTGACTGTAATTTGCAGCTGCCCACATCCACAAGCCAGATGCCTTGTAGAGTAAAGGTCAGATGGGAAGATGGAGCCCTTCAAAATAAATGTTTAGAGTATTTAAAGTGAATCTCACAAGCCAGATGGAACTGGACCAACTGTCAACAGGTTTCTTCATGCAGACAACATGTTTCAGTGGTGCTACAGTCAAGTATTTTTAGATAACTTCTACTTATTTGCTTTCGGTAACTATAGAACTACACCTACTGTTATTCTATTTCAGGTATTTGAGATGGGTTCTGTTTTTAGCATATCCATTTGTAAAAACATGTCAGATAAAAAGAACAATGATGAGCTAGACATCTGCTTTTTCAAACATTTTGATTGTTGAATATTGATTTTTGCAGCTGCCTTTACAAGCTAATAATAATGGAAAACCAAGAAAACAAACAAAACAGAAATGTGACAGAAGCTTTCATTCTGTAAACCGTTTTAGGGATCTTGATTTAAGGGCAGGACACAGCTCATGAACACCAAACCATGTGTTACAGATCGAGTTTTAAAGTGACAGCAAAAATAATAAGTTTACTATTTGCAATGATAGGAGAAAATAACTTATTTAGGGAAAAATGACCAGCAAACATCTGGCAATTAAACATTACAAAAATACATATATGTATAAAAATAAAAAAAACTTCCAATACAATAAAGAACCAAAGCAGATGGTAAAGGAGAGTAGACACCGCCTCTACAATAAAGTTGGATGATATACTGTAAATGTTTAATCACAGCTAGAGCATTCCTTCTGAAACCTCTGAGATTAAAATCTGCTTCCTGAGCAACAAAATCAAAAAATAAAAACTGGAGGTAATGTTAAAAATTGATTTTTTTTTTTAAAGAAAAAAAAGTATTACTCACTCTCTCTTTGCTCCCTTTCCCTCAAGATGGCATCCAGCCACTTCTGCTTGTCCTCTGCATTTTTGGCCATGCAGACAAACCACTTGTTCTTAGCCGTGTTGTGAATCTTCCAGCCATTAGTCACTGTGTAGTTGTTGCTGTGATAGTCGGCTGGAAAGAAAAGAATGAATGAATTTAAGAGAAGAATAGGTGAACATGTAAAAGATAAAACTCGAGATTATCTCAACAATCCTTTAAAAATCCTTTTGGTCTGCTCTGCATCCCCAGAATCAGAACCAAACGAGGAGAAGCAGCTTTCAGCATCTATGCATCACAAATTTGGAACAAACTTCCAGAAAACTGTAAAACAGCTGTAACACTGACTTCTTTTAAATCTCAACTAAAAGCCCACCTGTTTAGAATTGTATTTGAAATGTAATCAATTACAAATTTATTGATGGAACTTGACTTAATGCTGTGTTTTGATTATTGATTCTATATTGCATTGTGTTTCTGTGTTTGTAATGATGTAAAGCACTTTGAAATGCCTTGCTGCTGAAATGTGCTATACAAATAAAATTTGATTGATTGGTTGATAAAAGTGTTTAGCCATCAATGTGACACGTGACAGTATGACAGGAAGCCGCTCTGCTCAGGTGAGGACTAAGGTCCACATGTAAAGGCTGTGCAGCAGAAAATCAGCGCTGCTGTTAACATACAGCTCACTGTGGTGGCAACATCAGGTGAACATGCATCAGACTACAGGCATGTTACAGGTAAACCAATCACTTTCAGATGCACAACACTGGAAGAGTCATGATTTAAAATATTAAATCAGAATTCAGCAGACGGTGATTTTACAGTGGATGGAATAAAATTGGACACCACAACAGATCTGATTTTTAAAACATTTGGAAAGCATATGTCTTTGTATTGGTAAATAACATCTAATCCCAATAACATCATATGTATTTATAACATAACATTCAGGTCGTTTCAAGGTGCTGTAAGTCTATTCTTTAACAGCTCTTTCTAGTTTTTTCATAAGATTTTTAAATTTTGTGCACTAGTGGCCTTTATTTAAAGGGACAATGTTATGTGTTTTCCACAATAGATAAATGCAATATCCACATACTCCATTATTTCATTATGAAACAGGAAGTATAATGAATGAAAACACACCAAGAACTTCCGGCTTTTACATTCATCAACTGGAATTCACACTACAAACACTGCATGCAGCTTTAAATAAAGAAAATAATGTGACTAATCAAACTGCTGACATTAAGAGTATCTCTGAAGAGATATAAAGTCAAAGTTGAACATTAACATCTAATAAAGAAGATATAAAAGCAGTAACGGAGCACTGACTCATGAGAATCTGTCCCCGCTCTGATCCATTTAGCTGCAGGTGAGCGGCCCTCTGAATAATGAATGGCCACTGGTAATGGGGTGCATTAGTCTCGTGCTCAAAGGTCGTATAAATAGATTTGATACTTTGGGCCCTGCGGGGAGCCACTTCTGCAGTAGAGCTGTGTGATCTGCCAGAACGGAGAAAAGAGATTACCTAAAAATCCCCCAAAGAAATCAGCAAACACAATCTGGACAAGTAAAAAAAAAATAAATGAGGTGGAAAGTGAAGTTCTCTTTTTTCCATCTCTGTTTCCAGTCACACCCGTGTTTCACAACTTTCATACTCCGTGATCAGATAACCTGAAAGTGGGACCCCCGGACTCTGCAAGTAAGGCTTGTTTTTCTCAGTGGTTTCCCTTTCAGAAACCAGAGTATGACAGCCAGCAGCTAACATAAAGGCAAAAAAAAAAAAAAAAGTCATGTGAGCTTGCAGAAATACACTACCAGATTAACGAATACAGAAACAGAGAGGGAGGGATTAAAAAAGAGGAAACATGTGAGAGGAAGATCAAGTGTTTCTACACCGGAGAACAAAAACTGCACCAACCCCAACAAACCACAATAACAGAAGAAAAAAAGGAGACCGTATCAGCAAACAGACGAGCTGCAAATCTTTCTCATATTATCTCAAACTTGAGCTGGAGCACATCAGGTTTATCAGCCGCTATTGAGATTCTGCACTTGAGTTTCACATGGATTCATAAGGCCGCCACGCAGCAGCTGACATCTAAAGGTGCACACAGCTTGCAAGCTACATCCTGTTCAGGACTCGGTGCAAGCATGGCGCTCCACCCAAACTGTCAACAAGTTCCCGATTCAAATCAGACCGGTGGGCTAAAACAGCACAGCTAGCATGAACCAAGATGGAAAATGAGAAGGGAGAGTGTGGTGCACCAACTGAAAGGAGCAACTGTTGCTTTTGTTTTATCTTCTTCTAGAAACATAGTAAATTCATAGAAACATAGTAAATTCATATATTCATTTGTAAAAACCATTATATCTTACTAAATAATTTTGGTCTAGTTCCCAGTTTAAATACCTCACTAGAACTTTTTATCAAGATACATGAGCTTGTTTTTAAGGGGCAGTATTATGTGTTTTCCAGGCATATAGTACCATTTTATAGCCCAACCAAGTAACTATGTTATCTTAAATTTTTATAAAAATGCTGTATACATATACTGTATATCAAACATGACAAAAGAAACCTGACTTTGTAATTTTATGCCTTGAAATTGGGCCTTTGTCTCTTTAAGAAGCTTCTGTTCTTTCTGAAGCTCCACCTTCAGGAAGTCATACCAACATGGCTCCTCTATTAACCCTTTAACAACATTTATACAACATTTATACTGCAGCTCTGAGCAGTAGCTCCTATAATGAGCTCAGCAGTTCCACCAAATGTTTGCTAATTGCTGCTGGCTAGTCTGAAGGAGCTGAGTGGGAGGAGCTGGTCTGAGAGGCTGAAGCTGAGAAGCTGCAGCTCAGAGGAGGAGCTGCACCTTTGGTACACTCAGGCGTTTAGCACAGCTGAATGGTTGCCATGGAGATTAAACGATTTCTCAAACAAAACTCCAGGATTGTTTCTGATGAGAAAATAATATAACATGATGTAAAGCTCAAAATAATTGATTTTACACAATGCTGCCCCTTTACAAACGTAATTTCTTCATTTTGATTAAACAAAATACAATGGATAATTATTTAATTCATAATGAGACATCTGTCCCATGTTAAATAATCAACCAGTGGAACTATGACGTATTCATCAATAAAAAGGAAATATTGAATTAAAACAGCTCCTGCATCTCGCTGAAAAGTTACTTGTAAGTTAGTTTGGTCTTATTTTCAAAGCACTAAGATATTTGTACTAGAAACAAAAATATTTGGTAAGATTTAGTGTTTTTTCAGTGTGTTTAATAGGAAATGAGCTGAAAGTCTGGTTTAACGCATCCTGATATACAAACACAAACCTGTTCCGTCTTCCACGTTTTCCACCTCCATCACCTCAGTGTTGATCCGGCCTCTAAACACATAGAGAGGCCCGTTGATGGACTTGGTCCTCTTGGTGGATTTCTTCCCAGACACTCTGTGAGAGGGGACAACACTGCGGTTATGCTCCGGAAGAATAAACACCAGCTGATGCCAGCGCCATGCGCTACTAAAACAACCCTCTGAAAACATGCAGACGTCCAGAGTTCCACATGCACAGGGTGTGTGCTTGTTTTGGTTCTCACATGGTAAGTAATTAGTTCACATTAACGGGAATGAACCATTTTTATTTTCGCGTCTCCTCAAGTTTGGATGCTTGGATACTCTCCTGTTTCCTTCCACCAACACATGGTTCTTTTTCTCACCTGGACTTCCTTTTGCAGTAAACTAAAAGGTTGTCGAACAGAAAAAAAACACGTTCCTGGATGTTGCCTGCCGAGATTTTCAGGAGATTTCCATGAAGGAGCAACTCCGTGCAGATATCCGTCAGGTTGGTTCCCTACAGAAACAAGAAAAAAAGAAGAAAACTGAAATAGAAGATTGAATCCAACACTGTCCAGTTCACTGTCAGCAGCCGCAGTTTGTTTAATCTCAGCACAACTCTGCTGTGTGCATTCAAAACCAAAGAGTTCACAACCTCTACAGAACAATGTCAAAATTAATCTTTGACACCGAGGGAGGCTTATTGACATTCTTATTGTCAATGATAGGAAACACAACTGACCCCACCAAAAACATCTGCTGGCTTATATAGACAAAACTAAAATATTAACTGTTCTACTTCAGGACATGTGCATTCTTACTAGAAAAAAACAAAACCAAAAAAATAATAGCAACTGAAGAAGAGCTGAAACGTTAAAAAGAGTTGAAGTTCAGAGAAGAACTGTTCGTTTTGAGAGCTGAGCCTTACAGAACAAGTCAAACAAACTTCAACATTTTAGATTTACTCACTTCACAAAAACAAACTAAATCCTGCTGAGGTTGATGTTATTTTTTGTCTTGCATGTACCAGACTGGAGTTCAATCTCATCTTACCAGAAAACCTTTTTAAAATTTGCTGAGTCTCCTCTGTGGATTGTGGCAAATTGCAAACGTGACTTGTTAGGGATTTTGTTCAGGAAAGGTTTTCTTCCACTGGAGTTCTGGATCTCTGCAGCTCCTCGAGAGTTGGCATGATGGATTGATGCCAACTCTCAATCCATCATGAGATGAATGGATTGAGATTGAAACTACTCTTGGTAGTTTCCTCCATCCTCTATTCGTTATCAGAAGATGGAGTAAAGAGTATTCTGTGAATTCCTGTTTTACACTGTGGATTGCCGTTTTCAGGCTGATTACTGATCTTTAAAAGCTTGTCGATTCATATTTTAGCCGATAACCAATTTTTCTGTCTGAAAAGTTGCTAAAGTGGCAAACATGGGGGTGACTGTTATTTAGCTTTAACTACTTTTTGTACTTTATATTTATAATTATGTTGTAGTTTCCTTGTTTTATATTTACTGTTTTTATTGATAAAATGAGTTAGTAGTTGAGTCATTTTAATCTTGCTTGTAGAATCTTTGTTTGTTTTAAGCAAGACAAATTACTGATTGTCCAGGAATGAAAGATAAAAACTTCAGGCACATTTAAAAAAAAATTTATTAATCTGCACTGTCCCTCCCAAATACATTAAATTATTGTTAACTTGTTAACCACATATGTTCAGACATGACCTGGTGGGTAGGTCATGTCATGTTCCTCTCACAGCAGACCAAATGCAAACAGTGGCTGACTTTAGATAAGACCGGTTTCTCATGTGAGTATTGATCGATCTGCAAAATGTCAGGAAACATTACAGATGATGCTGCAAACTGAGCAAAAATGCATATTTCTGACTGTAATCTCTGCAGGTGAATTTGAGGTTAAATGCTTTCTGCTTCTGTCATGCAAAAAGGAAAACTGAAAAGATGTAGCTAAAGCCTCTCAGCAGCTACAATCTAGTCTGCAGCCTCACACCTTCACCGGATGTGATTGAATCTCAGACAAAAGCCTTTCCTTGTAAACTATCGAATTAACCACAAGCTGTTAAAGGCAGGGCAGCAGTCTGTTACCGTCATCAAACCCAGATGGGTGGAGAGAGATCGCTGCTACAACGTTTTAGAATGAAATTATTTGCATAAACTTCATGAAAGAGAGGTTTAACAAACACATTTATCTTAATTAAAGGCATAAAGTTACTCTCAGTCACCGGATCACCATAGCTTGGTGTTTTAAAAAAAGGCTGATTAAAGGAGGCTGAACTGCAAAGTCGTTTACTGTTAATAGGCGAGAAAATTATTTTTAGAAAGCCATTTTCACATGTTCAGCTGTGGACTGGAAATGGATTTCACACATTAAAAGTCTGAGCAGCGCCTTCATTAACATGTTCCCTCCAAAGATGTGAATAATAAAACTTTGTCTTGCAGAACTGAAAAGTCAACAAAACCAGAAAGCGTTTAGCTCAACACATAAAAGTGCAAACTAAAGACTGAAGGTGTCAAAACCAGGCTGCCAATCAGTTGGACAATCAGGATAAAAAACAAGTCATTACTCGTGGTTAAGTGGTTCATTCCCACCGGTTCATCTGAAACTAAAAGCCTCCATATGTGGACTCTGCAGCACACCATCACCCATCCATCCACCCATCCACCCACCCAGTTTGGCCTCGTTCCTGACAGATTCAACCCCCACCATGTCACCTAGACCTGCAGCCTCCATAACTCTAGTTTGTTCTCCAGATAGATTGAGTTTTTTAAAGCCTTTATTTTAAGAAAAAAAATCTTCCTTATTCTCTCTGATGTTGAGGTCAACACTCAGTGAGGGACGGGCTTCCATCTCAAAAAAACAATTCAAATTCAGGTCTGACCACATTACATCTGATCGGCACCACTGCTCCTCCATTATGGCTGGAGATGACCGAGCTCCCAGAGAGGCTGCAGAGGGGAGAGGAGACCATGGCTAATGCAATTAGGTCAGGGCCTGCATGCTGGGGGATTAGAGGAGGGCTGCAGGGTCAGAGTAAAATGCCTGGCTGAGGTTCCTGTTTGCTGTTGAAAAGAAACCAAAAATCTGAACATTTGGAGTTTATCTGAGGCTCTTCTCCTTACAAACCTGATGTAACTTGATGCTTCAGCTGCTCTTTGGGTTCAGGAACAGCATTGTTCTTCATTACCAGTCTGTAGGTTAGCAAATACTGTACCTAAAATACAGTGATATGTTTCACACCAATTAATCTGATTAATTGATTATTGAAATAGTCATCAAGTAATTGTTATCTGGATCATAGAGACTCATAAAGGCATTTTGATGAAAGAGCTACACACTCAGAGCAGGAGTTAAGTTAAAACTTTACAAAACGTAAATTAAGATGAAAAACCTTCTTTATCTGAAAATGTTTTACCCAAAACATTTAATTTAGCTTCAACTGGTTCAAATAGTGTAAAAATGATCTCTTATTAAGCATGTTTAACTATCCAGTTATCAATCAGTTAATTGAAAATCAGTAAATAGATTAGGACTATAGTGCACTGATAAGCAGAAAGGCTTTTCACATGTTGATAAAAATATTTTTCAGCAGCAGATGCATCCTGTGCAAGAGTTCACTAAAGGAAAGCTGTTACTGCATTTTAGATTAGAATGTTTATTTTCTCACTTAAAAAAGAAATGGATTATTTCTTTATTTGTATTTTATAATGTATTATAGAGATAATTATTTTTAATGTTGTATAAAATACACTTAAGTGGTTATATGAAAAATTGGCAGATTGTGTCAATTTCTTTATCCTATTAATCGGCAGAATAAGTGATAGAATAATCGATTGCCAAAATAATCACTAACTGCAGCCCTAGTATTACCAATAATAAATATACAGAAATATCAGATAGGGGCCAAAGCTGACATATTTTTATATATTTGCTTGCAGCTCTTTCAGTCTGCTGCTTTTGGTGTGAACTAGTCCTTTTTTGAAGGACAGCATTCATGATTAATTTTATTTCCTGTTTCAGGTGTTTTGTTTATTTCTTTTGAATATTCAAAATGTACCTTCAGTTCCACTGTTAAATGTTAGAAATTTAAGTTAACTGATCTATAAAAGGGTGTACTTTTCACTTGAAAATGATCTAAAAAAAAAACATTATTATCGATTATCGCAATAATTTCTGGGACAATTTATTGTCCAGAAAAATGCATTGTTGTGACAGGCTTTGTGTTAAATAATGAAATGAGACAAATGGATGTACAGATGAGGCCCATTCGAACTAAAGGTGGCACATATAAATTCCTCAAACATGAGGGTCTGCTTTTCCGGACTTTTCTGATTGGCCGGTGAGCCTGTTGGCATCCCCCCTCCAGCTCCCTGTGAACTGTCCCCAATTGTGCCACCTAAGACAAGGGCACTGTTGTGGTGGATGAGGGAGGCATGAAAATGCAGCAGACCCTTCAGACCTTTAGGTAAAAGCACAGCATCAAAATACTGCGGCTGTAAAGGTGGAGGAGTGATGTGGTAGTTAATGTCTTTCAACTCTAGCTGTCTTTGTTGTGGTTTTATTAAAAATTTATTTCTCCTTTCAGTTTCCATGGAATAAACACGTGTGTTGCATTTATGACCGGCCTCTGAGTCTAAAATCTCAAAGATCTCAGATTCCCTTCCAGTCCAGACCTTCCACTCCAGTTGTGGCGGCTCAGCCCACTCTTGTTCTCACCTCCCAGCCTTCGATGTGGGACTGCAGCTGCTCCAGAGCCTCCAGTTTCTCCATCTGCCTCTTGGTCTCGTTGATGTTGGAGCAGACGGCCTTCATGGCCTGCAGAGCCTCTTCCACGGCAGGGTAGTCTGCATGCTTCTTAGGAGTCCTTTTAAGTAGTTCCTATATCACAGAAAGTGGAAGTTCAGAGAATTAAGTAGATCTGCTAAAAAAAATGCACACAACAGAGTTTCAGGGAGGTAATTTAGGAGCATGACCTTTACCAGTCTCAGCTCCAACACTACCACCAACGGCATAGGTAGAAATGTGCCCATCTAACCAAGTTTAGAAATGAGTCATGACCTGAACTCAAAAATAACCCTTTGGTTTTCAGAGAGTGCACAACAAGGTGCAGTGCTGCTGCAGCAGCTGCGGCCGTACCTTGAGCAGCAGAGGATACTTGCAGATCCTCTGGATGGGAGTGAGAAGGTAACCCTCCAGGGGAATGTCTGTGCTCTTCTTTCCTCCCAGCAGCATGCAGTGCTGCACAGGAAATAGAAGCAGAAACATGTTTCAGACTTGTGTTTTCTGGATTTGCATTGAAGCAATGACATAATGTGACTTAATGTGAATAAACAAAAGAAGTGAGAGGAGAAGAAGAGTGCCGGAAAAGAGTCCAGCTCTGCGTATAGGATGTAAAAGTCTAGCTTGGTTCCTTCCTGTGTCAATTTTTAACAAATCTCTGCCAGGGCGGGGAAAGTTGATGGTGGAAGTGAGTTTAAGGTTAACGCTGAAAATACATCACCTGGTGAGCATACTCATAAAAAACAGCTGTACTTATATTATTATTTTATTGTTTATTTGACGGGGACAGATACGAGAAACACAGATCAGGACAATCTAAAGTCTGCTGCACAGTGTTTATAGTAAAAGACCCATGGACTAGCTGTGACTGATTCATGGCTCTTGTGAATTTAAAGATTCTTAAAGCTGCAGAACTTTTATTATAAAATATCTTCCTAACACATAGCAATTAAGTGCTACTTTGTGTTGGTGTCTCTTATAGAATCCCAATAACAATTAATTGAAGCTTCGAACTTAGAATGTGACTAAAAGGGAAAGGAGTGAAATTTCCATCTTTCTAAGACACAGTACTCTGTAAAAAGTTAAAAAAAGAAAACTGTCCTTTAAAGTGACTTGTTTTAAATTTTTCTAAGATTTTCTTTAGACTTTCAAACCTTCAGACAAAGAAATTAGGGATGACTCACTGATCTAATATAAGTTTTACAGCATTTAAAGATTCTGTGGCTGTGCTTTCAAGTTGTCATGGGTATGCAGGCTTTAATTAGTTATAGTTGTCGACATTAATTAGCTGTTACTGTCATGTTTCAGTTGGCTGTTGACGCCATTTGCATCAGTCAGCCAGGAAGCCGGTCTTTAGCAGATCAAAGTCTGAGAAAAGATTTAAATAGGTTTTTATTAATAAGAATGTTGTTTTATGAGACATGCTTTTCACACTTAAAGGTAAAATGTGATTTTAGAACCAAAAAGTCAACATATGTCTCCTGTTGTTAGTGTGAAATTATGTTGAATATGTTTATTGTATTCTTTCTGCATCATCACAGAAACTGCACAAAGCAGTTCTACAAATATCACAACTTTTAGTAATTTAGTAAAATTAAAAATAACCTCTAACTGTCTTTACCATGCAATTAAACGTTAATAAAATTTGTCATTTTCAGTAAATATAAACTCAATTTTTGAGATTTACCCACATCATAAGATATAACTAATATTTTCATACAAAGAAAATTGACTTATTAGTTAATTTCTCCTGGAGTTTTGATTCTTTCAGTGAGACAGTCACACTTTGTCAGCCCTAATCAAAACTCCTGCTATCTAAACTTGATCCAGTCATTAGAACTGGACTCAGGTTCTGATCAAGGCGTTTGGAATGATTGTTATTTTGATTCCCTGACTAAACTGAGCTAAATCCAGACACTTTATTTTAACTTTCTATATTTATGTGTGCAGCTTGCAGAACCTGATGACAGGATAGTGGCATTATGCTGCTGAACTTATCAGTCTGGGGTTTGTCTGTTAAATTGTTTTTCACCTTTTCCAATGACGTTCACTTCCTGTTTGTGTCACGTGACCTGCTCTGTCAGCAACAGCTGTCTGGGCAGAAGAAAGCTGTGCAAAGAGCAGCTGAAACACTAATTGTTAGCTGTTATGATGTTTAAAACTCAGAAGTTTATGAAGCAGGAAAACCACATTCAATGTAAGTTTTGTTGGAGCAGAATTAACATATTCTGTAAATGCATATTAACTCAATTGTCAAAAGGAAATCAAAACAAAGAGCAAACATGCTAGCAATAGCCTAGCACTGCACTACAGGATCTGATTGTGGCTGTGTGGGATATAAGATATAAGCTGTTATAAGCTGATATAAGCTGTTCTGTAGAAAACTGGACAGTGAGCCAAGTGGAACTGTGGTCTGGTATTTTATTGCACTTTAATGCCTTTTCTTAAATTAGAAACAATTCTTTGGCCATTATGACAAACACAATAACTGATGACACTGCTATTATCAAAACTTAGTAAAAAAATGGTGACAATTATGATATAAATTTAAACTTAAGAAAATCTCGTCTTCCGTCAAGTGATGAAAAATACTTTTACAAAATCATAGAACCATTTAACAAAACGGTAACCTATGAAATAAATCTTTTTCTCAGAGCAATTAAGCATTAATAAACTCTTCCCCTGAACCATCTGAAGCTTCTGCTTCTTTGGAAGTGGGTGAAGGTCAGAACTTCGATAGCCTTGGTTTCACTTCAGCTCGTCTTTAGACGGAGAGCCGCCTGTTGGTGTGCTACCAGCCAGTGGAGGAGAAGACAATCAAAAGCCAAATCAAATAAACCACTCAAACGTTCTCCAGAGGGAAGAAAGCCTGGAAATCACTTTGAAGCATTGTGATCACATGGCAATTCTTTTCAAACACAGCTGGAGATGCTGAATGGAGTTGTAAAAGCATTTCTTAAAGAAAAAAGTCAAACTAACTCTTTTTATTTCTCAGATTTCTGCTGTTTTAAATTTTTCCCCTTCACACCTCGATTCCTACTCCAGTTTCTACAAACTTCTTTTTCTCTCTCATTGTCTTCATATTTGTAATCCACCAACCTGAAGCCACCAGTCGCTCCACTCATCCTTCTGACCTAATTTTCTTTCAACTTCACTTCTCTCATAGCTCACAATGCCATTAGCTTCTCAGTTTAATGTGCAATTTCAGAAGCTCCCATCACAGCTGAAAAAAGAAATTCATTAGCAAGAAAATTTACAGAAATATCCAAAAAGAGACACTGATGACACATTTTTGGTGGCTAAATAAAGTTAAAATATATATGTTTTCCTGTACTACTACAAAGATCCTTGCTAGGTCAACATGGAGTTTATTTCTTGATTTCAGCTTTATTTTATTTGGCAAAATTCTGCTACACAGAAACACATCTGATAATTGTTTTGATGCACAGT
Source organism: Xiphophorus hellerii (assembly GCF_003331165.1). Taxonomy (NCBI): domain Eukaryota; kingdom Metazoa; phylum Chordata; class Actinopteri; order Cyprinodontiformes; family Poeciliidae; genus Xiphophorus; species Xiphophorus hellerii. The sequence continues at coordinate 1,571,591 of NC_045672.1, read as the reverse complement.
CAGATGTTGAGTAATGGTTTTATTTTGGAAGCATCTGAATCATGCAGAACCCACCGGTTCACTGCTGCTAATCTGCAACCAAGAGAAAAAGAAACATTTTTAAAAATCCAGCCTTGATCCCCTCGATGTCATGGAAGCAGCCGGACTGTGACAGACGTGGGGGGGTTCAGAGCAGCATTCCTATCATTTGACTTCATTGTCCGGTGCCCGAAAGGTTTGGTGTCAAAACATGGAAGCAGCTGGCAGAGGAAGCACTACAAGTGTAACAATACACAAAAGTGACCTTGACGACGGTTGCTTCCTGTCCAGGCAGGAAGAACCTCCTGACCTTGTTATGGTATCTGGCCTTTATTCAAGTGTTAACATGGAAATAGAGGTGATAGAAGTGGTGAAAACAAAGCAGGATCACGGAAAGGAGTCAGGATATTAAGCAAATGTAGGTCAAAGGGAAAAAAACTGAAAAACATTTAAGAATAAGAAATAATTACCCAGAGGAAAATCAGCTGTGAAGTCATCCAGAGTCTAACAAAAGTATTCACAGTTTCTCTGAGGTTACAACCCCAAATTTTTATGTATTTTTATAACGGACAAAAAGTATGCAAAAAAGAAACCTCAGTCTCCCCTCTGAATAAACAAACAAAGAAAAAGATTTTAAAAGAAAGGATATATATTTTATCTTACCAGTAGAAAGGTCCGTATGTTGGGAATCTTGTTGAGCTCCATCAGAAGTCGCAAAGCCTTCTCGTGGTTACTGCAGTACTCGCCATAAACTGAGAAGCTCTGCTTCTGAAAACAGCAGAAAAGCAGCTTTTCAAACGGCCACCCAACACATTTCACCTGCTAGTTTACAACTCAAAGCATCAAACTGTAAATGGCAGAAAAGGAGCTGAGGCTTTCAAAGTGTTTTACAAACCAGAATATGAAAAGTGAGTCAACCACCATTAGCTGCAATTACAGCTGCAAGTCTTCAAACACGCTTATCTACCAGCTGTGTGTTCTTGTCTGAGAACACACAGCATATGCTCTTGGATGGAGAGCATATGCTGATGGCAGTTTCTTAAAGTTTTTCTAGAAATCCTCAATTGGATTTATGTCTGCACTTTGACTAGGCCATGTTTAGTTATGTTGTTTTTATGTTTTGTTTTATTAAACATGACTTCTTGAAGTGTACCACCAAACGTTAACGTAAGTTTTTTAACAAAATGTACTGGGAAACCTCAGAATGCAAAATTCACACACTCTTAATGCAAGTCATGCATGTTTACAAGATGTGGAGCATTTTGCCACGTCGCTGTGGGTTGGCAGACGCAGCTCTAAATCTGCTGTTGTGGTTTCTGATTGGCTGATTAACACAGTTTTCTTTTTAAGAACACATAGTGAGAGTTCCCTCAAGCCAGACTGCCATTAATGTTACATTTATCAAAGTTCGACATCAGGTTAATAAGCAGTGTGCGTGTGGGCGTGTGCCTGCGTGGGTGTGCGTGCTGACGCCGTTACATATATTTGTACAAACAGGAAAGAATAATTCATCTATGTTTGTATACAGGCAGTCAGAGACCATGTGTCGATTATAACAGCTGATGCTCTCGGTGCCGTTTTGGATCAGAATTTTCTGCCAGACGTTGTCAGTGTGCAGTAAACACTGTTTGCCCTTCACATTGGACTGTGATTGTTTGCATAATTTTGGAAATATGTATTTTAAATGAGAATCTTAATGAGATCAGTTTTGTGTAGGAAGAAAAGTAAATAAAATCAAAAGTTGATGTTAAACAGAAGTTACCCTTTTTCATAAAAAATATTCCAATCTTTACACTTCAGAAGTTTGATTGTAGCTGTGTTTCCACTGACCATAGAGTTGTGCAAATTTAAATAACAAAAAATAAATTTGCTTAATGGAAACATGGCAATACAAAAAAAAAACAACGAAAACTCAGCAGTCCATTTTGTGTTTTGTAGTATTTATGTTTTTCAGACAATGTGCAGCTGAATCCACCTCAGCTAATTGAGCTCTCAGTATCACAGTTCATTAAAAGTTCAGTTTGTAATTCCAACGTGTTGAATCCATAATCCTTCTAAAATTACCGACTATAGTTTCCCCAAAACGCTGCATATGTAGCAGCTCCCAAGTGGGCGGGGCTTATTGCTCTAATACCTGAATAAGATGCTGACGACTACTCTGATTGGCTGATAGATGATGAGCACTAGTGCCATCATGGCTGATTTATGAATATATCTCATGTAACTGCATCCATTGTTTTTAATGACTTATCACGAGAACAAGGTTATTCACACTTGATTTCAATTTAATTTCTTATTTAATGGAAACACCACAAAATAGTTTTTTTTGACATTAGCAAAAAATAGACAAAGATTTGCGCACATTTATAATGTAAGTGCAGATAGTGGCTTTTAAATTGTGTTCAAACTCTTCTGGACAGAGTATACAGCTGAAGCTTAGAGCAGCAACCAAGCTCCTGTTGCTGTGTTAGATTTCACTTACAAGGCTGTTTCAGATTAGTTTCAGTTTCTACATGTCACGATTAGGATTCACTGTGCACATGGTTTCACATCCTACTAGCTACCTATACTTAATGGGCTTTGACCAGCAACAGGCTGTGCGTTCAGCTTCAGCCTGTACTGTGCCGCATGAATAATACAACTGAAGCTGCACCGTGTTTTCACAGGACCAGGTGTTGCATTTCTTCTTGTAAGTGGATCTAAATGCCAGCCTGACAAAAGGTTCTGCATCCGTTGCAGTCGGTGGTTTGTTGCATAGCATGATGCATCACCTAACATGAAAATGAGGAAGTGCTACATCTTGGGATGTTGTTTATTCATTTCCACTATGACGTACAACAAACAAAAAAGGAGAAGTGGGAGAGCGGACGTCTATGAATGTTGGTACAAAAAAGTTTCAGGTTTCAGGTTTCATGCATGCCTGTATTTCTACACTTTGCGTGATCGATAAAGGGTTGCTAAAGCCTGAACTGGAATGAGTGCTTCACATTCCTGTAAGCAAAGAGCCAAATATATTGGTTCTGAGCTTTATAAGGTGAATATTGGAAGGAAGAAATGTCATCATCTCCTGTTTAGATAACTGATTACCAATGGAAGACATGCCTGTAATGTGATCACATCAGTTGTAAATAAATACTGGATTGGTTTCACATTACTTACTTTTGAAGTCCAGATTATGCATCTCAAAATGTCAGTAATATACACTGATTTACAAAACTATTCTTATTCCTTTAAGCATTTCACATTTTGACAAGTTGCATCCAAAAACTTCCAGGTTCTTTCCTGGGATTTTATGTGACATAGAAAAACAAAGTAGATCAGTGAACACACAAATATTCATGGTTTTATTCCAGGATTACCAAAACGTTCATTTTCAGTCTCATCTGAGCAGAGCGCCATTTGTTTGTCTTATTTATAGGTATTTGAGTGAAGGACATCAGAAGAGCCACACAATTCAGATTTTTATTTCTAAAAAGTATTTTTTTTAAATTATGTACAGTTTTCTATACAATTCACAACTATGGACAACACTATACATAATGTTGCTCAAAAAACATAAAATCCCCCAAAAATAAGAAAATGAAAAACAATGGTGGTTGCTACATGAAGAAAATCAATTATTATTATTATTATTAATAATAATAATAATGATGATGAACAGGACTGTAAACCCAATCTGTGATTACAGCTATCCTGACTTGCTGAACTTGTAGTAACCCGGTTCAAACTTAATCATCCTTCATATCTTGTTTTTGATCAGGCTCATTGATTTGTCCTGAGTAAAATAGAAACCTCTCCGAGATATTTCTCTTCCATGCATCAGGACAACTACACAGTCGATTCAGAAGCCCTCAAAGTAGCTTGTTTATGAAACCGGGGTCAAAAAACTTTATTTCAGCAGTTCTTCCTGAAGTCCAGGGCCGCTGTGAAAGATGTCACTTATGCCAAGAATAACTCAAAGGCTTCGGCTGTTCCTTTGATAAACAATCTGTATTTCAATTCTTAGTCACTGGAATGTTTTCTGGAGACTAGGATGGGAGCGCGGGATCTCACAGAGGGAAACGCGTTGAGTCAGCGTAGTGGGCAAAGTTAGGGGAATTTAGAAAATGTAGACTGACATGACTGTTTGCCTCTTTCAGCCTCACTCATATATACATGGCCCAAAATGGAGCAAACAATGGTGGAAAACCTCTTCGACATGAGTCATCTTTTTCATAATTGCACGATTCTGTAATCCTGGAGATAATGTAAACCTTAAGCAAGGGTTTTTACATTTTCTAAGTATTTACAAATAAAGTTAAAAAAGTCCTTGCTAACAAGAAAATTGTCAATAAGAGTTTTAAGCTAAAATAAATAAATAAATTTGAAATGAATTTGCTTCCTTCTGAGCCATCTCAGCAGCATCCAACTTTAAATAGCTTTGAATCTTCCCGGTTCTCTTCCCTCACTGTGGTGCTGTTGAACAATGCAGGAGGTTAATCAAATCCCAGTCATGCAGTCATGGTGTTGACCTTTGGTGGAGGTCAAGGGCCACGGTCAGAGGGCACTGGATGGGCCGAGCGATTGGCCAAGAGGACTCAGCATTGAAGGAGACGAGGATCATGGAAGTGTAATGGATATGTGAACAAGGCTGCACTGGGGAAAGCTACAATTCTGAATGGAAAAAGTGAAAACCTGGACAATGCCATTTGTGGCAAAGCCACAAAACCTGTATTAATTTCCACATAGTGAAACCAAAAAAGGAGAGTAAAAGTAAAAAAAACATAAAAAAAAGACTGATCAGCATATAGAATGTCCTTCTGCTTCTTGATTGTTTAAAATTTCACCGAATGAGGGTTTGAAATTTTGAGTACCAGCCAAAAAATGTGTTTTGTGAAGCCTGACTGACCTTTGTCCCCAGAAATCAGTTTATCATAGAGTCAAAGCGGACATTCGTGTCAGATGTAATGAAATTCCCTCCAGGTGTTTCTAAGATAACACATTCAAAGCCTGTGGAAGTTCAGAGACACTCACCTTGACCTCTGACCCACAAAATCCCTTTAGCTTAACATGCAGCAACATGGATTTTCCTCCTACACAGTTATATTTCATTTGTACCATATTTGAACATTCAAATAGGTAATTTATATCCTGCCAGAACACTTTTCTGATCTCTTGCTATCGTAGATCCACATTAGTTGATATTTTCATAAACTGCCAAGGCTTTTTTTGAGATATGAATTGTTTTAAGAAGGTAAAGGTCAACTCTGGTTTTATGTCTAACCATCAGCTTCAGACTGCAGGACCTTCACCTGCTCGTAGCCCAGAAATGTAAGAAGAGCTTGTGAATTGAAATCTATATTAAAACCAAAATATTTCTCCTCAAAATGATTTTTGTTCCCTGAATCACAATCTGGTTGTTGTTATAGTCAAAGCTAATGGTATGACCCCCAGATCTGGTTGACTTCCTGTATCCATGTCTTATTTTGAAGTAAGACAGGAAGTGGTTATTGAGTCGCTGTGAGCTTGTGTGACAAGCTAGAGGCTACATGTCAAGTTGGCTGATGAAGAAGCCTCCTCCATTTTAAAATCTTCTAGGATGCATATTGGACTCTGTATTTACAGGGTTTTAGGATTGCTACAATACTTGAGACCTGCAATAAAAGTGCTTAACTGAATATTTTAATAGTTTAATTAAACACTAAATATGCCTCAACAGTCGTCTGGGAGCTAACGCAGCCGTCTGTTTCAGCATCCAAATTTTCTTTTTCTTTTGAATATTTTAGAAATGAAAATCAGTGAAGAGGTTAATCTGTGAATACTGAACCACGAGTAAAAAACAAACAGCTCTGCTAACCGTTAGCTGATAATGGTGATATAACTGGCATCTGTTTCACAATATCCCATCATGACAAAACATAAAGACCTTTTAATGGTTTTTAAGAAATCTCAGAGGCAGCCAATGCCTCTATTTTAAAATGTTAAATTTTTTAATTTTCTACACAGATAATATGAGATTTACCTGAGTTCCAGTAAAGCAAAGCTCAAGATTTACGAAGTTTTATTGTGTTTTCGGGTACCTTAAAATTAGACAAACAAAAAATGTTATATTTGGAGAAGTCAGGCTCTTTAATCAAACATATACTCCATTTGGATTGTCAGTTTTTTTCCTAGAATACTGTTAAATTCTTGTTTAGTAGTCTAATTGTTTGACCTGAATGTATCATAACCGTCCTGTTCATAATCCGTCAACACGAGCACATTTCATAACCCTGAATCAACATTCTGAACTACTGTTGATGTGTCTAACACCAGTCAAATGAATTAAAAGCTCTGCTGTAAAGATCAACTCTATTTTAGGTAAACCAAAATAAATTCTCATCTTTCAGTTTTTCCCTTTCCATTGTCAGTTGGAGAACAGAGAGATGAAAAACAGCATGCGTTAATCAGTTCTCTGCCCTGACACTTGGCCTTGCACCCTGACACTTCACACATGTATGCAGGTACAGTTTCACGAGCTAATTCTGTGACAGATATTAAATGTCATCCGTGCCACCAGACAGATTGTGTCGGACTGTGAAATGACTTCACAACAATGTTAGAGCGTCTCAGAAAAAGCTAAGCCCACCCCGTGATTCAGCGTGCTGTACCTGAGAAAGTGAAACTCAGGCTGTGTCTGTGCTCCTGTTGCCTGGTCAGAGAATACTGATGCTGGCATATTTTGTCCCTCAGTGAAAGTGAAGACAGATTATCAGAGGGACAAATGGAGGGGAGAAAGAAGTAGCTAGAGCCTGAGCGCTACCAGCAGGAACATTGTCCCCCTGGCTGAGTGACACACCATGTCTTCCTCCCCGGTCACAGACCCTTCTTTGTTTGTTCCTGGGGGCCAAACGAGTTCATCCAGAGGGGAGCAGTAAGGGTGGGTTGAGCTAGTGTCAGTTGGACTTTCAGATAGTGATGGAGTGGCAAAAGAGGAAGACAGAATCACCAAATGATGAAGAATCGGTGCAACTGATTTGGTTTGTGGGGCCATGAGATAAGGAAAAGACATTTTCCCTGCATCTATGGTTAAGGGTAAAAACAAGTTTGTGTTTTATGTCTGTGCTTTTGAACGCAGACTTCATGCATGCGAGCTCAATCCATGTGGCCTTCTGCTATCCTCTGCTTTCTGTGTACTTACGAACTGCAGGAACACGTGGCCCAGCGAGTGGTTAGGATGAGGTTCGGGCTGCAAGCCGGCCTCCACAGCAGAGAGCACTTTTCTATGCAACTCCAGGATGTCCTCAATGTTGGAAAACAGGATCTGTGTGTGGAAAAATACAAAAAAAGATGATGTGAAAGAAGGAAGATGAACAGAGGGAGATAAGGTAGACAATGTTAAATGTTTCATCCGAGGACTTATATGTGAGAATGAGGCCTGTCACAGTAACAAAAGTTACTAGATAAATTCCCTCAGAAATGATTGAGATAAACAATAATATTGTTGTTTTGAGACCATTTTCAAGTAATATAATGGTAATTACATAATAATGCAAGATCACATTGTTAAAGGCCAATAAACTTTAAATTCTAACAAACATTTAACACTGGAACTTTAAGGCATTTTACATATCCAAAATAAATAAACAAAATTACAGAAACAACAAATAAAATGAATTATTAAGTCTTTATAAAAAAAAAAAAAAACTTTTTATTCCAGAAAATAGATAGCTGAGCCCAAACCACCAAACTGAAGATTTTTATCATTCAGTTTTTGGCAGAAAGAGAGTAAAGAGAAAATCAATTAATCATGTCGATGGAAATTATTCAGCCTGTTATAATTTATCATGTGATCAATTGATTTATTGCTTATTACAATAAGCCTAATGGGAACTGATATATTTTTTAAGATGCACACCAACTAAGTTTTTCATGGCTGATACCAATCAGCTAACCTGCCCATTATTTAAACCGATTCCCTTATTTTAAGAACTATAATATCTGGGAAAATGTACTGCAGGTGCGTAGACATACACTCCTGATCAAAATCTTAAGACCAGTCAAAAAATTGCAAGAATTTGCATTTTGCACTATTGGATCTTAAGAAGGTTCTAAGTAGAACTTCACAATGTTAAAAGAAGAAATCAGCGTAAGAGACAAAACCTTTTGAGCGGGGAATTAATTGAAAACTGCATTTATACTCAAACATGATTTTTTCAGCTGATCAAAAGTTTAAGACCATAGCTCAAAAAAACCCGAAAACCCCCCAAAACAGAAACAAAGTGTCAGAAAAAAGGACTCAGTAATGAGTAGCTCCACCATTCTTGTTGATGACTTCAAACAATCGTTTAGGCATGCTTGCTGCCAGTGTTTCCAGGAGGCTAGTGGGAACGTTGCTCCAAGTGTTGAAGATGGCTTCACGAAGGGCATCCACTGTCTGGAACTGATGTCCATTTTTGTAAACTTCCCTTGCCATCCATCCCCAAATGTTCTCAATTGGGTTTAGATCCGGGGAACATGCAGGATGGTCCAAAAGAGTGATGTTATTCTCTTGGAAGAACTCCTTTGTCAGGCGGGCATTGTGAACTGCAGCATTGTTCTGTTGAAAAACCCAATCCTTACCACACAGACGAGGGCCCTCAGTCATGAGGGATGCCCGCTGCAACATCTCCACATAGCCAGCTGCTGTTTGACGCCCCTGCACAACCTGAAGCTCTATTGTTCCATTGAAGGAAAACGCACCCCAAATCATGATGGCGCCCCCACCACTGTGCCGTGTAGAAAACATCTCAGGTGGGATCTCCCTGTCATGCCAGTAACGTTGGAAGCCATCAGGACCATCAAAGTTAAATTTTTTCTCATCAGAGAAGACAACTTTCTTCCACCTTTCAATGTCCCATGTTTGGTGCACCCTTGCAAAGTCCAAACGGGCAATTCTGTGGCGTTGAAGAAGACGTGGCCTTTGAAGACGTTTTTTGTTTCTGAAGCCCTTCTCTCGCAGATGCCGTCTGATGGTTATTGGGCTGCAGTCAGCACCAGTAATGGCCTTAATTTGGGTAGAGGATCGTCCCGTGTCTTGACGGACAGCCAATCGGATCCTGCGGCTCAGAGCTGGTGAAATTTTTTTGGGTCTACCACTTGACTTTTTTGTTCCATAACCCTCAGGATCGTTTAAAAAATGCAAAATGACTGTCTTACTGCGTCCAACCTCAGCAGCGATGGCACGTTGTGAGAGGCCTTGCTTATGCAGCTCAACAATCCTACCATGTTCAAAGTCAGTGAGCTTTTGCCATCAGGAGGTCTTGACAGTGTAAAGACTTCACAGAAAATGACATGGAATCCAGATGTTTGCACAGCTTTTGGCTTTTAAAGACTATGGTCTTAAACTTTTGATCAGCTGAAAAAATCATGTTTGAGTGTAAATGCAGTTTTCAGACAATTCCCTGCTCAAATGTTCTTGTCCCTTGCACTGATTTGTCCTTTTAACATTGTGAAGCTCTACTTAAAACCTTCTTAAGATTCAATGGTGCAAAATGCTAATTCTTGCAATTTTTGGAATGGTCTTAAGATTTTGATCAGGAGTGTATTAGAGTTTTAAACCAGATAGAACATGAAGACATTACAATATTATGTCTTTTTATTCCTCTTTATCTCAAGTTTCAGAAATTCAAAAACGTGCATCAGTGCGTATGCAGATGATTAATACTTACACAAGTGGAAAGTAGGACTTCTTAGTTTGGATGAATCTTTGAATAGGATAAGAATTTATCTAATTATCTAAGTTTGGCCTGCTGGTTACTAACCACAGGTGATCAATGAAAGATTGGTTGATTCCAATTTCTGGCCGATCAATTGGTATATTTCAAGAATTGTGTGTTTGCGTTGGGCTTTTGGGGGCTTACCTTGACGTGTTCAGGTGAAAGACACTGTTGGTCATCTGGAATTTGCTTGATTCTCTGAAGAAACGCCTCAAGAGAAAACAGAAACAGATACTTAAAAACAGAACATTTAATTTAATGTGAATGAAGAAACACGGGGGCTCTCAGAGGCGCCTGGGTCACTAAAACAAAACAACAAGACAGACTTCCTGCGGTCTGGAAGTCCAAGTGGGCCAACTCAGATGTAAGGCCTTACATCTGAAAGGATGTCTCTTCTTCTTTAAGGAAATGTTGTTTCAGATGTAAGGCGCATGTCTTTCCTTCTTTAAGGAAATGTATACTGTACAAACAGATTCTGTCAGAGGCTCTGCAGAAAGAGACACACACCCACACACACACTTATCTGCAAAAAGTCGTATCTCAGTTGTTTTCCTATTGTTGCACAGAACTATCAATTTAATAAAAATATGTTCAACACCTTTCCTCCTCAAGCAACTAACAGTAGGAATCTGATGCACCCAAGTATTAGTTAAACCAAAATTACTGATTCTATTACAGCATCTCTACAGAAAGATGCTGCAATAGAATCACATCAAGGTGAGCTTTACCTGTGCAGGCATATGCTTTGACACCTACCAATCAGGACATGACAAAAAAAAAAGAGAGAAAGGAAGTGAATCTGCCAACAGTTTCTTTTTTACATCTTCCTCATTTCTCTCCCCATCATCACACTATTTGACAGGCTGAACCTTCCCTTAGTCTGTCTCATCTCCAGACACTAATCGGATCTTAAAAAGGAGACGACATGGATCCCATAACCAACAAATGAACCCCTTCACCCCCCAACCGCTTCTTTTTCCTGTTTTGTCTCCAGCTTTCAAAGCCTCAAGGCTGAAAATCAATATTCTGTCAGGTGCATAAAGGGAGCTGATGAACCTGGAGTCTATGGCTGCAGAGATGAACGGTAGAAGTGAAGCTCAAGGTTATTGACCCTTTTACCTCTTATTTGAGGCATACACAGATATATACAGTATATATTTAAATTTTATACTGCTTACACTTTTTAGCCTATAAAATATGAAATATGCAGTATGTGGGAAACAACATACACCAAAGCTTCAGCCAGTTTACAGTGAAACAGGGAACTAAAGGCCAGTTTTGCCTATTGGACATTATTCCTAATGCTGCAGCTGACTAGCAGTAGGCAGCAACAGGTAAGGGAGGGGCAGTGCTGCGTAACGTTTTGCTCAACACAGCCAGACGAAACCTCTGGTTACTCCAACATTAAAGGGCATTAAACCACAGGGATTCATGAGGGGAAACTGGTGGTTTTACCAACACGAATTTTTAAATCTTGGAACATCTGTTCCAGGGCTTCACAGTTTTAAATAAATATATCATTTCGAAACATTTGCTAAAAAGTGTGATGGTGTTTCATTAACCCAAAACCAGAGAAACCAAGAACAATGCATTAATAACTCTGATCAATACTGTGTAAACCAAAAAAATAAAACACTGTGGACATCTAAGTAATTGCTATTTTATGTTTTCCATACCCTGTTAATCTATTTTTGGTGAAGGTATTCGGTTACGTTGGTCTTTTGTGTTTCGCTTTGCAATCTGTGTTTCAGATGCAGCATTAAAGGTAATGAGAAAATATAGTCAGATAAATTTATAAAAAAAATAATAATCTAATGGAAAAGTGAGGGAGATGTAAAAGGTTAATAAGAAAAGCAATACACAAATATATTGGCTGTACATATACATATACGTATGTACATATTGTACTTTTAGTTTTGTAATCTTCTTTAAAGTTTATACATTTATATTAAATGTCTGCACACTGTAGGAATGTGAAACAGAAATTCAGTTCAGATTATGGTCATAATTTGACAATTAAAGCTGATTCTGATAACCATTCATGAACCAGTATGGATTTTTCTCTCATTGTTGGATGTCTTAAGAAGGTAAAAATCATCTTTGACTGTCTATAAGTCAAAGATGCCCGTCTATGATGAGTTTAGTACAGACACCTGCTGATTATCACTCTGCAAAGAACTTTATCTGAAAACAAATCTCAACTATCCATTTCATTTTCATTGTGCAAGTTGAGGGAAATAACATTAACGTTATAATGTTCACACTAAACTTAATGTTTATGACAATAAATATAAACCAAACAGTAAGGGATGCAAGTTTTTTGAGTATTTATCCCTTTTTACAAGAAAACTCATTTGGACAAAGTTCAGCCACCGCCCTAAACCTCTGCTGAGGTATTTTACTTCCTGAGTTATTCATTGAAAACTATCCATCATTTTCCTCCTTCTTCACAGTTGTTCTCGACTTTGCATTGGTCTGTCACAGAAAATGACAATAACAGCCACTGAACTTTGTGGCTGTACCAAGTGTGAAAAAGAAGTATCGATAAATATTTTTTTTGCAAAACTCCAACTTAAAAGCCTGCTTACTAAGTTCCAGTAAGTCACCGTCTGTAATGAAAGACCAGCTCTTGTAATCACACATTTGCTCTAAACATAGAATCCTGCAAACCAGACTGTCAGGCATCAACTGTATAATTTCCTCTCAGTGGGCAGTTTAAGGAAGGTTTGTTTCACTGCTTTCCCGCCTTTACCAGCTTTTGCATAGGTTTCTTGCATATAAAAAGCAAGTGTCTTTAGCTATGAGCTGCGACCACTAATTAAGAGCAGTATTAAAGGGAAGCAGAGGTTGTCATGTTCTTGACTGGCTTCGAGAGGGAGCTGATTGTGCTTGTGGCGTACGCTAATTAAATCTCCCATATGGCAACTTAGATCCACACTGGTGGAGTCAGTGGTGTGAAAGAGGAGATGAGAAGAGGCAGGAAACAAGCTTTGAATTCAGTCAGAAACAGAGAACAGGCAGAGCGGTGAGAGCAGAAGAAAGCATGAGAGCCACAGGATGAGGAGAAAAAAGCTTAGACTGGAACAAATGGTGAGGTCCAAGGTGAAGCATCCCTTGAGTCACAATTTAAGAAAATGTGTCATGCAGATGTGGCGATCAGAAGGGAGGCTGGCTGGAAAGAGTAACAGGGAGTTCCTTATTTCAACCAGGGATGTGTTGTCTATCTTCATTGTTCCGTCACAAAGCACACAGGTTGGTTTGGAGAAAAAGCTGGGAGGCTTTTACTGTTCGCCCAGACAGTATACTCAGCAGAGCAAGAGAGGACAGAATGAACTGGGAAATAAAAAAACTAACTCCTAGAGTCTGAACTGTTTTATTTTGAGAAAATAGTTGTGATAAACAACATTGAACCAGCCCAAGAGAAGCTATTTCGGGTTTAATTGGGAAGGCGGTGACATCTGATGGATACTGGTTGGCCGGTACCTAGAATGCAAAGCAACACGATCTGTCAAACTGCAGTCAGGACACATTTTCATATTCATCTATTTTTGAGCGTAATAACCGGCAGAGAGGCCAACTTCCTGCCGAGATAACAGGAAAGTCAGTCATGTTTTAAAGAAGTGAGACAGGAACCTGATTTGTTCTGACTTTCTCCACCATCTAAATCTGCAGCTGGATGTATGACGGGTTGTCAATAACAACCCACCGCTGCGTAAATTCGGTGCGACTTTTGTTAACTGGGTGTGACTGACTTGGCAAATTGGCTGAAAACACAGAGCTAAAAACAAAGCCAGTTTTTCTGCCAGTCCCTCTGAAGCAGATTTGATTGAGCTTTCAACTTGAATTATGTATCACTGGAATGGAAAGAACGACTCCATGCTGCAAACACACAGTGATATAAATCAAGATGCAGTTATTAGGGATGAGGACGGTCATGAATAACAGCCATGTACCCTCTGGATACTCCTCTACAGAAAATTACTGTCTAATCAACATGCTGAGAGGCAGCACTTAATGGCCATGGTTTACTTTCATATCTGAAGCAACCTTTTCTTCATCCTTTCTGACATCAGCATGCTGTCATCAGTACAGAAAGCAAGCCACAACATTCTCAATAATCACATGATCCTGAATTACTTCTGAATGAGGTCCATCTGCTCAGTTAACACAGGTAGAGGTGACTTTTTCCTGCCTAAAATCTCTTTTTTTTAAACAGGAAATATTAATGTTTGGAGATGTCATTTGGTAGGCTTTACCTCAAACAGAACAAACAAGTTGTTTCTAAAGTCAGAGTACATGAATCAGTGTAATTTTAAAAGAGACTGTCTTTAACTTTGTTCAGCCCAGATAGTAGACTAGCTGGTTAAAACATCAAAAATCTAATCCATCTGTCAATTGGTCATGCTTAGCAACGTTTCTGCTGAGTGAAGAAAAATCAAAGGAAACTCTACTGTTCCTTCAGGACGCATCAACAGGTTTTACAGCAAGTTTTTTCATTTCCTTTTGAGCTTTGAATCGCTCTCTGTTACAGAGCATCTGACTTCTGACTGGCTGGCTTAATACAGACAAATACTGCGAACTATGCTAAAAAAGCATAAAACATCAAATCTAGAATAATAATTTTGTCTTCATTTTACAAAAAGTAAAATTTTAATGAAACTGCTTTCTCTCACTCACAGTGTGACGTCACCTCTGCTCCAAATAAATCAACGCTAATGGTAGGCAGGTTAAAAAAAATAATTATTTTGCTACAGGTTAGAATTAGAATAATCAGCTAATATATATATTGTTCCTTTGTGCTTTATTTATATTTTTTCCTGCATCCAAACTTTTTCTGGAAGCACCTTTGCTTGTTACAGCAGTTCCTCCCCTGCAGCACACATTGCATGTCTAAGGTACCTTGTTACCAGAAGCTAAAAAAAGAAAAGGTATCAATCAGTGCGATAATAATAATTTGTCAGATGGGACAGAAATTAATTTTTTGATTCCCTGAGATTCACACTAATGAGTCAGACGAGCTCAGACGGGGCTCAGCTGCAGCAAAACACAGATATTGCACATGATGGTCTCTTGCCAGGAAGGGACGTCGCACTGTCGGGAGGGGAAACTGCTCATGATGCAATCCCACCGGAGACGAGTAACAAAACCATGAAGGTCCTTATTAGACCACAAAGCAGCTGCCAATTACAATGCAAATACACAGAATACACCAAGGACTGTCACTGTGGTGAACCCAGGGAAGTACAGCATCCTCTGAAGCAGAAGCAGACACTTCAAACTGACACGAAGCACACTCACATCTACCAGCTCTGAAATCCTTAGCAATCTCTCAATCAGTCTGGAACAGAAACCAAATGTAACAATCTCCTTAACAGCACAAATAAATCTAAACACTTAAAGCCCAAATATGACAAAGACCCACAGAGCCTGAACAAAACATATTGTTTTCAAAAATCAAAACATTTGTAATCAGACGCCATTCACTAAAATCAAGCGCTACCTTCACAAGTCACCCTATTTACGAAAGGAGACCATCTCTATATAATTTCCTCTCTACATCTTTGATAAAAAGTAACAAAGTCGGCTACTGGTCTTTAACCAAAACTCCATTTGTGGTAGAAAACTAACTCTGTACATCACTCAGAGCGCATCAGGCGAAGCAGGTCAGCATGAATGAAGGATAATCCTGGAGAAAACCTGGCAGAGATTACAACAGGAAAACAGCTGCAATGCAATGTTTACATCAGATATCCATGATGAGCTAGAACGTCCCAAGGTCCAGACCCAAATCCACTTAAGAATCTGTTACAAGACTTGAAAACTGCAATACACAAATGCTCTTCATTCAATTTGAGCCTGAGCGACTCGGAAAAGAAGAATGTGAAAAGATTTTAGCCTCCAGACAGGCAAAAATGGTAAAGATTTATCAGGGTGCATTGATAAATCGGCCCGGTTTCCTTAATGTTGGGGGATCAGCAATGGATCAATATTCAAATGAGAAACCAATCTTATCTAGAAAGTTCTGAAAACCAGCCACTGACTCGTTGTTCTGCTGTGAGAAAGGGCTGATGGGCAGACCAAACCACCAGGTCACGTCTACATATGTGCGGTTAACTATAGACACGCCACTGTTACCAACTGCATCAGCCAAAATCAGTATGTCAGAAAACTGCAATCGGTGCAGCCCTACTCAAAAGATTTGCTGCTGTAACTGCACAAAAACTCTACAGTGTTGACTGAGGTGGGAATGAACACAACGCATCTTTTAAGATTTTGATTTGCAAAAAAAACCATAATCAAAAAACAATGGTTGATGTTTTTCCTCCACTTCACAACTACACACTACTGTGTAGCCTTGCTGCCTTTGTGCAGCACGTAAACTTTTTGTTACCATTTTTACAACTCACACACCCCTTTCAAACATACTATTGTACAAGGGTGTTTTCACACTTTATCTAACAAAAACAGGTTTTCCTGAAGCCAGTACAGCAGTTTACGGTTCTGCAAGAGGAAAACATCCAGCCAATAATCAGGTGCAGCTCAGAAAGAAGGTTGGCGAAAAGTCACTGTGAGGCCCACAGGAAACGTAAATGGCAGTGATCAGCCGGCTCATAGCAGATTAAGGACTAAAACCAAAGAGAGGCACATTTGTGTGGTTAGAGTTTGCACAATTGAGGTCAACTGAAGCTGCTTCTGCATTTTTAAAGTCTGCCTTTCGATGATCCCCAGCATCTTGCAAAGACACTTTCCGGGAACCAAATCTTTAAACGGAACAGATTAAAACGCTACATGTACACTGGTACAGGATGCATGTCAAAAACTGCACCAGTCTCCAGAGCCATGTGGAAGCTGACTGGTGCCACTCGCTGCCGAGTCACCTGAGCTGGATGAGCCAAGGTCGGGGTTTCCTATCGGATCCGGTACAATTTAAGAGCAACAAATGCTGAAAAAAAAAAAGAATTATGCAAAAGACGGGGTTTGAACACTCCTCTCCTTTTGTGCGGCATGCAAACAGGAAGTGAAAACATTGCAATCACAAAGAACAAAAGTCAATGTTAAAAATGAATTTAAGACAGCAAATCAATTACAAGAGGTTTTCAGGTGAAGAATCAGCCATTTGACTTGGAAGGGAAAGAAGGACAAACAGCCAGCAGAACAAAATGCTGCCTCTCAACACAAAAGAACCAGATGTCATTTTTGGACAGGATGTGTGGCTTTTTCTTAAAAGGAAGTACATGACACATGTGGCTGGCCTCTAACTCGGTTGCATTCAAACTCAGGTTTGAAAGCAGGTTTGAGCACTAAAGTGTTTTTTTTTGAGGAATTAACCAACGATCAGGAAGTGCTCTACCTTACAGGTAACATGGCAGTGAAAGCAGCATGCCTACTGATACCAGATCGCTCCCACCACAACACTCTTTGGTGTGAATGCTCCTGCTGAGGGAAGACTCGGCGTTAACTCATATATGTAGGGCGTTTAATTCTACAACACTTAACTTCTTCTACATACAACTAGAGCAAGTCACCCAAAGATGTTAATTTGACGTTCAGGAAGAAAAGTGAGCCAAAGCAAACTTCAGAAAATTCCAGAATGTATAAAGTACAACAAATATCAGAGCTAAGATAAAGATGCACACACAGACACTCATGTTTACAGCTCTTAAGGCTAACCAAGCTAATCATGCTAAGTAGTTAGGAAGTCAAAGACTGTCTAAATGGTTATCTACCTAAATAAGTTCCTTTGTTAACAGACAAAAAAATCACTAAATCTTAGCAAGTATTTTGGCCTGATTTCGAGTGCAAATATCTTACTATACTTGAAATAAGACAAAAATAACTTACAAGTAGCTTTTCAGTAAGATATATGAGCTTGTTATAAGTCAGTAATCCCTTAATATTAATGAAAACGTTGTAGCTCCACTTGTAGATTACTTCACATAAAACATGGGAAAAATGTTTTGCTACAAGTGAAATAATCTGTTAGTGGAACAAGAACTTTTTTAATCAATATTCAAGAATTACTGACTTAAAACAAGCTCAAATCTGCCTGAAAAGCTGCTTTTGTAAGTTATTTTTGTCTTATTTCAAATGTACTAAGATATCTGCAATGGAAACTAGACCAAAAATAATTATTGTTTTTGAAGTGATGGTGTTGTAGTAGAGTGACAGCATTCTCTTACACACAGTGTGACATCACCCCTGAGCCTAACAGAGATACTTACTGACCGCTAAACAGCAAGAAAAATGGTTAACATTTGTAAAACTAAAAAAACTGGAGACCACAAATCTCTGGGATAGGTGGGGTTCTAGTCACAACTGAACCTGAGGCATGTGTGACCTCAAGCTTTTTCTCATTTGAGGAGCACCCAGAGTGTCATTATGGGCAGGGGCAGCTAGACGACAAGGTGTGAAGACAGAGATGGACAATATGCTGGTGTGGGGCACTGTCTGCTTCACCGGGCAGGGCAGGGCAGGGCAGGGAAGAGCGAGCGAGCGAGCGAGCGAGCGGGCGGGCGGGCGGGCGGGGGCGGGCGGGCGGGCGGGCTGGCTGGCTGGCTGGCTGGCTGGCTGGCTGGCTGGCTGGCTGGCTGGCTGGCTGGCTGGCTGGCTGGCTGGCTGGCTGGCTGGCTGGCTGGCTGGCTGGCTGGCTGGCTGGGCTGGCTGGCTGGCTGGCTGGCTGGCTGGCTGGCTGGCTGGCTGGCTGGCTGGCTGGCTGGCTGGCTGGCTGGCTGGCTGGCTGGCTGGCTGGCTGGCTGGCTGGCTGGCTGGCTGGCTGGCTGGCTGGCTGGCTGGCTGGCTGGCTGGCTGGCTGGCTGGCTGGCTGGCTGGCTGGCTGGCTGCTGGCTGGCTCTGGCTGGCTGGCTGGCGCTGGCTGGCTGGCTGGCTGGCTGGCTGGCGGGCTGGCTGGCTGGCTGGCTGGCTGGCTGGCTGGCTGGCTGGCTGGCTGGCTGGCTGGCTGGCTGGCTGGCTGGCTGGCTGGCTGGCTGGCTGGCTGGCTGGCTGGCTGGCTGGCTGGCTGGCTGGCTGGCTGGCTGGCTGGCTGGCTGGCTGGCTGGCTGGCTGGCTGGCTGGCTGGCTGGCTGGCTGGCTGGCTGGCTGGCTGGCTGGCTGGCTGGCTGGCTGGCTGGCTGGCTGGCTGGCTGGCTGGCTGGCTGGCTGGCTGGCTGGCTGGCTGGCTGGCTGGCTGGCTGGCTGGCTGGCTGGCTGGCTGGCTGGCTGGCTGGCTGGCTGGCTGGCTGGCTGGCTGGCTGGCTGGCTGGCTGGCTGGCTGGCTGGCTGGCTGGCTGGCTGGCTGGCTGGCTGGCTGGCTGGCTGGCTGGCTGGCTGGCTGGCTGGCTGGCTGGCTGGCTGGCTGGCTGGCTGGCTGGCTGGCTGGCTGGCTGGCTGGCTGGCTGGCTGGCTGGCTGGCTGGCTGGCTGGCTGGCTGGCTGGCTGGCTGGCTGGCTGGCTGGCTGGCTGGCTGGCTGGCTGGCTGGCTGGCTGGCTGGCTGGCTGGCTGGCTGGCTGGCTGGCTGGCTGGCTGGCTGGCTGGCTGGCTGGCTGGCTGGCTGGCTGGCTGGCTGGCTGGCTGCTGGCTGGCTGGCTGGCTGGCTGCTGGCTGGCTGGCTGGCTGGCTGGCTGGCTGGCTGGCTGGCTGGCTGGCTGGCTGGCTGGCTGGCTGGCTGGCTGGCTGGCTGGCTGGCTGGCTGGCTGGCTGGCTGGCTGGCTGGCTGGCTGGCTGGCTGGCTGGCTGGCTGGCTGGCTGGCTGGCTGGCTGGCTGGCTGGCTGGCTGGCTGGCTGGCTGGCTGGCTGGCTGGCTGGCTGGCTGGCTGGCTGGCTGGCTGGCTGGCTGGCTGGCTGGCTGGCTGGCTGGCTGGCTGGCTGGCTGGCTGGCTGGCTGGCTGGCTGGCTGGCTGGCTGGCTGGCTGGCTGGCTGGCTGGCTGGCTGGCTGGCTGGCTGGCTGGCTGGCTGGCTGGCTGGCTGGCTGGCTGGCTGGCTGGCTGGCTGGCTGGCTGGCTGGCTGGCTGGCTGGCTGGCTGGCTGGCTGGCTGGCTGGCTGGCTGGCTGGCTGGCTGGCTGGCTGGCTGGCTGGCTGGCTGGCTGGCTGGCTGGCTGGCTGGCTGGCTGGCTGGCTGGCTGGCTGGCTGGCTGGCTGGCTGGCTGGCTGGCTGGCTGGCTGGCTGGCTGGCTGGCTGGCTGGCTGGCTGGCTGGCTGGCTGGCTGGCTGGCTGGCTGGCTGGCTGGCTGGCTGGAATCCTCGGTTTGGATTGGAGCCACAAACACAGACACACGCTTAAAAACAAACGGTAACTTCTCAGAAGGCTTAATGTCAGCCTCAGTCCTAATTACTGCAATAGATTTCATAACGCAAAAAACGCTACACTGTCATAATTACAAAAAAACAGAAACCAGCAGGGAAATAACTAGAGAGAAGTGAAGAAATATCAAAGTGGGTCAAGCTGCAACATGGGACTCAGGCTCAGACAGAGCTCATGCTGTTGAAGTTCACGTTACGGAAAATGGAGGGGATGTTCATGAAGAGTCAGGTCTCAGGCAGAAGCAGAGCATGCAATTCATTGTTAATCTACAGTGAATATTTGAAGGTCACTCGACTGGTGATCACACAGTGTCATAAATATTCTCCCTGTCTTTACCATCTGATCCAGACCTGGACAACACAGAGCGCAACATTAGTGTGTGTAACACACTAATATGTGTGTGTAACACTGATTAAACAAGGTAGCTTGTAATGGTGTAATTGTAAAGAAATCAATGTTGGAAGCACAGGTTTCATATCTCATACTGCCAATGCAATATTCCTCAATCTTTATATTTCCAGCACAAGGTTTTCTGAAACCATGTCATTACAATGTGACATTTTTCAAAAGAATCTCCCAATAAATTTTAACCAAGTCTTTTGGAAGCTTTAATGAAATTATGCCTGTCACAATAACATATTTAGCTGGATGATAAATTGTCCCAGAAGTTATTATGATAAGAAATAATATTGCTGTTTTCAAGTACCGTATTTTCCGCACTATAAGGCCCACCTAAAACGCTTCAATTTTCTCAAAAGCCGACAGTGCGCCTTATAATCCGGTGCGCCTTATATATGGACCAATATTGAGCCACAACAGGTCTCGCAACTACGGTAAGCAGCCACCGACTTCATTTTCTCCCGTAGAAGAAGAAGTGTGCGGTGCACGCTGAGATATATGTCTGCGTGAAGCGTGCCATTTCATTTCCATTTATGTGTTTGTGTAAAGAGTCAAAATGGCTCCTATTAAGAGACACGCTTACGACGCAGAGTTTAAACTCAAGGCAATCAGTCACTCAGTAGAACACGGGAATAGAGCAGCAGCAAGAGAATTTAACATTAACGAATCAATGGTGCGGAAGTGGAGGAAGCAACAAGATGACCTGCGCCAAGTAAAGAAGTTTCCGAGGGAACAAAGCAAGATGGCTACAGTTGGAGGACAAACTCGAACAGTGGGTTGTTGAACAGAGAGCAGCAAGTAGAAGTGTCAGTACAATCACTATTCGAATGAAGGCAACAGCGCTAGCTGTTAATAATACGGTAATATAACAATAATTACATAATAATGCAAGTCCCTATAAAACAAAATTGCTCAAAGCATCAGACTGAAGACTTTCATCATCCAGTTTTTTGGCAGAAAGAGAGAGAAAAGAGAAAATGATAAATCATACAAATGGAAATTATTGAGCTTGTTTTAATTTATCATGTCATTAATTGATTTATTTTTTAATGAAAATAGCCAAAATGCAATGCATGTTTTTTTTTATCTGATGGAACAATGAATCCCAAAAGACTGATCAGGAGGATTTTGCTCATAATGGAAAACGGTTCTCCATTATTACTTTACCTTCTGAAAAGTGATGCTGATTGTTTTTTTTCTCCCATTTATCTGGTTCTGGTTCTGTGTGATGAGAGCAGAGACGGTGGCAGCAGGAATAAACCTTGGCCATGTTTCCAGTCCTTTCACCCGTGGCTACATCAGCATTCAGCAACAATGCTCGGCCATCTCGCTCAATTCACATACCTCACAAGAGACCCTGTATATCAAGAGCAAGCTCCAACACTTGTCAGGGTTTTTTTCCCAAGTGGGTCCTGAGAGCCCCCTTTTCAATTTGTTGCGGTTCCCACACCTTCAGTAACAACCCTCTGACTGAATCCCAGATCCAGGACTTTTCTATGTGGTTCTCAGGTCACCAGCCTGAAACTCTCTACCCTTCCCTTCCTCAAGCAAGAGAAAACAACAACAAGCCAAGAACAATGACCCATTAAGCATCTCTCTTTTAAAAGGAGGAGGATTGGGGTAACCAGCCACAGAGGGAGACAGGGCAGTTTTGCAGAGGGGATGGGGCCATTTTGGGGCCGACATGGCATGAAATCCAATAAATAACTGAAGAAATCCCCTCTTTGTAGCCGGAGACCAGCGGAGCCCGAGAAAGGCCCGTGGCGTTGCCACAATGAGGGACCCCAGCAAACCATGGCAGACTTCTCTTTCTCCCAGAAGCTGTAATTCACATCTCTCCTCAACCCCCCCTCCCAAGGAAAAAAACAAACTCCCACCACTCCTCCTTCACCCACCAGCCAGTCTCTAGCTGTCTTCCAAGAGAAACTCTTTTTGGCAGACCCAACTACCAAAACACAAAGTCGTCTTTGAGTCTCGTCCAGGTTTTTTTCTTCCCCCCCTTTTCTGCTCCTCATCTTGCTCACTTCCGCTTTGAAGGACTTTAAGCTTCAAGGTTCTTTGAGGGGCTCATATGGACGGAAACTAAACCCCACTGGAGGTTGCAGGGGAGACGGGACCTCAGAGGAAGGACAGGAACACTAAGTCAGGGAGTTCCTGTCTGAGGCCGACGCCTCGCCGAGCCCACAGCAACATCAGATGATGGTGTTGATGCAAAACCAGGGAGGCTCTTTCAATATGCTGATGACATTATTTAATATCTAAACGTCAGGTGTTTGGGTAGCATTCAGAGTTAAAAGAACTCATCTGTTGATGTCAGGTTGTACAACTCTACCACTTGCTTTAAGCTATAATTGACATATTGTGTCAACGGGAAAGGCTTGACTCTGGTTTGCCTTAGTCTCTATAAATGTGGCTTTCTGTTGAGAGGTGACATGTGGCAATCCACAGATAACATCATGGACCAGATTGCAAAGGCCATCTGGAGGTTTGGAAGTGTGTTTTTGGTGCAGACAGACGTAAGGATGACAGACTGAATCACAGTGTGGCGGTGAGTGAGCCGTCAGAGGACCGTGCATCGACACCAGACCCCCACAAGGAGGAAAAGACACAGGATCATGTTTTAAAAGGTTAATGGTTAATGAGCATCAATGAACAAAACAAGCCCCTCTGCACCTCAACCGGGCAGACATAAACAGTCTGCACAACCGTGAAGATTAGGTAGTGGCAAAGAGATGAATTAGGGCCCAGGACGACACAATAATGGTAATTTGGGAAAGCATGTGGGCAGCTATTACAGATCATTCTCTGATCAGTAAAAGACAGAAAGCAGCAGGTTAAACCTCTTTATGTTGTGGGGAAAGAAAGGTTTTTATAGCTTTGAAAACGCTGAAGCAGCTGACCCAAATACTATCAGAGCTTCTGATCTGGGCAGCCATTGTTGTAAACGAGACGGTTTTAGTTTCCACTGAAATGTTTCTCATGTCATTTGGTATTCTACCTCCTCTGGAGCCACAGGGACAAAAGAGCTTAGAGATTATAATGAATCACATGCAATCGCTTGATATAAGGCAAGTAGAATAATATACACATTACTGTGTATGCAGTACTGGTCATTCCTTCCTTAAAGGTACAGGTGGATGTGGGGACAAAACTGTAGTTTCCATAAACATGTGGGAGGTTTGTACAGAAATAGTTAACGTATTTGTGTCACACAAAACTTTATGAGCGGCACCACAGTAAAGCCACTTCAAAATAAAAGTTCTGATGCAAATAAGCTCCAGAAAACATCAGCAGCCATCATGAATAATGAAATCAGAGACAGTAAAATTGAAGCTAATGATTAAGAGTCTCTCTACACACAAAACTATTCAATTACCAGAAGAAAACAACTGATGTTAAGATTTATTACATGTTATCATATCATATCTTGCTGACAAACACATCATAAAAACCGCCATTCTACCCTCATCAGGACTTAGATAAATCTACTTCTCATTAAACTGATGAGGTAAAACTGAAAGAAGTGAAAACGACTTTGACTAGGCCATTCCAACACATGAATAAAGGTTGTTTTAAACCAAGCAGCTGTTGCTCTGGCTGCATATATAAGGTGAAAGGTGAACATTCGCTCCATTCATCTTCCCTGCAATTGAATCTGCTTTCTTGTCCCGAATGAGAAGAAGCATTCCCAGAGCATGATGCTGACCACACCGTGTCTCAAACTGGATGTCAGTCTGAGTGTACAGTTTGGTGTCATCTGACCAGAGCGCCTTGCTTCAGGCGTCAGCTGCGTCTCCTAAGAGGTTTGTGGCAACCTGCAAACAGAACTTCTTTTCTTGCTGTGCTCTTCTGAAGGAAAGTTAAAATCTCAACGTTTTTTCCTGGTTGCATTCGAGAAGGAAAAAACAGCGCCATCTGCCTGCTGTCCCATCCACACTCCGCAGCATTACTGGAGCCATCCTGAGAAAGTAGATCTTCAAACTCACATCCCATCAATTAACACGCTGATGAACACTGAAGGCTTTTCTACACGTCTTCACTGCCTTCTGTTCCACACTGTGCTTCTTCGCTGTATTATCTGATGATTGATAAAGAGATGATGACTTCTTACAGCAGTTTCACTGAGCAAACCAACAACGGCTTTTTACTGTACCACAAGAAGAATCTGCAACAATCTCTTGAAGAGGAGGCTGAGTGGGTTTTTCTTTTCTTTCTTTTTTTTTGTTTTGCTTTTACATTATACCTTTGGGGTTAACAGTGGCTCAGACTTGTTAACTTGAATTCTTAAAATTCCTACTGCAGTCTCATGCCTTAAAGAAATGGCTTATAAACACACATGACTATAAAAAGCACAGCCAGATTAAGCTGTAACAGACAATTATCCCCGCTCCTTTATAGTGACTTTGACTGGTGCAATACTTTCACTGCAAGGCACCAGAATTGTCCCAAGTTAAGAGTTGTTTAGCTGAACCATTAATCAGTTTGATTTGCAGGTTATGCTCAGAAGCAGAGAGTTTAAAGCCTTGTTAAAATAAAAAAGCCACAAAGCCCAAGTAGCTGCTGTACCTGCTGCTAAATCTCAATAGGTCACCCTTCCATCCAGTTAAATGCGCCAGTGTTTATCTGACTGTAGCCGTGCTGCAGTGAGCTGAAACCACCAGGGTTGTGGCAAAGATGAGAGTTAGAATCTTTAGCTATTTATACTCTCCAGCCAAGAGAAATTTGATGCTGGTCTTTCCCACAGAGTGGGGAGGGCAGGAGTGGTGAAACAGAGAGGAGGTTTTAAAAAAAAAAAGAAAAAAAAAAGAGGAAATAGGAAAGAGGTAGACACATGCTTCAGCTAGTGGAGGAAGCTCAGAGCGGCTTCCTGTATGTCTGTCTTCCTCTAGCTTCGGCTCGATGGCTCTTTGTGTTTGTGTGCGGACCAGGGCACGTGTCATCCTGTTTGCTTGTCTAAACAACAGCAAGAAAAGTAATCAAGAGGCAGATGAGAGAAACATTTCAGCAGATATGCAGTCACTGGATGTGAGCAGGTATGAGATTCTATGGGAAGACAGTTTAACAAGCTCATGATACTTCTAAAATCTCAATTTGATTGATTGGGAACATTTGTTGCATTTTCAGCTGCTGCAGTTCACTTTCACACTGCACTGTGCCAAACAAACCAAACTAATTGAAAAAACTGTTCCTCTTCTCGCCTGTGGGGGCGCTGAATCAAGAACCACTGAAGGAAACAACATGAAAACTTCTGAACAAGACATTAAGTTAAAGCTTCCTTCTTCACCCAATGCAAACAAAACTGGAGAAGCGTCAGATTTTAGTTCTTTTAGGATTTCTCTTTTTGTTGGTAAAAACCACAAAAATATTTTTTGCATATAATTCTGTAACTTAAATGGCCAGCTTTAAGTTAGCTTAGCTGTCTGGCTTTATATGAAATAAAACATATCAAATAATTATTCAAAACAAAATTTTACAAAACATTAAGCAAACTTGAATCAATGTTTGAGCATTTTGAATTGATTTCCAGGACTAGAAATTTAATTACAGAATCGATTTTTTTCTGCATCCCTAGTCTACGGTCTGCTTGGCGTTCACACACATCCAAACAGCACCAGAGTTCTCTTCAACCAAACTCAAACCGAGGTTTGTAGGACCAGAGTTCATTTCTTTAGGAGAGTTCATCTGAGCATTCACATCTCCCCCAAACAAATCAGACTTTCCAGGCAAACAAAAGTTCAATTAAAGTGGACTAAACAGAGATCTCTCATTAAATGCACTTTAAACTGCAGGAATGGTTTCAGGTAAAAACTTTGAAACCTCAACAGTCACACACCAAAACACAATCTAGCTGAATTCACACATCAGCATTAGAGCACTAATCTTTCTTGTGTGGCCCAAAGCAAAGGTCAGAGTTGGCAGGATTTCCAGATGTTTCCCGTTATCCTTCCTCATCTCTCAAATCCTTTTTCACATCTCAGAATTAACACCAAAGCACTGATTTATTGGCCTCATATTTCCACTCTTGCTTTTACAGAATGAGATTTGGTGAAACATGGGCCACTGTGGTAAAAAAAGAAAAAAAAAAGTGGCCAAAAACCATGTTTGTTTATGGTTTTGAAGAAAAAAACCCTGAAATCCAGCAGGTATGATGCTAGTGAGCGTTTTGGTGTCGGTGGATCCCGGCATGGGGAAAATCCAGTTGGCTGGATCACATCAACAAAGCCATGCTGATAAAGAGAAAATCCCCACAAATCTGTGGCGCTAAGAAGCGATCAAACACCAACAGGGCGGGGGGGATGTCACGACAAAACGTAGAGCAGTATAGCAGGAGTTATCAGCAGAAACTTGGAAATGTTCAAATCAGACGTCCCCCACTATGCTCTAAGACTAAAATAGATTTTTAAGCAATAATGCTGAGCAAACATTCATTTTAATCCCCATTGGCTCCATCCTTCCTTCCCCTTCCTCACCTCACAACATCCCTGCATGCACGTCCTACTAACCTGGATGAGGTTGTTGGAGTTGGTAAGTACCAGGGGATGAGAGACATGCAGAACAGCTGAGAGGCCCAAGCTGGATAACCATCCACTTAGTGTGTCAGTAAAACTGTGTTTTCAACTGTTTCACTTAAAAAAAAAACACTAAAGTTCCCATCCTACTGTCACGACGGTGTAAAGTTACGCTCCACAGAAAAATCCGCCAACAGGAGGAGGTCTACTGTTCTGACATCCTAAAACTTTCATAGGACTTTTTCGTTAAAAGCAATTACATTCACATAATTTTATATGTTTGGAACCAGGAGATTTACTAAAGGTCATCGCCTTGTGAGAATCTGAAACTGGCCCATTCAGAATCAGTGATGTCATCCTGATGAAGAAACAGTGAAGGGTCCAAAAGTTTGCTCAAGAGCACAAAGTCAGAGGAAAATAAAGGGTCTATTTTGAAATACTGTTCAATCTGCAACATGGAAATGCTCAAAATCCCCCCAGCAATAAGGAAAACAATCAGAGGAAGAAAAGGAGAAGCTAAAAGGGACTCTACAGAAAAATCAGAGATTTATGTCGTTTTCTAAGGGGTTGCACATGGAGGTACAGTGAAATAAAAATGTGGAGGCAGGAAGCTGAAACCCTGTCAGTCACATCACAACTTTAGTTCCACATTATCAGATTTTACAGACTTCACCAACATTCAGCATGAAGGACAGCACTGTGGCATCAACTGGCTTATAAACCCCAAGGTAAAAACCTCACTCTCCATTTCCACTGATGTTTCCTCGTGCAGCTCTCAAAACGGGGAATAAGTTTCACAGTTTATCTGGGTTTGGGATAAAAACAACGTGTAGAATCAGAAAAACACAACTAACAATTTGATTTCATGATCAGTTTGTTGTCATCCCCCTATCACTGCCTCTTGATTGTGCGGCTCTCCAGAGATCTGTAATCCCAACCCCAGTTCCAGATCCATATTTTATTTTTACTGAAAATGCTGTGAGCTCCCTTATCAACAGCAAAGACAAGCTGGATGGGGGCAGAGGGGTGGTAAAGCAAGATATCATGTGACAACCGCTGCCATACGAAACCCACCGGACACTTTACTAATGCCCAGTGGGTTTTATATGGTGTAACACTGAACGTCATTCTGTGTTATGCTACAATGAGGTTCAGATCTGGGTCTAAGCTGGAGATGAGTCCATCCAGTGAAACATCCAACATAAATTTCCAAAAGATCACCTGAGTGCTATAAAAACAAAAGTGGGATAATAAGTTTTCATCACATGGCTGTTTTGTTTTTTTTTCGATCATGCATGTTCTGAGTGACAGGACGCGGCTCTGCAGGCAAGCAGAACTTTAAGGAAGTCCTTAACATGCGACAGCACAGAGGAAAGAGGGAACCAACGCCAAGCTTGACAAATATCTACCAGACGATGAAAACAGGAAAAAGCCAGGAATCATCTGGATGCTAATAAATACATCTCTAAGGTTAAGAATGGTAACAACCAGTCTTTGCCCTCCAACCAGCAGGGAGCCAAAGGACAGAAACTGAATAGGCCGTTTGCTCCAGGGTGAGGCTTTGCATTTGAGCCTGACCTCTGACTTTTCTTCTACAGAGAGGGAAGAGGGGGGCAATAAAAGAGGGGAATTTCCCCTCAGCAATTAGCATTGTATTATAATAAAGATGTTTTATGCAGACCACACATCCATAATCTGGTCACAGTTGGAGGCAGGTGCCACCTACAATGAACAAGTAACTGAGGTGACATGGCAGAGGTTTTGCAAGACGACAGCAAGAAGCAATGAGCTGAATAGTCACCTGCAGGTGGGAAGCAAACTACTGCCCAAGGCTGAAAGGAGCGTGCAAAAAAAAAACAACAAATGACCAGTCAGTTCATTCAGAAAGGAGATCCTGACCAATGACTGAATAAGAAACTGCTGAAAATAGTTTCTTATCTGAGTCTGGGGAAGGCTTGGAGCTGCAGCTCAATGGCTGTGATTATCTTTTTTTTTTTTTTTTTTTTGCAAAGTCCCTTTGAATTCATGCCACCTTTCAGCGTGTCAGACCTGGGCTTTAGCACACAAAGGAGAGGTGTGACTTTAGCAGTCTTGTTCAAAACATGCTCCGATCAGTGGACTAGACATCCAAATCAGAAATTTTCTGATTGGTTCAATTGTAAAAGAATCAGATTTTTTTTCCCCTTCTGATTAACTAAATGCACAAAAAGGCAGCCAACCGGAGAACCTGTGATTCTCTGGTAAGCTTCATTAACATTAGAGACAATGTGTTTAACTTAAGCACTTTTCTCATTTATGAGTTTCATAGTAGGGCTGGGCAATATGGACTTATCACAGTATTTTATAGTACTATTGTGATAATCGTAAAAGTGCCAATATGAACTACTTATTACTCCTTTAGGTGGCTGAATGGCACAACAATCATAGCTCCACAAACACAAGTGTTGCTCTTGGAAAAAATTTGTAATATGCCTCCTTTTGACATGCAGTCACATTAAAAAGTGTGATTTATATCACTAACTGCTCACAATAACTGCATTTAAACATATTTTCAAATGTATGGGTTTTTATTGATACTCTTGATGAAAAATTATGAAATTAAAAATCTCAGCAATAGACAGCTTTGAGGGATTTTAAAGATCGTTAATTGATTCTTATTTTGATATCGATATCAAAATTCTTATCATGATAGGAAATTTATCACAGTAAATGATAAACGATGCTATAAATGCCCAGCCCTATGCCCAGTGCTTAGAAAAAATGTATCTTATAAATTTGGAAACGGGAGGTCAGGTCCTTAGTGGGTGCATGTCTAACGATTCCAAACAAACTCCTAACCTGTGTCGGACTTCAAACATTAACATGGGATTCACATCTGTCAAAGTGGAGAAGCAGAAACCAGGGTAGTCAGTGCTGCACCCCGTGTGGGTAGTAATTTGTGTCGCTGTGTTGCAGACAGAGGAAAGTGGATATCAGCACCCAGCGCGACAGATATATATATAGAGAGAGGGAGGGTAAATGTCAAACTTACCGACTGAAGGAAGAGCAGCGTCCGGACATAGTCCCGCTCTGTGTTGAGTATTTCGTTCAAAACGCAGAGCCGGAGCCGCTGCTGTCTGTCCGAGTCCTTCACGACGTGAACACCGTTCTCATGATGCCCCTCGTTCTCTTCCATGATGGAGAAAACAGGTCGAAATCTCTCAATAAAATAAAATAAATAGTTAAAAAACAAAACACACGTCTTCTGTTTGAAGTATCCGCACTCCTGACAGGAGAACTGGTTCAGTCCATCTCGCCGAAGGAAGTTCTCCAAAACCTCTCGCAGAGCTGTGATGCTCGACGCAACATAAGCAAGTAAAGTTCAGGCGAAAAGTAAGCAAACCAGAAGCAGAAAGAGAGAGAGAGAGCCTGGTGGTGAGGTCGCAACACCAGCTGAGTAGTGGAGAAAGAGAGGGGGAGCCACCGCTATGAGCTCTCAAACAAACACACAGCTGTATGTCTGTCTGCTGCTGCTGCGCCTTAGCTTCTACCTCTGAGGCAGCCGGGGAAACACAACAGGATAAATAAACTAGCGTCACACCCTGGTACCTCAACATTAAAACAACAAATTCACCGCGTACTTACCCTGGTGATTGGTAAAACAAATTATTAGTTAACTTTAACAACAACCGAAACAAAATTTGAAGTGTAAAAAAAACAACCCAACGAGAGAATACCTAAATATTTACTAAAATGTAAAAGAAAAAACCAAGTTACTGAAATCTTAGCAAGAATTAAGATCCGATTTTTGATACCAGGTTAAGGCAAACATTAATTGTTTAGACTTAAATATACCATTTAGTATGTCATTATATTTAAAATTTATGGAGAAAATGCTAAGACGTGTTAATTCTTTTTAAATTACTATGTAAATTGTAAACGTTGAGCTTGTCTGTAATAGTCATTACGTTTGGGATGGCCGCCTGGCCTAAAAAATTTAGGAGAAAAGCGCCCTCTGGTGGATTTAACTGACGGTGCATGTTTTTAGGCTGATACAGTACATAAAGAAGCCAGGGGAATGCAAATATATTTGCATAGCACATTTCAGCAACAACGCAAATCAATGTGCTTTACATGCTAAAAAAATTAAACAAAAGAGCAATTTCTCTTTTCTATGAACACATTGCAAATGCTTGTACATCCATGAAAGTGATGCATAAATCTCTGCTTTTTCCTACATTTTCAATTGCTTATGTTGATCAAAATGTATTACAGATCTTTGATGATTTGTCTCGATCTCCACAACATTTAAGAATAAGTTTGCTGCATAAATCTTAAATATGCAAATGCTTGAATAAGTTGTCATAAGTTGTCAAGCATATTTATATCCATTTCTGAGACCTTTTTCTAAATCTGTCCTGAAGTGATAAATTGCTTCCAGGTGAATCCCAAGTTTCTCCAATGTAGATAAATGTGTGAAACATCAGCTCAACCACTGAGCAACCAGTTTTCTGAAAAAGCTCAAAGTTAAATCTCTTGCACCATCAACAATGCTACATTTCTGTCAATGGAAGGATGAGAATTTGGATGGTGTCAGAACAGAAGATGAGACAGAGGAGACAGAGGATATGTTTGTTTCCATCACTCCTCCTCCACCATCATCCGGATATGGTTTAAAACCCACAACAGGATGCTGATGGACTTCCTCTCACCCTGCTTTCCATTACCTTACACCATTGAGGATTTATTTCTCTCAGCATGGAGATGGAAAGTATATAAAGACTGCACTGTTGTCTCTACTGCATGCACAGTTTTTACTTAAGGAGATGGTCTCATTCTCCCATTTTTTTATTTGTGTTCTGCTTATTGTATCACAATGACATGGTGTGTCAACAAATTACACTAAAGGAAATAAATGTGAATTTCATTATCTCTTGTCACTGATCTCCCAATTGTAGTTGACAAGAAAAATTGTAATATATTCAGGGTTTATGCAACACATACAAGGTTTATTCAATATATTAAAGGTTTATTTACTATAATCAAGATTTCATTAAGTATATTCCATGTTTAATCCATATATACAAGGTTTAGTCAACATATTCTGACTTTCATTCGATACATTCATCATTCGCTTAACATGTCCAGTGTAAGAGCCAGAAATGTCAGTTTGTAACATTGTTTATTATTGTGTATGCCTTTTGTATATTTAGAAGATTCTCTTTTTGTATGTTCTGTGGAAAAGGGCCATCTAGTGGAAGTTCTTGAAAATTCATATGAAAAGTGAAGAAACAAATAAGCAGCCATTACATCCAGAGTTCATTCAAAATATTCAAGGTTAATTCAAAATATTCAAACTTTCATTCAATATATTCAATGTTTATTCAATATTTGCAAGGTTTATTGAATAAGCCTTAAATATACTATATTAACCTTTCAATTTATTGAATGAAAGTGTGAATTTATTGAAAGTTAATTTATGGAATGAATCTTGAATATATTAAATAAACACCGAATATATATTTCATTCAATATATTTAATGTTCACTTAATATAAGCAAGGTTTATGCAATATAAAATAATGACCAAAGACTTCCTCTCACCCTACTCTCACACTAGTCCCTAACCTTAACACAAAAGGAATTTTGGATTTTTCCACAAGATGTTTTATACAAAAAAAATTACTTTTGGCAAAAATTTACTTATTTATTATTTTAAAAAGATGACAATATTCAAGGTTCAATCAATATATTCAAGGTTTATTCAAAATATCTAAAGTAGAAATGCAAAGAATTAATTGATTTAGATTAACTGTTAATAGTTTATTAGATTAAATTAGTTCAAATTAATTCTATTTTCCTATTCTGTAACCTAAAAGTTTCCTTTGCTTTGCTTTAATCGTAAGTAATATAACATATACAGTATATATACAGTATATATATATATATATATATATATATATATATGTATATATATATATATATATATATATGTTCATACACAAGTTGAACACAAGTTGATTGATGTTGCAAGTAATTTAAATATGACTAAATGTAAAATAAATATTTAAAATGACAAGCATGGATATGGAAATATGTTCATATAAATATATATAAATCTAGAAGGTCCAGAGAAAGCACTCAAATTTATTTTTGGGTTTAAGAATGTCAGTCAACATTTGATACATACTTTGTAATTAATCAATTGATAATGTGCATCTAGAGTCCTGCTAATGACCTTATAATTTGATCGTCTCAAGGCTGCAGGACACCGGTCTTCGAGGACTGCAGCTAGAGACAGTGGCCATTCTCTTCACATTTCTGTCAACAGGAAATGTGAATTGGGTATTTAGCATACCGAATTGGAATACATGAATGATTTTTTTGTTTGTTTTTTTTACCCCTCCAGGGGGTCTTTTGTGGGCTCTAGTGTCCCTTATATGACAGTGGGCTGACAGGAAACAGGGAAGGAGAGGGGGGAAGACATGCGGCAAATGTCGTCGGGTCCGGGAGTCGAACCTGCGACGGCCGCGTCGAGGACTCAAGGCCTCCAAATACGGGTCGCGCTAACCCCTACGCCACCACGGCACGCCCATGAATGTTTTTTTTAAAGGAAAAACCGGAGAACCCGACGAAAACCTAACCTGTAAGAAGAATCCAGATATAAAAAGCCAGGCTGGGATTTTGACTTTGATGCCCTGACCTTTCTAAATTTAGTTTGATCCTTCCATCCATCCATCCATCCATCCATCTACAAACACCCTACGGAGGAAACTCATTTCGGCCTCTTGTATCCGCAATCTTGTTCTTTCAATCATGGCCCAAAGCTTGTGACCATAAGTGAGGGTGGGAACGTAGATGGACCAGCAAATCAAGAGATTCGCCTTTTGACTCAGCTCTCTCTTCATCATGACAGAGCAGTAAAGAGTATGCATCACTGTAGACGTTGCACCAAGCTGTCCATCGATCTCCCGCTCCATTTTTCCCTCATTCGTGAACAAGATTGTGAGAGACTGAAATTCCTCCACTTTGGGCTGGACCTCTTTCAAACACCTGTTGGTGGAAGAATGAAGGGAACAGATGGAAGACAAATGAACAGCAATGGAGATCAATAAAGGAATGAGCTTGAAACTAACATAAAAAATAAACAGAAACGAAAACTCTGATCTGCAATCCAACTGCACTATACCTGCATTATTCCTGAATTTAGTAATTGTGAGATTGTGTTTATGGTCTGTAATCTAATGGCAGGTCAAGATCCTCTCTATTTTAGGAAGCAAAAAATATCTGTGAGTGTTGAAGTGATCTTCTCAGTTGAACTCATTTTGCGTGTCATGGGAAAGTGCTTTCTTAAATATTTCAATATGGCATCCTGAAGAGGATGGCCATCTAGTGACGTTGCAGCCTTCCACAGATCTCTAGTTGAGCCAAACTGATTTTTCAGATCACGGTAAAGGTCTGTAACAAAGACATTAACTTTGTCATTGTCCTTACTGACTTCAAAGTCTGCGATTTCCTGTATGATCTCCACTGACAGATAAGACAAGATTCTCTTCATGTCTGTAGTACTCACTGGCCCACCGTTTTTCTCCCAGCAGTTCAAAAATGCTCTCATTGCAAAGCATTTCATACATTCCTCCAGATCGTTCTTCTTT
The DNA here is from genome assembly GCF_003331165.1 of Xiphophorus hellerii. Taxonomy (NCBI): domain Eukaryota; kingdom Metazoa; phylum Chordata; class Actinopteri; order Cyprinodontiformes; family Poeciliidae; genus Xiphophorus; species Xiphophorus hellerii. The sequence continues at coordinate 1,537,016 of NC_045672.1, read as the reverse complement.
TGTTCTGTGGTTTCATTTATCTCTGGAATTGGAATGATCGTGATTTCTTCAACAAATCTGACATACCTAGTCCCTGGTGCTGTAGGCGATGAATCAATCAGGGAGTCAGTTTCAGCTTTTACAGGATATTCAGGCTGCTCTTTGAATTCTCTTCCAATGGTTGGGATAGAGTCCTTCTCAGTTCCTGGAGACATGGGTTTGGGGATTTGGGTCTCATATGTTTGTCCAACGAGATCATTGATCTCCGAGAGCACATTGGACACCCTGTCACTCTCACTTATGCGATTTATTTCCTCATTTTTGAGCCAAAGAAATATGTTTTGGAGAAATCTCCTCACCTCGTCTTCTGTTCTGGCATAAAATATTTCAGGGCAAATTTCTGTTTGGCCAGAAATGTCACTTATTTTCTCGCTAGAGAGGACAGACTCTGAAAGGTTTTCGGGGGGAACAGGAAGGTTATAATGATGGCTACTGGTGATATCAGTATATAATTTATCTGTCAGTTCCTTGGAAAACTGCTTGATCTTGTCATTCAACTGTGGGTTTTTCATGAATTCTTCACACAGTCTGTCAATTTGAGGTTTGATGGACTGAAAATCCAGCTTAGGAATTTGGTCTGTTTTCATCCCTGATGAATCTTCAGGGACACATCCAGGAAACATGAGGCGAGCCAATGTGTTTGACATATATACATCTTGCTTCAGTTTCACCACATTTGTGTCACTTGAGTCCTTGAATGAGATCTCCAAAGAAGATGCCAAGGTGGCGAACTGATCCTTTGCAAATCTGGAAAATTGTGGTTTTTTGACTATTTCTTCTTTTCCAGCAGGATCAGTTTTGCCCTTTGACCGGAAAAGGTTTCTGATATCACCAACAATCTTTTTCAAATTAAAATGAGGAGCACATGAACAACTTGGATCTTTCTGTCCAACCGAACCTTCAGCCTTACAGTAATGAAGGTCGTCAATAATCGTTTTGCTAATTCCATCTGCAACCTTGTTTACTTCTAAATGATCTAGGCAAAAATCTGCATCATCTTCTGCACCTTTCGAATCGCCTGCATCATCAGAATATTTCTCTATGATTTCAGCAATGCTCTCGCTAACTGAGGCCACAGAATAGAGAGATTTCACACTAGGAGAAACGCTTCTCTCTGTAAGGTCAAAGGCAGTCTCTGCTTCTGCTGGAGACACACCCGAGGTTCGCTTTTTTGTGAACGCACTCCAATATCTTTCGATGCATCTTGAGCTGACTCTGTTTATGTGTTTGCGAAGACACTGAACTGCATTGGAAACCATTTTGTTGAAATTTCTCAGGTTAGAAATGCAACCACTTGCAAACACTGCTGGTTCTGCAGGAAAACTAGAGGTTCTCTTGATGCCATTTGCAATGGACGTTACTTTTTCAGAGACCTCCTGTTCCATCAATGAGTTCAACTCCATGCTGCTCTCACAGACTTCTTCTGGTGGAGACACCTCGAGGACAATGGCCATTTCTGTTGAAATCATGTTGGTCAAATGCACACTGATGTTTTCATCTGGCATTTTAGTCTTCATGGACTTCGTCATACAATCTTCCAATATTGGCACAAGGACGGTCAGTGAATTTTCCACACATTGTTGAAAAATGTTGGTAAGTATGTCAGCCATGACGGCTGTTATATGTGAATCCCTCAGACCTTGTGAAAGCAAGGTCCACTGTGCTGATGTTAAAGTGTTCAGGCGGGGCAATATGATGTCCTCCAGGTTGTCAATGGAAATGTGGATGCTTCTGTTCATTTGCCCGTTTGACTCTTCCATTTTTCAACGGGTTTTTTTCTTCAAAGTTTTCCGTAAAGAAACGACGTTCTGCTCACTGCGGCTTCTCCTCTTGGCATTAAGTTTACTTAAAACTAAACCGTAGCAGTAAGCTGCCTTTGATACTGGTTCACGTCATAATCCATTATGACGTAGCCATCCCCCGCGCGAACCTTATTGCACGCCTACGCATATGCGCATGCGTATTAGACATGACTTGTAAACTATCTCCAGAGTACAGCCAGTTTACATTATGCGCCATTTTTACTGTATTTATGTAATGTTATTGTGACACATTGTCTCAATGTTTGTAACCCCATCGCAGTGGTCATATTACACTGTATCTTTTTATACTATTATGTATTTTGAGTCTCAAAAAACTTCTACAATAAAAAAGGTCAAGGTCTCAAAAGCACGTGGTATACATAGGTCTGTAACCATAGAAACCTAAGCAGAGTCTATCCACCTTATTCCTGAGAGTCTTACTAGGGAAACGATTATTTGTCTTACTTCTGGCGCCCACCGGAAGTAACAGTATTTCACTGTAATTTGTATTATTTTTTGCTAATCTATATTCATGATAGAAGTTACATCTCTCTTTATACAGCATTTAGTTAAACTTATTCACGGACACACAGCAGAGAGCTGCTCAGCACACAGGATCGTAATTGTGAGTTTAATCACGGGGAGCGACAGGAACACGATCATTACGTTTTGTAACTAACTGAATGACCGTAAATTAGCAGCGCTTCTAGCAGCTCGTTTCGCTGAAGAACTGACAGTAATAAAGAAGAGAAGCTGGTCAAAGTTCTGAGCTGCCGTTCTGAGCCGACAGTGTAAAATACCAGAACTACATAATATTAGTTTCTTGTAATGTGAATTTTATTTTTCGCTTGTATTTAAAAAAATAATAAAGTTCATGATCTAAGTCTTTATCATTATGTTTGGGCCAGGAAAATTTTTTATAAGACAAAATAAAATATCTGGGTTCATTTAGTCCATCACAACCAGAATCTCGAGGTTCTCTGTTGCTGAGTGTCGCTGCAAATCAGCGGAGAAATGACCACAGCTGTTGCGCTCCAGACCATAATAGGGAGAATCTCCCCACTGGACTACTAGAACCGAATCACACATTAACCTGTTATAGAGAGCAACTTGCCACTGGAAAGTGTCTGCCCTTGCGAAGCTTGGGTAACTGTTGTACTGTTCGTGGCTGTACTTTAATAATCAGACCAAGTTTAATTTGTGGCATCAACAGGTGTGTCTTGAACATGCTCCCAAAACAAAAGCGGTAGTTTTCATCGCCTACCGACAGATAAGGAAACAAAAAGAATTTGGCTAAACATTCTAAACTTGAACAGAGAACCCAAAATGCTTTATGTGTACCCATTTCATAGTGTGGATAGAAAGCGAAGGGAAGAAAACCCGCATTTGCATCCAAAGCAACTGAGTCAGTGAAGTAGCTAAATATGCGAGTACGGGTTATTTGAGGCCATTTCTTCAAGTCGCCATGCCTCCCAGTATTAGCTGTAGGTAGCGGTAAAACAATATTGCCACTTGTAAACTGTGATAGCTGGAGTTCCCACATATTTTATAGCCTAAAACTTCTGTGGAAAGCCGGTTAGCGAGTTCCTAACATGTAAACAAATGGCGGTTCCGGTTAGCGGCGGAAGTCGCGCTAACAAATCACGCAAAGCCTCATGGGGGCTCGGAATAAGGTGGATAAAAGCTGTAATTTAAAATATTAAATTACAGCTTTTATACAGATTCTGTGATTAATTATCAAAAAGCATCTATGCGTTAGTCTATATTATGAACCAATAAACCAAATGCTAAAGTTAGCCTACCTGCTAAAGTTCTCCAGTTTCCTCCCCTATGGAAGCTCATTAGGGCTTTATGTGAGACGGATCCCCGAGTTTCGGTAGTTCTGCCCGGCAGAAATAACTGCATTTTTGATTAAAGTACGCCTGCTGGTAAACCATTCACATTAAAGTCTAAAATGATTACATATTTTTTTTAAGACTGCAGAATCTCATTTAGCAGCTCCTGAGCAACAGATGTGAATTTCTAAATGATTTTACTGATCTATATTGTGTTTAGTGATAAATCTTCAGTCACTTCCAAACTCAGCACTGTTTATGTTCAGCATCTAGCAAAGTTCTAATTTTTTGAATATTAACTATTTTCTGCTGCAGCATCTTTGAATAATGTATTTTTCCTATGAAGAATAATCACTAAAACTTTGTGGATTGCATTAGTACTTACCTCGTTATACTCCAATACCTCTAAATAAAAGCAGTGCCACCAACTGCCATCAGAAGTTAAAATAATCGGCAAATGTGTGTAGTTTAAGCAGGGTTTTAATGCAGTTGTTCTGTTAGTCCCAGGTCTCAGCGGAAGCTGCTCTGCTCAGAAGAGACCATAAATCTGGGTGACAGCAGTAGGAGCTCCTCGATGAATCACTGGTTTGATTCCCGCCTTGTCATTTGTGTCTTTGGGCAACACATCTCAACCTTGCTTCTGTCAGCCTGCCACAGGGCAGCCATAGTTACAGTCCAGTAGCTTTCCATCATCAGCTTGTGAATGAGCCCTTTGTGATTTCCACTGGAGATATACAGTAAATGTCTATAAATACAGTTTATTAAAATCACCATTAAAAACCAATGACAGACCATGCTGTAAGAAAATGTCCAACCTGAGCTACAATGGAATGATACAGATCAAAGGACATCCATATGTTTTAATGGCCAAGTCAAAGTCCAGACCTGAATACAGTTGAGCATACATGGAAAGACTGCACTGTTCTCAAAACTAAACTTCTAATCAAACTAAGCTTTGGCAAAGTGTAAGTAAACATGGTTTAATGTCTACAGAAAACAAGTTGGGTGTTTTGGAGTGGCCTAATCAAAGCCCAGACCTCAATCCCATAGATATATAGTAGGTCTTGAAAGGGGCTTTAAAAATATCGACTAATACAGTTACATTACTGTCATCTACAACATTTAGATTTTGATACAGAATAAAACTGGAATAAAGACCCACATAATGGACTAACAGTTTTAAAATGGTTTTTTGGCAATATGCACACTTATAACCATGAAAAATATATGGCTTCTTTTTTATGACCAAACATATTTTTGTGTAATTTGTTTATAGGATAGCAGAGTGTCCTAGTGTCAAAGCCTACTTTCAGCCAGCTGTCTGGCAGTGTGCAGCAACAGGTGAAGACCAAAGCAGAAAATTGACTTTTCTTCAATCACACAAGAACAGAATCCAACATTAGGACTGGGCGAAATTAAAAGGTCAATAATAGTTTTAATTGATGCATGTTACATTCAAACCCATCGCATTCCTCCCACACATAACTGCAGACGTAAATACATTTTTTTCCCTCCATCGTCTCCGCTGAGGAACACTACAGACAACTTGTGAATGCCTTAGGCTATCATATATTTACAAATCTTCCACTTCTATACATCGCAAGTTCTTAAATACAGTCCAACAACAGAGGAGTAACAGGAACATGTGACTGATTGTATGCAGTTTCTTCGAAGCATATTTAATGAACTTTCCTTCCAGAAAAGGCGTGTGCATACAGCACTGTCATAAAAAGTGAGCCACAATTAGACATGATAGGTTAAAAACTCCACAAAGCCTCTTCATTCATATTTCACAAGATAAAACTCTTCCTTCAGCAGGGATTTTCTTTCAAAATGCAAAAAAGTACAAAAAGACATGTAAGGTAACAAAAAAAATAGTTAAAATGTGCTCAGTGCATTAAGACTTTCCAATATATATCAAAAAGAAACTAAGAGGTGTTTTGCCCTGTTCCATCTTTGTGATAAATAAAAGTCACATTATTACAGGCAGACAGTCAGAGGGCATTAATCAAAACCAAGATACAGTGAGAAAATACGAGTGAAACATAAAGCAAAAATTAAAGTTCGACGTACGTTTGTGTAGGCCAAAACTTCAAACTTAACAGAAATTAGATTTTTTTTTAAAGTGTTTTCAAAGAAATACAGCTTAAATCAGCAAATCTGACCAAGTTTATACAGCATGGTGCAGAAATCTTAAGCCTTTTTACACACATAGGCTGACTCAAGATGTGTGCACTGTTCATCATCAAACTGTGAGCTACGGCGAGCGCTTTGGCTGGAGAAACCATCATACGGATGTTGTTTAGAAGAGACACACTGTGCAATGTTTCAGTTTGGTATCTGCAGCGACTTCACACCTAAACCAGATCTGAGGTTGGCCTAAGCTTAGCTCTGCAAACATCAAGGCCAAACCCAGGAGCTCTATCAGTAAACTTCAGCACTACTGAGAAACTAACGGCGTTTTGTTGACAGATTCTGAAGGAAAAAAAAAAGAAATGATAATTTAAAAAAAAAAATTTAGTCTTGAGATTTCATTCATTTAAAGTGACAACTTTCAATTTTTAATGCCACGTTCAGAACTCTTAAGAGGTCCCTGACCTCATGTAGTGTCGACTGACTGGCTGAACGAGCAAAAAGAAATGGCCGCGCACACACATTACTGGCAGCTGTGTGACAGGAGAGCCATGCTTGAAGCACAGGGGGCATCAAAAATGACATTTGCATTCAGTAAAACAACACAAGAAAATGGGAGGAAACCGATGGACAGACCAAAGGCCAAACGTGAGGTTTGCATGAGGAAGACTGTAGCTGACGCTAGCAAAAAATAAGATGTGGATAGTTAGTGGTGAGATAAGATTATGGGTCAACCTTAGCTTCTTTGTCTTGCAAAAACACAGTCATGTCGATTAAACGTTTTTATCCTTGGCAAAAGTCCAAACAGAAAAATGTTTTGATTGATGATGAAAAACAGATTTGGGCACAATTTCATGTTACTAAACCCCATAAAATCATGTAATAATCACAAAGGTGTAAAGAATGTTTTGTACAAGTTCAGAAAGGCCAACATTGTTAGTGACGTATTGCATTAAAGACCAAGCAAACCTTTTCTTTGCTGCAAAGCCTGAACCTAAACACGAACAGAGACAGTGACTATTAGACTCTCCATCATTCAGAGCCAGGGTGAGTGGCTGGAATACAGAAATGTTGGTGTTTCTCCCTCACCTTGGCATGGTTTCTGACACTTTGATCTCAGAGTCAAAGGCAAACAGTGTTGATATATGTATTCATATAAATAACAAAATAGTACAGTATAAATATAAAGATTTTGTGTGTGCGTGTTTGTGAATGTATGTGTGAACGCAGCTGTATGTTGTGTAGAGGTTCAGGGTAAGAGTGTGTGTGAGCCAGTGTTAGGACAGGATGGAGGGAGTGGGGTTAGAGGTGAGGCTTTCCATCTCCGACCTCGTGGAAGAGGGATGTGTAGAACTCAGGTTCCAGTTGTTTGTTGCGGTAGCGCTGCACAATTTCAGTGATTTTCTGTTTTCGCCTCACATGCGGCGGGTTGTACAAGTCGCTCTCCAGGCGCTTCCGTCGGCACACGTTGATCACCGTCTGACGCACGAGAAACCCTGAAAGGCAGACCCAAAGGAAAGAAAAACTAAGTCACAATTTTGTCACATCAAAATTCTATTTTTCCATTAGCTTTTAAAGTTTTATACACATCTGAGGAAACTGTAGAAACCACAAAAGCTCAGGTGGGACAAATGCCATTGAAAGACTTAAAATCCAACTTTTAAAGTCAAATATATCCACAAATGTATGTCATCAATGTTAAAGGGCACCTATGATTTTTATTTCTCATACTTCCATTTGGGTCTCAACTGCTTCCAAAAACAACCAACAAGAAAAAAACACCACCCAGATGGTTTTTTGGAAATAAACTTGTGTTTTTTGGTGTCTGGAAAATTAAACATTTCAAAAACCTCCTGATTGTTGAGTCACACTGCACCGTTACCTAGCAACCACAGCCAAGCTGGTTGTTGACTTACTATTCAGAAACCACTGGCTGCATTCTTGTTGGTTGCTCAGCAGGCTCCACCTCTGCTTGTCAAAGATGTACAGCTGTATAATTGTGCATCTGTTTGCAGCAGTTTTCATATTTGAGTTGAAAGTTGAGTTGAGGGGGCGTGGCCAGCAGATTTACAGTGACAGGAGGCTCTAAAACAGCTCAGAATAAACTAAAGTCTCATTATCTAAGAATGATTTGGAGCAAGAACAATGTACATACAACACATGTAGTGAACATGTGTTGTATGTCCCATAGAACTGCCCTAACATTTTCATGGAAGCATAATAGGTCACCTTTAAAAACAACTAAACATACAGTTTACAGTAGTCAGCCATCACATGTTGGCCGGTCACAGCCCCTTGCCACAGTGTTACCTAGAGCCCGGCGGCTGACCACCATGCCGTCCACCAGGGGGATCACCATGCCAAATTTGCCCACAGCTCCGTGCAGCCGGATCCGGAAGAGTCCCGTCTTCAACGGGTGAATGAAGATCAGAGGAACGTCCTTTTCCAACAGCCCTGACCTGGAGCAAAGACCAGGAAGGAGTATGTTTAAAAAATACACATGCGATGGTCATCTTTGATTATTTATTTGTAAAATATATTTAAAATGTCTTCGCTTAATTCTAAAATGGGCAAAATGATTGAAAAACGGCAGTGAAGTTGGTTTAAGATTGCCTCTTCATAGTGCTATTAGATGAGTTGCGTCTCCATGAAGAATACAAAGTTCATACAACAAAACAAATCATTTAAAAGAGACCACTGTTGCAATCTAACACAAAAAACATAATGCAGAACAAGCATATCTATTGAGAATGAGGAATATTTCAACTAAAAGACAAAATACCTATGAAATAAGGATGAAGGACAAAAAAATAATAATAAAAAGATTGAAGCAGACAAAAAATTACTTTTACTTTTGCTTGCATGTAAAGCCTTTTTACATTTGGCTTGTTTGCACCAACATGTCCCAGGTTCACCAGAAAGCGTGTTGAAATACATGTTGGTCTCCAACTTAGCTTAACTTTAATCTACACAAAGATTAAATGTGTAATTTGTGACTCGTTCACCTGTTTTCAGACCGATGCTTTTCTCTACTCCTAGAGTTCGTGCAGGTTCCACCAACTCGAATTTAAGACTTTTTAAGACCATTATGAATGAAATTTAATACCTCTATCATGACAGAAATGGAGAGAAGAAAATCACATATATGTTCTCTACAGCTTCAACCTCCGTATTGCCATACTTGCTAAACGTGATAGCTAGCTAGTAATAATACATTAGAACCTAGCGGTAGCCTCACCACCTCGAGTCACACAATGCAGACATCTGTGTGCAACTCAAACCTTTGTCTGACAGAAAAATTTTGAAAGAAAAAAATTTACAGAATATGTGATTAAATATTTTTGCCATGACAAAATTTAAGACCTGTGATCAATGTGTTTAAGGTAAATTTTTTAATGAATATAAAACAGTTTTAATGCATTAATTTTAGATAAATTAATTTAAGATTATAAAAATGTGCAGATATCCTGTTCAAATATGACAGATTAATTTTTTAACCTTTTTTTGTTTTGACTTTATGCACAAAGTTCAAAGCAGCAGAATTGATTCTAAACTCACACATTAAACATGATGAAAAAAACTAAAGTAATTTAAAAGATACATGTTCTGACACCATTCTTTAAAATAATAAAGTAAAGTCAAACCTGAAGTTCACTAAAAGCAATAGATAACATTGTTCACTGTCACAACAAACTGCTCTGCCACACGTCTTTTTTCTCTGCCAACCTTTGCACACATCATATGAATACTTCCTGTTTTGCACAGCAGGTTTAAAGTACCATTTTGCAAAACAAGCGTTTCTTTTTTTTCTTCCTTCCTTTCTGCACCTGATCTGAACCAGATCACAAGATGATGGGTTGTGCGTGGAGGAAAGCAAAGCGCTCTCTGTGGTAACCTCTGAATACCTGCAGGAAGTGCTGTTGCTCATGCTGGCCTCCAGGCCTGTGCTGGTTTCCGCCAACAGATCAGATAACGGGAAGTTCTCTGCAGACCACAAACCCCAAGCGTTCATCAACAGTCATGTCGTATTTAACACCTTCAGATATTTTTGCTGAACCCTGAACAGTTTTATCCAAAAATTTGTATGGTCACATGAAACAGTTTTATAATTAGAAGTAGTGTGTGCATACCGATATCATCAAAGCGCTCCACCCAGACCACAAACACTTTGGTCTCAGGGCCCAGCTGGGGGTAAGACTTTCCGGTCGATGACCTCTTTGTCTTCACCAAAGGACTCAGCTGCAACAGCAACACAACTTAGCAAGTTTAGGCAATGAGTACATTTTAAAAAAAAGCTAAATTATATTCTGTGACATTGTAGTAGAGGTTCTGTTTAGTCAGACAAAATGCAAAACTACCTTTTTAGCAGACTCAATGCTCTCAGAGTGGTTGGGGAACAGTTCCAGTGTGAGATTAGATTGCTTTCCAGGTATGAGGTCTGTGTTAGTGTCTGCCTCCACTGTGGAGTCGCTGTGCACAGACGACTCTTCTGCAACATAACAACCCAGACAAGTTGAACAAACCTGGTTTTTCATTACTTCACATGTGACGGTCCTGGTTCCTGATCATTTTTAAATTGTGATTTTGAACCTTTCCAGAAAAAAGGTTCAAAATCTTTCCTCAAAAATGTATGAACTTTTGAGTAGAAAAAAACTAAGCTTTTCTTTTGTCTCTCTCCCACAAACCACAACGCAGTGTGACAAAATACTATTTTATTCTCTTAGTTTTTAGGCAAATGTTGGCCAAAATAGAAAACACTTCCACACAATGCCAAAATATTAAAAAAATCTAAACAAGTATTTTTGTCCAGTTTCTAGTTCAAACATTTTAATACAATGGAAATAAGATTACCTTTACTTCAGAGATCCTCTTAACATCTCCGGAAAAAAATTAGCAGGATAAATATGCTTGTTTTAAGTCAGTAAGTCTTGAAAATATATATTTTTTAAAAAGAGTAGTAATTCTACAGGCAGTTTTTTCACTTAAATTGAGATATTTTCCAGCTTTAAGTTAAATAATTTGCCAGTGAAACTACTACTCTTTTTTTAATCCATTTTCAAGAATTGTTGATTTAAAACAGGCCTATTTATCTTGCTGAAAACTTTTCAGGTTTTTTTGTTTTATTTTAAGTGTATTAATATATTTGAACTAGAAACTAGACAAAAACACAAGTTACAATTTTGTGTTTTTGCAATGCAGTCACAAAATAAAAATCACAATTCCAGATTGAATGCAGATCTTTTTTACAAAATTCCAGAAAACTGGAATTTCTGTGGATTGTTCGGCATCTGAACCAAACTTAGATCCAATTTAAAATGCTCAAATGAAGAGATCTGGAGGCCAAATGGCCATTTTTAGTCTGTCAATGAGTGTGTATAGTTCTCTCCGTAATTCAAAAACCAAATTGTTCAATAATTTGTATGAAAATTGCAGCTGTGATGTGACTATCTAATCATAAGGGTCATTCTCTAAAAATAAATCAATTTTTTTAGGAATGAATAGATTTGATCTCAGACAATGAAATAGTAAAGTTCCCAAACTAAATTTATTTTTTTTCCATACCTACATTAACTTGTAAAGTGATTTAATACAATTGCAGACGTTTGAGCAGCAAAAGTCTGCTCAAATGTTTAGAAGTTTCTGAACACAAACCTGAATTTTCTGTTAAAGAGGGAACAACAAAGGCGATCTCTGTGAGAGCATCAGCGTAGTACAAAACTTTCTTCTCTCCGTTGAACACAGAACCTCCCGTGTCCTCGGGGCTCGCTGCTTCCTCTGACGAAAACAAAAACTGTCATTTGGTGAAGATAACAGCATCAGTTTCTGCGCTTGGAACTGGTTGTAAGCTGACCTGTCTGCAGATCAGTGCTGTCAAAGCAGGAGTTCAAGGACCAGCTGGTGTCCAGATGGCCCGTCCACCCCGGATGGTCGCCCACATCCACAGGCCAGCCCAGAGACAACAAGAACTCCAGGAAGTGGGGCTGGACAGTAGCTGACGACTCCACGTTCCTCAAAATCTGAGCACCATGGAGATGCACATTAATATACCGAAAAAATATTTTGCAAACGAAGTGAAAAACGGCAACGATGTTCTGACTAAACAGAAAAATCTGTCTGCCCATCTAGAACCACAGTGAAGAGTTAAATTCCCTTTTCAAGTGTAGATCATTTGTGTTTCATATTGTCAGCAACAAGGCTGGGTGACATGGATGTAAAGTTCTAACACTGATCTTGATAAACACACACTTTTATAAAGAAGTGTGATTTATTTCACTAACACACACAGTAACTGCATTCAATCATATTTACTGATATTTAATGAGTGGAGAAAATAATAAAACTAACCAACAATATGATCAGTTTTGGGAATTTTAAACATTTACTGGAATTTATTTTGACAGTAAACCAAACTGCTTATTATAAGAATTTGATCATGTTAAATAATATAATAAACACCTGTTTCAAAGACCTCAACATCATAAAAAAATAATACAGTCAACAATCATAAAACAAGCAACAAACATTACAATTTGTCAAATGTCATCAACAAAATCTAACAAGTATTCATGAAATAAATTCACAAAAGTTCCAGTTATGAGGAAATAAGGCAGATCTGATCAGGTGGGTTTTTAGTCACTCAGTGTTTCTGCAGTTTTACAGTTTTCTGGAAGTTCATTCTAGAACAAACTTTTAGTTGTAAACTATTTTATTTTCAACTAAAGTCAAAATCTATTTATACAATTTCAAACTGCACATCTTCAAGGTGCCTGTAAAACACCTGCAGAGTCTCCAAGTCTGTTTCTTACCTCAGAGCTGCTTTTCTGTCCCGCCCTCACATAGAAAATAAAGACAGTGTCAAACGGTCGGCAGGGCAGCAGATCCAGATAGCTGACGTCATCAAAAAACCCCGGCAAGGATGAGTCCAGGCCGATCAGATGAGGAGGTAGACGGCTGTTGTTGGGTTCCTGAAAGAAGCAACATGAAGGCGTACAACAGCTAAGCTGGTCGAGTAACGGCAGAGTGTACAAAAGAGTGGGAGGGGAAACATGTTTGTACGGACCTTTAGCGCTTCCAGAGACAGAAAACCGAAGTGAGAGAGGAAGAGGCGTGCTGTCTGGAACTCCTGCGAGGGCGGAGGAGGTTTGCACTCCGTCTGAGGGTCTGGGAAGGACTTGGACTTTAAGAGTTCCTCGCTGCGCCGCTCCAAAGTGTTCTCATAGTCTATCTGCTTGGCCATCAGACTGCGAAGCTTGCTGTGCTGAATTTCCAGCTGGAAAAGAGAAGATGTGGTAAAACAAACAAACAAACAAAAAATAGGAGCTGGACAACCAGCAGCTGATTGGATGGATTCATGGTTAAACCTTCACCGTAAGACTCCCACAACCAGGACAAGAACCTCATCCTCAGGTTAATATGCATGAAAACCTTCATCATCTATATCTTAGTACAATGAATTGAATAAGTGGCACAGAAATCCAGTGAAATGAATCTTCATCCAGGTCTTGTGAAGCTTTCTCTATTAACATCGTCTCAAAATGGTAACATGTCAACTGATTATGTTACTTTAGCTTGCAGAAAGCTAAAGAAGAACTGGATTACCATAGAAACCAGTTACACCAACCCAACTATCTTCACCCGCTTGTTTTTCACCCAAATGAATTTTGTTTCTCTTCAATAACTTACGTATTTACACATCAGTGAACTTGTGACTGCTGAATCATCCTCATAGCCCAAACAACCCACCTGAGTTTGTACAGTAGCAAACATCAAGAATCAGCTTCATACTGGTTTTCAGAGTTATCCTTCAGATCTGCAGAGTTTGCATGAAACTGTGAACAGGAAGCGATCCAAATAATGTACCTCCTTACTGACAATGTCATCCAGGTCTGGAATGCTGACATCGGCTTTGACCAGAGGGATCTTATCCACCTCCTCTGGAAAGGGCCTCTGCTTTACGTTATACTTGATGCCCACATCGTCGTTTGGCGTCGGGCGGCTCTCAGGAACAAACATCTGCCATGGGAGGAGAAATGTGGGCAGATTCAGACTGGAGTTGTTGGCGTTACTATGGACACCAATGTTTCTCAGTCATTTCTGATGAGATCTAACCCTCTGATTGGCACGAGCCCCTCTTGGCTGATGGAAGAGCTGCATCGTCCAGGCGTGTCGTCCTGCTGTTCCTCGAATCAAAACGGTCACAGACGGACTGGGGTCTGCAGGGACAGAAATGATTTAGTCAGTGAAGAAATTAAAACAGGTTGATCACTTAAGGAGAACCCCAATCAAATTCTTAGCTAGTTTTCTACAGGAAACCCTGTGCACTGATATCAATATTAATATCGATACCTGATATTAATACAACTGTAATGGTCAATAACTGCTTACAATTACTGATGTTATATAGATTTCACTGCCCTTTCAACACCTCCATCTGACTAACTTAGGGAAGATAGCTTGATTCTTCTTTATTGAGAAACAGCATTCACAATGAAGACGGCTTTCAGTGCAACCTGGTAGTTAATATGTGTGGTGTGTTTACTACACAAAAAAAAGATTTGAATTTTTGAGTTTTCATCCTGCCAGAAACCAATCAGGGATGATCAAGCTGAAACCTGCTTGATTCTCGGTGAGTCTCTAATATTTTAATCTCAGCGATAATGTTTTAAAATAAAAGCAGGTCAAATCATTTGTAATAACACAATGACGGGGGAATGATGCTGCGGCACTCACTCTGCTCATTGCCGAGAGGTTGCTCCAGCATGGCAAGGATCACAGAGTTGTCCAGGACGAAGTAGCGGAAGTTTGTGGCTCCTGTGGCACTCAGTCTGGCGTAGCGTATCAGAGTGTCTTCATTCAGCAGGCTGCAGGTGGACGCAGGTCCGCTGGGAGAAGGGAAAGCCCCCAACACCTGCATGATGCTGGTATCGGGGGATTCACACACAAAAAAACTTTGATTACATGAAGACAAGAAAAGTTTTATTGTCTTTTTTAAGCCTTTTACAAAGTCAATCTGATGAGTTGTTCTATGGTCTGTTCTTTACAACATTTCTGAAATGACAGTTATAGTACACATAAAGTCTATCACAATCAGATGACAGCAACGCATCATTTCATTTTCATTATTTCATTTCCAGTCACTTTTTGTATCAAGATAGTAAAGCTATAATTGTTAGCAGCAGACCTAAAGTCAGGCAGACAGCGAGTGTTGAGGTTTGAGTCACTAACTCAACCTCGTGGAGCGTTTAAAAACAGCACAAACACTGAACATCTCACCATGATAACGTGGCCTCAGCGGCGTCCTTCACCCTCATTGAAGCTGGATTGTGCTCCTTCTCCGCTTTGTGACGCACTTCCTGTTCATGGCGAGACTTGCTCCCAGAGATTCCCAGTTCCACAATCTCCAACACTTCCATCAAACAATCCTGGCGTATAAACGGAAATGCGTTTCAGTCCAAGAAACTTTCAGCACCGACTGTCTAGACTGAGCAAAGATGAAAGCTTTTTTAGTGGGTCTTTGAACACACCTTTTCATCCAACATGCCGGGGTGCTCTGTGAGCCACACACAGAGAAACTGGAAGGCAGCTACGATCATGGAGTGCAGGTCTCTGGACTGCAGAGGGGCCGGCCGGCTGCACTGGTACACAATGTAGCCACAGATGGAGCTGACAGCACGTTTACGCTCTGAAGAGTCCACTCCCACCTTCACCTGATGAAGACACAGAGACATGAGGCAACGAAGTAATGAGACCAACTCTAGACTTTGGGGATGAGGTAGATGGTCATGGAAGCAGCTTGATTTTGCATTATACATTTGTTATTTTCAGTTTTCTGAAAGAAGCTGCCAGTCTTTAAATTCAAAACACTCCAGTATTTCAGGACTCATGATGCCTTAGACACTAACAAGGTTATGCCTGGTCTTTAGCAAAAAAACAGATAATCCCTATACTTAATCGTTGCCATGAGGTTCTTTCCCACTCTTCCATCCTTTATTTGACATCAGACTTCCCAGTCTCATTTGTTGCCGAAAAGCAAAGCAGCTGTAGTTTCACACACCCCACCATGTTTATGTTTGTGATGGTAGAAAATGCCACCGTCCTGCATGCCTCCCAAACAATTGGTTAGTCTGAAAATACTGTCCAATAGTTGTTCTAAATAAACATGCATGGCTCTGCAGAGTAACCATCAAAGCTCTCAGTTAAAGTACTCACACAGAGGTGTGAACAAAAGTTCATTTGCTACTGAAGCAGAAAGACTGACCAGCAGTAACATGTATTAAAAGCTTGTGCTTACCTTGGCCAGTCCCGCCAGCAGCTCCAGGGCAGCCAGAGAAATGCTCATGTCTTGTCTCCACTGAGAATTGAGCCTCTGTGTGACCAGGTGGATGCTGCGCACCAGCAGGCCTGCAGCCGTATCTGGAAGAGCTAGACCATAAAACACCCCGAAATACCAAACACCGCGAAACAGAAACAATGAAGGGTTAAAGCCACACCACCACAAGGTCAGACAGGAGAAACAATCAGGGCCCATTTAGTAAAAAGAAAAACATCATGCAACAACAACATCTCAACACTGCATAGCATTCGTTACAAGTGTAAACTTAGGGAAAAGATATAAAATACACGCAGAAAGAAACAGGGCTGAGCAATGGGAGCAGATTTGTTATTGGTTAATGTGAAATAAGTTAGTTAATATCTAAAACACTTACAAATACACCTGTTAGATTAATCTAACAAGTGTATTTGTAAAATGTACCACTCAGCCATGTGAGAGAAAAGATCATCTCTAAATGACCTTTAATAAAGCCTGAAACGATTAATTGGATTAATCGTACTGAATCGATTATTGAAATAATCGTCAACTAATTTAGCAATCGATTAATCATTAACTGCAGTTTACAGACTTGGGGAAAAAAGACCATTTGGTTAAAGAACATAGAACAAAAATTAAGCCAAAAAAATACATATGTATATGTTGCATACAACATTTAAAAAAAAAACTTAGCAAAAAAAACTCAAGTGGCAAAGTTTTAACTTCATCTGGTTCAAATTTATCAAGCACCTTTTGCTACCCAAATATTAAGTGGTTACTCCAAAAAATAGCCAAAAGATCCATCCTACACATGTTGAGTGGAGCAGAAAGGGCCAAGCTTTTCACACATTGATATTAGAATTATGTTTTAGCTGGAGATGCATCGTTTGTGCAAATTATCAACTACACACTAAGGAAATGCTGTTTTTGCAATTTAGACAATAAAATGTTCATTTTCTAATTTTAAGAAAGAAACTACTGGTTTATTTGTGTCTTGTTATGTATTTCTAGTATTGTACAAAATAAACTTAATTGGTTAAATAAAAAATCTGCAACCGGTGAAAATTTTTTAATCCAATTAATTGATTAATCGATTACTAAAATAATCATTAGTTATGGCCCAAAATTCAAGGAGACAATTTTTTTTCAATAAATTGAATTATTAGTATTTTTTTTCATGTATTTCTAATATTGTATAAAATAAGTTTAGCTGGTTCAACAAAAAGTCTGCAAAATGTGCCAATTTTCTTATGCAGTTAATTGATTAAACATCAGAAGAATTGATCACTAAGATAATTGTTAGTTGCAGTCCTATTTTTAATCAGACCAGATTACTCCAAGCAGTCATTTAGAAAAAAGAAAAAAAAAAAAAACTTGGAAAAATCATCTCAAACTGTTAGATCACTGCAAACAAATGAATCACCTACAAAGACATTTTACCCAGCGCTTCTTAACTCTGCACACCACCTTAACCACGTTAGCTACAAACAACAGGTATGTTAGTTCGGTGTTGCTACGAGCCTCAGTGAGCATCATTAATGAAGAGCAGCATCAGTGTGTTAGCTGGCTGATCAGTGGCGTGGCTCACCATAGTCTCGGAGCAGCGCCTGCGCCGGACGCTCACAGTCTGGGCTGGTGGCGTCCGTGCTGCCACCGCTGTTAAAGCTGATGCCACTGTTGGTGCGACTGTGACTCTGACTTCTCAGCGTCACATGGCTTCCATCTATGCTGCCCTGAAAAACGGGGGACGGCAGCCATCTTGACGAATGCAGTAGACTAGTTGTTGAAGAGA
The DNA here is from genome assembly GCF_003331165.1 of Xiphophorus hellerii. Taxonomy (NCBI): domain Eukaryota; kingdom Metazoa; phylum Chordata; class Actinopteri; order Cyprinodontiformes; family Poeciliidae; genus Xiphophorus; species Xiphophorus hellerii. The sequence goes on along the minus strand of NC_045672.1, from coordinate 1,519,106 downwards.
AAAAGAACGGGTCTGATCTGAGACTTACCGTTTCGGTCTGGGCTCCTATGGCCTCCAGCAGCGCAGAGTCTTGGACGATGTTAAGCATCGCGCCTGAGAAGGATGGAAAAAAAATAATAATAAACACACAAATAAAAATGTCAACAAGAGATAATTGTGTAGGTTAGCCATGTACATTGAAATAGGAAGGAGGTGATACCGAGGATTAGTTGCGTGTTGGTGGGATCGGTCTCGGTCTGCAGAGCTCCGATGAGGACGTTAACAAGACGCAGCCTCAGAGACAGGAAGGAGACGGGCTGGTCATGAGGCCAGCCATCCTCCTCGTTGAACTTTCCCTCCAACAGAACCTAAAGGACACAAACCAGCATTAGAGAATTTATTTGCATATGTTGAAGAACAATTTCTGCTAGCTTGTATAAAAACTAGGGCTGAAATGATTAATTGTGATGAGTTGATTACTGAAATAATCTTCAACTAATTGAGTAATTGTTAACCTGAGTATATGGATTCAAAAAAGGCCAACTGCTGAAAAAGCGTATTCAAAGCAGTAATTAAGTCAAAATTGTACAAAAAATAATATACATTTCCAATGAATAAAAAAGCTGTGCCAGAGAGAGCAGAGGGCAGAGTGTGGAGAGTTTACCTCAGATTTGATATTACCAAAGTGATGTGGCAGAGGCAGCATGGAAAGAAGGATATTAATGGAAGCTCTCCTCAAGTCTGTAGGATTTACATACATTTTGAATTTTGACAGCTCCCTAAAAAAAATACAAAAAAAACCCAGGATGAGAATATAAAATATCCCATAGCAACATTAAGAGTAAGATCAAAGGTAGATACAAACAGCTAGGCCTGTCACGATAAATGGTAAATCAATTAATCGTACGAGAAATTCAAACTATCGACGTCATTTTAATTATCGGCATTATTGTCTCTTCGGGCCTTTTTCTCTTTCTGCTGATGACACCGAATGAAAAAAGGCTCAACTCCAGTGCTCTCCACTGACCCCCCTTCCTCATTTAACTTAGTGTAATGCCCAGCGCACACGAGCTGTCGGCCGATTGTCGGCCAATTTTCAAAACCTGACAGACCACACATTACCCAACAGAAATCCTAGGTATAACGGTTCGATCCTGCCGTGTGGTGTCCAACAATGGGCACAAAATAATGGCCACAAGTCCAGTGAACTAATTTTAAAACCAGGCATTAATCAATGCTTTACTACAATCTACCTGCAATGCATGTGGCTAGTGTCAGTCCTGACTGAATGAAAATCATTATAACCTATTTACGTCACGTTAACGAAGAACAGCTGAAAAGTTACCGGGTTTATCAACTGCGGTAGCAATTTCGCTCCAACTCCTCCTCTTGTCATTTCTATATTCTTAGCATGTTGAGTAAACATTAATGTTGTTTCCACATATCATCTCCAATGTCAGCTGGACTTCGGGTTGGTCGTGTCAGCTGTTTGGGATTCCCTCTGTAATTTCCCCTCAGAAAGCGTGGAGGAGAATCCCCGCTTTCTGATTGGCTGCCTGTCACATTCAACAGGCTGCGTTAACCTCCCAGTCGGGGAAAACCCCTTATTTAGATCGGAGCAGCCACGATACCATAACATACCACACAATCTGTGAAAGACCAACGTTCTAAGATTGTCGTAAGGGGAAAAATAGCAGCAAAAAATCATGTAGTGTGAACTATTGCATCAGGTAGTCGGATGTGCCCATCTTCTCTATTTAAATCTAATTATTACTGAAGGGGAACATAGTATACAGACTACATAATCTGCACTCTTTTGGTTGAATGCAGTATTTATTTCCACTTTGGCTTTATGTTGTTTAGATTTTTTTGTTTAGAAATCGCATGCATTATTACGTCATTTCCACTAAATCAGTGTAAAAAGGTCTTCAAACAATATTATCATTTATCGCAATAATTTTTGAGACAATTAATCGTTGAGCAAAATTTTCTATCGTGACAGGCCTACAAACAGCAAATATTTTCTTGTGTAGAGTCTGACCTGTCTGGTACAATAGTCTCCAGAGCAGCAATGAAATAGGGCACCACCACATTGATGCCCTTCAGGTCGGTACAGAAAAGAGACGAAGAATTGAGGATGATAGAAGCCAGAACAGGTCTACAGATAAAATCAGAAATCTGGAGACCCTGAATCAGAACCATGTAGAACCTGCATAAAGAGGTGAAGAACAGCAGAACATCCTCCATTATGGATGCAAATATGCAAATGCATGTAAAGATTTTTGGACATCTGGACTGAAATAAATATGTTTTAGATTAAAATCCATAACATATGATGTCGTCAGAAGCATTAACCAGAAATGAGGCATCTTAGATTAAATGCAGAAGAGCACACTAAGGTGTAGTTTCTAATCTTAGGTCATTTGATTCTTGGAAAAAACTGAAAAATAGCAGTTTTAGTGATTTATTTACCACCACATTCTGATCCAGTTCAACCAAAATGTTAAGTAGACCAGGATACAAAGAGAGTAGTGAGGCAGAGCTCTTATAATTTAGTCCATAAACCAAAACTTAGTTTAATTTTTTTTTAGATAAGATATGATGTGGCTACATTTATTAAACGTCAATTGATTTTTTTTTTTTGTCCTTTAGGGAGAAGGACAAAACACAGAAATCTTCATATTTCTTTGCCGCACTATGATTTTAAAAATAAAATTATGAGAATAAAGTCCTAATATCACAGGAATAAAGAATAAACTTATTATAAAGAATAAAGTCATAATCATATGACAAAAACAGTCATATGACAATAAAGTAGAAATAACACAAGAATAACTGTTACTGGAATAAAGTTGTAATATTAGAAGAATTAAGTCGTAATTTGATAACACTTGCACAAAACAAAATTTAACTTAAAACAGTAATTTTATGACGTTCTTTTGGAAATATTATGTTCTTGTAATTTAAATAAAATCTCCTTATCTGGCCCAAACACTCCATCAAATCACACTTATACAAACCAAAGTAAAATCCTCCATAATCTTTCAAACTTGTTCAGACTGCATGTGAACGCAGCACACATTCACACTGAGGCATTTCCTCACCTCGACAGGTAAACAGGAAGAATATCCTCTCCGGTTTTTTTGCTACAAAAGATGCGGCAGAGCGTCCCGCAGGCCTCGGCTCGTCCTGCCTCGTAGCTTTCGGGGAACTCGTTGATGTCGAACAGTGGGTTGGGCACCATGGAGTCAGTGGACATCTGGGAACCTTTCCTCCTTAGCTCCAGGCCCATCTGAGTGGCTATCGCTGGGGCGAGCAGGAAGACAGGATATGAGAGGACCAGGGCAATGCGCTCATTCTTAAAAGCATGCAGCTATTAGAGACAGGCAAACACAAACAGATCTACTAAAGGTGAATGGAAAAAGCCATCCGTACAAATCCAACGCATCAAAGCAAATAAAAAGAAGACATTTATTGAGATAAGAGAAGGAAAAACAGACTACACTGACTCCAAACAGACACTCCTCTTTAAAAGCATTCAAGAAGAAAAACCTGACACAAAGAGTTTGCCATACGAGCTGCACCTCTGTGTGTTACATGTAGTGTAAGTCATGGTAAACTGGGTCATTCAAAGTGGCAAAGCAAAATCCCTGTGTCAGCTTTTTGTGATGTCGCAGTTAACATGGCAGTCACCTGAAATACAGATCATTCACTTCATGCACCGAGGCAACAAGTCAATAAAAAAAAAAAAAGATCACAACTCAAACTGAACACATTTAAAACTAAAACAAAACATTAATGCAGAAGTAGAGGGAGGGTCTGAAACACAATAATAGATTAGCATGACTCAAACAAAGAGAAAAAACTGAAATGGGGAAATGGTGTCAACAAACTGGCAACATTATGGTTGAGACAAATGGTCAGTAGATGAAATCCATTTCATCACCTTTGGAAAAGCGCTGAACAAACGCTGGTGGTCTTTTTTAACTTATATATACTGTATCTATCTATCTATCTATCTATCTATATACAGTACAGACCAAAAGTTTGGACACACCTTTTCATTCAAAGAGTTTTCTTTATTTTCATGACTATGAAAATTGTAGATTCACACTGAAGGCATCAAAACTATGAATGAACATGTGGAATTATATACTTAACAAAAATGTGTGAAACAACTGAAAATATGTCTTATATTCTAGGTTCTTCAAAGTAGCCACCTTTTGCTTTGATTACTGCTTCGCACACTCTTGGCATTCTCTTGATGAGCTTCAAGAGGAAGTCACCAGAAATGGTCTTCCAACAGTCTTGAAGGAGTTCCCAGCTTAGCACTTGTTGGCCCTTTTGCCTTCACTCTGCGGTCCAGCTCACCCCAAACCATCTCGATTGGGTTCAGGTCCGGTGACTGTGGAGGCCAGGTCATCTGGCGCAGCACCCCATCACTCTCCTTCTTGGTCAAATAGCCCTTACACAGCCTGGAGGTGTGTTTGGGGTCATTGTCCTGTTGAAAAATAATGATGGTCCAACTAAACGCAAACCGGATGAAATGGCATGCCTCTGCAAGATGCTGTGGTAGCCATGCTGGTTCAGTATGCCTTCAATTTTGAATAAATCCCCAACAGTGTCACCAGCAAAGAACCCCCACACCATCACACCTCCTCCTCCAAGCTTCACAGTGGGAACCAGGCATGTAGAGTCCATCCGTTCACCTTTTCTGCATCGCACAAAGACACGGTGGTTGGAACCAAAGATCTCAAATTTGGACTCATCAGACCAAAGCACAGATTTCTACTGGTCTAATGTCCATTCCTTGTGTTCTTTAGCCCAAACAAGTCTCTTCTGCTTGTTGCCTGTCCTTAGCAGTGGTTTCCTAGCAGCTATTCTACCATGAAGGCCTGATTCACACAGTCTCCTCTTAACAGTTGTTCTAGAGATGTGTCTGCTGCTAGAACTCTGTGTGGCATTGACCTGGTCTCTAATCTGAGCTGCTGTTAACCTGCGATTTCTGAGGCTGGTGACTCAGATGAACTTATCCTCCGCAGCAGAGGATCTTGGTCTTCCTTTCCTGGGGCGGTCCTCATGTGAGCCAGTTTCTTTGTAGCGCTTGATGGTTTTTGCGACTGCACTTGGGGACACTTTCAAAGTTTTCCCAATTTTTCGGACTGACTGACCTTCATTTCTTAAAGTACTGATGGCCACTCGTTTTTCTTTACTTAGCTGCTTTTTTCTTGCCATAATACAAATTCTAACAGTCTATTCAGTAGGACTATCAGCTGTGTATCCACCTGACTTCTGCGCAACACAACTGATGGTCCCAACCCCATTTATAAGGCAAGAAATCCCACTTATTAACCTGACAGGGCACACCTGTGAAGTGAAAACCATTTCAGGTGACTACCTCTTGAAGCTCATCAAGAAAATGCAGAGTGTGTGCAAAGCAGTAATCACAGCAAAAGATTGATACTTTGAAGAAACTAGAATATAAGGGGTATTTTCAGTTGTTTTACACTTTTTTGTTTAGTGCATATTTCCACATGTGTTATTCATAGTTTTGATGCCTCCAGTGTGAATCTACAATGTCAATAGTCATGAAAATAAAGGAAACTCATTGAATTAAAGGTGTGTCCAAACTTTTGTACTGTATATATATTTATATATATATACAGTACAATTCAAGGAGTGGGGGGGCATGAAACCATGGTGGTAATGACAATGGTCATGAGAAATTCAACTGAAAAGCAGGAAGATTTGTCAAGAAACGCAAATCAAGTGAGGAAAAGAAGCTGCTGTTCCTACTTACAAGATTTATAAGAAAGGAGAATTTGGATAAAAGAGGCTGCAAGATAACAGAAATAGTGAAGAGAGACAAAAATCAAAGCAGATCCGATATTTTGGGATCAATTCATTGTATTTTTTAGTTGTTGTGTTTGATACATGACTTTTGACCCACTGAAAGTATTGGACAGTATATCAGACATGGCAGACACGTGCAGGACATTACACCAAAAAGAAGAGATAAGGAGAACCAATGATGAGCCAAATTACTTAGTAAAACTAAAAGCAGTAAGTGCTTTTGAGGATTTTTAACAGAGAACATCACTGTAAACCAAATCCGTAGAATATAGTTGTAGCGTTAGCCAGGTTTAGATTAGCTGTCTGATGCAAAATGGATCAGGATCAGATAATAATCTCATCTGTGGCCGCTTCTAACCAAGCCCTCCACACACAGAAAACAACAAAGATTCAAAGACACGGTGACAGAAAGAAAACAAACCCCAACAACTCACGATGAAACAGAACACCACCACAACAGAAAAAATAAATGCACTAATGAACAGCAACATAACACGCAGAGTGGCACCATGCAATCAGCTGAAAGTGCCGCAGCCCGCCGGCTCCCTGCTTACCGGTCATGCTGGGGTCCCGGCTCAGGCCGCTGTGCAGCTTGCAGTGAACAAGAGAGGCGTCAAAAAGCCACTGGCCAAACAGGTTGAGGATGCTGTTGACCTTTGGCCTCGCGGGGGCCGGCAGGGGCCGGGCCTCCCAGCTGCTCTGGTTGGGGCTGGACAGCAGAGTGGGGGAGGATGATGGCTGCTGCTGCTGCTGGGACGCTTTGGCTGGCTGGCTGCTGCTGCTCTGCAAGGGGCAAACCGCACATTCATTTTTAAAACATACACTTCTCTGGATTAAAACAACAATCAGGATACACATAGTCTTATTAATACAACGGTGTATTAGGGTCATTGTAGATAGATTTTTTTTTTAAAAAGGGAAAGTTAATTTATTCCCAAAAACTTTAGACAAAAGTTACCATACACCTTCATCTTTTCACCTTTAAGGTTACAACCAAAAACTTCAGAGATTGTGATTTTGTAATATGGACAAGGAGTCCTTCATAACTGTGAAGTTGAAGTGAAATTAGATCCAAGTCTGAAAACTGGAGTGAATTTCTGTTCATCCACTCAGTTAATGTTATGCAAACACATTTCTAGGAGACTAACATCTTAGAAGAACTGTTGCTCCAACATTCTAGCATCTTTATAAAACCCTCTGAGCAATGTACCAACTCCAACACACACACACACATGCCCACGCACACCCACGCAATAAAGCGAATATTGCAGACTGTGTGATTAAATAGATTTTGCATCTTATCTGAAGAGTTTTTGTTTCTTAACTTTCATGTAAAGTTAAGAAATATTACATTAATCCCAACAAATTATCACATATACTTTTTGAGAATCAATAATTTGTTAATTTTGTAAAACATATAATTGAAATAAATAAATCACAGGGCCACAGGTTTACGGAGCTCGCTGATGTGTAACATAATCATTTTGGTTGATCTGTCACTTTTTCTTCAGCTGTTTCACTTTATTGTATAAAGAAATTGGACTTTATTTGTTCCAGAATGAAAAGCCGGTAAGAATAAAAGATGAATAGCACTCATACAGCTTAATGTCAGAAATCAGAGACGCACAGGGTCACAAACTTTAAAGATAGCCACTCGCTGCTTATTGTTTCACACTCTTACCTTTTCAAGAAGTCAGGTTTTGACCTTTGAACTTGAAGTTTCAGAATCTCGATTATAAACCTTTCTATTGAAACTCTGGCTCAATGTACAGGGTTACATCCCGCTCAAATCTCAAATCTACTGCAGCCTCTAACAACTTTTTTCCAGGACAGTTTTTATAATTCAAAATTATTTACAAGTCGAGTAAATTCAGATTTAGATGGCCGTTTCAGAGAGGAGAGGGATTTCATTATTTTTTTGTTTTTTAAATCTAGTTTTATTCATATTTTAACAAAGTAAGTTTGCTATAAATGATTTATATTGCTGACCAGATTTTTGATGAAGTGTGTTTTGATGAAGTGTGCTCTTTTCTAACATTTAGCTCCCTTCACAGTTTCTCCTTCAGATTCAAGCAGAAACTCAAAAACTGGGAACTCAAAAACATTAATACTACTTCAAGTCACAGGAAACATGTCGGAAAAACAAAATTAAAATATTCACAACCAACTCTTCAAAGGGTATGAATAATTTGGGGCTTAACAGAATCTCTATCCATTGTCCTATCAAGTTTGTCCTCTGAATTCTTTAAAATACAAACTTGTATACAGATAAATGATAAAAACAACTTTGTGGTAGTCGAACTAAAACATTTGTAAGATACCAACAGCAACATGCTATTTAAAACATGTAAGACGTGCTCTCATATGAAACTCCAAACCTTCATTTCTAAACTGTAACCAAAAAGTGCTGCAGCTTCTCCAACAGACCTGAACCAAACGATCAGCTCATCATGAGGCCTCCTCTAGTTAGAGTTTAGACTGGGTCTAAAAAACAGAAAATCAGACCTGACCCAGCCCGATCCTGATCAGGCTAATTAACTTTATTCATAGCCTAAAGTAACCCAACATATTTTACTTGTGACTCTACCGCTTTCATTTTTAGACTATTTGAGTAAGCAGTGCATCTTCTCCTGTTTCTAGCTTTTGTTTAGCATCTTCCAGCTCCATCTAGTCTCCTGTTGTAATGGCAGAGTGAAAAAAGGTCAAATCATTTGGGACACCCCTAGAGTAACTCAACTGTACGTTATGGCCGTGTGTAACAGTCAGACTTACAGTTGAGCTCTTGCTGGTGGTTTTCGTGACCACCGCATGCCGCTGTTTGCGGCTGTGTGGGGGTGTAGTGTTGGCGATGGAGGGGGGCGGAGACATACTCAATCTGTTCACTGGGGTGGGCGGGGCACTGTCCGCCCGGGGACGTGATATACCTGTGAATAAAAAGGCAGCGTCACCATGGAGGCAAAACCTGTTCACCCTCTAATCAGCATTCAGGCAAATGATGAGAAAAGAGAAAATGATTTGGGATAAGAGATTTAATCAAAGCCCATCTTCATTGGTAAACATGCGTTAGAACGGTTAGATGTGAATCACCAAGATTGGAAATGCACTGATAATGATTGACACTTTGAGACCGAAGTAGTCCCCTGTTGATGATCTGATAGTTTAGTCTATCTGTGAGCTACAGTTTGCTTAGCAGTAAAACCTACAGTTCTTAAAGTTCCAGTGTGCAACGTTAAGGCCAATCTAGGTGCAAAAATGCTATATATATTATAAAAATGAACATGAAGGTCAATATTTTGCTTTAAAATAAGATAATCAAATCACTCTCTTTTGTACTAGAGCAGCCCAGAAAGCTCTAAGCTTCAGAGCAACTATATTCAATTTTGGTGGTCATTTTATTCATTTATTTTTATTGCTACATCCTACACACTGGACCTTTAACACGATCACAGCAAAAAACAAACCACATGTCCATCATGTCTCATTAAATGATGCGTCAGCTGATGAGTGTACCATGAGAGAGCGGCAGGGGACAAAAAGAGAATGCCCTCTCGCGTGCGTCTCTCTTTTCAACAGAGACACCTACAGTGTGAAGAGAAAAGTACATGCTGACATGTTTCTCCTGAAATGTGGCTGACATTGTTTAGAACCCTCCATCTTCATCTCACCGAGAGGTTCTGACAAAATCAGAAAAAGGAAGGCGCAAAAAAATTCAATGCACAGATTTACTTTCGTGATCAAAATAAAGTCAATGTTTTGGTCTGTTTGTTCTTTCCATGCTTAGCTTTCCATAAAACCACTTTTGCTCAGTGTAATGTAGTGTTTGCTGTTCTGTTCAATATAACTTTGAATTTTAAAACATGTTGGTATGAAAGAAAGTCAACCAATTTTTCAAAGTGGTTTAAAGACAATTATGCTTTTGGGAAAAAAATGGCAAGTTACCACTGCTGGGCAAACTTCTGCTGCTCAGCTAAAGACCGGCTTCCCCTTTTCACATTTCCTCTTTTTCCCCAATAACTTTATTTCAAAAAAGAAACAAAATAAAAGACAGTGAAGAACCGAATGTCATAAATACCATGCCTAAGGTTATTATAGAACGTGTCAATTTTCATGTCAAATTAAATTGGTGCTTGCAGGGGTTGCAGTCTTTCAAGGGCAGATATCATTTGAATTGAAGTTAGCATTTAGCATTAGCATAAATAGCATAAATACTGTGTTGCTTCAGCGTTAGCAGAACGTATGTTTATGGTTAGTGCTTTAGGGTTGGAATAACTGACTTCAGTTAACGCTGCAAACCACTGCAAGTTACTATGGTAACACCTCACCAATTTTTCTTCTTGTTTTTTTAATAATGCTGTCTCTTATCCACTGCTACTAGTGTCAACATAATGAGGGTTTACTAAAAATATTAATGTAAGTTTCTACTGCAATATGATATGTAAGAATCTGTGTGTAATGACAGCCACATCTTACACTAATAAAGAATGATCCACACATTTCCACTGTTAAGAACTGTGTTCCTTTATAATGTTTAGCTGACATTTTTTGGCCTTTGTCGATGTCATATCTGCTTCAATGTGAGCCATTTGTCTGTGCATCCTCTTACCTAGGAATGCATCCACGAGGCAGCTGATGCCCCTCATGGCCCTGAAGAAGATCTGGGGTAGCTGTTTCAAACACGGGTGCAGAACTACTTCATGAGGAATCCCACTGGAGATCAAAAACTGCTCTTGAAACTTTGGAGTGGTGCTCACTATAGCCGGATTGCTCAAATCCACCGGGTTGCTGGAAATAAACGAGATGTGAGGCATCCTCAAGATTAGGTACACAGTTTACAGATCCCAATAAAAAAAAAAAACCCAACTGAACATGTAACGAGTGAGACAATGACTGTATGAGGAGGAATGAACTAAAAGGCAGGAGGACAGTTGGATTCACTCAGAGTTAAAAGGTTAAACTATTCATGTTTAAACATTTTTAGAGGAACTAACTTTCACTTCCCCTTAAAAACAGACCAACATCCAGATCAGGTAGAGCTGTCATTTTTCTAGATGAATGAAAATATACAGAGGAGATAAAATGCACCCGATCATGTGAAGAAAGCGATACCACGTCTGTGCCACACAGTCGTTGTCCATTTCTACGGGAATCAAGTTGGCATCTTCATCTGGAACTTTAAAAGGTGGGAAGGATGGTCCGTGAGTAAAGCGCAGCAGCCTGGATTGTGAAATAAAAATATGCATTTTTTAACAGTAGATAAATAATAATAAACTACACAAACTCATTCTATTGCTTGCCTCTTAGTCCTACCTTGAAGTCAGAGCGCAAGCTACTCTGCTCCACTGCTCTACAACAGGAGGATGATGTCTCCAGTTGGACAGCATTTCCCTTGCGGTCTTCCAATATGGCGGCGTGGGAAAGCAGCGGGCGCATGCAAGAAGCCACACCTCAAACAGAACTGCCATCAGCTTCTCTGCCAGTTTCTCTGCTACGCCCACTGAAAGGAAGAAGCAAAACTAAGTTACGGTTTGTGTTCACAAGGAACAAATGAATGAAGACTGATGGGTATTTTCTCAACCTATATAAAAAGAACCACAGACAACGTTACTGAGTTTTCAACCAAATTCTTGCAAGAATTGAGAAGGCACAGAGGATCATCTCCTACAAGCCGATCTCCTTGCATTCTGCCATCCTGCTGCAGAACTTGTCTTTTTATTAGCAGAGAAGGGGAGTGAATGGAATGTGGGGGAGTGTTCTTAACAAAACAGGATAAACAGAACTAAACTCTACACACAGACAGTTTTACAACTAAGGAGTATCTCAGGAAAGCCCCCTAAAGAACCCTAATAAAAACATGCGTGAGTTCAAGGAAAGGTCTTACACACAGTTTATCAAGTTCCTCCTCTCTGGGGTGAGAACACTAAACCTTAAAACTAAACAACAACTAGTAATATAAAACTACTAATGTAAGAAAGATAACAAAACATAATAATTCTAACAAAGATGCTGGAGCGCAGCTTACCGCCAACCGATGGAGGAGCAAGCAAGGTATCGTTGATGCGTAGCAGGAAGAGCAGCAGCACCTCCCAGGTTTCCCTCACCATAGAGACAGACTCTCGTGCCAGCTTCTGGACTGCTGTCAGAACCTGCTGGCAGAGCCTGATGTGGTTCAGACTGTGCTGCTCAGGCCTGCGAGCAGAAACACACAAATCAAATTATTAGCAAGGAAGCACCGATCCACTTTTTTCACTCCCGATACCAATACTTGAGGTTTAGTATCGGTCGATACCGATCCAAAACAGAGAAACAAGTGAAGTCACTTAAATGAATGAATGTACTGAATTACTAATTCATTTAATAACTCTGCACCAATACAGCACATTGAAACACACCAACAGCTTCACCAGCTAACATGGAAAAACAACAACTGTTCAGTAGCTGCAATTAGGAGTAAAACAGCCAATGGAAAATAAATGATAAAGAAAATGAAACTAACCAAAACAATAGATTTACTATCTTGGTCAAACATGTAAAAATAAACTGCAACAAATTTTCTTTCAAATGGTTCAGAAAGAGCAATTATAAATTCTAAACACAACGTAAAATAAATAATAAAGCATGACATCACACAGAGCACAAAGCATAGAACTAGACTGATTAGATCAGCCTTATGGATTGGGTACACAGTCACTGATATCCCATCTAGAATTGTTTTCAATATCGGCACCAGTACAGATATAGATATCAGATCGCTGCAAATCTAAATATTAGCTCATCTACGAATGACTAATTAATAAAGCTCAATAATCTAGGTAAAGACAGTTGTTACTGGGCAAAGATTAAATAATTACATTAAATGAGGAAAACTGAGGCGGGTGCATACCTTGGCACAAATACATTGTAGAGATGTCGCAGGATGGTTTGGACGTACATATTGGGTTCCTTCACCACAGGCTGGGGCATGGAGTCCCTGGGTGACACCAGCGCCATCATCCAGTCTGTGTACACATCCACACACAGCTTGACAGTGTCACCCTCTAAGGGCAGGGTCAGGCCGTAACACAGCACCTCCATGGTCCACTTCACCTGGGAAGAAGAGGGTTTCCAGATATCAGTCACATGGGGTTTTTCCAACTAGTCTTTAAAATACTTCTGTTAGTTTATAAATCACTAAACAGCTTAACACCATTAAACATGTTTAATCATGTCACCACCCAGACCAATCAGGTCTTCTGGTTCTGGTTCTGCTCTGCCTCAGAACCAGAACTAAAAATAGAGAAGAAGCATTCAGCTTCTATGCACCCCAGATCTGGAACAAACTTCCAGAAAAGTGAAAAACAGCTGAAGCATTGAGTGCCTTTAAATCAAAACCCAGCTGCTTAGTTGCCTTTGGTTTATAATAATTGGAACATTGATCAATATATTTGATGTATATTCACTCAATGATTTTGATGGTGGCATTTGACTAAATCTGTTTGTTTCATAATTAGTTACCGTTTATTTTTATGGTTTAAAGCACTTTGAACTGGCTTGTTGCTCAAATGTTCTTCACAAATCAACTTGACATCATTAGAAGATAGAACAAAATCATTAGAAGAAAGAACAAAATCTGTTCATTTCTGGGATCATTAATGCTTCTGACATAATAATAAAAACCAATGTGAGAAGTCAGAGGAAGAAACTATTTAAAGGGAAACTATTTTCTACAAGGCAATGCTACCTGTTTATTAAACCTGCTACAAAAGAGGCCTGACTTCAGAGGTATTGATTATTTTGCTCTTTTTGTCATTTCCGACATTGCATATTTTGCTTGAGCCATAGATGACTTTTCTGATAATGAAAGGAACTGACAGCTGGTACTATCAAAGAAAAAAGAATCTTAAAAAGGTTTTCTTGATTTGAATTGCATATTTGAGAATCAGTTTCAAGATTCCCAAGATTGGCTCAAGTCAAAGATAACCTTCAGAAAAACAACAATAATGCAAGCAGTTTGAGAGGCATTTTATTTAAACAAACACTGACTCACAAACTGTTCCCTTCTGGAGATACAGAAGAGACATTTGCTGCACTTCACTCACTCATCAATCACTCATATGAATAACTGCTAAGAAAGTATCTCTAAATTAACGGCATGAGAGTCTGAGATGATTTAAGCTAATGGAGTTTAAATGGTCTGTAAGAGCAGGAGGGAAACAATATCACCTCAGTTTTTATCCACACACTATTATCTCATCAACGACATTATGAAAAATAAAAATAAAAGGACCTAGCAAATTACAACCGATTGTCCCAGAAGTTAGATATACGCTCTCTAAACAAAGGGAACCAATGTAAAGGAAACTGTTAGACTGAAGATGAACAAACACCAGCATGAGTAGAAATTAGTTGGACCTTCTTATTAAATTAGATTTTTCTTGCATCCCTGTATCTTTGTTGCTCCAATTGGACAAAAAAAATACTGAAGTGCAACATAAAATAAAAAAATAACCTAAGGTGAAGGTTATTATGAAGCCTTAGAACAACCTTAGAAATCTGAACAGATTTTAAGATTAAAACTAGAGAAACAGATCAAGTCCTAATACTAACAATTATCTGATTTTAACTAAACTCAAAACAAAATGTATCAAAGACAATGCAATTTGACTAGCATTGTTTTTCTTTTTCTTCTTTTTTTTTTGCTTTTTGACCTACTGATCCCCTCCCAGAGATGATCAAGGGAAATTTTCCTGTTTGTCTCATTGGAGCAGCTCTAATTATAATAAAGTTAGGACACAGACAGGCTGATGTAAGAAAACTATTTTTTCAGTTTAGAAAGTAAAAAAAAGACTATCAGTATTTCCCTAATTTCACTATAAGTTGTATTGTTTAAGGAGTTACTTGTAGTGACTCCTACTGAATCACAAAACATACATTTACGAGAGAGAGAGAGAGAGAGAGAGAGAGAGTGTTTAAAAGGTGAGCAGATTTTTAGAAATAAAAGGCCATGAGTGACTGCTGAGTGTTTCCCAGAGCTGCCAGCTTTCTCACCTCTTTGTCTGATTTGAGGATGTTTTCTGTGGCCACAGGGCTCACTGCCGTGCCCAGAGGCTTGACCACTGCATTTGCCACCTCTGTGCCCACACTGGGAGGGTAGGTGTGCAGGACGCTGAGGTGACCCTGGTCGCTCTGCACCACCAGCTGCAGCGAGCGCCACTCGGAGTACATGCTGCTGGCGTCTGGTCCTCTTGCCTCACACCTCCTGCCTCCCGCCTGCAGACACACAGGCCAGCTGTAGCAGACACACTACTAGGCTTATTATTTAGTTACTGATCCACCACAGCGGTTTAAATAATACTTTTCTCTGAGTTGATATTACTCTTAAATTAAAAATTTTAGGATTGAGCAAAACTGGATGCAAACAAGCAGGATCAAACTTATGGCATAAGATATGAAGAAATAGCGGTTTCCTAAAAACCAAAGTCTTTGGCACACCCTAACCAAATGCAAAGCACCACGGGTGTGTGTAAAAGTCTATAGTCACCCCTTCATGTCTCCCTTTCCTGTAAACATGATATGTCAGTCAGTCCGGATGTTAATGCTGTTATTTTACTTCTCACTTTCTACTAAAAACAGTTCAGCACCTATAAAAAAAACAACGTGTCTGTTTACTTTAGAAAGAACAGTGGCCAAATGATCACTGTCAAAAACCCAGGATAGTTACCAAGCACAGGAATCACAACCAGGAAACGGATCTTCCACCGAGCAGCTTGTTAGCTTTAGCCAGCATCAAAAAATCTTCCTCATCTTACAAATGGCTTTAGCTGAAGTTAGCATGCATGTGCTTTGCTTAAATGTTGCAAGACCGTTTTCCTGAACGTATTAAAAAGATAACATCAAAGTCCAGCAGTTCTCGTTACAAACATATCACTAAATTGAAACTACGTTGTAGTTGTCCGAAGCTAGCCTTGATAACGTTCGCTGCGTTAGCCTCTTCGTTGACATTAGCTTGCTGTCGTTTCTGCAAGCTAACTTTGCAATGGCGCTAACGTTTGCTCATTAGCTGAGTAATTGTTGTCTGTTTTACCTGGACCAGCTGGGGATGTTGTCATAACAGGCCTCAGAAACTCGCTGTTTGTGCTTTCCGTGTAGCGCCCCGCTCTAAACCATAACAGCCTCCATCTTCGCAATGTCAGGGCTCGGATATTGCAGCTTTGACTGGTCTAACGCGAAGAAGGATCCGGTGTGTGGTTAACGCCCCCTAACGGTTATTGCCGGTAATTACGTCCTAGAAATTGAGCCAATGATAGATCTTTTGCATTGTTTTCCTTTCTCCAAAATACAACACTATATACAGCACCGCTTTAATAAGCTTTGAGTTCTTGGTTACCTTTTTTACTTCTTCTCTGATTACCCCAGGCCAGATATAGGGAGCCAAACATACCCGTTTCTGGGATCTACATAGCCCAGTGCATTCTGGGATGTTTATGTTTCATGGATGTCTTCATTGCAATGTTTCCGCTCTTATACACACCACAAGCTCAGCTGCATTTGACACAGGTGAACTCCAGTCAAGTTGTAGTGATATCTGAAGAATAATCAGTGAAAATCAGACACACTTGAGCTCAATTTTGAGTATCAAAGCCACAGCTGTAAATACAAATCAAGAAAATTATGGACAACCCTCAGCATCCTCTTCACAAGACTGACAGAAAAACAGTGTCTTCAGTCAGAGGTTTTTTCAAGTTAGTTGTTATACAAACAGCTACAGGAGCTCTGTCTTGCCCATCATCACCATCAGCAATAACTCTTTGAAGAACCTTGAATTAACATGAACACAGCAACATTTAATTTCCTTTTGGGATAAATAAACTATTTTTGAATTTGAATATGTACTTATATTTAAATGCATATAATTTCATATCTGTATTGCAAAACTGACTAAAAGCATGCTTTCTTTTTGTCATTTTATGTGGAGAATCTTTAAAGAGGCAGTTTTATGTATTGACTTATTTGAGCTTTTCATCATGTTTAAATGTTATTCCCTCATCAAAGAGACTCCTAGAGTTTTGTTTTGATTCTTTCATACATGTTTGAGAAAAGATTTAATCTCCATGGATGGATGGGAGCAGCAAAATGAATTAAGAGGTGTATGCATTACAAAACACAGATTCAGTACGTAAAAGAAAAGATACAACAAGACCTAGAATAACGACAATGTAGTATGATATGAGACAGTGGGTTATTAATGATACAACATTTAGAATTTAGGAGGGAAAACCATTAAGAGAATTGGTCATAAGAACATTATTAATAAACTCTTAATAAACTATTTTTTCCATTTTATTTTAAGATGTGTTGCGCTGTGATTTTTTTTTATAACATCAACAACCACCTTGGATAGAAGTATCTGAGTAAACATCTACTGGTTATTTTTTGGGCTGTGCTAAAGACAGTACCTTTACTCTAATTAAAATACTATAAAAATGACATATAAAAAATAATAAAAAAATTGCTAAATAAATTTTTAAAAAATAAGCCAAAGGTTTCCCATTTGACCTAAATCTAGAATTCTTTTGTTCAGATTAGCTCGGCTAACATTTTACTATTACAAAATAGGATTAATTATAAATGATTTTTCAAACCTTTAATAGAAAGAATGAAGACAGAGCTAGTGAAAAAGTAAAGAAAATGAAACTTTGGATGGTAGAAACCGGAGCAAAATTGGGAAAACGATTATCTTTGTAATACCAGGAATCATTTTAACCTATTTATGGAACCAGTTAAGAGTCAAAAATATATTTTTGCCTCCCTTTGGGAGAAGTTCCTACTTATGCCACATCATTCTCAAGTGTCCACACAGATAAATTTTAAAAAGTGGTAATTGTAAACTCTTGCTAGAAAGAGAATAAATTATCATTCCCAATCTTGTCTAGGATAGGCTTAGCGAGTCCTCACTTGTAAAGTTGTGTTACCTTGTAAAATTTTTGTAAGCTTATAAACAGATATGTTCGATCCGTTGTAATACTCGACATTAAGTATTTAACCTATTTTACAACATTAAGAATGGACAGCAGCATTCATATACATGTTTTAAGTAAGTTTATTGAAACCTTGTATGAGGTTTTAAATGGAAAACAACAAAAAAATAAATGTAGGGAAAAATCTGCAGAAAGCCAGTACACGACTTTACAGTAGGGGGCAGCAAACACAAGCTGTAAAACAGTAACAGTCAAAAAACATAAACTGAAGCTCCATATAGACTCAAAGTTGTTAGTTCCTATAAGGTTCTCGATAAATAAATATGAATTATAGACCAATATATAGACAGCAACTCAATGTGACTTTTAGTTGCACACATCTGTTTCATATGCTGCATCTGTCTGGTTCCAGAGTGTGTGAATGTTTTGTGTTTAAAGCTCAAAGCAATGCAAAAGATTCTGTTATTCAGAACTTCACTTTTACGTGACCCTGCTGCACTCCCCAGAGTACATACAAGCATTCAATGAAAGTCTTAAAGCATGTGTTGAGCAAGAAAAGTGATTTAAGTACAACATTATTTGTAGTAAATGTGTATCAGATGTTCCCATGGTGTTAAGAGTTATAAAAGAAAATGCAGATTTGGACACATGGTGTGCATATGTTGTAAAGCTCTTCTGCAAAACATCCCAGAGAAGCCATCAGCATTCCCAGCCTCCCCTGCTCTGGGTCTTCAAAAACAGGCCGCTGAAATATTCCACATTGCTAGCTTGGGTCATTTGATCAAAGAAATTTAGATAATCTACGGGTGACAAACAGATCGGACAGTAATAAAGACAGATAATACTTTTCTTTGAATTTGAGATGTTTTGCAGTCAGTATGTGCGGCAGGTTTATGAAGTGCCTGCTCCATGAGCCAAATCACATCTCTTCTGGATCATGTCCACAGAGGGGGAGAGGTACTTTGAAGAATTATGGAAGGCAGTCAGCATTCTTTCCCATTATCCTCCCTCTTTCTTTGGTAAGGTGCACGTTTGACGCAAGGCTGCTACGACTGGAAGCCGTATCCCCAAGCATCTGAGAGGAGAAAGAGAAACATTTGCAACCGATTGGGATCATATTTAAACGCCACGTAGATAAAAAAAAAAAAAAGCAGTGCTGCTTTTTTGGTTTGGTTTTGCATGTAAAGGCGATCATAATTCAAATAATCATCAAGGGGAAAAAAAAAACAATTTTTCCTACATGCTGACAGCTTTAATTTACATGGTTGTTTAGATGTACAAATATGTCTAAGTTATTGTCATTTGAGGGAGAATTACTCCCTCAAGTGATTATATTTTGTATATACTGTATATAGGTATAGCTATATAATTTATCTGTTTATTTTTTTATTATAATTATTTTGCTTCCACTTTCACAATGCACTAGTTTATTTTCGGTCTTTCATATGTCACACTTGTCACATTACTAATTTCATAACCCAAATGACCTTTGTCCTTCTGGACTCACCTGAGTGAAACTGTGCTGTGCAACACAGTCCATCCCCCCTTGCCGTTCGATAAATGGGAGACACACAAACTCTGGCATAAGGGGGGAGGTGTGTGAGGCGCGTCGACAGAGAATCGGGTGGAAGGTAAAGGGAGGAGCGTTGGTTGGTGGCTGAGCTTTGCTGCCCCTCCCAGGTGAGCCAGTAGCCCCTCAGACCAGCTGTGCTGCCCCTCCAGTCCACCTGCACTGAAGCACTTCCCACGGTGGTGAGCTGGAGGTCATCCAGGGCTGGAGTCACTGGGCACAGAAAGCTCCTAGCAGTTAGTCAGGCTTTATACCGAAAAGATTGGAGAAGTCGAAAAACAGAAGGCAGCAATTTTGAGACTAAACTTGAGACTGCAGTATGAGGATATGAAGGATAGTCTGAACTAAATTTGATAAAATAGGAATTTCTATTCATAAAAGTATTATTAATAATAGTCAAAGCTATTATTAATAATCTGTACCAGAGACCATGAGAAAACTCAATCCCAAACTCAAACTCTTCTCAATGCTCACCTTCTTGTGTGCAAACTTTAACTGACATCGATTTCTGCTTTCCTGAGGCATGCCGGGCAGTCACTGTGACCAGGTATGTTGTCCCTGGCTGGAGGTTTCTCAGCAGGGTGGAGTTCTGTGTTCGGCCCACTGTGACGGTCTGGAGATTGCCCCTGGGCAGGGTGGAGTACTCAATGTAGTAACTCGTGACAGTGTCTGGTTGAAGAGGGCCCCAGCTCACCCGAACACTGGTCTCCCCAGACTCAGAAATTGTTA
Source organism: Xiphophorus hellerii (assembly GCF_003331165.1). Lineage (NCBI taxonomy): Eukaryota > Metazoa > Chordata > Actinopteri > Cyprinodontiformes > Poeciliidae > Xiphophorus > Xiphophorus hellerii. The sequence continues at coordinate 1,499,021 of NC_045672.1, read as the reverse complement.
CAACAGCTGGACTCTCAACCACTACAAGAATAAAATAAAAAAATGATCATGGTAGACACATTTTTTCAAAGGTAAGAAATACTGACTGATGTCCAAAAAACGTTCTAAGGATGTTTTCACACCAGATAGTCCAGAAGACTCGGTTCTATTGAGGTCAAAAATCACAATATTTGTTACATTTTTAGCTGATTTGGTTTTCTTTCACACAGCACTGAGTCAAACGATCCGAACCTTTGAAAAACCTGTTACCCTCCTTGCCTGTGGGGGTGCTGCACCAAGAATCAAAGAAGGAAAAGACACAAAGATCTCAGACGAAGACATGAGCTCAATTTCCTTCTTCACAAGATTTAAACAAAAATAGAACAGTCTCAGAGCGTCAGATTTTAGCAGTTGAAAGGCTTCTTTTTAGTAAAAGATATCAAACATTTCTCCCTCTAGCATTTGTTTTGGTTATATTTTCCCAGAATACCCTACACTATAGTTCGCTTCCTGCTTTTGGAGCGGTTTTGAACCAGAGACAAAGGTTTTTAGGCAGACCAGAGTCAGTTTTTTTGGTCCGTGTTTGAGTTCGATTGCGCAGTTGGTTCCCCAAACAAACCGTTTGGACAAGAGTTAAGTTAAAGCTGACTAAACAGAGCTGGTGTGAAGGCACCCTTAGCTCAACAGTAGCAGAAAATAACAGTGCACGTTTCTGGACACAGTCTGGGAAACAATCTAACCTGGCTTTGTTGTGAAGGTGGTGGAGAGTGTGTTAAATGTTATTTCGTTAGACTCTGGAATCAGGCTGACAGAATAGGTGGTGTCTGGCTTTAGGTCAGTCAGTCTGAGGCTATTCAGCTGCGTGGACTGGATCAGTCTCTGGTACTGGTTTCCACCGGTGCTCGGACTGGTCCCTGATCCGCCGCCGCCACCACTGCCTCCAGTTGAAACTTCACCAAAGCGAATCTCGTAGTGGCCCGTCAGACCAGACAGAACGGGCCTCCAGTGGAGAGAGGCCGAGTTGGTGGACACGTCTCGTACATGAAGGCGCTCAGCTTTGATTATCTCTGTTTGGGACAAAACCAGGAGATTTTATTGGTACTGCAGTGCAGTTTAGGGGCTAGGAGTAATTTGGTCAAGTGTCATAAGTGTCAACAAGGAAGGTGGCAAAACAGATAGCTAAATATGTCCAGACTTCAGACAGCCTCCCACAGACACAGGCTCTGCTTTCTAATTGCATTCTTAACTCCTGCAATAAGACAACTTGAAATAACCAACCCGTAAACTGTCAGCAATAAAACAGCTACAGAGAGCATTGATATATGTGCTTAGATCTTTGTGCTAATTAAGGACTACTGTATTTCGCCTACATATACACAGGTTTTATTTATGCTGTGCATCATATCCTCTGTATGCAACATAAACTGTTATGAAGTGGGCTCTGCAAAGTAATATGCCAGTTACCTAATGCAGCCTGAGAATTGGGCAAACTCCCTACTGTGTATTTATGTATGTCTGACATAGTGTTGGAGAACGTAGGAAGGGAAGTTGAATCAGTAATCCATTAATAGATCAGCCGGTCACATTTCAGAGAGTCTCAAACATGCAGGAGTCTCATAGTGTCCTGGCATCCTGTCTAGACTTACACTGGAGGAACACTATGCCTTACTGGCAACCCACTGCACTTACTGCAGGTCCAACAATAAAAGAAATGTCTACAACAGTTAATGTTTTGTTTAAAGGACACTTTTGGTAAAAATTTCTTTAGATGTTTTCTGTATGGTTTCAACCTCAGTCTCAGTACAGCTGGATTTTATTGAAATCTCAGTGGACTTAAAGTAATTTCATTTTACATAACTTGTTCAATATTTAGCATTCTATATGTTGGTAATAACTGAATAATCACCCAACAACTGAAATCTGTAAATTTTCCTTCAATCATCTCTGAGAAGTTGTCAGCAAGTAAATGCAGCAAAATCCAATTTTTTCTCCCAATTCATTAAAACCATCAAAACTAAGAACTTCAAACATTTTCAGTCAGCAAGCACATCAGCTGACAGGTTACAGTTTGATGCTCTTTTTTAGTTCACAAAAATAAAATATATATCTACGTATATGTTTCAATGAAATAGAGGAAAATTATTAGTGGTGAACCGATTGCAGTTTTCTGGCCAATCACAGATTATGATCCTTAAAAAGTCTGACCCGCTGATTCTGATTTTGGCCGATGCCAGTTTCTTTTGTCTGAAATGTTGCTAAACATAGCAGGGAAGTCACTGAGTTGGCAACAGAGGGGTTAACTCCAAACATGCAAACATTTCCTGATTGGCCTTTATTTTTTGTGTTAAATTTTGGAATAAAAATAAGACTTTACACAAATTGTGACATTTGTAAAATATAGTTTTCACTTGAAATGAGAAATTATGTAAAGTTCTTAATTATTACATTTTATAACAGTTTTCTGTGAGTCCTAAATATGTTTGTTCTTCCAGTAAAACGGTAGGCAGCTTAGAAACTGCCGTTGTAAGAAGTGAGAGTAAATATATTGTTATATTTGGTATTCGGTCCTCAATGGAGACTTCAAATAAAACATTTGAGAAAAAAAGTTGCTAGTCAGAAAGCCGCATTTCCATTAATGACAAACAGGGGGCGACACTTTTGTTTGCAAACAGCAAATATTTATACAAATGTCAAATAGAAAATGAGCCTATATTTAACTTATTGATTAGTGATGATCTTGTAACTGATGCCACCTCGAGGGCCTCTGGCCCTCGAGGTGGCATCGAGGGCCCTCGAGGGCCAGAGTCCTCTGGCCCTCGAGGAATGCAGTTTGAGACTGGTTTAGGAGCATGGCAGCCAGTGCTGCAACAGCTTATATAGTCATGGAAGAAAACCAAAGAGCCACAAGCCAAAGAGCTGAACTTAAAGCTTTTAAAATAGAAGAGCACCTTTCAGTAGCAATCTCACCAATGATGGCATCGCGCAGGTCTTTGGTTATGATGCCCATGTCGTCAATGTCCACAAAGTGCAGGTGGTTTTCCACAGGAGGGGTCACAACCTCCCTCAGCACCTTGTAATTACTGTGCCCTGTTGAGACCACCAGCAACGCCACGCCCTCCTCCCGCAGCTCAGCCATCGGTCCAATCACGTCCCCTGGCTTCACCCCATCAGTCAACCACACTAGTACTCTGGGCAGCCCTTTTCTCGCCCCATCAGACGTCCCGGGGCGCAGCACCCACTCCTTGGCCATTTTGAGAGCATCCACAGTGTTGGTGTCCCCCCTCAGGGGTAGGATGTTTGTCAAAGCCCCCTGGAGGCCACTTTGGGTACTGTATCTGTTGAAGCTGAACTCCAGGCGTGGCTTGGTACCCACCTGCAGCAGCCCCACTCTCACTTGATCCCTTCCCAGAGAAAAGGGGAGCAGGAGCTCCGACAGGAAGGAGAGCATGCGGGCGTGCTCATAGGATGTCACGCTCCCTGAGGAGTCCAGCAGAAAGAGGACGTCACCCTCGCAGCAGTTCAGCACTGTGGAGGAAAAAAATTATGTATATAGTCATAAACCTCCACTGAGATTCCTTCTCACTCCCGCAATTTTTTCCACAATCGGCTGCCACAGAACACCCTCCCTTTCACAATCCAAGCTCCTTGGAAAAACGCTGTCTATTACAGCAATCTTATGGGGAATATTGTCAGCATCAACGCCACAGCGACATGTGCAGATAAGCAGCACTCAAAACAAACAAAACAGCCAGTAAGTACTTCACAGGCACCGATGAATGAAAGGCAGCTAAGGAATGAGCCAAAGGGTGATTTTTTTTTTCAAAACAAGTTGACATAAACAGTGAACAGAACAGTAGCTCCTGGATAGTTGTGGAAAAGGGAGTGAAGAAAAAAACAAACTGTAGGGAAATAAAAGACATGAAATCGAGTGAAGTGCAGAGGGAAGAGGGCAGGTCCATGTGAGAGACAGAGAGGAATGCTGGGTAGACATATATACATATACACATGTATATTCACACATATAAACATATACAGTGTAAGGAACTGAATCTAACAGAGATAAATGGCTGCAGACGTTCAGAATGGTCATTAATCCGAAGGAAAACAGCCAGACCAGTGGTTCAGAAAAACAAATCCTGTGAGAGAAACAGCAATTACATTTAGTTTGACTTCATAAGAAGAAAGCTCAGACAAAAGTCTTCAGAGGTTATGTTTTCTTTGAATCCTCTTTAGAGCTGAAGGCTGAGAAAGCAGCACAGCACCAGCCTTTCCTCTCCCACATGCCCTCCATCCACACCCACACCTTTATTCCTCCATGCAGCTCAGGAAGTATTTACGTCTCTCTTCTTGTTTGGACTTTGGAGTCTGTGTGCTGGTCCTTACCAACCCACACAGCCTCCACCTAAATGCAGGTGTGGGTTTATCTGCTGAAGTCAATATTGTCTAGACCAGGGGTGTCAAACTCAAATACACAGTGGGCCAAAATTTTAAATTGAACAAAGCCGCAGGCCAAGGTTGAACAAATGAATCTTTTAATATGGACCCAAACAAGTTTTGATTTAACAATAAATATTGAACAAGCAAGGCTTATATAACTTAAAAGTGCAGGCGTGCAAAATTGAATTGCTAAAAATAATAATAAAACATATAAATGGCATATTAAATAAAATTTAAATAAAAATTGAATGCCTCTTTTCTGAGGTAAATGTCAAAATTAGCTTCATACACAGACTAATAAATTTGAAAATAAAATAACATAACAACTATGAATAAATCATTAAATAAACTATGAATAAACCATTCAGGCCTTGGAGTAACAAGAAAAGGTGCGTAGAAAACGTATTTATTGCTCATTTTGCGACACACTGAGAAACAGTTTCTTCCCCACAGCCGTCAGAGCCATTACTCCCTGCCGCCCCCCCCTCCCACACATATCATAACCTCGCAGTCACACATACATATCCCCCACCCCTACACAGCCATATTGTTCTGCACTTTGCACTGTCACATCATCTGTACTTTGCCATAATTGGACCTGCTGCTTGGTGTGGTTGAGTGCCTTTAGTTAATTTAGTTGTATATATTGTTATTATTATTATTGTGTGTTTGCTTATTTTTACTGTATATATTTGACCTTTTGCACAGGAGCTGCAATGGAAATTTCGTTGAATTCTGTTCAATGACAATAAATGCTATCTATCTATCTATCTATCTATCTATCTATCTATCTATCTATCTATCTATCTATCTATCTATCTATCTATCTATCTATCTATCTATCTATCTATCTATCTATCTATCTATCTATCTATCTATCTATCTATCTATCTATCTATCTATCCATCTATCTATCTATCTACACTGATCTACTCTGATGCAGCCAAGTCAGATATCTGGCATCTTTTTTTGGATGCCAGTTCATCAATGTCGGGGCTCAGAGTTTGACTGAGGAAACCTTCATTATCGAACAAAGATGTTCGTCAGTCAGACGTCTCCTGTGAGACGTTTTCGTCATTTTCACTGAGGAGAAAAGTTGCTCACATACATATGTAAACAGATATTCTGTCTCCCACCTGTCCAGAAAAGTTCTATTTTCTGTCTTTCTTTTCGCCATTTTTTGGTAGGGTAACACAGTGACAGCTGTAGTTTGAGGTCGCAGTGTGGTTTGGGGGAGAGGCACGGGGATGCGGGGTGAGCCGGGGCTTTCAATCGAAGGAGTGCGCAAGAAGACGGATCACCACCTTCCTAATACATCCATGTCCGCTACCATAAGTGCTACTGACACAGAGGAGGATGCGTGTCTGCCTCTGTCCTGATTGACGTGCCAAAAAAACAGCAGAGCATTATGGGATTTGTAGTATAAGCGGTGAATGCGGCGTCACAGCGTTGCCAATGTATAATACCGGCGGGCCGGCTCTAATATTAATTTGAAATTGCCTCGTGGGCCAAATATAATTACACTGCGGGCCAACTTTGGCCCATGGGCCAGAGTTTGACACCTATGGTCTAGACCCTTTACTGTCTGTGGCTGATGCAGGTAGCAGTTATCACATAACCACGGGACATATCAGACACATCATTTCAATTAGGACTGGCTGATAAGTTCATTTTATTGATTAATAGAATTTATGGTTTTTGAAGATTTAATCTTTGGAAAATCTGGATTTTTTTCTATGAATGCATTTCTTGAGTTTCCATAGTTCAAAGCGATGCCGCCATCTTGGTTTGCAGGCGCGCTGTACAGCTATTTTGAACACAGGTCAACTCTACGAGGGAAAATTAGAGCCAAGCTATGATTTATTTACTTATTCATGAGAATAACGTCATAATATTACCAGAATAAAGTACAAATATTAGGAGAATAAAATAGTAATTTTATGAGATCTCCAACATGAAAAAACCCCAGAAACGTAAAATGAGGAATGTTGAGCATCTTGCAAAATTATCTATTGGTATAAGTTTTTTAGATCATTTTTAAATTAAAATTAGCATTAAATTATTATCAATAGCAGGACTTTGAAAAAAATCAGGCAAACAACTGTGACCTGGGGTGGTCAGGTAAGATTTTCAGAACTATATAGAAGTGTTATTCTCATTAAAATGATTTTTTTCTTATATTTTTTATGGTTTTATATTATACCTATGAATGGAAATATGAAAAGCAAAACGTATGACCCATGGACGATAAAGGTTCTGTGAATTTCATACGAAACAAACATAACTTCATCAAATTCTAGTTTTCTTTTTCTCAACAAACAAAAATCAGGAAAAGTGCTTCCTGTGTTGTTAGTCCCCATTTACTCTAATAAATGGGCAATAAAACTGGCAATAGTCCATCTGTGTTTAATAGGAATTAACTACATAATCGGCAAAGACATCGGTATCGGCCGATATTAGTTTTTTTTTAACATATCGGTCCAATGAGTAAAACTGGGCCGATATCAAGAGCTGATATTTATTTCCATCTTGTTGCTGTTTGTGTTTCTGGAGTCGGTGATGTTTATTATTTATTATTTCTGGTCATGTGACTGTGATGCAGCACAAAGTTTGAAGAGTTTAACTGAAGCAGAGAAGCAATGCCAACAGTGTGGTTGTTTTTTAAACAAAGTTGAAAGGATATAGAATAGAATAGAATTCAACTTTATTGTCATTGCACTGTCACAAGTACAAGCAACGAGATGTAGTTTGCATCTATCCAGAAGTGCTCTATGAGATATAAATATTTATTTACAGATGTACAAGACTATGTATGTATGGACTATAAGGGGTTATAGCAAAGAGATATAGATAGTGTGTATAAATATAAATATGGGAGCTATATGCACAGATTATACAGAATATACAAGAATGTTAGGGAATGGATTATATATGTATATAATATAATACAAGATAAATAATGGCAGATAAAATTTACAGGTTGTATGTGTGTGTGAAGAAAACAGTCCGTGATGTGTGTGTGTGTGAGGATAGTCCATGTGTTATTGTTGTATGAGAGGATAGGGGAGTACAGTCCTTATAGTTTATGTTTTATGTCAGGAGGCGTTCAAAAGCGTAACAGCTGTGGGGAAGAAGCTGTTCCGGTGCCTGGTGGTTCTGGTCCGTAGGCTTCTGTAACGCCTCCCAGAGGGCAGGAGGGAAAAGAGTGTGTGCTGGGTGAGTGGAGTCCTTTGTGATTTTCCCGGTATATGGAAATATATACATAAAATGTATAAATAATTTTGGTAAAGGTCGGTCATCGACCATAACTGAAATATTAATATAAGTATATTAATATTCCAGTAAGACACTGATCCTAAACATGCAGCCAGAGCTCCAAAGTAAAGGTTTATATTCATGCATGTGTTTCTAGCGGTTCAGACATAAACCCAGTGGCAACAAAATTCTGTTTATAGATGCTATTATCCAATCTGACTCAGCTTATGCTAAATTCAGAAAAATCCCAAGAGAATAGATTAATTTATGAGGCAGTAGGACTTCATCAACTCTCAATCTTGATTGTTATGAGAACAAGTTTTTATATATATAGTATGACTATACACTGATGAAGTATAATTACTGCAAGCTCGTTATCTCATCTGGTTTCTATTAATGCAGCAGCAAAGTATCAGATCCCACTCACTAATACCATAGTTATAAAAATCCAGTCTCATTAAGAAAACCACAATTGTCACAGTCGCTAAGTTTAGCCGCTAATGGTCGCAGCACCACAGCTGTTTTGATGTTGGTTTAGAAATTAAAAGCTGTCAACCTGTGGGTCATTCCAACTGGCAATGAAAGAAAAGACAAACATTAAAACTAAATCAAAGTAGAGTCCTCATGTTTGCTTGTTTTTAGAAAACATGAAGGAATGGATGGATAGAGTTGATTAAATCCTGTAATTTATGTGACTTATTGAGTTAATTTCTCCCACAGGACTGTTCTATCCTCCCCTGCTGTAATGCTGAGAAGTGTATGTCTGATTCCTGTCAGGGCACTTGAGGCCATCCGCTGCCTGCCTGTGTGGTCCCTGGATGCCCTCTGGTTTGGGAACCCCCTCCTGCCTGAGGCAGTGGGACTTCATCAACTCTCAATCTTGTACCTGGAGCCATGCCATGTCAGTGAGAACAGTGGAGTAATATCAACCCCACCCTGATCCACAGAGCAGACAGTGTGTCCATTTAGTGGAGCGCTTTACTTCCTAATGGCAGGAGTCACAGACATCATTGTGTCATTAATGCATTTAAACTCAATTTATGTTCACTGACTAAAAGTTACAAATCACTGATCACTTTATTTTAAATTAAATACGAAAGTGAAACCTAAGTATTCAGCTTAAGTGTATTTATTTTTTTTACTCGTTCAGTAATAATAAAGTCAACATTATAAACGAGAACAATAATTGTTTTTTTTGTTTTTTGTTTTTAAAGAAGAAGGGTTTCAGTTTCGTTACCTCCTTCAGGTGCGGAGTTCTGCGAACACACCACCACCACCATCATCATCATCATCCATATTAACATGTGGCTATCCATCACAACGGCTGTGTATCGGTTCCCGTCGAGCAGAATATATCACAGACCTTCTGTCTTCCAGGCTCAACCATACATTGGCAGCAGCCCGGAGGCGCACACTTCCCTGTCAGTAAATCACTGCCAGGCGCATAATTTACGAGAGTCACATCCAGCGCGCCTTTACTTTTTCTTTTTATCGGTCCTCTTCGCTGCGCATGATCAGCTAAGCTCCGGAGGTGAAATTAAAAAACTGAAGGCAAAATTTCAGACCATACGTGTGCGCAAAAAGTTTGGACCCAAATGCCCGTCTCTCTCTCTCTCCCTCTTTCTTACTGAAGATACAGCTGTAGAGCACAAAGAGGTAAACACGAGCTCCCCGGAAACAACTTCAAAATAAAATATATACAGGATGTCCTCTTTCAAATTGGTCCAAAGAATGTATATTTTGTAGTCTAAATATTGTTACTTACAATCACACTGACTGTGAAACAACAACAAGAAGAAGAAGATCAAGTTAAAGTAATTTTCACTAACATGTTTCTTTTGAGTGAAAGTAATATTAACATTTTTGGGTTCAGCTGGATTCCTGACTTAAATCTGATAGAGACTCCATCAATGAATCAATCGATTCAAGGTGGCAGCATGTTGGAGCAGCTCTGTTCATTTTATTCTGATTTTTTCTATTTTTAAAAGCTTTATTCCCTAATTTCTAGCAGAAACAATAGTTTTTTGAACAACTATTCTCTGGTTTTGGATGCTGTGCAGATGGAAGGATTTTTTCTGATACCTTTTTTACTTTAGCCATTTGTTAGGATGCATTACCATAGCAACAGGGTGGTTTGCAACAGGAAGCAGCTGATTAACATCACAAAAGCTCAAATAATACCTCACCTGCATACATAAAGCCCAAATGCCTTTTAATCTCAATGTGACCTGGATGCTGTGGAACCTCTGAAGAATATTGTGCAAAGAATATTCTTTATAAAATTAATTCAGAGTATTATCTTCATCAGACTGTGATACAACACCAACGCCTTCAGTCAGAGGTTTTTCAGATTTACACTAATCCAGGATATCATCCCTGCCCACAGCAGGAGAATGTAAGTTATTGTCAACATGACAATAAAATCCAAATAAACTCAGATCATGTTTCTCCACAATTATGAAACTTTTTATGTTTTTGTATACTGCTAATAGCAACTCATTGGCTGAATGACAAAATTGTAAATCTGAAGAAAACCTGATCGAGATGCAAATAATTAAAATTGTGGACAAACTTTGAAGCAGTAATGTTTAAACATGTAAATCAATAATAAAGATGTCCATTAGTTTCATATAGTAACAGACTTATTCTAGTAACTTCTATGAGTAATAATTGCTCAATGTGTGAAAGTTGAACATAGTTAGCTAACTTAGAATGCAGAAAGCTAATGCTAACTTAAATTAATCAATTTGTTTTCTAAAATGCAATTCAGTCACAGTTTATGACCCAGTGTTTGGTTAATACTGTCCAAAATGTTAAAAATTTGAAGAAAAAAAAGTTTCTAATAAGGCTTTGTAAAGTTTGTTAAGCTGAGACAAATTTATGTGCAACCACTGAAATGTCTGGTCAAATGCTCTTTTTATTTTTCTTCTATCTTCTATCTTTTTATTTTGAAAGTTGAGTTGATTTAACTTCCTGCTAGTTTCTTGTCCTTGACAGAACAGGTTAGCCTGAGGAGCTTTTCCGTCCTCCTCCCCTGTTTTCCCAGTCTCCCCAGTAACCCAGAAGAGTAAATAGGTTCACCAACCAGGCGTCAATCTGAACCAGAATTATTTTCACTCCTCAACACTCAGTTAGCAGCCTCTAAAATGTAGAGAGGCACAGGGGGGAAAAAAGAAAGAATACTCATATAAAAAGCTGCCTTTAAAAAGATTTAAAGATGAAGGGGGGTGAGAACTGAAAGGTTTATTAAGCAGTAATAAATAATACAATGGGAAATACAAATCACCTAATAAGGTGACAACAAATCACCTAATAAGGTGATTTGTTGTCATAAACTCTCCACATAGCCAAGCCAAGTCCAAGCTAGCATACACAAATGTTTAAGCACACAAATGTGGTCTTTTCATTATGTTTATTTATTTGCTTTTATAACTATAACAGCACATAAATACAAAGGGTCAATATTTACAGTGTTAATCCTTCCTTTTCATTTCTGCAACAATTCAGTCTATGCTGCAGGGTTGGGCATTTATCGTATATTGTTTATAGTTTATTGTGAACATTTTCAGTTATTTTCGAAACAACACTGACAGTATGATCAAAAATATTATTTTTACAATTTTCCACCGTTTGTTCCACAAGATTATCAATATATAAAAGTACAATTGAACATATGATTAAATGTAGTTTAGTGATATGAATCAGACTTAGTTAGCTGGCATCCTGGAGAAACCTGTTATAAATGAGAATGTTATTAAAGAATAACATTTGTGTTTGTGGAACTATAAATGCTTTGTCATGCAGTCATAGTGATACAGGTACTTAAATAAGTAATTCATCTTTTTAACCATGATGTTTATTGTTACCACAATATTACCACAAAATATCACAATGAAATCCTAAGTTGACATTGTCCATCACTATCTGTGGATATGAACTTCTAAATTCAAATTATGCAGACTGTTGGTGGCCAGTTCTATTATTGGTGTATTATTGGTGTTTTTCAGAAAACACTGATAATCTTCAGTCGGATCAGGATCTGAGACGTTTCCTGTCCAAAAGTCAAATAACTTTTGATGTTCCTGTCTTTTAGCCACTTCATTTTTACTTTTTTATTATGACATGTTGCTCTGCCGTGCTGGAAACCACATTAGCAACAAACTGCACAGATTCCTGAAAGAAGTTGGTGTTTGTGCTGGTTTTGATCTCCTTCTTTAATCATGGGAGAATTCTTGGGCAGAATTATGAGGAAACCCAAATTCCTGGATGAGAAACAATCCCGGAAAGGCAATCCAAATTGGATTGGATCATCATTGGCATGGCACAGGAAAGCTCTCAAATTTCTTTTACCAAGCAAATGATTTTCCTGATTCTGACACAACAGAAAGGAGGAAACAGTACGATAGGAGAAAATGACTTTGCACCACACTAATGCCGTTAGTCCTTTTACCTCAAGCAGGATTTTCATTTGTGGTTGATGTTTTTCTCAATGTTTTTTTTGGCTTCCCCCTGTGTACAGATGCACTCTTGTGCTGCCAGTGTGGAGAAAGCTCTGTGATGGTTGGAACCTGAATAGTAGACACATTCGTTAAGAAAAAAAAAAGTCCAGCATTCTTGCTGGACATGCTATGAATCATTTTTACCTGGAGCTGAAACTCTCATCTCCTTCTCTCTGTAGTCCCAAAAACGGTTTCTTCCGTTACAATTTTCTTTTCATCCATTTCCAAATATGCAAGACAATGTTAATGCAAAGCAGTAGTGAGTGCACTTTTCTCCTGAGGTAATAGAAACAGGAATAATTTTGGTCATCTAATTAGACTGACGAAGTGATTTCAGCTGGACATATTCATCAGTTTTACCTGTTAATTTCTTTCCATTTAGATTAAGTTCGATTGTCATTATAGGATAAGAAGAAAATGTGAAACTGGGTTTCTTTGTTCTATATGCATCTAATCACTCTGCTCTATAATCTAAAACAAAAGTTGAACAAAATGAAGCCATAAGGTTAGCAAAGCACATTACATTGTCATCGCAAAAGGTTTTGGCTAAACACTCATCATGATAGAAGCAAACAAAAACCACAAAGATTTATGAAGTTTCAACTCTAGAGAGAGAAAGTCTGCAAAGCAGCACACTATTAATTTGGACAGAAAGGTACACACACATTTTTTTTTCAACCTCTTGCAGAAAACATCACGATGCATTCAGTTGGGATGCTTCAACGTAGACACTGGTAATATTGTTTGCTCTGCGTAGTTTCTGGAGGTTGCATGCAAACAAAATGTTGGTGGGAAGAGATAAATAGTTGGGAGAGGATGGAGGAATCCATGTGGGATATGAAAAAGTCTGGGTTCCTCTTATCCGAATACTTCCATTATTCCTGTAAGACGCTGACAGTAAACACACCCTCCAAACAGAAGAGCGCACTCTGTGATTTGGGAGCTTTGTCTGAGTTTTATTCTAATCGTCTGCTGTGGGATACCACAGGAGACAAGTACAAGCATGTAATTATAATTGTTGGTGGTGACTCACCTTTTGTTCAGTGTTTGTACTTACAAAAGAAAGATTTGGTCGCCCATGGAAATGTATGCCTGTGTACAATCACTGAAAGTTTTAGTTTAGTACTATGATGATAAAATTGAGTCCTCCCAGAACGCTACACTCCACTAGAATTCATTCACGCCCTGCTACCACTGGACATGCAGCACTATTATTCTGTGGCTTGTTTGTTTTTCTGCACGTCCTCTTTAGATGAACAAACTTTTCATGGGCTTTAATTTTCACTGTATTCCTGTAGATGGGAGTTCTCTACCTGATTTTTGGCAGTCTGTAGACAGAAAACCCCAGCAGGGTTCAGTCCATATAAACAAGAAAAACAACTCAGCCTGCACAGTGTCTTGCTAAATAATTTATGCAATTATGTCACATTTTTCACCTTAAAAATAAACTTTAGTGGTTGTTACGTTAGGTGACACAACATCACAGCATAGTGAGTAATCATGAAATGGTTATAAAAATTTATCGTTTACCTCCTTCAAGCTGACACCCCTAAACTGGTAAATTCAGTACCAACCAGAGGGGGGGATCTGTCCAAAATATCACCAAGTTGGTATGAGTATTGGATCGATATCACAGATAAGATCGATACTTTAGTTTCAGATTTCATCTTGAAATTGTATTTTATTTTGTACTGTACTGTACTCTCAACTCTACCAACAAAAAGATTTTGTTTTGACACGCAAAACTTTTCACCTTCTTTTTATAAAAAAGTAAACAAAAAAACTGTGAAAACTATTTTGCTGATAAGCAGAAAAATGGATCTTGCTAGCTCAACAACTATTCACAACTTTGCGTCAGACTATCATAAAATTCTACTAGAATATACCGAGGTTAGTGATTGCTTGCGTGACAAAATGTGGAAAGGTTGGGGGTGTGATGACTTTCACAAGGCATCTGTGTTCCTCCCTGTCAGGCGCCGCATTAGCTGTGAAACGACTGACTGACTGGCAACAAGTAGCTCAACTGCAGCTCCTAATGTTATCATTTGACACAGAGCTGAAATCCAGACATTTCCGGCTGTTTCCACCAGGCACAGCCTCATGTCAGCAACTTGTCTCCACTGTCACAAAAACTGAGAGTCATTATGCAACTGAGAGGTGAGCTGAAGCAACGCCTTTCGGCTGGGGCTCTGGGAAATGATGGAAACTAAAACTCTTTCAAGAATGGGAAAAGAAAGCTAAGAGGGCGAAATTGAAGAGTTTACAACATTTTATTCATCCTAACATTGGGGGTGCGATAACACGGACAGTGAAAAATGAAACACACCCTGTGGATGAGTTAAAGCATGAAACGGCCTTTATAAGCAGCTCAATTTATGGCCTGTTATACAAGGTCTTGTAACTTCGGCTCATAATAGCAGCCCAGTTGTAATTACCTATTTAAACTTTGGCTGCACAGTGGAATGCCACTGCTGGTAGTTAAGTGAATTTGTCAGCCCTATACATTTCGTTCCTTTATGCCAGCCTGTAGGATTTAAGAAAGTTTGTTTGTGCTGCTTTGAGAAAGAACAGAACAAAGGCATAAAGGGCCTTGAAGTTAGTTTACACTTAGTCATATCACAACCACAAACTTCACTTATGGTACATCAACAGAAAAAAACTGTCCACAGAATAACTATTTATAAGAAGGTGTGACGAGATGAAAGTCATAGTTGAAGAAAGGACATAAATAATCCCATATGTAGTTTGACACTAGCCATGAAAGCTAGGCAAGTTTATTTGGTTGGTCATACACAGAGTAATACGAAAACTTCAGAGGAAAACAAAGAAAAACACATTCAAGGGAAAACAGCAAACGTGTAGGAAAAGCTGCTCTTGTCAAATGAGACCATTATCCTACTTCCTCTCCCCGATCAAAAACCATATTCATCCTGAACACCACATTCTGACATGTTTGTTTACAGACTCTAGTGCAGAAACAACTACAAACGCCACACCAGCAAAAGGTAAGTTCGAATTTATTTGTGACCAGCAGCGGGGAGGGGGGCAGACAGGTGGACGGAGCATCCACTGGGGTCGATGGGCGGACAGGCAGGCGAGCGCGTTGAGCGAGAGGGGCGGGGGAGCGGGGGGGGGGATCCAGCAACGAAGGCGGACAGACAGGAAACGGAGCCAGGCAGGAGACGGGGAACGGCTGTGAGCAGGAGCCGCGTGGAGCCGGACGAGAGGCCAAACCAGACCCTCTTACAGACCAGGAACGAGGATTACTTCGGAACGAGGACTCTTTGACCAGGAACGAGGATTACTTCGGACCAAGGAACGAGGACTCTTTGACCAGGAACGAGAACTCACTGGAAGCGTAGAACCATCTGGCAGCGCTATCAGGATCCGGCTTCTATAAAAACGCTCCTCCTGATGAATAGATGAGCTCCAGCTGGCCGCTCCTGTCCGACACGCCCTGCAGGAGAGAGGGTAGGAGACAACACACATTCACAGCACCGCTTCATGGACATGACAGTACCCTCCCCCTTAATGGACGCCTCTTGGCGGACAACTAGAGGTAGGAGCAGACGACCTCTCGAAGGAAGAGATGAGATCAGGGTCCAAAATAAAGGAACGGGGAATCCAGGACCGATGTTCCGGTCCATACCCCTCCCAGTCCACCAGATATTGATGGCCACGCCCACGAGGGCGGACCGCCAGGATGCGCCGGACAGAAAAGGCAGGATGGCCATCCACTAGCCGGGAGGGTGGAGGGGGGTCCGGTGGAGGGCACAAGGGACTGGAATGAACAGGCTTGATCTGAGAAACATGAAAAACCGGGTGAACCCGGAGGTGAGAAGGGAGCTTGAGGCGCACTGTAGAGGGGCTAATGACCGAAATGATGGTAAAAGGGCCAAGGAACCTAGGAGAGAGCTTCTTAGAGGTGGACTTAAGGGGAAAATCCTTCGAAGAGAGCCAAACCTCTTGGCCAGGGGTGTACTGGGGAGCCGGCATACGTCGTCTGTCTGCTATCCTTTTATTCTGAAAGGAGGTGCGTTGCAGGGCAGCCTTAGTTTGCCCCCACACTCTCTGACACCTTCTGAGGTGGGTTTTAACAGAAGGGGTGGCTGATTCTGGAAAAGAGGACGGTAGGAGAGGTGGCTGGTAGCCAATAGAGGCTTCAAACGGGGAAAAGCCTGTAGCGGCCGAGACATGTGTGTTGTGCGCATACTCCACCCAAGGTAGATGGGTGCTCCAAGAACCAGGATTAGATGCACAAACACAACGCAGGGTATTCTCCAGCTCCTGATTAAGTCTCTCACATTGTCCGTTGGTCTGGGGGTGGAAGCCAGAAGATAGACAGGGCTTGGCCCCTAGCGTGGAGTAAAAATCCTTCCACACACGTGAGACAAACTGAGGCCCTCTGTCGGAGACAATCTCAGATGGGATGCCGTGCAGGCGGAAGACATGCTGTAAAAGGAGTCTGGCTGTCTCGGGGACCGACGGGAGCTTGGCCAATGCCACTAGGTGGCATGCCTTGGAGAACCTGTCAATGATGGTGAGAATGACTGATTTATTATGGGAGGGGGGAAGACCAGTGATGAAGTCCAGGGCAATGTGAGACCAGGGACGTGAAGGGACTTCGAGAGGCTGAAGCAGCCCGGCAGGAGGACGGTAGGACGATTAGCACAGGCGCTGCAGGCCCTGACATATTCCTGCACATCCTGGTTAAGGGATGGCCACCAAAAATAGCGTCGGAGGAGTCCAATAGTGCGGCTAACCCCAGAGTGACAGGAGAACCTCGATGCGTGACCCCAATGGATCACTTGACACCGCACAGAGGTGGGGACAAAGGTTCGATTGGGGGGACCTCCTCCAGGGTCCGGTTCACCTGCTAGGGCTGCTTTGAGGGAACTCTCCAGCTCCCATGTGATGGAACCGACCGTACAGGTGGGCGGGAGGACACTCTTGGAGGAGTCGTCCAAGCTGTCAGGGGAATGCTGTCTGGAGAGGGCGTCTGGTTTAGAATTTTTGGACCCAGGGCGGTATGTGATTGTCAGGTTAAAACGGGAAAAGAACAGCGTCCAGCGGGCCTGTCTAGGGTTCAGGCGCTTAGCAGACTGCAGGTAGGCTAAGTTTTTATGGTCTGTCCAGACCAGGATGGGCTGCTCTGTGCCTTCAAGCCAGTGTCGCCATTCCTCCAAAGCCAATTTGATGGCTAGGAGCTCCTTGTCGCCAATGTTATAATTGCGTTCGGGAAGAGTGAAACGTTTAGAGAAAAAGGCGCATGGGTGAAGCTTATTATCGAGGTGAGACCGTTGGGACAGAACGGCCCCTACCCCGGTGTCGGATGCATCCACCTCTAATACGAACTGAGTAGATGGGTCTGGGTGAATCAGAATGGGTGCGTTAACAAACCTCTTCTTGAGCTCTGAGAAGGCCCGGTCAGCTTCCTGGGTCCAGGAAAAAGGTCTCTTGACAGAGGTAAGAGCCGTGACGGGGGCGGCCACCAAACTGAAGCCTCTGATGAACCGCCTGTAGAAGTTCGAGAAACCTAGGAAGCGCTGCAGCTGCTTCCTGGAAGTTGGAACTGGCCACTCCTGGACAGCCTGGGTCTTCTCAGGGCTGGGCCTCACCTGTCCTCCCTCAAACACAAAACCCAGGAAGGTCAAGGATGGTTTATGAAACTCACATTTCTCTGCTTTCACAAACAGGTTATTCTCCAGTAAACGTTGAAGAACCTTCCTTACGTGGGTCCGGTGTTCGGTGAGACTGTTGGAGAAGATTAGAATGTCATCCAAATAGACAAACACAAAAACATTCAAGTAATCCCGAAGGACATCATTTACTAGGGCCTGGAAAACTGCTGGAGCGTTACAAAGTCCAAAAGGCATAACCAAGTATTCAAAATGTCCAATGTGGGTCTTGAAAGCAGTCTTCCATTCGTCTCCCTCTCTTATTCGCACTAAGTGGTAAGCATTGCGCAGATCTAATTTGGAGAAAATGGTGGCCCTTTGGACCGACTCAAAGGATGAAGAGATGAGAGGGAGAGAGTATTTGTTCTTGACGGTAATTTGATTAAGCCCCCGATAATCAATGCAGGGACGGAGTGACTTGTCTTTCTTTTGGACAAAGAAAAACCCCGCCCCCATGGGAGAAGAGGAGGGACGGATTATGCCCGCGGAAACAGACTCAGAAATGTATCTCTCCATGCCTTCATGTTCAGGTCTTGACAGACTGTAAAGTCTGCCTGAAGGCAGGGGGGCTCCAGGGAGCAATTCAATTGCACAATCATAAGGGCGGTGTGCAGGGAGAGATAGAGCTAGTGCCTTATTGAAAACTCTCTTAAGATCATGATACTCGGTGGGAACCGATGATAAGTCTGGGGGTTCAGGTTCTGCAGTTGGGCTGGGGGGCCCCCTAGGGACGGCAGATTGTAAACAGCAACTATGACAGTGTTTGCTCCACGACTCAATGAGACCATTGGACCAGTTAATGTGCGGGTTGTGAGTCTGTAACCAAGGGTAACCAAGAACCAGGGGGGCGGACTTGGTCGGAAACACAAAAAAAGGAATCTGTTCATGGTGATTTCCTGAAACCACTAACGAGAGTGGGTCAGTGCGGCAGGTTATGGTAGTTAATGGACCTCCGTCCAATGCCGACACTGGAATGGGGGCAGAGAGAGTGTGGACCGGGATGTCATACTCCTTAACAACCTCTGGACTGATTAAGTTTTGCTCGGCCCCTGAATCAATAAATGCTAGTATGGGATGCGTCTCTCGACGGATACAAAGAAGGGAAGGGATACTCACATGAGGTTTGGTGGTGAGTCTGCCCGCCAGTACCCCCACGCTTACTGACGGGCCCCGGCTTTTGGGCGAACAGGGCAGTTGGCAATGAAGTGGGCGGGAACCCCGCAGTACAAGCAGCATCCGGCGTCTCTCCGCCGTTGACGCTCCTCGGGAGTGAGCCGGGCCGACCAATCTCCATAGGTTCGGGCGGTGGTAATGGGGACGCAGGGGGACTCGGGATCGGCGATGTGACTCTGTGTAACCTGGTTGTTGTTATAATTACACAAAATGTCTTTTTTTGTTGTTGTTTGTATTGCTCTCTACCTGACCGAAAAGCTGTCATTGTTTTGAATGTGTTACTTTAAGAACAGTAGCCCCTCCTTTTTATTTCTTCTTCTATGGTTTTGTCTTTAAAATGTTTGCGTCCCTTAGGCCCTCCCCTTTTGTCATGTTGTCCTGCGGGAGAGGTGTGTCCTATTTACTTTCTATCTAAATACTTCCAGTTTATTTGTAGATTTATTAAGTTGATTTCTGTTATGTATTTTTGTTTGTGTAGGACTTGGAGCGGGCAGCTTGTAACTATTGTTTTTCTGTTGGATATTTTCGTCAGGTATGTTGTATAAAAAAGGTTTATTTTATTTAATGTGAGACATGATCCCGCCCTTTTTGTCATGTTGTCCTGCGGGAGAGGACTTGGAGCGGGCAGCTTGTAGCTATTGTTTTTCTGTTGGATATTTTCGTCAGAATAAATCTTTGAAAGCCAAACAGAGTCACGGCCTGACTAACATCCAATAACCAGCACAACGCAGAAGGGATCCGGTTACACTTGGAGCCGTTTGACCCGCTGTAACGTCGAATCTCCACTGCTGCAGCTGCTGCTACGTTGTCCCTTTCCCGCCTTTGACGTCTTGCTCCGCCTTTGCCCTGCGCTTTGACTGGCAGGCGTTGGCGCGCTGTATCCTAGCAACGAAGTAACTGTTTCTGTTGGTCTTCTTTTTTGTGCACCTCGTTTTATACAAGTGAAGAGGGGAAATAAGTGAAGAATAATTGAAAAAGTTTTTTTAATTTTATAAAAGTTTTTTTGTGTGTTTTGGGACAATAAAACCAATCTTAAAACAGTACAATCAACAAATAATAATAATAATAAACAAAATGTAAAGACATGAAACCAGTCTGTTTATTACCCTTTACCTGTAGATAAGGCTGGTTGTTTTTTTGTTTCTTTTGCTGACTGTTGCATATGAGTTCTTGTGTGACTGATTTGTTTTTACACTGTTTGGATATCTGCATTTTATTTTTGACATCGCTTCTTTTTGATCCACTGTTATTTTCCATAGTTTTTGTCTGTTAATGTTTGATGAAATGTCTGACACTGAGGTACCTTTTAAAGGTGATGAAGTGGACCGGAAGGTCACTTTTAGTTTGGGGAGGGGCCAACATTACATGTCATTTGGAAGGGGTAGACCTATGCCTTTTAGTCCATATGAATTTTCTGTTGATCAGCTTGGGATTAACCCCCCACCTGTCCCTGCTGCTGCTTCTACACCCATTGGCAAAGCAAGGCCTGACCCTACCCAACTTGTTTCTACTGAGGCTCTCAGTGGGTGATTGCTGATCTGGCTAAGCAGATTGGGGACGCCATTACGACGAATCTCAATGGACTAAACCCACGAAGTCAGTCACAGTCTCAGGTTGCTGACAGCCAACCCAGCGACCTGACCGATCAGTCACAAATGAGGTTTGTTGTTCAGTCTGATATTAGAGCACCTCCATATTTCAAAGGTGACCACTCTGACACCTTCTCCATCCAGGAATGGGAGGGTTTGATGAGATGCTATCTGTCAAGGATGAGATGTGTGGACCCTGTAGAAATGTGTGAGATCATCACATCCAGACTTATTGGGAAAGCCAGAGATGTGGTTCAGGTGTCGCTTCGTTGCCAGCCTCAGTCATGTAGTGACAAGTTGGTTTCTACTGTTTTTGATATTTTGAAACGCAACTTTGGTGAGCTGATCTTCTCCAGTTTGCCGATGAGAGACTTCTATAACATCCTGCCTGCTGATGGAGAGACAGCCATGGACTACTGGATTCGACTGAACAAGTCTATTGAAGCGGCTGATGAGTGTTTGCGTAGGAGGGGGAAGCAGGTGGAGGATCCAGGAGCTGAAGTTGTTACAATGTTCATCAACCATTGTCCTGATCCTGGTCTAGCTCTTTCCTTCCAGCTGAAACCTGTGGAGGAGTGGACTACTGCTGAGGTCCAGAGCCGCCTTGATAACCGTGTTGCAAGTCTTAGGAAGCCGATGGTCACTACAAATAGGACTCTTGGTTCGTCTGCAGGCCCTGTTCTCTCTTGTCTTCCTCAGCTTGGTGCTCAAACGCCTAGTGCTGCGTTGTCAGCTGATGCTACACCATTTGCTGTCCGTTTTCCCCAAGCTGCTTTAGCATGTGATCGTTCCTCAGCTTCAGGGCCCTTGAATCAGCAGCCACAGCAGCATGTTGCTCCACAATCTACATCCTTTCAGAATACAGGTCCACCCCAGCCACCTTTTTCCTCCAGTTCAGGAGTTGACCCGCCTCCTCAGATGACAGAGATGTTCGATAAGGTTCTGTCTCTGTGTGCAGCTTCTCTTGCTACAAAACAGAGTGGTCAACATGTGAGGAGTTACACACGTGGTTCTAAACGTCCTCAGCATGCACCATGCAGGGTTTGTTGCTCGGAGGAGCATACCACACACTCACACTGCAGATTGTTCAGACTGTGTCTCAACTGCTTCGGCTCAGGACACATTAAAAGGGATTGTCCTCAGCCTGCTCATCACACACCGCAGCTGTCCTCCCAGTATCCTAATTTAAACTAGAGAGCCCGTGTGATGAGAGGGGAAGCATGGGCAGAGTGGATAATACCCTCACGACTACACTGGATGCACGCTCTGTTTATACTGAGTGTCGCAATACTTCACCTGAGAACAGTGAAGTGATTTTCTTGGGGTCACAGAGAGTCCAGAGGGCTAGTGATTTGTTTTATGCCTCAGTTTCAGTTAGTGACCGGACTACACTGAGGGGTATGTTGGACTCTGGGAGTATGTCGTGCACATTGAGCGTGGAGGCAGAGAGCAAACTAAGAGCCGCGGGTGTTGATTTGATCCCTCTTGCAGTCCCAGAGAATGTGGTGCTCGTTGGGTGTGGTGGCCTTCTCACTCAGCCTCGATACATCTATGAGTTGGACATTGAGATCTATGGCTTCAGATTTACAGTACCGACATTTTTGATACCTGGCCAACATGATGAATTCATCATTGGTAGCAATGTGCTCCGGCCCCTTATTCAAAGAATGAAAACTGATTCGAGGTACTGGGAACTCATTACATCTAACACTGCAAACCCAGAGTGTGAGGAGTTTTTGCAGCTTCTGAGTTGTGTTTCTCGGTGGTCAAACTCTACTTCACCTGACAAGATTGGAACAGTTAGGCTCAGACAGGCTGTTACCCTCCTTCCTCGTCAGGAGTATGTGGTTTGGGGTAAGCTCCCATCCACTGCACCACTGTCACTGGGAGGCACTGTGGTTGTCGAGCCGTCATCTGCTCGTTCCACTCCAAAAAACATTTTGGTGGGTCGTGTAGTCACACCCATGTGGGGGGATCGTTGGGTCCCTATGAAGGTCCTCAACCCAACAGAAAAACCTCTGATACTGCGCCGCAATGCTAAAATCGCTGATGTCTTTCCATGTGTTGCTGTGGAGGACTTTGCGTTCAGTCAGGGGAGATCGGAACTGTACTGCAACCATTCAGCTGTTTCAACAGGTTCATCACATCACAGTGCTGATCCAGTGCAGATGCTGAGAGACTGTGGTCTGCATGACATTGACATAGAGAGCTGTGAGGTGTCAGATGAGTCTAAAAGAAGGCTGGCTGAACTCGTGGTTTCTTACCAGGATGTGTTCTCCAGGGGAAAACTGGATTGTGGTGAGGCTAGGGATTTTGTTCATCGCATTCACTTGACTGATGACCAGCCATTTCGCTTACCTTATCGACGCATACCACCAGCACATTATCAGCAGTTGAGGGAGGTCTTGTCTGAGATGGAGATGACGGGTATCATAAGGAAGTCTATTAGTGAATATGCCTCCCCGCTTGTTATGGTGTGGAAAAAGTCTGGGGACATGAGGATATGCACTGACTTCCGCTGGCTTAATGCTAAGACCGTTAAGGATGCCCATCCATTGCCCCATCAGTCTGACTGCCTTGCTGCTCTTGGTGGGAATGCGCTGTTCAGCACCATGGACTTGACCTCTGGTTTCTACAACATCCCTCTCCATGAGTCCGACAAACATTACACTGCTTTTACCACGCCGCTTGGACTTTATGAGTACAACCGTCTCCCACAAGGTTTATGCAACAGCCCAGCTTCCTTCATGAGGATGATGCTTAACATTTTTGGTGACTTGAACTTTTCCAGCCTCCTCTGCTATCTAGACGACCTGTTGGTATTTGCACCGTCTGAGGAGGAGTCGTTAAGGAGGCTGGAGGTTGTTTTCTGTCGCCTGAGAGCAAACAACTTGAAGCTGGCCCAGAAAAAGTGTCACTTTCTCAGGAGGTCTGTGAGGTTCTTGGGCCATGTTGTGGAAGCTGGTGGTGTTTCTGTTGATCAGGAGAAGGTAAGGGTCATCTCAGGGTTTGAAAGAAAAGACCTCATGAAGGAGGATGGCTGTACTCCGTGCCAGAAGAAGGTGAGGTCATTCTTGGGCATGGTGCTATTCTATCAGCACTTTATTCCAGCTTGTTCCCGTATCGCAAAGCCTCTTTATGCCCTCACCGCAGGTCAGAAACGTAAAGTAAAGAGCGGAGGACATGGGAAAGCTGGAACCTTCCGTGTTCTGACTCCCCAGGACTGGACTCCAGCTTGTGAGAAAGCGTTTGGAGACCTTAAAACTGCACTTCTCAACTGTGTGGTGCTGGCACATCCTGATTTTGAGAAGCCATTTATTCTCTCAACCGATGCTTCATTGGATGGGCTCGGTGCTGTTTTGTCGCAGGTCCCAGCTGATGGAGAGATTGCTAGACCTGTTGCTTTTGCCAGCAAGACTCTCAGCCGCAGCCAGGCCAACTATCCTGCACACAGGCTCGAGTTCCTAGCCTTAAAGTGGGCTGTATGTGATAAGTTCAGCCACTGGCTGAAGGGTCACAGGTTTACTGTGTGGACGGATAATAATCCTCTCACATATATCCTGACCAAGCCCAAACTGGATGCCTGTGAACAGCGCTGGGTCTCTAAGCTTGCTCCATACACCTTTGAGATCAGGTATGTTCCAGGGAGACAGAATGTGGTGGCAGATGCTCTGAGCAGAGTTCCTTTTGTGAAGCCTTTGGCTGATCGCCTTCTGTCAGAACCTTGTCAGGAACTTTTGGAGCATGTCTGTGAGGTCCCTGATCATGCTGTGCAGGATGTTTTCCGTTTGACCTGTCAGCTTCAATCAGTGGACAGCTCTTCCTCCATTACAGCTGACACGTCCATGACCTGTGCCGAAGTCTCCTCTCTTCTGTCATCTGCCTGCAGTGGAGATGCTGGTCAGACTCAGCATGCAGCATCTTTAGCTGATCATCTGGGCATGATAATCCCACACACCACAGGTCCATCAACAGCTCTTTGTCTAACTGACCTGGTCTCTCACCAGAAAAACGATCCTGTTGTTTCCAGAGTTGTCCTGTACGTTGAGCGGGGACGCCGTCCATCAAGGCGGGAACGCTTTGGTGAAAATCAACTGGCTCTAAAAATTCTGAAGCAGTGGGATAAACTAACATTGCTGAATGGCGTTCTTTACCGTGTCATAAAAGACCCTCTGACAAAAGGTAAGCGCTTCCAGTTTGTGGTCCCTGATGCTTTGAAGTCTGTGGTTCTGACTGGTGTCCATGATAATGCAGGTCATCAGGGCCAGCCACGAACATTCTCCTTGGCTCGTCATCGTTTCTTTTGGCATGACATGGAAAGAGATGTGCGAGATTACGTGAGAAAATGTCCCAGATGTGTCCTCAGTAAAACCCCAGAGCCTGCTGTGAGAGCCCCTCTGGAGAACATCAGGACCAGTGCTCCGATGGAGCTGGTGTGTATTGATTTCTGGTCAGCTGAGGACAGTAACAACAAGTCTGTGGATGTTCTGGTGATCACTGATCACTTCACAAAGTTAGCACATGCTTTCCCGTGTCAGGATCAAACTGCTAAACGAGTTGCAAAAAAGTTATGGGATGGGTTTTTCTGTGTTTATGGCTTCCCACAGCGCATTCACTCAGATCAGGGTGCAAATTTTGAGAGTGAGCTGCTGGCTGAGCTTTTAGAGTTGAGTGGTGTCAGTAAATCGCACACCTCACCCTACCACCCAATGGGTAATGGGACTGCAGAGAGATTCAATCGCACCCTGGGCAACATGTTGAGATCTCTTCCTCCACGTTCGAAGCATAAATGGCCTCAGATGATCCAGTCTCTGACTTTTGCCTACAACTGCACGGTTCATGAGACCACAGGCTTTGCACCGTTCTATCTGATGTTTGGGAGGATTCCCAGGCTGCCTGTTGACCTTGTTTTTCGGAACGTTCTTCATGATGATGCTATTTGTGACTACCACACTTATGTCAAATCACTGGTTGAAGATTTACGTTCTGCCATGCTAATGGCTGAGAAGAACACCAGTGCAGAGCAGAAACATCAATGTGACCAGTACAACAAGAGAGTCAAGGGTCACCCTCTGTCAGTTGGAGATCAGGTCCTGGTGGCAAACAAGGGAGCCAGAGGAAAGCGAAAGCTTTCTGATAAATGGGAGCCTGTGATGTACACGGTGGTTGCCTCCAAACCTGCTCTCCATATTTATCGTGTTAAAGATCGTCACGGCAATGAGCGTGTGGTGCATCGCAACCTCCTTCTTGACGTGAACTTTTTACCTGTGGGGATGACCTTGGATGGGAATGTGAACCGCCAGGTTGATAGTGTGGTTCGAGTCCCCCCGGTTCCTGATTCACATGGAACAGGAAGATTTAGTGAGGCTCCTAGTGCTGTTCCTGCTGAGCCTTCCCTACCCGACTCCCTGTCCTGCAGTGATGGGGATGACCGTACTGCTTCATGGGTTCAGGATGTGTCCTTGGCTCCATCAGTTGGAAATAGTGACCTGCCTCATGACTCTGAAAACTCCTCTATGGAAACAGGGGTACTGGCGACTGCTGGTTCCTTACCTCATCTTCCTGATGCTGCTGGCTCTGTTCATCCTCCAGACAGGGTGGGTGAGGATGTTGTTCGCCGCCTAACTTCACGCTTTGGGAGGGTTATTAAACCAGTTTGTCGCCTGATAGAGTCCATGGCCGTCATTGAGGCGCTTTATGATAAGGATAATGTTCAAACTGTTATTGACGTGTGAGTTTCCAAATTCTCATGTGATTCCTGCCATTGGCTAGGATTGTCTTGGTTTGCATAAGCTTCAGTACCATTTATGTGTTTACTCTGTATGGGGGGGTGTAAAAGGCACCTCTTGTTGTCCATGGAATACTGTGAGATTTTGCTGGGCGTCGAGCGATCTCTAGTCTCCTGACCCTATTGTAGGGTAGCTGTTTGGCTGATGTGTTACATTGTTGCAAAAAAAAAAAAAAAAAATAAAATTGTACTGCTACTAAGTGTCTTTATCACTGTTTTTTTATTTTGTGTAATTCTAGGGGGGTGAATGTAACCTGGTTGTTGTTATAATTACACAAAATGTCTTTTTTTGTTGTTGTTTGTATTGCTCTCTACCTGACCGAAAAGCTGTCATTGTTTTGAATGTGTTACTTTAAGAACAGTAGCCCCTCCTTTTTATTTCTTCTTCTATGGTTTTGTCTTTAAAATGTTTGCGTCCCTTAGGCCCTCCCCTTTTGTCATGTTGTCCTGCGGGAGAGGTGTGTCCTATTTACTTTCTATCTAAATACTTCCAGTTTATTTGTAGATTTATTAAGTTGATTTCTGTTATGTATTTTTGTTTGTGTAGGACTTGGAGCGGGCAGCTTGTAACTATTGTTTTTCTGTTGGATATTTTCGTCAGGTATGTTGTATAAAAAAGGTTTATTTTATTTAATGTGAGACATGATCCCGCCCTTTTTGTCATGTTGTCCTGCGGGAGAGGACTTGGAGCGGGCAGCTTGTAACTATTGTTTTTCTGTTGGATATTTTCGTCAGAATAAATCTTTGAAAGCCAAACAGAGTCACGGCCTGACTAACATCCAATAACCAGCACAACGCAGAAGGGATCCTCGGTCCTAGACGGGACTGCGGAGGTCCCGGATCGTTGTCTGGACCTCTCCCGTATACGGTTATCAATCCGGACTGCTAGATTGATTAGCTCCTTGAGAGTCTTAGATTCGTCACGGTAAGAGAGTTCATCTTTCATCCTCTCGGAGAGAGCGTTGCGGAAAGCCCCTTTAAGAGCCGCACTATTCCACCCCGTCTCAGCAGCCAGAATGTGGAACTCCACTACGAGTTCAGAGACAGGCCGGTTACCCTGTCGTAGCTCCCAAAGTCTCTTGCTAGCGTCCTCCCTACTGGCTGCCATATCAAAAACCTGCTTGAAGGACTCAATAAAGTCATCATATGAGTAACGATGCACGCTCGACTCGTTAATTACCGCCTCAGCCCATTTCAGGGCCTTGCCTCTTAAAAGACCAATGACATATGAAATCTTACTGGCGTCATCGCGGAAGGATTGAGGCGATCGACCAAAAACCAGAGCACACTGGAGCAGGAAACCCCTGCACTTACCCTGCTCCCCGGAAAACGGCTCCGGCGGAGGGGAAATAACCTCACGGAAGCTGGGTGAAGGGGAGGTAGTGACGGGAGCAGGCGAGGCGGCGGGAGTACCGGTTCCTGCGGCAGACAGCTTGATCTTAGCACTTATCTCCTTCAGCTGCTGCGACAGTTCGGAGAGGCTCTGCGTTAGCTCAGACTGCTGCTGCTGCATAGCCTGAAGCTCGTTGTTATGGCGGCCTAACAGAACTCCTTGCTCTGTTAATGCAGTTCGTAGTTGCGCTACAGAGTCAACATGGCCAGATGGTTCTGACATGTTTGTTTACAGACTCTAGTGCAGAAACAACTACAAACGCCACACCAGCAAAAGGTAAGTTCGAATTTATTTGTGACCAGCAGCGGGGAGGGGGGCAGACAGGTGGACGGAGCATCCACTGGGGTCGATGGGCGGACAGGCAGGCGAGCGCGTTGAGCGAGGGGAGCGGGGGGGGGGATCCAGCAACGAAGGCGGACGGACAGGAAACGGAGCCAGGCAGGAGACGGGGAACGGCTGTGAGCAGGAGCCGCGTGGAGCCGGACGAGAGGCCAAACCAG
The DNA here is from genome assembly GCF_003331165.1 of Xiphophorus hellerii. Lineage (NCBI taxonomy): Eukaryota > Metazoa > Chordata > Actinopteri > Cyprinodontiformes > Poeciliidae > Xiphophorus > Xiphophorus hellerii. Next base: position 1,470,730 of record NC_045672.1, on the reverse strand, counting down.
ACCCTCTTACAGACCAGGAACGAGGATTACTTCGGAACGAGGACTCTTTGACCAGGAACGAGAACTCACTGGAAGCGTAGAACCATCTGGCAGCGCTATCAGGATCCGGCTTCTATAAAAACGCTCCTCCTGATGAATAGATGAGCTCCAGCTGGCCGCTCCTGTCCGACACGCCCTGCAGGAGAGAGGGTAGGAGACAACACACATTCACAGCACCGCTTCATGGACATGACACATTCCCATGGTGGTGGCAGTATTATGCTGTGGGAAGACATTTATTCAGAAAGCTGGTGGAGGTTGACTTTTCAATGGCCCCACACATCCAACCCAGTATTATTAATTGCTGCAATCCATGTATTAGCATATGGATTGCAGCAAATCCATGTGCTAAAATGGCCCAGTCAAAGTCCAGGCCTAAATGCAATAGAGAATCTGGGATAGGACTTTATAAATTGTTCATGAATGCATCTGCTCTAACTGAGCTTGAGGTATTTTGTAAAAAACAAAACTTTGAGTGTGTAGATGTGTAAAATTGGCAAACATATTTCCAAATCCCTCAGTGTTGACAAATGCCAATCACACTTTTCAGGTTTCTGTTCATAAAATCCTCCCCACTTCACATTTATGCTTCACGCTGAGTTGGGCCCATGCCATGAAATTCTGAGAAAAAAGACTAAAGTTTAGGCTGCACAGTGGCACAGTTAGTAGCACTGTTGCCTTATAGCAAGAAGGTCCTGGGTTTGATTCCCGGCATGACTGTCAGGTTAATTGGTCTCTGAAAATTCTCCCTAGGTGTGTGTATGCGTGTGGGGATGTGTGGGTGTGTGCGTGTGTGTGCATGGTTATTTGTCCTGTCTGTGTTGCCCTGTGATGGACTGGCGACCTGTCCAGTTTGTACCCCGAAATGTCTCACTAGAGATATGCACCAGCACCCCACCTGACCCCAGTAGGGACAGAGGTGTAGAGAAAATAAATGGATGAAAGACTAAAGTTTGTGTTTGTAAGTGGACCAAAATGTGTAAAGGTTTGAGGGATGTGAATATGTTTGAGAAGCTCTGTGATTAAACCCTGCATGTAAGGAGAGAGATGAGGCAGAGGAGCAGGAGCGGTGGAAGTGGGAGACGGATGGGTAACTGAGCCAGGTCCAAGTTATGCTGACCGGGAGCCAAGAGAGCCGCACATTTTGCATACAAATGGAAGCGGATCAAGTTCGCTGCGAAGCTGGGAAGGAATCTTTGCCTTGTTGCCTGGTGTTGCGAACACATCCAACAGAGCTAAACATACAGGCTGGGAGGGAAATCCCATCATTAGAATGTGCAAAACCCACAAATACTGAAAGCACCCACGGCTTTCCTGAGTATCTCCCCATCCTGCATCACTTTCCTGTCTCTGCTGAACAGCATCCTGTCTGTAGAGGCTCTTCTCCTCCAGCATCAGTAGGTATTTTCTAAAGTTCCAAAGTTTGTGATTTCCTTTTGTTTTTTAACCACTATGCTCACACATGGTTCTATAGACTTTTATGGCATCTTTTCCGAGAATCCAGGACATAGCCGTCTTTGATGAAACTCTATCTCTGCTTCTCCTAAACAAACATAACAAGTTACATTAAATACGAGGAAATGATCTGGGTCAAGGCACCAATGAGTAGCTCAGCAGAATAAATCAGAGCATGTGTTTCAGCTTGAACAGAAGCTGAAACACTATGTGTGCGCTCCCTATTTCAGGGCAGAACTGGTTGTGCTCTCTGGTTAGCACATCTGTTTTGGAAGATTGGACAGCCAGCGACTCTCCACTCTGGCCAGGCCAACACCCACAGAGAGTTTCCACAGTAAAATGTCACAGGATGCCCCTGATCCTGCCAAGTTGGATCAATGGATGTTTTTCATTGTATGGCTGACTTTTGTTCTACTTGAGAGATCCGCTCGAACAATGCAGGTATTGTCCCGTAGACTCAGAAGGAGGTTTTATTTACAAATGGAGGATAAAGGTACTCATGTTTTGGCAGGGAGTTTAATGTAAAATATTCAGGGGAAGAAGGATGTTGTTTCCTAAGATGATTGTACAGCATATATCACGCCAACCATTTCAGGTAAGCAACAAAAAAAAAACATCTGAGGAGCTATAAAGAAGCTGGCTAGAAGAGAAATTTACTGTTAAGTTTAACAGTCAGAAAGAGTCTGAATAAGGAGCCCCTGAGGCCTGAGGGTCTCTCAGAAGAGCTTGAAATCTTTTAAAGAGAAGGGTTGGGAGCTAAAACTGTGCTTTGTTGTCTAAAGTTCAGCATACCATTCCTTTCAGAGCTTCAGCTGGCCCCCTTGCACATCCTTGTGCTGTGTGTGAAGGACTTTCATTCCACAAAATGCTCCAGAGAGCCTCGGCTGCCTACTGCAGTAAACCAAGAAACACTGAAACTCCACTTATTACAAAACCACAAGAGAAAGGTCAGTGGCTGTGACTCATCCATGTCAGAGTCCTCTGAGCTCTGGCTCCACTCATGCAGCCTGTGGGAAGCAGAAAGGCTGGATGCAGCAGGCAATTCTCACAGAACCCGAAGCTGTGTTGAGGACTGTCACTTAGTGTCACTTTTATACCCTTACCCACCCTTTGATGGCTAGCTTCACATTGCACGCATACCATTATTACTTTCTCTTTTGCACCACACAGTGTATTTCTTTGAATGAATCCGCCAAAGTCTTTTGGCCATAGCACACAGCAGCTGGATATTCATTTCTCTCCTCCCTTTAGTGATTTCTTGCATTTTTATGGATTTTCTTTCTCTTTAGCAATCCCAGCTGCCTTCCACGCTTAGTAATGCGCCTGTACACAACACAGACCTCGCACTTGCACCAAACACTGGCACAGAACGGAATCTGAAGTCACTTTTTTGGTATGTCTGGAGGTTTAAAGAAAGCAGGGAAGTGTTAATTACAAGCGCATCGGCAACAGAATCTGTCGGGGCAAGTTGTGTTCAGGGAGGTTCTGGCAACCTATCAAATGAGAAAACCTAAGCCACTCTCTTGTATGTGCTTGTTCTGAGGCCACAGACTTTAAGAGAACAAACACAAAGTCTTTAATGCTCAGGATACTTTGTTCCATCGTTATGTAGCACCCTCAGCACTCACTAGCCCCACAAAGCAAGATGTGGGAAGAAACATTGAAATTTCTGTTACTACTGAAGCACTTAAGACAACAAAATCACTGGTAAGAATACTGACATCCCTAAAAATTTATATAACTGCTTATTATCTACTGCTCAAAATGGAAAAGGCACAAAAAGTCATTCAGGTTAAGCAGCTGTGTATTGTCAAGATGCATTGTTCACAAATAAGCAGGCACCAAGTGAGACGAATTTTGCTCAGCCCTGGAAACAATCTTTGCTGGTGGGAATAATACGCAAAGGCAAACTGAGGAAATAAGCAAACACCTAAAGAGAAGCAGCGCCCGGCTGTACTTCAATGAATTTTTAAATGTATGATGTAAACAGTAGACTCACAACCACAACCCAGAGAAAGTTAGAAACGTTTTATTGATAAATAGGATAATGTACAAGATAGACAGCAACTGCGTCCTCAGCACAGTTTTCTTGTGAAGTAGAAAGGTGAATGAGAGACTTTAATAAAATAGTAGAAGTACTGCATATTCAGGAACTGAGAAGATACCCAACAGAGGGGGTTTCCAAGGCAATTATTTTCCGGAGTTTCAGACTTTGACTTGAATCCTCTGTGATTAAACAACAGAGGAATGGAGAATGTCCTTTAACTAGGGATTGTTTCACCCACAGAACAACGTAGAGGGAACTCCTCTATACACTGGAAATAGGGGAAGATGATGTCAACTCGTACAGAAACTCCGGTAGCAGGATGACATGGATTACTGATCTAAAGATCAGAGCATACCATGGGAAGGCAATAGCTATGATCCAATACTCAAAGGTCCAGGTGAGAAAGGTTCAGAACCAGAAACAGCGTCACTCATAGTTCAATCTATAGGATCAGGCAAAGGCCATGGTCAGGAGAGCGTGATTGGTGATTTGATTGGCAGCGGACTGCATTATTTGATTGGCCCGTCGATTGATATCACTGACTGAGAGCACATGCAGCGTTAACTGGACGGGGCAATCTGCAACCAACAAAAATACCAAGAGATTTTGGAGAAACTGGCCGCCCAATTACATCATCAAAATGTCAACCACAGCTCCTGCGTGCTCACATTCCTGCCCAATAAGAGGAACACACTGCTAATGGAGACACACCCAACTGGGCTGGAACCAGTTGCCCAGTTGGCAAATGGGCAACTGTGAGACTTCACAATGGAGAGGAGGATGAAGTGAAGAACAATTTGGAGATATTAAAGCGGAACTTCTGTGTGTGGTCTTCATAAGTTAGGAAACTGCAACTGGCCCATTTCTACATTAAACAGTTTAAACATTATAAAATGTAACGTACCAGGCTGGATGAGGACCCAAATTTATCTTTCCACTATTCCAAAAGAGGATGGTTCAAAACATTTTGTGTGTTACATTATGTCAGTGTAATTAGATGGGTGATTTGGCTTTCTGCCCAGGGCGTCCTGGCTTGGGGAGTGTTTTAATGGCTGCTTTGCATGTTGAGCCAATGGAAACGGGTGCCTCCGCCCTCTTATGTTCACGCTGCGTCAGAGTTTTTACTTGCTTCAACAAAGCAGTGTTGTGTCTATACACAGCAGCTTAGAACCAGTTTTTACTTTCTTAGCTAAATATATGAATAATACCAACAAGTCTACAGCTGGACAGACAGAACCCCAAAGCAGAATTACAGTTCTTGACAAACTGAAGAGTGATGTAGGCTGCCTCTTTGATTGATTTTTCTTACTTCTTAAATACAAAACATTGGCACTGTTTCCATGGTGATACCTTTTTAGGCAGATCATTTCTCCTTTTGTCCTCCATTGGTCCACGTTTCACATTTTTAAGAACACACTTCACAATATCCTGTATTGGTAAAGTACAGGAACCAGAAAAAAATAATGAAGAAGAACCCAAAATGCAAAGAAAGATTTTATCCAATAAACTTTCACTCCAGAAACAGCTTCAAGTCATTCAAAGGATCCACGGGGACACGGGTCTCATCATGAAAGATGTTAGAAGATGCCTGCCTGAAAGTCTGGCTTCTGCCAGGTACAAAGGATTTAGGGGTGGTTTCACACTGATGAAACATCAGCTGAGACAGATGTTTAAACCTGTGGTGAGGTTTACTCAAGCAATCCACCAGGTGTGATGACAAACCCACATATGCAGACAGAAAGATGACAGGCTTGGAGCCCGGCCCATTCTGCCTGTTAAACACAATCAACTGTCATCTCCATCCGTCTGCCAACCTCCCCACTTGCACTTGCAGGCATTGCAGTTTCCTCTGTGTGTACCTCAACACTTCCTGCTTCGTTTTGATTAATGTAAATACACGTACACGCCCTCTGCAGAGGTCATACAGTCCACTCAAGTTTCACTCAGCTCTTCTGCTGGAACAGAAACAAGAAGTCTGACATAGTCTACTAGCGACATGGTATCAGAGCAGACATGAGGGGTGGTTTGTTTGAACTTGTCTGACTTGAAGTTTGTCTTTTCTTCAATGAGTTGTATGACTTTAACACACACCCAGATACACGTTTACACACCCCCACACGCCAACACACACACTATCCCTCTAGTGGTTCAGGCACTAGAGGGATTCCTAGCCCAGGGGTGATGGATGGGTGGCAGGGGAGACTTGATGGCTGTTTGCTAGGTTGAAGAAGTTTGTCTTCTTATAAAAGTGGTAAAAAAAAATTCTCAGGTTGGAAAAAAGTGCCAATATTAGTAGAACTCCCTAAATATCTGATTTTACCTTTCATTAGTCACACTTGTTGGAACTGTAGCAAAGTTCAATGTGTCACTTTGGTCAAAATTAAATAAAGTAAAGTTCCAGAGAATACAGTTCCTCAAAAGTATTTAATTTTATACATGTTATCACATTGCAAACTTCAATGTTTTCAATATTTTAGTCCCACCACAAGAAAGTGCATAACTGTGAAAGGGAAAGAAAATGATACTTGATTTTCAAATTAAAAGAAAAAAATAAAACAAAGTTGTGTTCAGCTCCTTTTACACTAGTGCCCTGGAATAAAATCCAGTGGTAATTAGAAGTTCCCTAATTAGTAAGGAGAGTTAATTAATGTGTCATTTAATCACAATCTAATTGTGATTAAATTACACAATGGCCAATGAGAAGTCTGGCCAATTAGCCAGACTGCTCATTGGCTTTTATTTTGGGATGTCATAGTAAAGAGGGCTAAACACAATCCCACTACATGTTGGATGAATTGCTAAAACTCCCCATTTGACAGATAACATGAATTATTATATGCTTTCTTTGACAGCCAAACTGCAAAGTCTGGAGCAATCACAATGACACATGTGAGTTACATTTTGTAATAATAGATTTTATTGCATCACTGTTTGGGTAACTTCTTTCATACAACCAGATGTGCTCATGATTACATACAGAGTTGTCTTTCTGCTGCTCCATGTAAAGATTCAGGCTATAAGATAAGGTAAAACCAGTAGGTTCTGACAGTTTTTAAGTTAATCATTTACAACCACCATAGTAGAAAATGCAACAGCAGGGAGGAACTGTTTTCTGTCTCACTCCCAGACTGCTCTGTGTAAAGTTCAACACATGATTTTGCTGAGGTTCTTGGTAAATACCAATTTTACCTCCATACTTTTTCATTTACAGATATTTCAGAAATCCCAGAAAGTCCAGAATATAAATGCTAGAAGCGAAATGTGAAATCTTTATTCCCTGCATAGCTTAAGGATGTATGATGACATGGAATGAAACATCTCAGAAGTCTGTTAGAGACAAATGATTAGAAGAGGTAAATAATTAATAGTTTAACAGTAAAAAACTGCATTGTTTTCAAATCACAAAACTCAAAATGACTTGCTCCAGTAGGTGACAGGAGCAGGACACGGTGCACAGGTGTGCAAATATGCACAGCCTGGATTTTATGAACAGTGCAGCAAGAGTTCACTTCATATCAACCTTTCCATCTCTGTTTTTTCAACAGCGAGGATTTTTTCTATGTTTCCACTGTGGGTATCCTCTTTTCCTGACTACATGAGGTGAAAAGGCTAAATCTGTCAAAGCAGAACCAAAGAACTAATTATCTAATTCTTCAGAATATATAATCTCCTGATTGTATGTGTACAATAAACATTTGTTCATTTTCCATTTATTACAGCTTAAATGTAACAAAGTCAGATGCATAAAGGAGATGGGTTTTTTATATTTTTTTATTACTATGCTGTTGTTTTGCCACTTGTAAGGATTTGCTTGAATCCGGCCAGCAGATCGCGTAAACAGGATGGAGACAGGCATGGCTCCTAAGAGACAAATCCAGGATATTATTTTGACAAAACAGCAGCATTGTAAAAATCCTTCTTCCCCATGGGGTTTCTGACTGGAAGTTTAACCCACTCTCACACTTTTCCAGTGTTTGCCTTTGTCTCTGAGTCATTGCTCAGAATTCAGACTGGAAAACATGAAACACATCAAACATACTGAGCTGAAGGAGAGAGGAGCAGATCCCACAATGCCTGAAGAGGAAACATCCAAGAGAGCGGTATTCTGAAGTCACAGCACATTAAGGCAATTATTTTATTCTATTGATTTGGACTATTAATCAATAAATCAGATACATTCTACTGATTTTTCATTTAACCACTCAAGTCTTTTCATAAATATTAGGAATAAAATATGAAAATAATTAAATTATTTAATTCAATTTTTAAATAAAAAAATAAACATATTATTGCGAAATGTGCCGTAACAGAGCATTTCTTTAGTGAATTGAACCTGGTGAAAGTAAAACTATTCTGCCTGAAGAGTTTTGGTCTAAAACATACTTACAGACAAAGGTGTTTATATCTTAAATGCAAATTTAATATATATACATATATATTCTACAGTTTTGTCTTAATTATTGCTCTGAATATGTTTTTTTATTTTAATAAAAATAAAGCAATCTGATTTTAATCAGATTGCTTTTTTAGAATCTGTATACTCCAGAAAACAATTACTTAATTTCTAAATTAGTTGATGATTATTTCAATAATTGATTTATCACGATTAATCTGATTAATCATTTCAGCCACATAGCATATTACTATCATATTGTTATGCACAATTTTTAAGGCTCTAGAGATTTTTCGTACTTTCTCTAAGCATTGCACAATATGACATTAGGGTGTGTTTAGTAGTATGTCAACTCTGGGGAAATCTGTCAACTCCCTGCAATGTTTTCCACTTGCGAAATAAGCTGTCTCACTGTGTAAAAATGAACTTCCATTTGTTTGGAAATTGCCCTATAAAAGTCTTCCCAGATTGATGAACAGCAGCAATTGTTTCTCTAAGTTCCCTGCTGATGGCCTCCTTATGAGTGTATTGACACACATCTTTATGTTCCAGACCAGCAGAATACAAAAATACAGACTCCTGCTGAATAGTGGTGGCCACAGTAGCAGTTATAAGTACATCAAATACATTTAATTAACAACATCTGGCCAATACTGTAGTTTCCTATTACATCTGATAAAATTCCAATCACATCAATTCTCCCTTCTATTTCACAGCTAGTTTGTGTTACCCTTTTTAAAAGGTTTTGTTGGCTCTAGTGGCCTTTATTTGAAAGTAGTTTAACAAGAAACAGGTAATGAGAGAGGGGAAGACATGCAGCAAATGTCACCAGGCTGGGAATCAAACCTGTGACCACCACGAGGACTAAGGCTTGTGAGTTGTGTTTTGCCCCTGTGCCACCACAGCACCCTGAGTGACTTACCATCCAAAGAGTGAGATGACTTGTAATTTTTTTTAACATCTACTATAGGATTTAAAAAAACCTTGTTCTTAGTGTATAAACTGTAAAATAAAAAACCAAAAGACAAAAAAACCTCAAAAACAACATAGCAAAAACAGAATGAATATATTTTCTATATTTTCTTCTTGACTGAGAAATTAAGTAGGAAAAAGCTCATCATTTCTAATGTAATGACAAGAAAAATAGACCTAAATCTTACTAAATATTACCCACTTTACTTTACTGTTCAGTAGTACTTTACTCCATAAAAACACTGAAGACAAAACAAACAAACTAAATTTGTTCATAAGATCAAGATCAAGTAATTGTGCTCCAGCAGAACCCGGGTTCATTACAGAAAATCACAATAAAACACATTGACAAAATGTGAACCCGTTAAATGACTATAAATACGTAAGCCATGTGTTGTGCAAAATATATATTATTCTGACAATATGTGTACTCTACATAATCACGATTCTTTATTATCCGTAATTACCAGAATGACATGACCTTAATATAAACATCCTATTTCTTCTTTGACACCCATAAACGTTTTGAATCCTTGTCTTATTAAACGTGTAAAAATAAACAGTGCTGCATAAATATCCAAAGGGTGCATCTATTCCAGTGACACCAATGTGCTTAACTGAAGCAGATTCAGTTGATATACCTGTCTGATATATCACGATCAAAGCGTCTCATGGAAATGGAAAGCCTTTTCAGACTCAACAAACCACTCTGAGCAAGAAACATTTAAATATATCTGGTGAATACATTTTTACCATTATGAGTTTAGTAAAAGTAGCAAGAAAATGAACAAACATAATGCCCGAGTGAAGAGTGTTATGAAAGAAAAATAGAAACTACACTTACACCTACTGGCCACAGATGGATAACACTGATGGATCAGCTGCCTTTCATGTGTTTCTCTCCAAATTGTGGTCGGTGTTACTCACTGTAGTGCTGCCGGCTGCTTTACTTTGGGAATCAATGGCAAATAACTAATATTTATTCCCCAATGGAATAATATTATTATAACAGACATATGGCTTATTATATTTTAGGGCTAATATTGTGAGAAAACCTCTACCCTTGTTCGTGGAAGTTACGTCACTTTTAGCTTGACGAGGTTGCGGTGCATTTGAGGATGCTGGTAAATATTTCATTTGCTAACCATAAAAGATCGTTTCACCTATTAACATCTAGTATTGTCAACGCTCGCGGTTGTATTGTATCAGTTATATTTGAACTTAACTGTGTAAAAAATATATTCTCTAAATAATATATTAAATTAGCAATAATGCTTTTCTAATTTTAGTTTTCCTTTCAGAATTTTCATGATTGAGCTCAGAATAGCACCGCTAACTACATAATTAAAATGAAAACATTTACTAAAATCAGCTGTTTTTCTTCAGTAAAACAGGAATAAAGCTACCTGTACAGTAGTCTGAGCGAGTGTCATGAAAGCTGTAATGTCAGAGCTCGGAGTGGAAACGTGAATGCAACAAAAGTTCGGACTTCAGAGTGGTGACAGCTACCATCATGGAGGAAAAACAAAGCAACGCCGACTTCTCACTAGGTACAGCTGATTGCCCTTACTGTTTTCATTAACATAGTGTTAAAATAAGGAAGTAAACTGGTCACGTCGTTTGTATTTCACCAAGTACCGATAGCTTGTTTACTTACTAAGGGACGAGAGGATAAGAGCTGTCACAGCTAATGCTGTTTTACTTTCGCTGAAATTCAAAAGGTTTTAAAACCGGAAAATAGATAACATTGCAAAGATGAAGAGAAACTGAATATGTGTGTCGCTTTTTGGCAGCTTGAGTCTGTTGAATTCAGGTCAGCTCATCGGAGAGCGGATGAAGTACAAAGTTAGACTGTAATCTAGTTCTTGCTTTATGAGGACAAAACAATATGAAATAGGCTGCATTCATAACTCAGGCAGCTCAGTTCAATTAAATTTTTAATACCAACGCCGAGAAGCTAGCCACCAAACTATAAATAATTTTCTATGCAAATAAATCAACCATAAAGTAGTGCTTTAGTGTGAAAGGAAAATTATATATACAGTATATATTTAAAATATCATCTTTATCCATGGATGGATACCTGCTTTACTCTAACACCCCTGAAGAAATTCAGCAAAGTGAAGTTACCTATGCAGAAAATAGTTTGCAATGTAACCTCAGTATAGATACAGCTACTCTTACATCATCACCTTTCAATCCATCCTCCATAGTGGATAGAGTATGTAGGGTGATGTGTGTGTTTTCTCTCATGTGTGTTGTTGCAGTTTTTCATGAGCCCATTTCTCTTCTCAGACCCTGGAGGAGCAGCAGCAACAGCAGATCATGAGCCGGAGAAAATAACCAGCCGCCAGCTGACCGAACAGAGCCGCTTTGCTTTTGCTGCTCTGTGCGCCGTTTCCTTGGGCCAGCTGTTTTCTGTGTCTGAAAACAGGTGGGGAGGAGATGCTATCGGAGCATGACAGTCCTGTTTACTGTAATGAGAGTTTCTTCTTTATCTGTAGTGCGTTTAGGGAGCAGTACCTGCAGGACTTGGTCCAATGGCTGGGTCTGGACCAGTCGGTGATGCCAGTCATGGGGGCTTTCCTGTCAGGCCTGGGCTCTGAGGGCACAGACACCTTCCTCTCCATCCTACAGGCAGATCCGCTGGTGGCTGCAGGAGCCACGCCCATCATACAGGTGCTTGACTTTCAAATAAGCAAGAATCCTTTGCTATATTAAAAGAATCTCACAGTGGAAAAGCATTTCTGCAATATTTTCTGCGATATTTAGAGATTTCCTTACAGTTCTGCTCAGTGTATGTGTTGGCAGCAGAAACTTGGCTGTTTGTCCAGCTTTGTTTGTCACAGTTCCAATTATTTTAATGTTTTTTTAATAATCACTCTCTTCCTTGGCAGAGTTTGGTAGCAGATGCCTTGATTTTAAAAATACAACAAAAAATTTATAATAACTGAGCATTGCTTTTATTCAAAAACAGAAAGAAAGAGTTATCCCTTCTGCTGCTATAATAATATGACCCAAAAACAATCAATTTATGTTAAAAAAAAGGCAAGGTTTCTGAAAATTAGCACAAACACAGCAGCTGATTATTATATATGTAATAAAAACATTGTGTTAATGAGAGTCAGAGATGGAGATCAGGCCTGCAACTAACGGTTATTTTAGTTATCTGATGATTAATTATGTAAAAAATGAGCACATTCTGTAGACTTTTCATTTAAGATTCTTTTATGCAACATTAGAAATACATTAAGAATTCAAATAGACAAATAATTCCATCACTTTTTAAAGTAAGAAAATAAGGATTTATTGCCTGATTTATAACACTGGAACTGGAAGACATTTTAAATATCTAAAATAAATAAACAAAACAACAGAAACAACAACAAAAAAATGGAACTAAAGTCTCTGTAAATAAAGCTGAACTTCAGGAACAGATTGTAGTTGAGACCAAAACAGCAGACTGAAACTTTTATCATCCAGTCTTTGGTAGAAAGAGAGAAAAGAAGAAAACAATAAATCATGCATATGGAAATTATTTAGTTTTTTTTTTTATTTTATCATGCAATCAATTGACTTATTGCTTATTGCAAGCAGAGAACAAAGCTGGCGGTTGAATTCATTCCTCTATCTGTCCTAACCAACTCTGTCTTTCCTCTCCAGGATCTGGTGTCTTTGTCTGTCAAAGATGGTAAGGATCATATAAAACATCATGTTGACAGGTGGTTTTTTTTTAAAAATATCTTTAAACGGATGACTTGTTGTGCCTGTCAGGTCAATATGATGCCAGAGCGAGAGTCCTGATCCGTCATGTGAGCTGTTTGCTGCGTGTGTCTCCTCAGCAGCTGGAAGAGTTTGAGGAGACGCTGGGAGAGAGACTGAGGGAGGCAGGAGAGGAGAGCGAGTAAGCTTCATAGAAACATTTCACTCAAAGCTGTTTTCATTTGCAAACATACATCGTGTTTATTATTTCTGATGGCAGTAAGATAGCACTGTGGTGTAACCAGGGAGACGTTATCTCGGAGACTACAGGATTTCCTGGTTTCCTTTAACTCATGCAGCTCGTCTGTCTGATTCCAACCAGAGAGGAGTTGTCCCGCCGCCAGAGGAGAGAACGAAAACGAAAGCTGAGACGCTACCTCCTGATTGGCTTGGCCACTGTGGGGGGAGGGACCATGATCGGTGATTACTCCTGTTCTTCAGAGGAGCAACCAGGCTTTTAGGAAAATAAAGCTGATGTGAAGACTATCCTGTGTTTTGTGTTGTATAACTTTTTCTTCCAGGTGTGACAGGTGGACTGGCGGCTCCGCTGGTGGCAGCCGGGGCTGGCGCAGTGCTGGGGGCCGGTGGGGCTGCGGCTCTGGGCTCAGCCGCTGGTATTGCTATAATGGCCTCTCTGTTTGGAGCTGCTGGAGCCGGACTGACTGGTAACTGACTGGGCTCGTCTCACTTTTTACAACTTCAGCATGATTTATATTAGATTTTATCCTGATTTCCACGCGTCCTCTCTGCAGGATATAAAATGAATAAGTGTGTTGGGGCCATAGAAGAGTTTGAATTTCGACCAATGAGCTCTGGGAAGCATCTGCACCTGACCATAGCTGTGACTGGTTGGCTCTGCAGTGGGAAATACAGTGAGTGAGCCTCCAGTCAAGTTTGGTTTCCTGTCAGTCTGCACTTCACATCTTTCCAGATTAGAGCTAGTCTTCAGTACTCTAGATGCTTATTAAACCCCCTCATATGTTTATGTTTTTATTTTAAAGAAGCCAGACTTTCTTCAGATGTTTTAAAGAAAAAAGTGTGTTTTTCAGCAGTTTCTTTGGACTTCTTTATTTGGACCTTTGTGATTCATTTTGAGGTCCAGTTCCTGTCTGTGAGCGTTTATTGATCAGCTTGATGAAAGTGAGATGTCAATAAAGCACAACTCATAATATGTACATTAGGGCTGAAAGTAACAATTTAGTTTTAGTTTAGTTCGATTAATCTATTGATGATTATTCAATTAATCAGATAAAAACGGGCACATTTTGCAGGTTTTTCATTTGAGCCTCTTTAATATTAGAAATGGACTAAAATATGCAAATGAACACATAACTCAGTTCCTTTTTTTTACAGAATTTAAACAAAGTGAAGCTAAACTATACTGCTTGAGGAGATTTTGGTGGAATATATTTACAGACAGGTTGTTTATTTTTATCTGAAATGTAAAATGTATATATTTTTTAAGCTTTTGGCGTAATTTCTGCTGATTAAGTTGTTCTTTCAGCAATTGGCCTTTTTGAGGCTGTATGCTCCAGTTAATGATTAATTAATTACTAAATAACGTGACAATTATTTCATAAGTCATCACAATTAATCTGATTAATCGTCTCACCCCTGGCATGTGCTCAGTACAAAATATAATAAAAACTGACTGAGTAACTTAAAAATGTTAAATATTGTTGATTATCCTCACCAGATATCATCTTGTATTACATTGTAAGTTCAGTAACATTGATCCATCTGTCATATTTAAACTTTAATACAGTTAGACAACAAATAATCACAGGAAGTGAACAGAAACACATGGACTTTGATTTTTTATTGATTAATTTTTCTTTGAACTTAAGAGCTCATTGTTGTCGATTACATTGTTCTAGAAAGTTCCAAGAAGAAAACATTTGCATAAATAATAGAGGCATTAAATGCACAAAATGTTTGTGACATGCATCAACAGCTATTATTGTATGTGTAACTAAGCAGAAAACACTGAATAAATTCCTCTCTTACATAAAAGTGAGCAGCTCTTCCACTAAAACGCACTCAGTCACAAGCTCATTGTCCCTTCTCACACAATGGCTGTAAAAAGACTCAGCATTGAAGAGCCACTCAGACGTCCCCTAAAAAACAACCTGCGCCTGCTGCGTTCAGGTTCATACCAGGCCCCGTGGTCCAGCCTGGGGGAGTGTGGCGAGCAATACTGCCTGGTGTGGGAGTCGCGCTTCCTCCGGGATCTGGGCTCCGCCATGATTTCTCTACTGGACGGTCTGGTCAGCATGGTGGCTCAGGAAGCCCTGAAGTACACCGTGCTCTCAGGTACTGCCAGATCTCCAGTCAGTTCAGAAGAAAACCTGTTCCTGATTTGGTCCTGGATCCATTTGAATATATTTGTGATTGTCTCTTTATCAGGAATCGTGACAGCTCTGACGTGGCCCGCATCTTTGCTAGCAGTGGCCAGCATCATTGACAACCCCTGGTGTGTTTGTCTGAACCGCTCGGCGGAGGTGGGCAAACACCTGGCTCAGGTGCTGAGGAGCAGGCAACAGGTAGGCCCACACCGTCATCCTGTCAGGGCTCAGTCTAAGCAGCTGTACAGCTGTGATATAATTGTTTTAGTTGGCGAATTTAACATTGCTGTTTCTGTACTTACTTTTCAAACAAAATGCTTAAGAGCTGAAAAGAGATTAAATAAAATTATTTAATTTGTTTCTAGAAACCTGAATGTTGTTAAATTACTGCATCTATCTTCCATCCACTGAGTTTGTCATTTATTTTTTAATCTGATGTCTTTTGACATTTGATTCTTCAAATCTTTGGCAGTTCATTTTGTTTTGTTTTTCTTAACATTTTTCTTATGTTTGGTAAAAATAATAAAACCTTTGACAGCTCTGTGATCAGCTTTAACCCTGAATGACGTTTTACAAAGTTATTTGTCTTATTTTTTAACTCTTTTCCATCCATTTTGTCTTTTCCATCAGATTGTTTTTAAATCAAATTAAACTCCACTGTGCTGAGAGAAGCATCTTTTTCATCCATCTCTGTTGATAGTGGATACTGCTTGTGGGCCATTTTTCGGTTCTGACCAGAAACATTATATGTTTTTTTTTTTAAGTGATTAGCTGTGTTAAAAAATTTAATACATTGATATCTATGCATTTAATAATCTAACATTAAAAAGTCTCAGCTTTAGAAAATATGCATAACAACTAAGATAAAAATACTCATGAATTGTTAATGTAAATAATTACTTGGAGAATGAAACTGTCTTTTCTGACTGTTTTTAAAGGGGAAGCGGCCAGTCAGCCTCATAGGTTTCAGTCTTGGAGCCCGAGTCATCTACTACTGTCTGCAGGAGCTTGCTAGTGATAAAGGTACCGTATCAGGGTCTGTCATTTGATCAACTGCAGTGCTACTGTTTAAAGTGGAAGCAGAGGTAAATGTAGAGCATTTCTCTAATCCTCAGGTAGTGAAGGAGTGGTAGAGGATGTGGTCCTCCTCGGGGCTCCTGTTGACGGCTCTGAGAAGTCCTGGGAAAGAATGGTCAAGGTGGTGGCAGGAAGAATAGTCAACGGGTACTGCAGGTAAACTCATGATCTCTAATGATTTAGGGTCCTCTTGTATAAAGCATGTGTGCGCACAAAAAATGTGTGGTGCCATATTTTATGCACAAGTCGGCACACACATAAAATGAATGTGCATTTTATGCACATTCATTTTTGTGCATAAAATGAATGTTTTATGCACAAACATTCATTTAAAAATGAATGTAAATATACGCAAAATTTTGACCTGCAGTGAAAATGTCCCCCAGCCACGCAAACCTTTTCTGTGGGCAATATCAAACTACAAGCACCAAAACTCACCTAAACACACTGAAATCTGACTAATTATGGAGCGCTTCGGCTGCTGTCTTGTTGAGTTCTGTCCGTCATTAATAGAAGGATTCAGAGGGAGCGATTGATCATAGGTCATATTGATCTGCTAGGAAATGTTGATGATGGTTTATTATCAGTTAAATTAATCCAGACTGATCATCCTGGAGCTCTTAGCAAAACTTAAAGAGCAGCCATGCGTTATCAGTGCAACTGTAGTCATCTACTTTGTGAATGCACCTTTATGGACAGAAAACGTCTCTATTCTGTAAATGTACAACTTATGCACATGATTTCTCTATTTAGAATAAACGTACACATTCTCACTCAAAGGACTCTCTGACACACTGTCTTTAAATCCTGACTGAATGCTGTTCAAACAGGCATTTCTTTATTTTCTTTCTTTATTTATTTGGAATTTTTTCTTTAAAAATTATTGTTTTTATTTTTTGTGAAGTGGCCTCATGTACAGTGGCCCTTAGATGCAAACCACTTCAACAAAATCAAAAACACAACATTAACTGGGCGTGCTGTGGTGGCGTAGGGGATAGCGCGACCCACGTTTGGAGGCCTTGAGTCCTCGACGTGGCCGAGCGATTGTTGCCGCATGTCTTCCCCTCTTCTTCCCCTTTCCTGTCAGCCTACTTTCATATAAGGCAGTGGTCCCCAACCTTTTTGGTCGCGCGGACCGGTCAGCCCTTCGCAATTTTGCTGCGGACCGGGGGGTGTTCGCGCGCGTCTTAAGTATCGAGTCCGATGCTGTTTGGGGGGGCTGGCTCAATTATTTTGACGCGCAATACGTAACCAGTAAAATCCGGTTTAGGATTTTCGAAATAAAAGATCCGGAAGTAGTTCATTATTTCTTGCGCGGCCCAGTACCAAATGGTCTGCGGACCGGTACCGGTCCGCGGCCCGGTGGTTGGGGACCACTGATATAAGGGACACAAAAAGAAAAGAAAAAAACCCACAACATTAACGAAGCATAATTACAAATTCAAAAGCACAACATTAACGAAGCACTACAACATTGAATACGCTGAGTCCTACTTACGTCACCGCCATCTTCCATCTTGAAAGTGGCAGTGGAGAAAACGTGCTGCGTGGACTAGTTTCAACGGTTTTACAGTACAAAGTGGACCCACTGCCTTTACCTTTCACAGGTAAGAATTAAAGATAATAATAATGATGTAAATTTACGAGCAGAATTTCTTGACTTTGTGGCCAGTACTGTGCATTTCCGTGGTGAAACAAACTTCTAAACAACCAAGAAATATTTCCTTTGTAACTAAATTGGCCCAGTTAACTACTCTGACTATTTTCTTAGCTAACTTTTTTTTAAAACTGTGTAGTTTTTCAAAAGAGGGAGAGGTAATGAGAAACCTGTAACGGCCGTTTGTTTATTGTTGCCATGGCTACCTAGAAGCTAGCAAGACAAGTCGCTGTTTGTCTGGTCGAACATGGTTACTTTAAGGTACGTCAGTTGTCTGTAAAATGCTTCTTATAATTTATGTAGATTAAAATAATTTGTTTGATATTACAGCGAACCAGAAGTGGGCTGAAAGCAAATTAATTCAGAGAGCAGTGCGCATCCCGGGGGATTTCGTCAGGACAGGTCCGTAAAGATCAGAGCTGGAGCTGTTTTTCTTCACAGTTCATCTCCACAATGTCTGTGTTTAGATGCTAAGTCATATGGTGAAGATATGTTTTTTTTTCCTGAATGTTAATGAATCAGGGATGTATTTTCTATTACACTGTTAGATAATTTTTATCATTCGCTTTAACCTGTGGCTAGCCAGATGTTTCAGAGGCCCAGTCACCGAACTGCTCCCAGCTTGACCAGCAGACTGAACCCCTGCCTGTGCTCTGTGTTGCCAGTATAATATAAATTTGTAATGTACTGCACACTTTTTTTTTTCACTTTTTGTGTATCTTAAGGGAAATATCTCAATTTGAAGTATTAGGGTATTATGACAGTTCATGTAAAGAAATTAAAAATAATTTAGTCTGTTAGATTTTGTGCACACTGCTGTCTATAGCACAGTTGACATATTAATAATTTTTTAAAAAAAGTAAAAATACGTAGTTAAAGTTTGACAACTATTATCAAAGTTTGTCTTTACAATAAAATGTCTAAAAATTTAAATGAAGTTATGTTTTTTATTCATATCTTGAAATGGACAAATGCACATTGAATTATGGAATTGTGTTAATAGTGAATACATCACTGTAAAGGTGTGTGTGTGTTCATCAATAAAAACGATTTATCAGAATCAGCTGTATCAAATGTAATTATTGTGCTCCAAAACAATTAAATAATCACATCAAAAAGTTTGAAACGTTGTCCCTTGTTTTTTTTCATTCCTATATATAATAATGTGTGAGAGACTGTGTCAGTGACATTCATTAACTTGAAATACTTTGCAGAACGGCACTTTATGAGGTTTGGTCCATTTACTTGTATTCGCTTGCTCGTAGATAAGCCACTTTCAATATGGCGGACGCTATAATGTATCGCAACAACGGGCCGACCCGCTCAAGCGATAACTTCCGGGTCAAAAGCACTGTCGTCCAATCAGTGATCTCTCAGGTCTCCAACTGGGACATGCCCTTTGCGTTGCAGTGCTTCGTTAATGTTGTGTTTTTGAATTTGTAATTGTGCTAAGTTAATGTTGTTGTGTTTCGTTAATGTTGCTGTGTTTTTGTAATTTGTAATTGTGGTATGTAATTGTGGAAGTGGTTTGCACCTCAGGGCCACCGTACAAAAGCACATTTTAAATAAAAATATATAATTATTGTTACCATAAATACTTATACTGCTACAAGCAAGGGCCGTTGCTATGGTTATTGCTTCACGTGGTGGCAGACTTCCGGGTATTTATACTAATTTACATATGTATTCGGATTTATAGATTTATAAATGCGCACAGCTTTATACATCAAATTTCTTTTGTGTGCCGCACTTTTCTAAATCTGTCCGTATGTCAAGTTTTAGTGTGAAAACTGCGCACTCTTTTATACACGAGGCCCCAGATGTCTACCGATTATACAGTCACTGTAGGAGTTTTTTATTACTAAAAATCTGTGGCAGTGGATCAGTAAATGACTTTCTGAATCCTCCGCCCGTCAGAGGCGACTGGCTCCTGGGGTTCCTGTACCGAAGCTCAGCTGCACAGATGTCTGTCGCTGGGCTGCAGCCAATCGACATCCAGGACCGCCGCATAATTAATGTGGATCTCTCATCTGTGGTAAGCCCTCATGCCGTTAGAATAGCTAAAAGGAAAACAGTGCTCAAACTAGACAACAGTCTGACATAATTCCTCTTTAATGAAAAATGTCTAGACTACTTGAGAGATCTTCATTGATTGTAAATCAGTTTTATCATTAGATTATAAGCTAATCATAACTCACTTCATTTTCAGATTGAAGTGTGTCTTTAGATGAGGCAACTGGCATGTCAATCTGAGAAACAGTGAGAGCAGTTTTAATAAAAAAGAGAGACTGTTCATGGAGTTCTAACAAACATTAATCTGCTGGTTTGAACCAAAAATGACATGATGAGTGTCAGGACTTTTACATTTATATATAAGAAATAAATAAATAAGATTAATCTAACTAATAGTTTTGACCTTTTACACACTGAGCACAGATAATTCCAAGTTAATCCCTAGATGATTCAATAAGGACAGAACTCAACAAGACAGCAGCTTATTCTGTCTTTATGCAATACAACACCCAAAACAGACACAATGCAAAACAAAAGATCAAAATTTAAACTCATACTTCATATACGTCACAGGACTGATAAAAATCCACTTCCTTTCTCTACTTTTACGCATTTGTATGAACATACAACAGAAACAGTGTGACAGCAGCTTCATGAAAAAGTTTCGGCAAATATTAGTCTTATTGGTTTGAACCCAGCATAAGCACATTTATTTAACGTTATAAATTATATAAATAAACTCACTATTCTGGGTTTCAATAAAAGTAGAAATCATTATGTAATGATTACTAATCTAAACAGGAATGGTTTGGTACAGTGGTGTCCAAACCTTTTTGTCTGGGGGCAAAACTGGCAAATTTAAATTACTAGTGGGCCACAAAATTTATTAAATTAAAAATACAAAATAGTTTACTGTGATTTTTTGTTTTGTTTTACCTGCTCAACAATAAACATTTATTTTAATGAAATCTGACTGGTCATCAATTGTTTTCTGATTTTTTGGTCAAATTTTTACCATTCATGACTTGTGGGCTGGGGTCGAATAAAATCCTTTCAAGGGCCCTCGCTGCACTTTGGACACCCATGTGTAGTATGATAAAAACCTGACTTTTTAAACAGTTTGTATAAGTATCTGGTTTCAGTTGCATATGCATATAAGTAATCTGTGTCAAAGTCAAAATTAAGAAAACATCTGCATGATGTCTGCCAGGTGAAAGGCCACTTGGACTACATGCGTCAGATGGACACCATCTTGGTGGCAGTGGGAGTTCCCACCAAAGAAGTGGCAGGAGCTTCATTTGTTCTTCCTCAGTCTGTAAGAGTCGCTCAGAAGACCGTGGACAATCTGGACTGGGCCGAAGAGCAGCATCGAGCGAGCGAGACTCAGAATCCTTCTGAGAAAGACAAAACGTCGTCACAAGAGAGCGCAGACTGGAGGGACGAGACAGAGGACATGGGCAATGGCTGGGACATTCCTGACATCACAGATCTGCTAGATTCGCTGAATGAGACGGAACCAAATAACGGAGTCTCAGTTCTAAACATCGTTTCCCCTAACGACACCACATCCTCTGATTTTATTGCTCAGAACAGCAGAGAGGAGGCTGAGCCGGATGATGAGCAGATATCCTGGAGCTGGAATGACACACACTGGACTGCGGATCACTTACACAAATAAAAACCTGGAGAAGAGCGAGTTCCAGGACCAGCTCTGCTCCTCTCAGGTTATTCTATGCAACACAGAAGCTTCTTCAGTGAAAAGACATTTCTGTTGTTGGCAGAGAAAACACGTCTCATACATGCATATGGCAGCTTTTAGAAAATGAATTAACTGCCTTGTTAATGTACGAATAATTTAATCATAATTTTGCAACACAGTGTTGTTTTTTATGAACTGTAAAGGTGATTAATATTTGTTCTCCTGTGAGACCAAGTACCTGCAGAATAGGTTAGTTTGCTGGTTAAGCAGATGCTACATGATTGGAGGAAATGTTCATCCTTCCATCCTCCTTATTTTACATGTAGACTGGTTTCTAACAGTTCAGTCATTTCATGGCCTATTTATCTTTGGCCATGAAAGGAATGTGATACATCATTTATCAGCAAGTGAAGTTAGTTTTATAAAAGTATGCACGATCCATGAATTTATTTCTCATTTTCATACGTTCTTACCCCATATTTTATTAATATTTTACATGATATGCTACAAAAAGTAGGGCATATTAGTGAATCAATGGAAAAGTGCACAGTTTTAGATTAAATTAGGAGGTGCTGCTTTGTGTTGGTGTATCACATAAAACCCCAATGAAATATACTGAAATATTAAAGTTCAAGGAGCGTGAATACTTTTGGAAACCACATGGTTAGTTTGGTAAAACTCAGCTCTTTGTTCAACGCTTCGCTCCATCCAGAGGGTCTGGACCCTCGGCTAAATAATTACTTCCTGGAGGTGTGGCCTCTGTTGAGGTTTTTATTTTTACCCAACTGACTTAATGTGCCAGTTGCACGCTATGAAGCTTACTGGATGTTGTTTGCACTGTAAACAACCATCCTCCACTGTGAAGAGAGAAGAGCTGATCTGAACAAGGCCATTGGTTATGTTAAATATTTGGAGGTTCATCACCGACTGAACGGCTTCCTTCACTTCCTCTGCTGCCATTGCTAAACCTACAGGCAGAATACAATCTAAATTAGAGCAGAAGATCAACGGCATCATTTTCAAAAATTTTCTAGAAAAAACAAAGAGCTGGGAAAGTTGAAAATTTGATAGAAAAATTTTTTAACTAAGTGTTAAACAATGTTTTGCTTCTTCTGTTTTTCCAACAAACACTCTCAGGAAGTTGTGTTCATATGTGTTAAATCTGATTTTCTCCGTTCAGTCAAATATAAAATATTACTGAATATCAGTACTTACCAATGGCCCGTCCTTCCTGTGTAATCCCTCAGTCACTAACTGGCTGTGCTTCCACAGTGATTCAGTCCAGGTTGTCCACCTGGTTGGGAAGAAGCAGAGGCAACTCGATCCCAGCGTGTTCGGCATCCAGCAGGTTGACGCCTTCCGTGGCAGTGGCTGCTGGGTGTGCGGGGTCGGAGGCCAGAGGCGAGGTCGGGTTGCTAGCCATGTTGGGCTCCCCTGAGTTGTGCAAAGAGATGGAGAGAGCCGGCGAGGGTCTCCTGGGTGACCGTGATGAACAGCAGGGCAGGAGCTTAGCCAGAGCTCGCTTGAAGTCCCTCATGAACAGCGGGTAGATGATGGGGTTTATGGTGCTGTTACAGTAGCCCAGCCAGGTGATGGCGTCAAACAGTGCAAGTGGGACACACTCACACACTGCCTGGAGGAAAACACAGGATTTCCTGGCATCACAACGTAGCAACAGGAGTTTCTTTACAAAATATGTAGGAGATATGAAAAATAAATTTTAAAAAATGCTAAAAACTGTTTCTTCTCATGGAACATTGAGTTATGTTAACCTTGTCAATGTTTAAATACTTTTAAGATGTGAGTTTGTTGTAAGAAGCAGGCAGTAGTGTAGAACAGTGGAAGAAACAAAAGGTTTCTAAAGCACGCCTGGACCAAGACAGAAATTACAGAGTAAATCACAAACCTAACAGTACAGAGTTTAATCTGTGCAGCTTTTGTTTGAATGAGTGAAAATATATCTATATCTTTGACACAAGCATTTTAAACTGACAATTAACTTTTTGCACCCTTATTTGACAATAACATCATCTTACAAATTAAACAAGTGTGAGTATTCTTTGATTTTATAGCACACATTTCTAATGTATTTAGTTTTAAGGGAAAAATGGATTGTGCTTAAGGAAGTTGATTGAATAGAAAAAAACTTTTTAAGGAAATTTTGAGCTGAATAAAGTTTTTTATCATTTCACTCTGAACCGTGTCACAACATTACCCATCATGCACTGCAACGGGAAAGGTTGAATTTCAGGTGAAAGATACTGAATGATAAAGTCCAGATGTGCATAAAATCTAGTAAAATTAAAAATAATTGATTATTTTGAAACCATCATGTTTTATAAATTAAATCTCCAGTTTAAAAATGACTTTTCCTGTGGTGAAAGGCCCTGTGAGAGGTTCCACCATAATTTGTGTTCCAAAATGTTACAAACTGAAGTTGATCATACTGAATTTAAAAAAAAAAAAATCTGACAGTTTGTAAACCAGATTTGTCATAAACAAGCTCATAGCCTGTAAGCTCTTAGCTCCATATCGTTTGACATGTGATTGCTTGGATTGATGATTTTGAAGATTTAGACAGAAACAATGAAGAAGGAGACAGCTGTTAGATGAGAGCTTCCAATACTATGAAGATGAGACAAGGAGGCGGTGGGAATGAGACAGAAGGAGGGGTGTGTTTCACACACCACATTGAGTGTGAAAAGAAAGGAGAGCGTAGACACAGTGAAGTCTCTGCAGCTCTATGTTACTCAGAGGGAGAGGCAAGAGGGCACAGATGGTAAATCAAAATGACAGGATCAGCTTGAAAAACAGAACAAGTGTCATTACTAATTTAGATTAAGCTTCATTTTGACATTTATTCAGTCTCAAAGAGCATTTCATGCCACTTCCTTGTTTGTTATGAGTACATATTCAGTTCAGTCTAATCAAAATGATTTGTTTCAACAATTTGAAAATTGTAAATGGTCCTTTAGTGGGCTGCTTGCTTGGCTTTAAATGAGTCAAACATACAGAGCTGAAATGCTAATCTATTTCCTTTTTGGCTTGGCAAGGCTGTGACACCAAGGCTGGCCAACACAAAAATAGACCAGTATCCAAGTGTTTTTTCACTCTGCCTTCCTAGCGCATTTATTTTTCATACTTGTCATGCTTGCAAAATAATTGGTGAGAAGAATCACTGAATCATACGAAAAGTCATTCCAGAAGACAAAAGTGTTGTAAATGTTTGTAGCAAAACCGTTAAAGTCCTGCATGTGCGTGGGAGAGGACTAAAGCTTTAGCGGGTTGCAGTACTGTATCAGCCAGCGGTCAGGGACTCATACTGACCTGAGCCATGTTTGTGATGAAAAAGGGTAACCAGGCGCTGAAGAAAAGTCCCAGAAGGACTCCTAGTGTGAGGCTGGCCTTCAGTGCCCTCCGACCCTGCTTGTGAGCAAGACGGCGCTCACTGGTCACAGACAGCTAAGGATAGCAGGGAGTGACAGAAAAACGGTAGATATAGAGGTACAAATACAATTCACATCTACTTTTACTGCTGCCATCATGGATGAATTGTTAGACAATAAATAATAAAAATTAGCTTACAAGTCTAGCATGCCATAGAAGAATACACCAGGTAGCTAAAAAGACAAAAGTACCAACAACAGAACTAGTACCCATATTTATTTTACAAAATAACTTATTTGGGTGTCTTTGGTGTAATTCTGACTGATTCTAATTATTTTAACTATTCATTTTTATGCTATGATAATTAAGCTACACAATTATATAAGTTGTAATCAACCTTTCTTAGACTTGTTCAAAGTCAGTCTTGTTCATAAACTTTCCATTTATACTCTTACCACATAAATGGAAATTTGGGGAGATTTCTGGATATTTATTTGGATTTCAGATTCATATAAAATGAACACTAACATGAACTTTAACTTAAGAGCAGAGGGAAAATCAATGAGAGAGAATATTTATTAAAATCAAAAATTAAACTTCATCCTTAACCATTCACTGAGTAATTAAGTAAACGAAACACACAAGCGATTAAAAAGTGATTAAAGAACTAACGTTCATCAAGAATTTTTTTCAAAACTGCTAAAATTGGGTATATTTTAAAAAAGTAACAATAAAATAAATTTTTGGAAGCAATTTGAAGTGATACATGAATTACAGTTTGAATACTTAGTGAGGTACTCTACAGCAAGAAGAAAAATGTTGCAGTTTTGTTTTTATACTCAGAAAAGAACGAATAATAATGTCTTTACTACCTCCTTCAAAGCTGGACAAACCAATCTTACACTTCCACTGGATGGAGCTGCGACATTTAAATAACAGCCTTTAAAAGCAACACAGTGAGTCTCTCTGGGTGAAGCTACTGTATACATTTTTCCCTCTAGCTATTTCAAAAAAGGAGAATTATTCAACAGGTTATTTTTAAATGTTCAAGGTTGCAGTGCAACCAAGCAACTTCTTGTCCTTCCTTAAGATTTCCATGATGTTTTTTTTTGCCTTTATAAATGTCAAGAACTTCAGTTAGGAAACCTTTGCACTACATAACCAGCTCCTATTGTGACTAGCTGGTCAGGAGCCTTTTCCTTTAAACTTCAACAAACCTTCATGCAGTATTCACCTTGGCAGAGTTTCAGTTTCATTGTTCTCTTACCAGTGCATTTTGAGACATGGCAGGTCCTTGATGACCGCAGTCACATCCATCTTGCTGAGCTGACCCGGCAGCAACTCCGGGCGAAGGAGGCCGGGAAGGTTCTCCAAAGGACAGATGAGGGTTAGGAGGGTGGCTCAATGCCGCAACTCTCTTTGCTTGTCTCCGTGCTGCCAGAAGGATCCGGCAATAGGTGAAGCAAATGGCGCTGGAGGGCAAAAAGAAGGTAAGCACGGATGCCACCAAGGCAAAGGGCAGGGTCACCCGCAGGCGGCACTGAAAGGACGCACCCCCCTTTGGTGACTGCTGGAAGTAGGAGTCCGGGTATTGCTTTTCATGGAAGAAACTGATGTTACCAAGGCTGACTTGAGGAATTAGCGAGTATTCATCCCCGTGACCCAAACTGTGCCAGTTCATCTTAATGGGAAAGAAGGAGGCCAAGGCTGCCAGACTCCAAGCGGCCCCAACCAGAAGTAGAGCCCGGGGTGGGGTCATCCTCTGCTTGTAGCGTAGCGGCGAAATGATGAAGAGGTAGCGGTCAAGGCTAATAACACACAAGTTCAGGATGGACGCGCTGCAGCACATGACGTCGAAGCAAAGCCAAACCGGGCAAAAGGCAGGCCACAGCACCCAAGAGCCGCACAGCACGTTGAGCATGGCTGGGGGCATGACCACCAACGCCACCATCAGGTCGGAGAAGAACAGAGACACCAGGAAGCAGTTGGAGGTGCAGCGCAAAGAGCGGTGGGAAAACACCAAAGCGATGAGCAGGATGTTGCCACAGATGGTCATGAAGATGATGGCAGTCAACATGAAGGCCAACAACCAGGGCCCGCTGCCCGTGATGTTCCAGTCACTGGAAACAAGAGAGCTGCCCTTGGAACTGCCCACAGAGACAGATGGGTGAGAGTCGGTCATGGTGGATGCAGTGATCCAGAAATCAGCCTCTAAGGGTCACTCCCCCAAGCACTGGCCAAATTCCTGGCCAAAGCTCACACCTCAAAACTTTACCACAGAGGTCTTTCTATCAAAATCCACCCAACTCCTCCTCTCCACGGGTTAACATCTCCACATTGGCAGGAATCCCTCGTAGTGGAGTGGGCTCACTCTGCAGAGACTAAACTGAAATCCCCCAAACTGTTTGCCTCATCTCTCCATCCTGGCCAGCATGTCCTTCCTTCATCCACAGCTGAGAGCCAGAATGAGCTCTTCGGTAACTGACAGAGGGGTTTTAAGCTACATGTCACAATGATGACAGGCACTGGAGGAGGGCACAAAGAGAGATAAGCCTTTACTTCGCACATAAAAGCAGTGCCAGAGGCATGACCCACTGAGGATGGAGAGAGATCCTCGTAAACGCGCCTTGGAGAAAAAGACTCAGCCAGCTTTTGTAAGCCTTTAACTGAGCAGGAGCTCTTTCTCTCTCAATCACAAGTCCTTTTATTCTGGGAAACAGAGAAACAAAAATCTGTAATAAATAGACACACAAAAAAGCTGCAACAGTCATTACCAACCAAGGCTGTGTTCAGAAGTGCTCTACAGGTATCATGGTCCTTGTAAAAGCGCCACATCCCTTTGTCTCCGTTAATCCCTGAGGTGGCCACTTCATCGTGTTTCCCAGCCGCAGCGCACGGCTACTGAGAGCGAGCGTGTCCAACATGGAGCATAACCATGCACAATCATAGCCCAGATATGCTAATTCTGCATCATAGGAACTATGTGGGTGGTCTTTCTCCTTGTTTGGTTCTGAAGTTTTTATCCGTTTCAATAAAAATATGCGCATTTTTGTAAAGCCTTATTAAAATCTGATATGTTCTCTTAAAATTGCTGCAACAGGGTTTTTTTTCTGGCTTTCTGGATTTAGTTTCTATATGGAAGCATTTTAAAAATACCTGAACAGAATCAGATACTTTTTTTTGTTTTATTGTTGTTTTTTTACACCAATTGTACCCAAGATATCAATAGTATATTTTTCTTAGTGTGCTTTTTGGAGCTATAAGTGATTAAAAAGTGATTTTTCAGCTTGAATATTTTTTTAGATCTGTATTTTATCAGATACTTTGATTTTAGCCGTTATTCTCTGAACAAAAACATTCTGCCATATGTTTGGTTATAAGCTTAGACTCCTCTTTTGGCTGGAAGAGGAATTTCTGCTCTATTTTTAATTATTTTTTGTCCTCAAACACGTTTCCTTCACAGAATATTCTTGTATTTAGTACCAACTCTTAATTCTTTCTCCTTGACATGTCTGTTCCTTGGTTTTCATGCTGATGTTTGTTCACTAATGTTCTCTAACAACCTTCAGGCTTTCACAGTACAGCTGAATTATGGGGATGTTAAATCACACACTGTTTACTGATAATATGACTTCTGAAAGCAACTGGTAGAACAGGATCGTATACAGAAATATCAAAGTGGGACTCCAAATACCTGCCACACTTTACAGATTTTTTTAAAAAACATTTTAAACACAAATTTTTTTTCTACTTTGTGTTTATCTAACACATAAAATCCCAACAAAATACACTTGCCCACTGCCTTATGTGACAACGGTTTTGAAAGTAAAAACTTAAAAGACAGAGGAATTTCACCTCCACCTGTTATTGACCTTGTTTTACTGAACAAAAACACAACCGATCAAAAATTTGACCTGATCCACACCTTCTTTTGAATATACTATTTTAACATTTGCTCAAGTTAAATATAATATCACAGATTAAATATCAAACCACCCTATAAAGAATCACACCACAAGTGTTTTTTTCTATAATTAATGATTATTTTATTAAATTCACACAGATTGCACTCATCAGGCAGAAACAAGTCTTACAATCATTATTGGGACGGTTTATCTGGAGGAAGACAAATTTAAATTTAGAGTATTGCAAACCTTGACACTCGAAAAGCATTAACAAAATTAATGCAAAAATAAAGATGAAAAACATCTTGATGGGTGGAAATCACTGCTCCTGCTGAGAAAAAAAACATAGAAAAAAATAGCAAAATTATTACATTTATACAAAATATTGACAAGGAACTGTCACTTTAACATAGAAATAAAACTTTATTTTTTTTTTTATTGTTCCTTTTGTTTCATTGGTGATGCAAAACTATTTTAACCTAACTTAAACTTCAAAAGAAAAGAATAAATTATAAACCACCATGAAGTATGGAAGAGGATAAGGGTCACTGAGAAAAAAAATAGGACAGTTCTGACTTTAATCTCAGAATTCTGAGAAAAAAAGTCAGAATTCTGACTTTAAAATTTATGGGCACCGGGGAGAAGAACCATCTTTCAATGACCAACATGCTAGTTGTGCTGAAGGACAACCAAATATCTGGCGGAACATGTTGGATTTAAGTCAGCTTTTCCGTGTCTGAGGGGTCTTCGAAGGTGAGTAAAACTAGATGAATAGTTTAATGTCTAAAGTATAACGGCTACAGCTAGCTGTTAGCATGGTTTTAGCTTTCATTGACGGAGGAATTAACGTGTCTCGCAATGTTACATCACACACGTTTAAAAAAGGGTATAAGCAGTTGTTTGCTGGAATTATCCCTGATGGGGTTGTTTTGTTTTATTTTATTGTTCGTTTATTTGAATGTTTTCCGAGGAAATGAACCAGTCTATATTACAGATATAGTGACCAATATGATTGGCGTGTCAATAACGTTTACTTCAGCGAAAGAGAGAAAGGTTACTCGGTTGTTCTGATCTTGGGACGTCCTCACCGTTTAGCTAACACCAACTTAGTGTTAGTGCATTACTATGTTAGTGGTACATGTTGGAAAAAGATGGAAACTGTTTCATAATCACAAAATCATTTTACTAAACTGTATGATATGTGTCATCTCAAGATTGAAATTTCATCATATACCATGTGCAAATAGTACAGTTATTGTCCAGGTGTGGAAATGTTATAGGCTGCAGTTGTAATTCACTAAATCAAAGTTAATGTTTAAAGTCATTTGTAAAATAAAAAGTCCTGGTTAGGATCATTCCTGCCTTGAATGTTGACCAGAGGGTGATGTGATGTTCTCTGCACAACCAATAGAAATGCAGAATGTTGTGATAGATGGATGGATGTAAATAAATAGTGTTGGAAGTATTTTATATTTTATTATCATTTATTTGCCTTACCTTTATTTTATATTATCATCCATTTTATTTACCTTTGCATTTACATTTTAATGATGTGTTTTGAGTGTTTTGAAGTGCGTTGAGTGTTTTAAAGTGTTTGCAGAAACTCTGGAAGCGGCCTGCTGAGGAGTGAAAAAGGAGGATACCATGAACGAGACATTCCAGCGCCAATTGTCCATGGGAACTGCAAATCTATAGTCTTACCTTGTCTGTATAAATGAGTTATGTTCATGTGAGTGTGCAGCCGTTTTCTTTTCCCCCTCCCTTCAGAGCTGCACGCTGTCATGTAACTAGGGAGTTCCTAATTCTAATAAAAGCAGGGCAAGACTCAGTTGAAGCTTCAGAGCACAGGTAGAAGCAAATGAATAGATAAATAATGAAAATAACAAAATGACCCCATTGTTGTTCCACACAATGTTTCCTTGCATGTGCCATGTGTAATATCTTTTACTATAATTAAACTGCATTCATAAATCTGTTAGTGCCAATATCCTAATCAATCCTTTTATTTTTTAAAGGCAAACTTCTTTTCTCCCCTAATACAGTAGATAGCTTTTATGTTACTCACAATCAGTATTTTCTTACTGCCATAAGCAGTGAACTGAAGGTACATTATTTTGGGTGACCTTATTATTGTTCTGCAGTGCATTAAAGAAAATAATTGTTCTTTCTATCTGTTTACAAATTGACTGTGATGTCATAGCGCTGACGGATGACAAAACTGCCAGATTACATCCCCTCTCTCGGAGACTGAATTGCTGTCTGCAATTTTTTTCAAAAGCAAACAACAGCTCTAAAAAAAAGAAGGACATCTGCTGAGAGATCCCATGTAAAAGAAAAAGACAATTCCTACAATGTCAGATTTGGATGCCCTAATCAGACTGAAGTACAGACTTTCTTTCTGTACCAAATAAATGCAATTTTAGCACACAGTCATTGGATTATATTGTCCTCATCTCACTTCCAAACTTCGTAGGTCAACCAATGTGACTATGCATCTTGTGACAACACTAATTTATGTTGAAATGCGTGAAGATGTTGCCAATGATAACCTTTCACCTGCCCATTGAACTTGATTTCTTGGACTAAAGCTATGCAAGTTTCATATGTTTCAGCAAGCCGCTCATGCATTGACTCAGGGACAAGTCGAACCCTTAAGAACTTCTAGTATTGCTGCAATTTTTAGGCATAACCCTCTGTCAACATATCTGAAGCAAATGAAGACCTTCTTGCCATAACTCTATAGAGGTGCATGACTTGCTAATAAGGGGTTGCCGTATTCTAATTTAGGTGTGCTGGAGTGGGGATCCCTATTAAAGTTGGAGGACTGTAGCTCTGGAGGACTGGACTTGGTCACCCCAAATTAAATTAACATTTTGAAACTACAGAGCATTTCTACAAACATGTATTTCTGCAAATATTTGAGGTTTTTATGCCTTTTAAGGAATGCTTAGTGTAAAGGGAAGCTGTAATAATCATCACCCATGTGAAGATCCATCACATTTTGTGTTTCAGCTCTGTAATGATTTTAAGATAGCTGACTTATGTAAAGCTCTTAATCTGACAGAACTAAAATAAGAAACAAATATCCAACATAATTTGAACTGTATTTGTAGCATCCCTGCACCTATGAAACAGAACCGTGCCCTGAACCATGTTATTGTCTCATTAAGTGTAAGAGGCTATGTATAATTATTAAGTGTGTATCTTTAACTATTTTTAATTAATGTTTGAAAATACAAATAAATGGCTTTTTGTCATGTGACTAAGTTCATTTGTGGCAGTTCCTTGAATTCTGTTTCCATCATTTTCATACCTCTGAATACTTTACCTTGTGACTAAATACTATCCTGTAAAATGAAATATTTTTCTCAATTAAATTAGCTGATCAGTCTTATTTAATCACTGCAAAACAAGGCACATGTAAATATTGAATTTACAGCAAAATACATATTGGAGGCAAGATATAAGGCTATAGATTTGCAAAGATTAAACATTCTATTGTTAATTTGAATAACATGGTTATTAGAATGACCCAACTTTCAAAGCATTCTTTTAGGTCATGTGTTACAAATCAATTATTCAAGATTAAAGATAATACTACTGCTCTTGTATCAAAAAATAACATAAGTTCTCACAGGTGTAGAGAAAATAAGCACTAACTGTTGAGAGAATACCCACATGCAAAAGCAAAACTGAATTCTGACTTTTTTCTCAGAATTCTGAGATTAAAGTCAGAACTGTTTTTTTTTTCTTTTCCAGTGGCCCTAATCCTCTTCCGTAATGACGTCATGTGATGTATCACATAAAAGTAATTCAGATTTCAGTAAAAAGCTCAGCAGTTTTTGTTTGTTCTTGCCTTCTTCAAACGACAAAGTAAGACACTAACAAGAAGACTGGCATCAAAAACTAAAGATCTGTGCAGAACCTATTAAAGGTCCAATAAAACCCAAACTAACCTGTTCACTTGTGTGCAGCAGATAATGTGACCTCAGGTCATGCTGACAGTTGGCATACGCCATGCCAAGTCCAGCTCCAGAGAATAACGTAATAGGCCATGTACGTCCTATAAAGGACAAAGATGCACTGACATTGTTGGCAGGGATAAAACAAACACTTACTGCCTTAAAGACTGGCGTCTATGTCTGCAGGTTAGAGTACCAGCAGAAGACCATGATGCTAGTTGTGCTGCCAGATATTCTCAATGGTATCTGAGCTAAATTAAAGTTTCAAGACAAAGAACAACTTTAAATCCACCGAAACGGCTTACTTTTGAAGAACAGGACAGAAAATACAATTCCTAACCCCAGACCGGTACCTGAAATACAGAATGACGAGGCAAACATTAGATACAGGGAGGAAATAATTACTAATGCACATTTCTAATATGTATCCTCCATGTCAAGTGTCTGACCTACACAGAATAACGTAACGCAAGATGTTGTTTTTTTATTGTTAGTAAGTAAGCCTGTCACAATAAGCAATAAATCAATTCATCATGACTGTGACCATTTCCCATTGGATAGTCATTAATGAGATACTCCCCTTTAACTGAAAAGCCGCCACTTCGAAAAACCCTGCAAACATTTGACATTTGCACTACCTGCCACTACTGCCTGTAGGGTTAACCATTATTAAAAATTAATAATGGTTAAAAATTAACCATTATTAATTTTTTAAATTTTAAATTTAAAAGTTTGGTTACCGAGACTTCATGATACATCTTAACTGTTGGTGCTTTGATTGTTTTGTTTTTTTATTTTGGATGTTTCAAAGTTCCAGTGTTAAATGTTCTTTAGAAATTAAAGTTTTTTTGTGCTTTGAGTAAGTATACTTGCATTAATAAATCATTTCAGTTGAAAATGATCTCAAATTGACAATATCATCATTTATCCCAATAATTTCTGAGACAATTTATCGTCCTGCAAAACTTGTTATCGCTTAGTAGTAACATGTATTTGTTTCTAGACTAGAGGGAAAAAAAAGTCTATCAGCACCAACATGGTGATTCCTAAAGAGTTGGTCAATGAAAACTTGCTTAACACCATCTGTCAGACAACTGAGCAGGGTTTATTTTGGGTCCAAATGTCTGAAACACTTTCTTCCCCCCAATCTTTGACCTTTCTAGCCCCCAAATTAAAACAGAAAGACTGATCATCAGTACAAGCAACTCTAGTAAGACAAACATAAAAAAATGGCATTGACAGCCAATATATTCTACTTTTACACTGTTGTAAAGAACATGGTTTTCTCACACTTGTTGTGAGCATATCAATATCAATATTAATATTGCTGTTATGGCCAGTTACTAATATTATATATTTTGTTATCCTTTGTGAAAAAATTGCAATATGTGGGTATGAATCCTGGAAGAATAAGTGAGGGGGGCTGTTTTTTATATATATAATTTAGTAACCTTTATAACCATATATAAATGTTTATGAGGAGGATCTTAAGAACCCATAACTGCTCATTGGTGAAACCCAGAAGATTCCTGACTCCAACTGTGTAAACCACTGGTCTACAACATGACTAACCTATGGCTTGTATGAGCTAATTTAACTTGCCATCTGCTAAATAAATAAGCGATAAATCCCTGACTTCATGAAAGTTGAACAGGCACCATATTGGGGTTGAAGTAAATGTGGTTCGCGTTCTGTGAGCGCAAGGAAAGGTGGACAACAGTTTGTTGTAGTTTAAAGTCAACTGTGATGCGTGCTACTTATAATAATCAAATGGTCTGCCTCTGCTCTGGTTTTCTTTCACTAAAGACAGTCTTAATCGTAAGCATCAAATTCAAAAACAGGGCGCTAGAATAAACCTCAGTTAATTTCCGTTAACATCTGACTGCTCATTTCGTGTCCTTTAACAGCCCTTTACGGCTAGCTTGTTAGCCTGTCGTCCAGTCAATAACAGATGTAAACTACAATAAAAGCTACAGCCTAATGCTTCTGTATCCACCTATATTACAGTAACATTAGTAACTGAAGGCAGAGAAATATTTACCCAGCTTAACGACACCGTCTGCCAGGCAGCGGTCCAACTTTTTCCCGAGCTCCTTCTCAGACATTCTGACTTAGCTTGCTTCAGGCTAAAGGTTTCAAACTGCAGCTCTTCCTGCTGCCTTCGAGCGCTGTCGAAAGTTTGACAGACTAATGCATTGTGTAAAGTAGTTAACGTAGATCTACGACAAAATTAAATAAAAATAATAATAAAATAAGAGAGCGTGCATTTATTAAAATCGTTATCTATTTTACTACACAAAGATGTAATACCTCGAGAAAATGTTTTTCGCTGATGAACTTAGCACAGAAGACAGTTCAATTATGCGTCTTCAAGTGAATGCAGCACGAAGCTAGTTTTTGGAAAAACCCTGTCACCTTGCACCACACAATACACAAAACACCACAATAACCCACACATATGAAACTGACTTCAATGCCTTCTGAAAGTATTCATATCCCTTAAACTTTTTATACCGTTTTTTCCCTCGTTGCAACCACAAATTACGACGTACTTACTTGTATTTGATGTGTCAGACAAACAAAACCCAAAGTAGTGTGTAGCTAAATGACTGTGATGTGGAAGGAAAAGTAGTTTTTTAGCACAAAGATTTTGAAAAAAGTGGCATTAATTTATTTTCCTTCAAGTTGATACCACTGAAACTAACATCACCCCGAACATACTGAAACGATTCTGTTTTAGTTCTGCTGGGGGACACTTTACACCAGGAGAGCTGATCTGGGTTCTCGGAGAAAGAAGGGCCGTTGCCCGAAGCTGGACGGTCAGTGGGTGGGCCCCTGCAGAGTGTTGGAGCGCAAGGGGGAGGCTGTTTACAGAGTGCAGATGCTCCAGAACAGGAGAAAACTAGCACTGCACAGGGACAGGTTGGCCCCCTGCACCACAGGCCCCAGAAGGCCATCAGTCGGGGTCGCCGGTATCGCTACCAGCCTCTCCAGAAGTCATACCGCTGTTGCCGAATGATGTCCCAGCGGTGCAGTCTGAAGCGCCGCAGGGAGCTCGCTCACAGCGGACAAGGAGGGCCCCAAGACGGTTTGATGACTTTGTTTGTTCCCTCGTGGGCGAGGAACTCTGTAGTGGAGGGGTAGTGTAACAATTCTGTGTTTTAGTTCTGCTGGGGTCCATATGGTTATTTGTATTTGTTATAAGTTGCATTGTGATCCTTTTTGTTATATGTAGGGTGTTATGGGCTTCCCCTGTCTGACTCTGCTGGCTCCCACTCACATGTGATAGGCCTGTCATGTGGGCGGGGGATCGGTGGAGAGGGAGTACCAGGATCGGAAGTGGGGGGAGTTCATAGGGGAGTTAGCAGTGAAGCTATCAGTTGAGTGTGCCAGTTTGTTAGAGGCGTGAGCTGCAGCCTCAGGAATAGCAGCTCGTACTTATTTCTAATAAACCCTGTTTGGCGGGACTACATCTGCAGTGTTGGCGTCATTACAATACTATCGATACAACGGAGCTAGGGTTTGGCAGTGTCATGCTGGGCACCAGTGTTGTATAGTAACGAAGTAAAAACATTTCACTACTTTACTTAAGTATATTTTGGAGTACTTCATACTTTCCTCGAGTATGAAAATTTTTGATGACTTTCACTTTTACTTCACTATATTTCCGAACTTAATCGCATACTTTTACTCCGATACATTTTCAATGTGTGGTTTAGTTACTCGTTACAAAAAAGCGAGAGAGAGAAACGCAAGTGTTTTGACCCCACCTACCGATTGACTGCAACAAAGTCGGTAGCCTACTTGCCTGGGCTTGTTCATCACCACCAATAGGATATACCTGTTTCGCTTCTCCCATTAAACACAAAGCAAGTCTCGCAATCAGCAGCAGCCACATAGAGGAGGAGACGGAGACCACAACGACTGCAACTACGTCGGACACGGCTCCAGGGGAACCACCAGCTGGTGATGAGAGCCCATGGCCTTATTTAAACACAATACACTCTTTCGTGGGTGTTAAAGATTCGTCGTACCGCATGCAGTGTATGTTATTCCTGCCCGAAGATGTGGAAATTCTATCTTACAAAAACTCCCCGTCCAACTTGAAGAAACACATCGAGGTAACTTCTTATAAAATGGTTATAATCCTCCTGTTTCAGTAACTATAGCACTAGGCACTATTGTGAAATCTTGAGCATAACGTTACCTGTATAAATTAACTTTGTTTGGCATTGTTTCAGTTCCACACGTGGTGTATTTAGCTTAGGCCTAATGTTGACTGTATCAGGCTACCTAGACTCCTCTGTTCAAGGGGGGACAGAAGCCATAGCGATAGCAATTTAGACTAAATTTAACGAATATAGGAAAGGCATGCAAGTTCAAAACCACAAACCATTAACATGTGCTACTCTTTAAAACTGGAACAATTTATTAGCAGGTTTAATTTTGCCTGCACTTGGTTGTGTACATTATTTTAAGTGTATTTGACAAGTTTACCAAAATATAAAAAATGTCATTCAAACTGCATTTGCCTTGTTTTACTTTTTACTTGTACTTTTCATTACATTACTTGAGTACATCCATTTTTACAGTAATTTCCATACTTAAGTACAAGAAGTGTCAGATACTTTAAGACTTTAACTGAAGTAACATTTCAGTCAGTGACTTGGACTTTTACCAAAGTCGTATTTTGGAGAGGTACTTATACTTTTACTTGACTCTGAGATTTCAGTACTTTATACAACACTGCTGGGCACATAGTACATGCCTGTTAAACATGTAGATACAAACTGAAAATCATACGTGATTATCCATTCACTTCACAACTGTGTGCTACTTTGAGTTTTCTCTATTGTGCATATTCCTTTTAAATTGCAGTGACGTTTGTGGTAGAATATGACAAAAAATGAAAGATATTTCTTGGCCAATTAAAACAAATGATCCAACAAAATGTATAGTTCACATTTTATTTGACACACTCCTGTACATCGTCATGACGTCTAAACTGATTTCCTGAGATGACAATTTACAGTTTTTAACAACAAACATTCAATTACACAAAAAGTTGGCATATTTTAAAATCTTTTACTTTGTACAAAGACGTGTCATGAGCTGGTTTGGTACATTTTCTCTTCTTCCAAATGTGGAAACTGACACAGTTAGTCCCTTCAATATGAAAATCCATTCTATGTGACTAACAAACATATTAAATGTATAAATGCATTATGTGCAGCAGGTAAAACTTTGTGAAAAGTTATTTTTTTTGGCAGCAAGAACGCAGTCTTACACTGTGTGGGGTGAACCAGCTGGCTTTCGTAACAGGCATTGCTGTCGATTTTCTTATTCAGTGGAAGTGGATGAGAACGTGAATGTAGCAAACGTAAACTCGAGAGAGAAACTGCAGAACAGAAGCTGACAGAGCTTGGAAATAAATTCAGAGGCAGCATCTTGTTCAAAGGAGAAAAAAATTATTGTTTTAACCAGGTAAAAGAAAATTGTTGTCATGGGATTTATATCTCACTAAAACCAAAATATATTCTCTTTTCAAAAATAAAGATTGTAACAGTGAAAGCTCTTGTAATTTTTAGAAGTCGTCTGGATGAAACAGGATGAGAAGAAGGAGGGTAAGCGAGAAATTTTATGGCTTTTTGAGCAAGTTGGCATCTGTCAGAGGAAACTTCCTCATTATAGTGAGATATAAAACTAATTTTGTTAAAACAAGAAAGTTCATCCTTTTAACAACATAAAACTCATCTCATTATAAAGACAAACCTTGTTTGAGTTTCATTTCTTGTTATAATGAGGAATTCTGTTGTTACGATGACATACTGCTCCTGAATTTGTTTCCACTGTCTAGCAGTTGAACGTTTTCTGTTCTGTATCTCTGAAGAGTAACTGTGTCTTTATTCCAAAATACAAAACAAATCTC
Source organism: Xiphophorus hellerii (assembly GCF_003331165.1). Taxonomy (NCBI): domain Eukaryota; kingdom Metazoa; phylum Chordata; class Actinopteri; order Cyprinodontiformes; family Poeciliidae; genus Xiphophorus; species Xiphophorus hellerii. The sequence goes on along the minus strand of NC_045672.1, from coordinate 1,432,088 downwards.
CTTTGCTGCTTCTAGTATCTTAGTGACAAACCAAAGATTTAATCAGCGTCACAGGTTATGATAAATCCACTCTAACATGACAGCAGTGACCATACAATTACTGTACAAAGTGATGCTTTACAAGAACTTTCATAACCCACACACAGGTAAATGTTCATGAAAGCTAAAATGCTGTGTTCAAGTGACCTTCACCAGAAAATCCACAACCCTGTTTGGTTTCTTTTCTTTTGACCAGCCACAGTACAGGCAGAAGCTGCTCTGCTCACTCATCAGACGCCGGCAGTGGGGAATGCTCCCACTGGGCTGCTGGTGGGGGTGATGGCGGCTGGGCGCCATCATCTCTCACAGTCTTCACCGACCCTTTGCTGATATTCAAAAGGTCCCGAAGCTCCTTGTTCTCAATCTGAACGAGACACAGAGAACAACACATACAGATGGATGGATGGATACAACTACAGGATTAGACTAACATTAACTTTAAGTCCGTTGAGTCGTATAAAAGCTGCACTAAAATGCATTCAAATAGAAAAAAAACCCTTAATGCTAATAATTTTGAGATTTAATTCATAGACGTGATATTTCTCAAGACAAAGTGGTGCCTTCCGATCAGAAGTCTTTAGAAATGCAATATGATGGTTGGAAAGGTCACAATCACTGATATGTTCAGGACAAACTTTTTAAAAATGACAGCAGCAGTACACATAAGGCGACCAAATATTAGTGGTGCACCAATAACAGGTTTCTGGCGACATTTAAAGCTAAATGAAGACAAATAATTTGCTGCCGTTCTGAAGCTTTACTTACTACAGCACAGTGACCGAGTCCCAGCGCTGCTCACCTCTAGCTGAGCCAGCCGCTCCCGGATGGAGCAGTAGTGCTCATCGTCCACCTGCATGGCTCTTCTCATTACCTGGCCCATCTCACAGATCCGCTCCACCTGGCTCTGCACTTCCTGTAGAAAAAACAGCCAACCTTTGAACTTTACATAAAACAAGGAGCATTTCAGCCATGTGAAAATAACTCTCATCTGGGGACGTACTTTAGCGTGGTCTTGATGAAGGCTGAGCACAGGTTTGGTGTCCAGCTCCTTCTTTGTCAACATCAGCTGGAGCATCTGCTTACGGTACCGACCCATGATTAGCTCCAGGGCGTATTGGTGTTCTTCAAGAGACAGCCACAGTTCTGCAGAGGCCATAAATTGTGTTAGCGCAACTTAAACTATCAACTGAAACAAATCGTCAGGAGTGAGCATTACCTTTATTTTCCTGTTGCAGCTCCTTAATTTGAGAGTTTTCCTGAGTCAGAAGGACATGGGGCTTGTACTTCGTCAGCTCTTGAATCTCTGTACTGTCTCCTGTGTGCTGAGAAAAACGATGACGGGCGACAGAAAGAGGGGAAGAGCATTTGAAGGTTTCGATTTTAAACTGGTCGCACATTCAATGAATCCTCTTGAATCACCACAATGATGAACCTTGTTTTGTTGTGTTTTGTAAGGAAAAGGTCATGCACATTAACTAATACTGCTCTGATGTTCTGGTTAAATACTGCAAATTCTCACACGGTTTTCAAAGCTTTTTGAAAGTACAAATCTGAAAAGTGTGTAGGCTTATGTAGGCCTCAGATCCTCAACTGCATCTTGGTTGGAAATTTGATCACCACCAGTACATTAAATAAATATACTAAAGTTTTTTGGGTTGCCTTGTATTTAACTCAGTATATCTTCCCTGACCCCAATGAAAAAGGTTTGCACACATCATGATTCCGCCACCACTGTGCGCATGGTCGGTTCAATGCAGCTGCACAAAACACTCTTATATAATTATTCACACAAATTTCTACTATTTATTCTTTTCCTTTAACTTTACAGCTATGCGTTATACTGAATTGGTCTGCCGCGTTTATACTGTCAGACAAACGATCCTACCTTGTCTGGGAGAGCATTCCCCACCTCCTTCATGCTCTGCACCCTCCGTCCAAGGGCCCCGGTTTGGTCTATCAGTCCCTCGGCGGCCGTGTCGTGCTCCTTCAGTCTGTCCAGAAGGGTCCGAGCATCGCACAACACTTTCTCTAAAGTACACGCCATTGACGGAAAACTGAAAAGTTGGGTCTGTGACGTAGGAGAGCGGCTTGAACCGTCGGGTGAAAATACCTCTAAATGGAGGCTTGTGAAGGCAAAAAGCCCGAGAGTCTTTATAGGAACGTCGTCATAGCAATGCAGCACCTACTGTGAGGCTGTGACGGTGAACAGAAGAAAAACTGTACACAGACACACAAAATTACTATTTTTGTTGTCAACTCCGTCGGTGGTGTAGGGCAAAATGTCACGTCACTTCCGCATCCCGTCGCCTTTTTTTGTGCTGCATTCAAGCACACATGAGACCTCGGAAATCCTTCATTTAGGTCTAAGTAGAGGTTTTAGACATTTAATAGGCTCACATTTTACATTGTCCAGACCAAGTAGAATGGCGCTAGCTATCTTTTAGCTCTGCTAGTTCGGGTGCGTCTTGAGTTAAACTGTTCTTAAAAACTTGTTAATGTTATGGTGCAAATTCTGATTTACAAAAAATGCAGCAGTAATCTTGTCAATTTTCTTGCTTGACGTGTCTTATTTAATTTTGCTTGGAGGATTGCTGTCATCTACTGGCATATTGGAAATTTGATTTTTTTTAAAGAATTAAATTGAAAATAATTTTTTATATTCTAATATTTGTTGTCATACTTTTAATTTTTCAATATTTATAACATTGGCAATAAAGCTGCAATTGAATTCAAAATCTATTGAAATATATTTTTTAGATTTAATGTGTATTTTTGTATATAATCCCAAAGGATAAAAGGATAATTTTGCAGTCATGCCACAAAAATATAAGAAAAATACTGTTATAAAGCTAATGACTGTGTCATTTGAATTATTCCCATAGTAAAGTAAAACATACTTAAGGGAAAGTGTTGTGCATAAAACCAAAACAGTTTAGTAACATGGTAGTTCCGTAAAATGGTATAAGTATTTCTTAACGTGCCTTTTTAAAATTAAATGTATGTATAGACAGATAAGATACACGTATCTTTTAAGCTAATGCTCTTGAAAATTATGTTTTATGTCATTAAAAAACACATTGTTTGCTCTTTTTTGCATTCCCACTAGAAACAAATGTATTGATTGACTTAAAGCAATGTAAAATCTGCATGAATCATTTTGGGATAAAATGTTTGTCATGTTTAAAGGCTATATATTTGAATAGGGATGTCTACAATGTATATTCAGTTACCAGCAGATATTTTAAAAATACAGGTTTTAAAAATGTACTTGATTATATCTTGCTAACTTTAGGTTAACAAACTCATCATTTTAAACCTTCTTGTCAATAAAAATTAGTACTCATCTTGTTGGACAGTCATAATATTTGTCTTTGTATTTGTATTTTAAAAAAGTTTTTCATAACACTTATGATTAAATTAGAAACGTGAGTTGTTTTCTCTGAAATGGTTCTAAATTTATTTAAATCTTTCTTTCCAGCTTTGGCTGATTACAGATTGCATTGGTCATTTGGATGTGAAATTTCTGGGGAATTAAAGATCACATGTGAGGATCCTCGAGGATACATTTATGAGTTACTTTTAATTTGGTTATATGTGCATCGTCCTTTTTCAGAAGATGGGGTAATTTAAAACATATGCTAGAAACACAGAACTCCGTCAATAAGTTTGTCTAAGGGATTTGAATGGCCAGAAATTCCTCAAACTTAGGCAAACAAAGAATTTTGATTACACAACATGCTAAGTTACAGCACAACATTACCTTACGGGGTAGTCATTCTTAAAATTTCCTTAAAATATTTTATTACAGCTTTACAGTAAAAACAAATCGAATGTAGTGCAGAGAATTCACAGATTGTCCATTTTTCACTTGTTTCGCTGAGATAACGCTTCGTTTAACTCTCACCTTCAGCTGTCATGAAACACAAGATTTAGACTTGGTTCCAGTTTCAAACAACCAGAACTACTGTAGGATTTCTTTGCTGTTACACAAATAATAAGGCTGAAAATTGAGTGTAGTGCTGAAAATTCACATATTGTCACTTTTTCACTTCTCTCGCCGAGAAAACGCTTTTTTGGTCTCTAACATTCAAAACTCATGAAACTCAAAATTTACACTTGGTTCCAGCTTCAAACCACCAGAACTACTGCATCTCAGCATTTCTATGCTGTTCCGAAGCCAATAAGGCTTAAAATTGAGTGTGGTGCTGAAAATTCACATATTGTCAGTTTTTCACTTCTCTCGCAGAGAAAACGCTTTTTTGGTCTCTAACATTCAAAACTCATAAAACTCAAAATTTAGACTTGGTTCCAGCTTCAAACCGCCAGAACTAATGCATCTCAGCATTTCTATGCTGTTAAAAAGGTAATAAGGCTGAAAATTGAGTGTGGTGCTGAAAATTCACATATTGTCACTTTTTCACTTCTCTCGCAGAGAAAACGCTTTTTTGGTCTCTAACATTCAAAACTCATGAAACTCAAAATTTAGACTTGGTTCCAGCATTAAACCACCAGAACTACTGCATCTCAGCATTTCTATGCTGTTTCAAAGCTAATAAGGCTGAAAATTGAGTGTAGTGCTGAAAAATCACATATTGTCACTTTTTCACTTCTCTCGCTGAGATAAAGCTTTTTTGGTCTCTAACATTCAAAACTCATGAAACTCAAAATTTAGACTTGGTTCCAGCTTCAAACCACCAGAACTACTGCATCTCAGCATTTCTATGCTGTTCCAAAGCTAATAAGGCTGAAAATTGAGTGTAGTGCTGAAAATTCACATATTGTCACTTTTTGACTTCTCTCGCTGAGAAAACGCTTTTTTGGTCTCTAACATTCAAAACTCATGAAACTCAAAATTTAGACTTGGTTCCAGCTTCAAACCACCAGAACTACTGCATCTCAGCATTTCTATGCTGTTCCAAAGCTAATAAGGTTGAAAATTGAGTTCAGTGCTGAAAATTCACATATTGTCACTTTTTCACTTCTCTCGCTGAGATAAAGCTTTTTTGGTCTCTAACATTCAAAACTCATGAAACTCAAAATTTAGACTTGGTTCCAGCTTCAAACCACCAGAACTACTGCATCTCAGCATTTCTATGCTGTTCCAAAGCTAATAAGGCTGAAAATTGAACGCAGTGCTGAAAATTCACATATTGTCACTTTTTCACTTCTGTCGCTGAGATAAAACGTTTTTGGTCTCTAACATTCAAAACTCATGAAATTCAAAATTTAGACTTGGTTCCAGCTTCAAACCACCAGAACTACTGCATCTCAGCATTTCTATGCTGTTCCAAAGCTAATAAGGCTGAAAATTGAGTGTAGTGCTGAAAATTCACATATTGTCACTTTTTGACTTCTCTCGCTGAGAAAACGCTTTTTTGGTCTCTAACATTCAAAACTCATGAAACTCAAAATTTAGACTTGGTTCCAGCTTCAAACCACCAGAACTACTGCATCTCAGCATTTCTATGCTGTTCCAAAGCTAATAAGGCTGAAAATTGAGTGTAGTGCTGAAAATTCACATATTGTCACTTTTTGACTTCTCTCGCTGAGAAAACGCTTTTTTGGTCTCTAACATTCAAAACTCATGAAACTCAAAATTTAGACTTGGTTCCAGCTTCAAACCACCAGAACTACTGCATCTCAGCATTTCTATGCTGTTCCAAAGCTAATAAGGCTGAAAATTGAGTGTAGTGCTGAAAATTCACATATTGTCACTTTTTCACTTCTCTCGCTGAGATAAAGCTTTTTTGGTCTCTAACATTCAAAACTCATGAAACTCAAAATTTAGACTTGGTTCCAGCTTCAAACCACCAGAACTACTGCATCTCAGCATTTCTATGCTGTTCCAAAGCTAATAAGGCTGAAAATTGAGTGTAGTGCTGAAAATTCACATATTGTCACTTTTTGACTTCTC